>NC_060139.1:260475660-261682160 GCF_021461385.2 Schistocerca piceifrons | reverse complement strand
TAAAAAATTAGAGTTTTATAAAATACTTTTAAAATTACTGCAGTTTCGTGTACGTCCCCCCTTAATGTACAAGGTGTCCCAGAAATGTTCTGACAAACTTCGAGGGGTTCTAGAGGGTGCTTTGAGGATCGAATCGAGGACAGGAACCCATCTCCAGAAACGTCATTCAACACTGCTTCACAGTGTCGAAATTATAGGCTCCGGCGCCTTCAGCAGTGAATGTGACTTTGTACACTGATGGACGAAACGTCTCACAATGTTATTCATTATTTTGTGAACGCGACTAATTGTTACTGTCGCCACTGCAGAAGATGGAGCAAGCTGTTGTGTAGAAAGGCCTTGTGTCCTGGGAATGTGATGCTTTGTTTCCTCAGTGGATGACGGTTTCATACATGGGATTCCTCTGCAGTTTGTTTTTCTCCTGGAACCCTCTAAAATTTCAAATGTTTCTCGGTAAACGCAACAAAAATAAACTGCAGATGGAACCCCATATCCGAAACCGTCATCCACCGATGCAAGAGACCATCGCTTTCAAAGGAGACAAGGCCTGTCTACCCAGCAGCTGTCTACATCTTCTCCACTGGTGATCGTGGCAATCAGTTGCGGTCACTGAATAACAAACAACACAGAGGCATTCCGCATTTGGTCCATCAGCATACGAAGTCACGTTTGCTGCCGAAGGGGGTGGCCTAATGGCAGACAAAATGGCTCTAAGCACTATGGGACTTAACATCTGGGGTCATCAGACTTAGAGCTACTTAAACCTAACTAACCTAAGGACTTCACACACATCCAAGCCCAAGGCAGGATTCGAACCTGCGACCGTAGCAGCAGTGCGGTTCTGGGCTGAAGCGCCTAGAACCTAATGGCAGACACCGGCGTCTATAACTCGGACGTTCTGTAGCGTCATTGGATGACGTTTCTGTCTGTTTGCTTATCTGAGTATTAATGTGTTTGCGTACAATGCAGTGTGCCCGAGTTCGACTCCCGGCTGAGTTCGAGATTTCCTCTGCTCGTGGACTGGTGTTCTGTTATCATCATCATCATCGTATCATCACTGGCACGCAAGTCGCCTAATGTAACGCCACCTGAAATAAGAGTTGCACTCGGCGTCCGAACTTCCTCGGATGGGGCCTCCGGGCCAACAGCGCCACACGATCATTTCATTTCATTTTTTCTGGATACAGGCTCTTATCCTCTATTTTTTTCTCAAGACACACTCTACGACTTCTCGAAGTTTGTGGCAACATCTCTGGGACACCATTTATTCAGGGTAACGCACTGATATAAATGGCACCTCTTTCCCGCACGTCACGCCAACAAATTATGCTCTGAAACTCGCGTTTTTGAGAGTACTTTCATGTTCACCATATCTTCAGGTGTTTACACTTCTTTATGTGTCGTGAACATTATTTCTTTACCTACAACATTTTACAATACCCGTCTTGAAGATTTTCCTTGCAAAATTCTGCAATGCCGTTAGTAAAGAAACAGTGTTCACGACACGTAAATAAACATAAACATCTGAAGATGGTGGTATTTTGAAACGTCATCAGGGAAAAATAAACGTATGTAACTACAAGTGACTGCAGTTAATTCACTACAAATTATTTTCAGTTTCAACAGTTTCAGTTTCTAATACATCAACAAGAATTATTTACTAACTTAATATAAGGAAGAGTAGAAAAAAAATACGGCAATGAGACAGGTAGTATGTCTGCAAGGAAACAGCAGTAACTTCGCGATTTTTGGCCACAAGCAGGTCACTGGAGTTTTTGAAGCTTACTGTGTTAATAACCACGAACATTATTAGCAAGCATGTTTTAAATATTTGTGCAAAAATACATTTTGACACCTGATTGCATCGGTATGGATAGTTTCTGTAACACTAAATACATTAAGCCATCATTTCTTTGTAAATTTTAGAAAGTGTAAAAGCCTAACTCACCCGAACTTAACATGTATCGACTGTGTCATACAGAAACCAAACCGAATTGCGAATTTCCGAAAATGTGTCCCAGACATAGTATAATGTGAGCGCCCTAATATATCTTCCGTGCACCAAATTGAAACGAATTGCCGGCCACAACAGGCGAACAAACTACCAGCTCCCGATCCATGCCATAGATCAGGTTACTCTCTTAGAAAAATTTACTGTAACTTTTAACATTCATAGCTTTACACACAACATGTTTCAACCATGCTTAACAAAACGTTTTGCTGAATAATTCAAATAATGTAGGTAAGAGAGTAAGTTATAACGACTGTGGAGAAATCACAAAGTGATTCCCACAAGGTTCAATTTTTGGTCCACTCCTTTACTTTACATACGTGAATGACCTCACAAAAAATCCCATTAGAGCGAAAGTACCAGAAGAGATTTTTAATGGTTTTTCAATGATTATTTATTCATGTAGTTTACACCCTCATTGGAGCACTAAAATCAAATATCATACTACAGCATCTACGATGGATAAGTTTAGATTTTTGCAATCAACAGTTTCTTCCTTTCACAAAACCTCTTCATTTGGAGTGATGTGGCAGCTTGTTCTTCTGCAGATACAATATACTTCTTCCATTGTGATGTTTTGAATGTCAGTTGTATGTACTTGTTCTTCAGAAGCAGCTTCTCTCATCTATGTTCAACTTGATGTCTGGTAATGTTCAGTTCATTCAGATCCACTTGTTCTTTTTTAAACTAGATATTTTTTGCCCTACTTTTCCAAAAGTAGTCAAAAAGCTGTTCGGGAGCCTAGTATTCAGTGAGTAAGGAATGTGGGCAAAAAATGTAACTCGTCTTTTTTGCATCCTATCAACAATAGCTTTACTTTCTTGGTAAAACACCGAATTGGGTAAGAGTCTCCACTGACCATTAACTCGATGTTTTTTTATTGATAATCGTTAGGAGTATTGTGCTGCTAACTTTCTGCAATTTGTCAGCTGTTGCTTGAGTGTTTAGTTTAAATAGTGTTTCAGTTGCTTATCTTACCTTCAGTTTAACGACAGAGGAATAATGCCGAAGTTTAGCATTTATTTAAAGAGACCATTTTTTGTAAGTTGACCACGTAGTTCTCTGTGCTTGTTGTAGTTTTAATGTTCTACTATCTCTTGATGCTCTTTCATCCCAAGTTATAAAATCATGAAGAAATTTAAACTTTTGTACCACCTTAATTTTTTGAGCAATACCTATTATGATACGGGATGTGTCATCAGGTATGCGTTATTTCCGTCTTCTCAAAAGAAATTTGCAATCTAATCTTTGCCATTCACCGTTCTACTTCTTCTGTCTGAAATCTTGCTCCATCGATACTGTTTGCTAACAATACCAAATCATCTGAAAATGCAAGACAGTTAAGTAGAATCGTTCTCACAGTCATAGCAGATGGTGGACATATCTTGTTCCATTCGCAAATGATTTTCTCCCGCACGTAGTTAACGCTAATGGAGACAATCCATCACCTAGTTGAAGTCCAGTTCCAATCTCAAAAGGTCAGAGAATTCCTTTTCTGAACCTTGGTTTAGATTTCGTATTTTGAATGATGACTGTAGTGAGGTTGATTAGTTTCTGATGTAAAACAAATTCTGTAAGGATAGACAGAGATTCACGACACATACTAGCACAGACATTCTTAAAATCAACGAAGGTAATCCCTAGCTCCTGACCCTTTGGTATGTCTTTATCCATTTAAGACTAATAATTTGATCTCTTGTAATGTAGCAGATTACACAGGCCAACGATGGAAAAACTTTTTTGCGGAAAATACCTTATTCTTATGTTTTTTTTAACGTGGGAAATCCAAATATGATACTTAACAAAAATATCACCCACCTTTTCTTCACATTTTACAGTTAAATTTATTAAATTAAGCGATTTTTAAAGAATTTAACAGCTTTTATATAGTTAAAATAATTTAAAAATGAGGTGTAATGAATGTAGAAGACGTTGGTATCACTGCTGAAAAACATTTGCTGGCAAAAAAAGGTCGATTCTATTTTTGTGTTAACAGATGGTGTTTCGTTCACTGTCAGCCTAACCTCACTTTCCTGTTTCCTGTACATGTGCTCAGTACAATGTCTAATCGTTGTTGTAAGAACTCTGCTGACAATTTTTGTTATATTTGTGGTGAATTTGTGATTAAAAAACACCGAAGAAACGTTACAGACTTTTTGAAAAAGGTTTATCTATCATACTTTGGATCCAAACGTGATGGTCAAGATAAAACTTCGGCGCTGCATAAGGTATGTTATGTGTGTGTTGATCTGAGAAAATGGCCCAAAAAGGAGAAAAAAGCCTTTACATTTGCTGTTCCTATGATGTGGAGGGAGCCAAGAAATCATTCCGATGATTGCTACTTTTGCAGTGTTAATATTACTGGTCCTAATTCGAAAAAACAAGAAGGTAATAAGCTACCCTAACCTTCCGTCTGCCATCCGACCAGTAGGGCATGGTGTAGATGTGCCAGTTCGTGAATCACCAGATGATTTAAATTGTATTCCAGCAGAAGTATTTTCTGATGTACAATCTGATTTACATGAACCAGATGGTGATGAATTCCATTGCAATACATAAAGTCTAGAGCCCAAATTGTTTACTAAGACCGAGCTTCGATTTGGTTAGGGATCTGGGCTTAACGAAAGAAAAAGCTGAATTGCTTGGCTCTAGATTGAAAGAAAAGAACTTATTGGCAGTTGTAACCAGCATATACGCGTACAGAGAGAGAGAGCAGCAATTTTCCAAGTTTTTTCAACAAGAAGGTGATTTAGTTTACTGCTTAGACATTCCCAGTCTGATGAATGGGTTTGGTATTGAATACAAAAGGAACATTGGAGGCTGTTTATTGATTCAACCAAAACTAGTTTAAAGGCTGTTTTGTAACACAATGGTGACATGTATGCATATATACCTGTTGTACATTCTGTACATATGAAATAACGCTATGAAAGCCTAGAAATAGTGCTAAATAAAATAGACTATTTTGCTCATGGTTCGATGATATATGGCGATCTAAAAGTAAGATTCATGTTCCTTGTTCAGCCAGGTAGCTTTACCAGATTTCCATGTTTCTTGTGTGAATGGGACAGTAGGGCTAGGGATCAACACTGGTGCAGAAAGAACTAGCCTGTGAGGGAGTCTTTAAAACCTGATGAGAAGAACATTCTACGCAAAAACCTTGTAGATACAAAAAAAAGGAACTCCTATCACCAATACATATAAATTTAGGCCTAATGAAACAGTTTGTAAAGGCTTTGTCTAAAGATGGACCATGTTTTAAGTATCTCTGCCAAACGTTTCCACACCTTTCAGAAGCTAAACTAAAAGAAGGCGTCTTTGTCGGACTTGACATTAGGAAATTGATGTTTGATGTTAACTTTGAATCCACAATGACCTTAAATGAGAAAGAATCATGGGTATTATTCAAGAAAGTCGTTATAAAGTTCTTAGGACATAAAAAAGACCAGGAATATGTTTCTATTAGAGCTACAATGTTAAGTAAGTTTAAAACTTTAGGATGTTTAATGAGGAAAATTCACTTTTTACACAGGCACCTTGATTACTTCCCAGACAATATGGGAGATGTTAGTAAGGAGCAAGAAGAGCAAATGATGCAAAAAGGGGAAAAGAAGTCCGAGTCCGAGAATGTTTCTGTGAACATTTCAACGGACAAGGACCCTTTCAGAGCAGCATAGATTCGTAAACCACAGCAACAAGTAGTTGAAAATTAAACAAATGAACCGCATTATTTATCGTGTATATGCTGTTTTCTAAGTAGTGTATTTCTCTACTGTAACTGCTGTTGCAATTGAACTACAACAATTACGCTGACTGAAAGTTTACATGATCTTATGTCTGTTACGATGGGGTGGGTTGGTCTCTCACTATCCTTTAAACAATCAGTACGCCTAACTGGATAGGTTTCAGGTTGTCTCTCCCTTAACTCTGCTATGGGAGATACTGATTTAGCCGACAAAATCAGCGTGGACGAAAATTCGACTAAATACCTACCACGCAAAGGCCACGTGACTCCAGTCCCTAGGCAGTAGCTGATAGTTAAACTATCGACCGTTCGGGATTGTTGCATGACTCGTTTGAAAAAAATGTCTAAAATTTCAAGTTGGTTTATCGTTTCTAAAACACGGAAAATGGCTATCGAGTCCGTATTTAATATTCCGACATCAATTATGCAACGTTAGTGACTGTCTCTGTTACAAGTTCACACCCGAAAGCAGCCAGAAGGTATTTAGTGCGAGCTGATATTTTTAATGTCCTAAACAGTCACTGACCCACGACTGCTAGTGAGTTGACACATTCAGTCGTTCTGTAGACCTCTTGTGAAGAAGTGCTCGCCATACTGTCTCGTAATCTGCACGAAACACGTCACGCAGATTTTATATACGACATGAAATGTTCACACGCGAAAATTTTCTAAAATAAACCACTCACAAAGCTCAAACTTGCACGAAATATTCAGTACTATAGTCGCTTTTCGTCAACGACGCGAGAACCGATCAAACTTGCGAATTTATTAATTTTGGAACAAATTTGATCAGCGCAGTTTAACATAGGCATTTACCAGAAGACGGCCCCAGAGCTACTCTCTCGACTCATAGCTGAGGCTCAAAGCTGGAAAATGCTGAATTCCTATTGGCTTGTATGTTAAGCAGTCAATCAGATCATCTCGCGTACTTCTTTACTCGCGGTATTTCTAGTATCAGCCAATCAGATTACCACAAGTACTTAAGACTAGAAATCTCGGTATTCCAGGAGAAACTAAATAAAATTTGGTGAAAACAAAATATGATTCCTTTCCACAAAATAAATTACTGATCAACTCACTCGGACATACATCACAAATTCCCCCATTGCACAACAACCTTCTCATGCATACATTTACGTAGTTTTAATAAAATATCACAGTCTCCTTTTACATATGTCCTCCATTCGCTCACTTTCTATCTCTCCAAAAGACTCACACATCCAAAACACGTTGAAATAACAATTTTCCAAAGTACTATTAATTACGTTAGAAATCTATGTAATGAAACTAAAGAAAATTCCAGAAAATTATATTACACAAACATATCCTCTTCGTTATAGTTTCAGTTGATACTATACATCTACATCTACATGGATACTCTGCAAATCACATTTAGGTGCCTGGCAGAGGGTTCATCGAACCACCTTCACAATTCTCTATTATTACAATCTCGTACAGCGCGCGGGAAGAATTAACATCTATATCTTTCCGTACGAGCTCTGATTTCCCTTGTTTTATCTTTGTGATCGTACCTCCCTATGTAAGTCTGTGTCAACAAAACATCTTCGCATTCGGAGGAGAAAGTTGGTGATTGGAATTTCGTGAGAAGATTCCGTCGCAACGAAAAACGCCTTTCTTTTAATGATGTCCATCCCAAATCCTGCATCATTTCTGTGATACTCTCTCCCACATTTCGCGATAATTCAAAACGTGCTACCTTTCTTTGAACTTTTTCGATGTACTCAGGCAGTCCTATCTGGTAAGGGTCCCACACCGTGCAACAGTATTCCAAAAGGGTACGGACAAGTGTAGTGTAGGCAGTCTCCTTAGTAGGTCTGTTACATTTTCTAAGTGTCCTGCCAATGAAACGCAGTCTTTGGTTAGCCTTCCCCAGAACATTTTCTGTGTGTTCCTTACAATTTAAATTGTTCGTAATTGTAATACCTAGGTATTTAGTTGAATTTACGGCTTTTAGAATAGACTGATTTATCGTGTAACCGAAGTTTAACGCATCCACTCATGTGGATGACCTCACACTTTTCGTTATTTAGTGTTAACTGCCACTTTTCGCACCATTCCGATATTTCTTCTAAATCGTTTTGCAGTTTGTTTTGATCTTCTGATGACTTTATTAGTCGATAAACGACAGCGTCATCTGCTAACAACCGGAGACGGCTGCTCAGATTGTCTCCCAAATCGTTTATATAGATAAAGAACAGCAAAGGGCCTGTAACACTACCTTGGGGAACGCCAGAAATCACTTCTATTTTACTCGATGACTTTCCGCCAATTACAACGAACTGTGACCTCTATGACAGGAAATCACAGACCCAGTCACATAACTGAGACGATATTCCATAAGCACGCAATTTCACTATGAGCCGCTTGTGTGGTACAGTGTGAAAAGCCTTCCGAAAATCCAGAAATACCGAATCGATCTGAAATCCCTTGCCAATAGCACTCAGCACTTCATGTGAATAAAGAGCTACTTGTGTTTCACAAGAACGATGTTTTCTAAACCCATGTTGACTGTGTGTCAACTTCGAGGCCATTCATTACGTTCGAACACAATATATGTTCTAAAATCCTTCTGCATATCGACGTTAACGATGTGGCCTGTAATTTAGTGGAATACTCCTACTACCTTTCTTGAATATTGGTGTGGCCTGTGCAACTTTCCAGTCTTTAGGTACGGATCTTTCGTCGAGCGAACGGTTGTATATGATTCTTAAGTATGGAGCTCCGACGATATTTACTTCTACGTTACTCATGTTGGCAGTTGCAGTTATAGATGCATACATTAGAGTCCCTAACTCAGATTCACAATAACAGCACGGTTGTTGTGTTTTAGTAAAAATTCATATCTGCGAAAGCATTGAAGTTATGATTTGAAATTTTAACAATATGGTTGTATTATCCAGAGAGTTTCATATACTAAGAGTGAAAAAGATAGATTAATATTTAATAGTACAGTCGAAACCCGATTAACTGTCATCTTCGTGACGGTTGAGCGAATAGACGGATAACAGAAACACTGTATTCCCCCAAAACATAACCTCAATCAATTATTTTATGTATAGATACATATCACTCTCACTGTAATATAATAATATTTCGGAGGGAAAACAAATTAACCACGATTGTAATAACAAATAAAACTATTTATTACATGATAAAAACATCCGTACAGTAGCTACAAAAGTTGCAAAATACGTAATGTACAGTACTGTACTGTACTATAAACTTACAGGTGAAATAGTTTATCTAGCTAGGAAATAGTCAGACAATTTCTTCTGCCTTTTTGATGTTCGAGCTTTCACCGCGGCAATATTTCGTATTTTTCGGAGCAGTAGTGCCTGCGTTGCTTTAGCCTCTTCTTGACTTTCAAACCATTCTATACACTTGGACAGCTTTGTTTCGGCCTCTGAATGGCTAATAGTTTGTTTTTCTTCATGGTTTGAACACTCGTCTTCATCAGCCCCTTCTTCTTCTTCTTCTTCTTCTTCTTTGGTGGCACTTACGCTGGCAACAACTTCATCACTCAAAATTTGAAAACCCCCGTCCACTTTGTCACACTCTAACCACTCTGATACTTCTTCTGACGTCAAATTTGTGCTGATTTGTAAATTATTGCACAAATTGACCATCTCGTCAACTGTCACACACTCAGGTTCCTCGGATTCTTCACCTCCAGGTTGAGGCCAAAGTTTATTCCAGCCGTTCTTGAGATTTGAAACTGACAAATCACTCCATGCGCTGGCAACATTGAAAATGGCATCTTTAATACTGTAAGACTTCCAAAACTGTTTTACAGATGTTGATTCATCAGATGAGAGCAAACTTTCGATAAATATTTTTCTATAACGACGTTTCATGTTTCCGATGATTCCCTGATCGATGGGCTGTATAAGTGAAGTTGTGTTTGCCGTAAGGAAGAGACATGTTATGTTGCCGTCATCAATTTTCATTTCACAAGTAGGGTGCATTGGGGCATTGACTAATAGCAATATCGCTTTCTGTGGCAACTTTTTTCAGCTAAATGTGCTCTAACTTGAGGTACAAATTGTTTGTGAAACCAGTCAGAAACAATTGATTGATCCATCCAAGCACTCTTCTGGGCGTAGTATTGTGCAGGGAGAGCATTCAAATTCAAATTCTTGAATGACGATGTTTTCTTGATTTCCCAGTCACAAGTAGGGGTAGCCTATGATTGATGAAGTCCTAAAACAACACGTTTACGTTTTTCAGACATTTTATCAAGTCACTGTATCACACACACCTGCACTAAATACGGTAGTGTAAAATATTAGTCAATAAAGCTTATTCAAGTGGAAAACACGTAACACGGCACAGCCCGCTAGATACACTGCGACAATTAATCTTCTCGCCACAACTGGAAACCGATCCAGTGGTGATTGTTGATTTACAAGTGAGACAAAGACAAGAAAAGGGGGAGATGTGTTAGCACGTCAACTGAAGGTCATATTTTATGTACCATTCTACGGCGGGCGGGTACATTCACTTCCCACTAGAATAGAGTAAATAAACAAAGTAAACGCGTCACTGCACCTTAGAGCATTCTGTTATTACAGTATTATTATGCTGTTCAGCAGTGACGGTTAACAGAAACTGACGGTTTAAAGAGTGACGGTTAATCGAGTTTTTACTGTACTTCTTCAGATTGTATGTGTGACGTGCTGCACGCAGCGTTAAGCAACTACACGGCTTGCTCGGCCCAGTAGCCGGCTCAACGGCAAGCTACGCTTTCAATGCAAGACGACAACTCGGAATAATCTCCTACGTTACAGAGTGACTCAATAACAGTGGCGGTATCTACTTACACTGGTTACTGACAAACAGCCAAATTGCGGCGTTGCAGCTATTATTAAAAAGCTGTAATATTCTTCCATCACTACGTAATGGATAAGGCTTTCTTTTCCTTTTGGATAGTTGGTATAATCTGAATACTCATCTTGATTAACAATTATTTTACTGCAGGTTCTTCTACCCCAGGCCGAAGAAAACAGTGAGTTTTACGTAGTGCGAATTCTTGAAAATCGTAAGTCTCGTTTTAGTTGGAAAACAAAGTCATGTCGTAATTAATTAAAATCGGCGTATTTCAAAAATGGTTCAAATGGCTCTGAGCACTATGAGACTTAAAATCTGAGGTCATCAGTCCCCTAGACTTAGAACTACTTAAACCTAACTAACCTAAAGACATCACACACATTCATGCCCGTAGCAACCGCGCGGTTCGGACTGAAGCGCCTAGAACCGCACGGCCACAGCGGCCGGCTCGGCGTATTTCAGTGCCAAACGTAACATTATCTTCGAGTATTACTTATAATATTTCTTGACTGAATTTCAGTGCACTTAAATTCCTCCGTTGGTTTACAGTGAGGTCACAAAAGACATGGGATGCCTCCTAATATCGTTTTCGGACCTCCTTATGACCGGCGCAGAGCAGCAACTCGACGTGGCATGGACTCAACAAGTAGTTGGAAGTCCCCTGCAGAAATTTTGAGCCATACTGCTTCTATAGCTGTCCATAATTATGAAAGAGTTACCGGTGTAGAATTTTTGTACACGAACTGGTCTCTCGATTACGTCCCGTAAATGTTCGATGGGATTCATGTCAGGCCAAATCATTCGCTCGAATTGTCCAGAATGTTCTTCAAACCAATTGCGAATAAGTATGTCCCAGTGAGATGGTGCATTCACGTCCAGTGTAAATACAGCCCACGCCATTATGGAACCACCACCAGCTTCCACAGTACCGTGTTGACAATTTTGTCCATTGCTTCATACATCTGCGCCACGCTCGAACCCTCCCATCAGCTGTTATCGACTGAAATCGGGACTCATCTGACCAGTCACGGTTTTCCAGTCGTCTAGGGTCCACTGATATGGTCAGAAGCCACGAGAGGCGCTGCATGCGACGCGGTGGTGTTAGCAAATGCAGGCGCGTCGCACGTCTGCTGCCTTACCCACAACGCCAGATTTCGTTCGTCGTTCACCGGACATCGACTTCTGCCGTTATTTCGCCCAGTGTTCCTTCTCTGTCAGCAGTGACAACTCAGCACAAACCCCGCTGCTCTCGGTCGTTAAGCCGGGAGCGGTGGCCGACCTGTTCCAGGCGCTACAGTCCGGAACCGCGCAACTGCTACGGTTGCAGGTTCGACTCCTGCCTCGGGCATGGTTGTGTGTGATGTCCTTAGGTTAGTTATGTTTAAGTAGTTCTAAGTTCTAGGGAACTGATGACCTCATATGTTAAGTCCCATAGAGCTCAAAGCCGTTTGAACCATTTTTCGGTTGTTAAGTGAAGACCATCGAGCACTGTTGTCTGCAGTGAGGTGTAATGCCTGAAATCTGGTATTCTCGGCACAGTGTTGACAAGTGTGAATTTCGGAATATTGAATTCTCAAATGATTTCTAAAATGATATGTGACATGCGTCTAGCTCCAACTACTCTTCCGCATTCAAGGTCTGTTAATTCCTGTCGTGTGGCTATAAGCAAGTCGTAAACCTTTTCACATGAATCATCCAAGTACAAATGCCAAGTCCACCACTGCACTGCCCTTTTATACCTTGTGTATGTGATATTACCGCCATGTGTAATGTGCATATCGCTACCACATGACTTTTGTCGCATCACGGTATACATCAAAGATAAATTGGATACCGAAAATACAACTACTCAAAGATATGGGTTGTTGCTTGACATTGTCAAATCGGAAGACAAGCGATCTGTTGTGTTGAAATGTGTGGATAAAAATCCTAGGCCAAGACCGCTAAAACTCTTATTGTTTGCTAGTTTCAGCTCATTGACGATCCACCTTCAGATTAATAAAAATTACTTAATGTCGTGCGTATCAGCCACCGAGCATTGCACATCGTCGTAATCTGTTGAACTATATCGCTCTTGTCACGTACACAATAAGGTACGTTCTCATGGTTACAAAATGTACAACATTAGCAATATACTGTATATCTTTAGTGCAGCCGTAATACAGCTACTTCCTTGTTCCTGAGCTGGCCGTTGTGGCCGAGTGGTTCTAGGCACTTCAGTCTGGAACCGCGCGACCGCTACGGTCGCAGGTTCGAATTCTGCCTCGGGTATGGATGTGTGTGATGTCCTTAGGTTAGTTAGGTTTAAGTAGTTCTAAGGGACTGATGACCTCAGGTTCCATAGTGCTCATAGCCATTTGAACCATTTGAACCTTCTTCCTGTAGCGTGGTACGTCATGTTTACTTCGACACATGGACTATATGATAGCTACCACTGTCAGTCACCTTGCATTTAAACACAAGTGTGGCGATTTGAGCACTGGTTAACGTTGTACGTTATTTAACCATGACGGCCAACTTTTTAGTGTGTACATGACAACAAGAACGATACAGCTCAACAGATTATGACCATGTGTAATATCTGGTGGCTCATACTCACAGAACTCAGTAATTTTTATTGATTTGAAAATGGGTCTGGAACCGCGCGACCGCTACGGTCGCAGGTTCGAATCCTGCCTCGGGCATGGGTGTGTGTGATGTCCTTAGGCTAGTTAGGTTTAAGTAGTTCTAAGTTCTAGGGGACTGATGACCTCGGATGTTAAGTCCCATAGTGCTCAGAGTCATTTGAATCGTTTTTTGAAAATGGATCGTCAATGAGCTGAAACTAGTAAACAATAAAGGAGTTTTTGCGATATTGACCTAGGATTTTTATCCACACGTTTTCTCCAAGATATATGTTCACTAATTTCATCACTGATACCGATATAATGCCTATTCGCTTTAAAAATGGTTGAGTACATCAAACGAAATGAGTTTCTGAAAACATTGATGGCAGCAACCAAGAAAGACTTATGCGCTAGGAGGGTAAGATCAAACAGTGAACTGGGAACTCTCAGCCCCTACCGAACAGTACTTTTCGAGTGACTTCCATTGTTGTATTATTACCACCAAGCAACTGCTTTCTAACAGTGCTTTAACATTCTCCCGCACCCCTCTCCCCCACTGACTGGCCGCGTGAATTAGTACTCCCATTCCACGGCGGTGGACGCTCTGCGCATCAAATTATTCGCTTCATGTCTCCATTTGTGGTGAGAAACAAAACGCACAGGGCATAGGACTTTCAGGTGTGTACACAGAGCCCATCTACGTTGTCGTCAATGAATAGAAGTACGAAGTAATTTGTAGGGTTATCTATAGTAAGTTATCTTATTTGTAGTAAGTTATCTTGTTGCCGCTCATGCTCACATAGCGATTGCTTATCGATGCTGTACTTCTGTTGTACGTGTGTTCAAAGTGACCGACAAACGGCTGAGGCTGCACGGCGAAAAAACTCCGAGTATATAGCCTAACTGTTGATTATCCATGTTGAAGTATGCTTATCCATGTTTACATATCTTGTTGACAAAATGCTGAAGAACGTTGGAAACATATTATTGCTAGCCATAAGCTGGTGTTTTACATGAACAGAACGGTGCATTTGAGTACAGATGTATCGTTGTACCAACATTGGTAATAATAAATTATAAGGAAATGCTCATCTAATGATTGAAATTTTACGTCACTTTTTATGTCATAAATTTTAAGTCTTTGTCTCGCCTGTTTTTCAGATTATGAGTCCCTAAGAGCTGATGATTTTCTGCTAATTGGAACTGACAACTCTAACTAGGACCTCTAATGTTGTCAGTATATATAAAATATTTACAAGGTGCGCTCAGCAGTAATGTCCGACGATGCTTTCGCCTGCTGGGATGTATTATCCGCCAGATGGCTGTGAAAAAATGAAGATTGACTAGGACAGTATTTCAACTCGGTGTAATGAATGACACTCACCTTAAAAAAAATGTCAATAAGACTAAGCTAACGTCCATAAAAAACAAAAAACACACTGCAGTGTTAAATTGCTAGATTAGTGCGTAACTTGTGGAACGTAGCACATCCTATAATTTCCAGACGTGTCATTATGAAGCTATGTAAAACGGATAAGGAATGGAATACAAACCTGTTTGGTGTTGTGTGTATCCATCCTAATTCCCATGCGGATCGAGTCGGGAGATTGCAACAATATCTTTGGGCGATGTGACTGTGGAGGGGGCAGCAGTTGGTATACAAACAACGGAGCAGCAAGTGAAAGTTTCCGAGGACGCTTGTGACAGTGAGTGAGTGTGATTTGTGTTCCGCCTTTGTGCTTATTTGTGAACAGTGGAGCAAGACGAACCCATTAACAATGAACTTGAATTAAAATTGTAAACTGTCGACCTCTGTTATTTGTGTGAGTGTCTCTCCCAACAACTACGTGTTACTGACTATGCGATGGGAGACAGCAAGTACCAGCTTGTCTTTAGTTTTTCGGCGACGTGACGCAAAAACCTACAGGTATATGCTTTCAGCGCGAATTTAACAGTTTATGGTGTTACAAGCTTTACCTGCAAAGTAGAGCAAAAATACATGTCAGCAATGATGGCGAAATTTACGCCTTTGAATAAATCGCCATCGAAGAAACCCATAGTCGCATAACGTCCGCTTGCAACTTGTTTTGAGAAAGTGAAGAGCATCTCTTAAAGATACCGCATACAAAGTGCAAGGGCGACGTATCTTAGAGTAGAAATCCAGTAATTGGGCCCTTGCCAAGTATGTCTGCCAGCAGACGAAGTAATCCAGAGGTGCTAACTAGGTGGTGCAGCCCATGTGAAAACTTAACAGGGATGGTCAGGGAACTTAAATCTGAATTATTAGAAGAACGATGGCGTCGATTCCTCAATCCTGTGCGTAAACAGAGTAGCAGTACACGACGTTCGGCTGCCTCTGATATAGAGGAATGTTCAATAAGAGCTTTGATCACTGACATAGGAAACACGTGTCAAACGCCGTAAGCAGTATGGTGACTATAACGAGATATACTGGCTAGTTTTTCAAACGGGCTGAGGTACAGGTCAGTCTGAGAACACAACCAAACTTTTTTTACTATCACATTCGCTAGCTTCGCCAACTCAGAACCAAACTGCTACCTTCCAACCAAACCTATACCTCGGCTAAGCTGTAGATCAATGAATTACCACAAGCAGTTTTATTTTACTTATGTGCCTTCAAATTCGTTGGCTTTCCCAACTAACAACAAAACTGTGAATATATGCACCGCAAATTGTCAACAAGTGTTTAAACTAACACATTCCTTCTGTCAAGTAGATATTGACATCCGCTAAACTAACACTAAGCTTCTGAAGGTAACAAATTAATTTGTCGAAACTGGTAAAGCATAATAACATTAATTAGCAACTGATGACTGAAATTTAACCTGATAAAAAGGACAAGGTGCGTCCGAATAAAACCAATTTAGCATGTTGGCTTCTTTCACTTTATGCTCGTTCTTGTATAGGCAGCTGGGAGAGTAGGAGGACTGTTCACACGACGGAGTGTAGTTAAAATGAAACTTCGCAATAATCTGAGTTCTGAAAAGCTGAATGCTATTCTTGAAGTACGAGCAGGGCTTCGACACAACAGTAGGATTACATGCTTCCACCTTTAATTGTTAACAAAACTGCAACAATAGCCGTATGTAGGACAGTCCACGTCACTACAATGCACAGATGATTTAATTGAAATAATACTAAATGTAAGTTTCATGAACTCAAATTAAACTTCAAATTAGCATGTGTAGTGATGCATGTCATCTGTTATGCTACTAAAAATCCAGATCCATTGTTTCCATGTTACCAGGTATATTTAATTCAAAAAGTTTTACATTCGCAGTTAACTGTATTACTGTGCTGTCCTGCAGATTTCAGATAAGAACTTAAATATAAATTCATGCTACTCTGTTACACAGTATAATTATTGCAAAAATGAAACTGCATAATAATACACCTTGTTGTATTTCAACTTTTTTGTGGCTTTTTTATGAACACTTTTAGCTTATTTCATTCTGTATCGACAACACTAATTTCTTAGGATCTAGCTTGATAAGTTGAAATAGAGCCAAAACATGGGTAAGCTAATCAAAACGCCCAGTTCAGTTTGTTATGCCCTTTAATGCATCTCTCTTTGTGTTGACCTGAAGCCTTGACTTATTCTGCATTTTGTCTATCCTTGTATACCATGGATTTATCTCCTGTGACAGTGTGGTTAAAACAAAAGAGTTTGTCCGGCAACAAGAATATTGTGTGAATAGGGAACCGTACATCTTGCAGAAGCCCTTCTGAACATCTTGAAATTCTTATACTCACGTTCCAATACATTTACTTCTTACTGTTTTTTTCTCACAATAAAAGTCATTTTCAAACTAGACAATGACTTACACAGTGACAGTAGAAGTAAAATGAAATCATCAATCCAAAGATTGTTTTGAACACCACATTGCTTTACTAGACGTGGTTCTGTTTCTTTTTCTAACATACGTGAACTTTTATTTAGATATTTAGCAGTTACTTTGGTACACAACTGTGTTCTGTGATATACCAAAAAAAAAAAAAAAAAAAAAAAGAACACGTTAATCGTTTTGTGCTGTCCGATACAGATCTTTCGTTATTTAAGTCTTTTGTTTGACGAGTGTCCTTTGCTTCCCTCCCCCCCCCCCCCCCCCTAGGTTCAGTGTGCTAAACATTCTTGTAGATTTCATGACCTTAATCGAAATTTGTTGTGACAAAAACATTCTTATGGGGTTAATGGTTCGGATGATAGTGTGTTGGTCACCCATAAATGGCGATAGCTGACGCGATAATGAAGCGTATTTGGAAAGGCAAAGGGTACATTGTATGGTATTTTATTACTTTGGGTATTATGATGCGACAGGAGAGCAAAACTTTTCAGTTGTACAGCATATGGTGGCACCTGATTGAAAAGCTAGTATTATTGCTATTTACCTATTTATACATTTCATTTAGAAAAATAAGGGACGTTACATTTAGAAATTCAGAGAGAAGCCAAAAGAAAAAAAAGATTCAAACCATTACAACGAAATTAAGTTTAGGAATGGTGTGCGCTTGCACAAGAGACACGGGGGAAGAGACAGAGAGAGAGAGAAACGCGCGAGCACATTCTTCAAACTAGCAGCGCTCTTACCAAAACTTACTCTGTTAAATTTAGATAGCGTAAGCGTTAATGGCATTAAGCGGTATAATGATGTTTGTTATTAATACAGTACACAGTTCAAATTTCAGCGATGCATTTGTCTTTTGTTAATGCGTACCTTGACTAGTTCCACACCCCTGAAAGTTCTCCTTGTCAAGAGATCTACGAAAGACGATGAATGAGTCAGTTAATATATGAAGATAAATGTACGCATGAAGGAAGGAAAGAAAGAAAGGGTTCTTTTTATTTCGTTGAATGGTCTTTATTTATTGTGATGTTTCTGCACAGGTGAATTTGAGCATCAAATAGTGCGAAAGAGATTAGAAATATTCATGAAAGCAGTAGTTCCCAACTTTTACATGATTTCGTTCTTCTGCCATTGTAATACACCCATAAATAAACGAAAAAAATATTTCGACCGTGACAGGACTCGAACCTGCAATCTTCGGATCCGAAGTCCGACGCCTTATCCATTTTTTTTTTTTTTATTCACTAGAAACAGTAACAAAAATGGCTACAATGAAATGACATAAATAAGGTGACAGATAATTGCAGTCATGAATTACAGATTCAAAAAATGAGCCTTTAGTAGTAGCACAATTTAGCACCTTCAGTGTCACCTTCAACTGGTGGCAGTTCAGCACGCACATTTTCTTCTTCTGCAGCCGGTTCCTCATCATCATTTCCCAGGCCCAAATTAATCATTCAGTAAATCCTTGATATGTGTTTTTTCCAGGGTAAATTACATGGACAGAAGAGAAGTCCCGAACAGCGACATCGCAAAATATTTCACTGCCTTGTTATTTTTGTCAGTTCCAGCCTTCTAAACGCATCTATAGGGAGTTCATGATCTTCCTTTATATCAGACACCAGATGTTTCTCGCCGTATTCTTGTATCTGCTGTACTGCTGATTTATTTTTCATGTGTGACTTGCAGGTGAGGTTAGGGTCGGGAACGTGACCCAATCCATTCCCTCTCTACTAGGAATCCAGTTCCTAACCTATGCCCATTCGGTTGAAGACAATTCGGAGCATGTTACCATATTTCTTATTGTGATTCTGATATTTGAGTATTTTCTCGAATTCATTTTCCATATACATCTTGTATTCAATATGTTCATCGCTCCCAATATTATTAAAAACATAACTTGTATATTTGCCCATTAACCAAATCACAGCGTTATTTTTTGCCTGAGGGTAGTAACTTTCCTCTGGTCTGAAGAAAATGTTAGTCGGTACATTGTTTGCTGAAGTTCTTGTTATTTGAGCAATTTTCTCCCTGGTCCACCTCCAGTTGATAATCCGATCTCCACAAGTGTAACGATGAGGCACACTATCAACGAGGTTGCATTTGCTGCAGAGGGTTGTGTCACTTAAACCGACGGCAAAGAGGCGCTCATTAGTGCTGATGATGTTGTTGACTTCCTTGTACCACGCTGTTCTCACGTCAGACGAAAGAACATCACTACTGATGTTTTTCCAGACCACATTCCTTGCTATTCCAGCATATTTGGTTTCTATGTTATTTTTCCTTTCATGTTTCCGCCTTTCAGCTAAAATCGCCTTTGCTGTAACGTTTTTGGAGTTTAAAATCTTTTTGCTGAGATAACTTAGTTCAAGATAATACTCCCTAATGTGTTTCAGCTTAAAACTTATTTTTTGTATATTTATCGGCGGCTCCACACTTTCTGGCCTGACAATATCGTATAGTTTTGCTGTAATGCACCCTGGATCATTACACATTATGCTCCATGTTCGTTTGACATACAATGCCATCGCTTTAGACTTGATGTCGGTTAGACCCATTCCTCCATTGCTTGGATCCAAAACTGCTGTCTTTACCGGCACTCGAAACAATTCCCCTTTCCACAAGAACTTTGCCACCATTGATGGAATGGGGAGAACCTGTGCTATGTAGTAGGCCTTGGATAAAATATACGTGTTGACAAACAGTATTCTCTGGAACTGGTCTATGCTACGTTGACAGTTTTCAATCAAAGCTCCCTTGATTTTTCTTGCCACCTCCCGCCAATTTATTGCTATCATTTTTATAAGGGACGTTGTCAATGCCATTCCAAGAGCTTTGTGTTCATTAACATGGTTCGCCCACTCAATGCGTAAGTTAGCAAGCCGCTTTATATTTAGAAATTTACTTTTATTTTCATTTACCCTCGCACCTGATGCGGAACAATATTTTGCAAGTATCATCTCTAGTTGTGTCACATCTGTTTGGTCTCTGATGATTACGCCTACATCGTCCGCGTAAGCACCTACCACGGTCTTTGTTCCTTGAATGGTAATGCCTGTCAGCCTGTGCTGTAGCTGTCTCAAGAAAGGTTCCAGCGATATAACGAACAGGAGCATGGATAAGGGGCTTCCTTGGGTAACACCCCTTTTTATTTCAATTTTTTTTGTCAGTTGACAGTTAACGGAGATTTGTGCAGTAACACCCATTGCCATGTTCTTGATGATGTCGATGGTTTTTGGCAGGAAGTCCATTCGGCGCATTATCTCTATCAGGTATTTGTGATTAATTTGATCAAATGCCTTATGGAAGTCTATGAAAAGCAGTCCACATTTTATGTTACTTGCCTGCGCTAGCGCAATGACATCGCGATACAAAGCCGCAGTTTGTAAAATCGTTCTTCTAAAAGCACAAGTCTGCTGTTGGCCTATGATGTCAGCAGTGCATGGTGTAAAGCGCTTGTTAATTACTCGAGCTATAATTTTATAATCTGAATTTAAAAGCGAAATCGGCCGTAGGTTGTTTATTTTTTTGCAGCCTCTGTTCTTCGGGATCAACACGATTTTGCATTGTTTGAACTCTGCAGGCACTGGCTTTCCTTGTAAGACTTCATTGACAATTTCGGTGAACTTTTCTCCTATTAGTGTCCATAATCGTTTATAGAATTCAATGGGCAGTCCGTCAGGTCCTGGAGATTTTTTAGCAGGGGAGCTGCACACGATTTCTAATACATCTTCCTTGGTGATGTCGGAAGAAATGTTCTCATCACCATCTCGCGATATTCGTGGAAGATATGTCCCAAAGAGGTCATCGTATTCTTCTTCGTTTGTTTCCCCTGACGCATACATACGTTCATAGTACGCTGAGATCTCTTTAATTATTTCCTTCTGGGTGGTGATTATGGTACCATCATCTATTTGAAGTTCATCCATGAAACTTCTTCTTCTATTTTTGGCGTGTCTGACAAGGTGGTACAATGCAGCAGTCTCATCTTCAGTGACTGACTTTGCTTTGGATTTTATTTTAAGTCCCTCCAGTTCCTTACGTTTCAGACTTATTAACTTTGCTTTTATTTTCTTGATGTCTTTTAATCTTGTAGGAATTGCATCTGTCTGATCGTAGAGGTCCCTGAGCACGCTGTAGTAGAATTCTACAGTCTGTTTCCTTTCTCTGGCCATATCTATACTAAAAGATATTAAAACTTTCCTTAGCTTCGGTTTCGCTCGTTGGGTCCACCATTCTATCACACTTGGAAAGTTGTTCAGTGAACGGAGACACATTTCCCAAGCTCTGGTTAGGGCATCTTCTAAGTCTTCTTCTGATAATAACGATATATTTAGATTCCACTGGCTTCTTACTCTTCGGGTAGGTTGTGGTGTTAAATTTACGCAGGTCAGCAACGCACTGTGATCGGAAAAACTAACGGGAACAGTTTCTGTTTTCAGTACTTTATCTGCTAAATTTTCCAATACGTAAATTCTGTCAATTCTACTACAGGAATTTGCAACAATATGAGTGAAGTTCACCATTGTTGGGTATTTTATTTCCCACGCATCTTTTAATTTTAAATCAACAACAAGACGTCTCAAGTCAGGTGAGTAATTGAAGTTGGGGGTTTGATCCTTTCGACTCAATACACAATTAAAATCTCCCCCTATTATAAGTTGGAGGGGGTTTTTCCTCAGTAAATAAATTACGCTTTCATTAAAGAATGTGGCTCTTGCAGCTCTATTACTGCTGCCAGAAGGAGCATATAAATTGACTATAGTAACTCCTGCTACATTTATTCCAATACCTCGCCCCGATTCTAATTTATCAACGTCATGCCTTCTCTAACTAAAATGGCCGTGCCAACATTCGTTTCAGTGGAAATATTGTAAAAATCAACGTAATTGGAAAAATTTAATTGTGGGAATACCACTTCCTGTAGGAGAGCAATATCCGTCGCTGACTCATACAGAAACTGTTTCAGAGCAGCTATTTTAACATCCGACTGTATTCTATTAATGTTTAACGTGGTAATCGTATATGACTGTAACATAGGGGGGTGACCTTTTTCCCGCTAGTCTATCATTTCATGCCACTCCATGCCGGATACTTCCTGAGAATCTGACTGGAGACCACCGCCACGGTTTGCATTAGAACCTTTCTTTTTACTTTTCTTGCGGTTTGCATTGACACTAGCCTTCACCGAATGTCTGCTCCGCCCACCCCCTGAACAGTTTTCCACCGAGACCGTAGTCGGTGGATCTGAGTGGCAGTCGTGTGCCACCATCTCGTCTGCCAAAGGCGGCGCAGAAGCAGTTTGCAAACACTCTTCCAATGCCCCATCACTTCTATGAACACTTTCGTTTACTGTTTGTGTGTTATTGTTGTAAAACTCCACTTCTTCGTCTTGGGATTTGGACTGTGACGTCGCCTGTTGTTGACAATCACTCGCTACCTCGTCATGTTTGCTTTCAGTTGCATCTGCGAGTGAATCTGTCTGCATTGATTGACGTACGGGTACTGCAGCGCGGGGTTGTGGTGTCACTAAGAGCAGCGCATTGCCATCTACTGGCGCGTCCAGCGCTACAGAATGGGACTCTGATGTCACTTCGACCTGTTCAGGTGATGGTAGCATATTCGATCTGTCTACTGATGTACTTGACTCAGAGTTCGAATCTATGCTGACAATATTGTCTGAAACAGTTTCCAGTACTGTTTTCTGAATGTCACCTACAGCTTTCAGCGATAGGTTGATATCTTCTTCATCTGTGCTACTGCCGTCACAAGTTCGACGTCTTTTGTTAGTGGCTATACTACTTTTTCCAGCCGGATTGTCTACAGTGTCTTTCCTGAGTAAAGGTGGAAATGCTTCAAGAGTATTTTGTGGCCTGTCGTCTACATTCCCCGAAATGCTGGAAACTTCACCACCCGTCATCTGATTTTCAGTCACAAGATCAGCCAGTGTTAACCTTTTACGCTGTTGTAAATTATTCTGCAATACAAACACCTTTTTTGGACAGTTCTGCCGGAGATGCCCACTTTCATTACATATATGACAAGTCAAAGTCTGTCCATTGTATATAACGTGCGCTTTGTAGCCACAAACCAAAATATGAGATGGAATGTTTTGTTTGACATGCATATCGACAGAACGAACGCCACTAAAGCATTGCAATCTATGCTGGCTTGACCATCGTTCATTACAAATTTGTCTGACGTCACCGTATTTAGATAATGCGTCTTTTAAGTAGCAGTTTTCTACCTCAGGAGGCAAATTAAATACTCTGACTTGTTTATAATCAACATCAGCATTTGAAATAGTAACTGTACTCACCGAATTATCGCGATGGCGGAATTCAGCTTTTCCTTCAAATTTCTGCAAAATCCGTTCCAACACCAACGGGGAAAGCAGCTTCACAAAAAAGCAGTATTGCTCCAAGTCATAATAAGCAGTGTGCGTCTGATCCGAAGTAATGCCAATAACGTCAACGATCCAGTCATGAATTTCTAGTGAACTTGGCTGAACATTACGGGTTGCTTTGTCAAATCCAAATCTTAGGGTAAGCTTTCTGGGAAACATTGTTGCCATGTCAGCAGTTAACAGTTCGCGAATACAAGGAAACTAAAATGCTGCATCACCACAATCACAATTTTACACAACACTGTTACGCAGAGTCATGAAATCCAAACAGAAGCGCCACAGCGCGTCCGCTCAGGACGGCCGGAAAAGCCGATATTCTGGTTCCAGATAAACGAAACTTCTGTGTAATTGCTTGTCAGAAGGCTATGAACGATAATGGACACCGCTCAAAGTACAACTGTCTGTAATACAACTATATTTTTAAATTATTTCACAATGCGAACCAAACTGCGATCTCTGTTTACGTTGCTAAGCATTAAGTTTAGGAATGGTGTGCGCTTGCACAAGAGACACGGGGGAAGAGAGAGAGAGAGAGAGAGAGAAACGCGCGAGCACATTCTTCAAACTAGCAGCGCTCTTACCAAAACTTACTCTGTTAAATTTAGATAGCGTAAGCGTTAATGGCATTAAGCGGTATAATGATGTTTGTTATTAATACAGTACACAGTTCAAATTTCAGCGATGCATTTGTCTTTTGTTAATGCGTACCTTGACTAGTTCCACACCCCTGAAAGTTCTCCTTGTTAAGAGATCTACGAAAGACGATGAATGAGTCAGTTAATATATGAAGATAAATGTACGCATGAAGGAAGGAAAGAAAGAAAGGGTTCTTTTTATTTCGTTGAATGGTCTTTATTTATTGTGATGTTTCTGCACAGGTGAATTTGAGCATCAAATAGTGCGTAAGAGATTAGAAATATTCATGAAAGCAGTAGTTCCCAACTTTTACATGATTTCGTTCTTCTGCCATTGTAATACACCCATAAATAAACGATAGAAATATTCATGAAAGCAGTAGTTCCCAACTTTTACATGATTTCGTTCTTCTGCCATTGTAATACACCCATAAATAAACGAAAAAAATATTTCGACCGTGACAGGACTCGAACCTGCAATCTTCGGATCCGAAGTCCGACGCCTTATCCATTAGGCCACACGGTCGGACGAAGGTAGGATGCCCCAGTACAGGATTTGTTACAGAAAATACTCAAGCTTTAATTCTGTTTTTAAAGTTATAAAGATGAAACGTCTGAGCCGAAGCACAGTCGCATCAAAACTCTTTTCCAACACGTCATGCGATATTCACACTGTTATGAGTAACAGGGTGTTTCAAGAGATTAAATTAGCTAATTTATCGAGTTTCAAAGTCAGACTGCTTATTTAACTGATTACTGCGTTTTCAACTTGAGGAATTCAGGAAGCAACCCATATAAAATTTTAAGGCAGCCTGGCGACTGTCTAAAATTTCACTTTAATTTTAGAAAGTCATCTTACATAAACTGTGTACAAAACGTTTACAGTAATAAGATAAATTGAACTGCAGCTCGCGGTAACGTACTTACAGTAGGCTATCCATAGTGTCTTTCGACTGTATTTAAAAATTAGTTGTTTGATGTCTTCAGAATTTATTTTTGTGTCCAATTATATGTGAAAATAGCTAAGTGACTTATTAGATAAAGATCTGTATTGTACGAAGTAAATTCATTTTTTGCTCTCAGATTGTAAACAAATGTTGATTTCCTGTCAGATAGTACTGATGGAAGGCATCCAGATTGTTGATGTGCAGTATTTGATTAGTATTTGCCACAGCATAATTCCCTTCGAAGACTGAAGGACGAAGTTTCTGTGATGTTCAGAGGTTTGTTTAATCTGGGGAGAGTGTCACAGTGATACTGAAGGAACTGAACGAAAGATAGACAAACTATCCCGAGAAATGCTATTAACAAAGTTTCACGAACCGGCTTTAAATGATCGCTCTAGGAATATCCTACTATTCTCTACGTATCACTTACATAGGGATCGTGATGATGAGATTAGAATAATTACTGCACGCACACGGGCATTCAATCTATCTTTCTTCACGCGCTCCATACTTGAATGGAACGGGAAGAAACCATAATAATTGGTACAATTCGACATACCCTCTGCCATGCACTTCACGGTGGTTTGCTGAGTATAGACGTAGATGTATCTGTAAAACCCCTGCAGGCCGCAGGATAAAACTGGTATTCAATTACTTATCTCAGAACGATTGTCAAATGTTAACAATAAAATAACCTGACCACTTAGGTACAGACTGTAACAATAGCAATAAGAATAAAACATTAAAATGATGGAACGTAATGCAATAATAATAATAATAATCATAATCTATTTGACAGACGCATCATGTAGACTGGTACAAGACACTTAAATAAGAACCACACAGCTCAATGAACTAAAACAAAATGAGAAACAAATGAACAATTTTATTTGTTTGTAAATAAAAAATACCTTCTCTTGCTGCACTGTATTTTATTCTCCCAAACGTGTTTGCATTTTTTCTCTTTAAAGCATCATAAGTGGGATCTATAATGATACAGTTACGCTACACTTTTGTTTTGATATGTATTATTCATAGATTATAAAAGTTTATTCCCCAGTCTCTTGTTGCCTATGACAGCTTCTGGTAACAGGTGAGGCTGAAGTGTAAAAGATATGAGAAAGGTGTATGTAATAACAATAAAAACAAGAAAACACATCATTGATGCACAACAGGTCAGGAAACGTAATTACAGCACAAACGCAACCACTACTGTCGAAAAATTCTCAAAATTAATAACTCTCTAAGCAAATTCTTCCTATTAATTTTAAGGTGATATGGTGTCAAACAATAAAAACGAATAAATGCAAGCCTACCTGCTCCAGTCCACTTTCACAATTAATGTAATTTCATGTGAGCAATCACTATAAAACATAAAATACAAAAGCTACCGTATTTTATGCGCAAAATAAGAAAATGTCCATGCAAGTTGTATAATATTTCTACTGTAATAAATCCAGGCCCACAGAAATAACACATAGGTGTTGAAACATGTTTGGGTAAATAGACAAAAGAAGAACATTGTGTTTTGCAAAAGGCAGAGTTTAAAATCCAGAATACGCTCTTGTCACAACACGTTGTAGAATACAGAGATTACTTCGGGTGCAAGGAATACCGTCACTGGAGTCATGAAGTTTGGGAAACGATCACCTGTAATGATGGGTAGCCAGTGGAAGACTACAAGCTCCTCGAAAACCACGCAGAGCAATGCATTCCGCTTGCACCAAGGAAACGGCTCATAAAAGTGATGGAAGTATTTCCGTGTGGGGCAGTTTCACATGGAATGAAACGGCGCCCTGAAGGCGTTACCCATACTGTTGCAGCAGAAATCGCATTGTGACCACTGCCCAGGCATCCCTACCGTGTTTCTGCCACGGCAGCTACGCCTTGCACTTAGCATGTCAGCGTACAGACAGGAACTAAATCTTTATAAAACGATTTTAATGAAATGATTCAGTAAAATTTTTTTCTTTCACATGTTACAGCCTCACATCGCTAAATGGAAATCAACTAGCAATCTTTTCATTGTTAGTGACAGTTACTATTACGTTTCGGATTTAACTAACCCATCTGTCAACTATTGCATTGAAAAATGTCGTTCTTGGCTACAGTACATCTGATGCACTGTAGGTTATATTTTGCTGCATGAGAAATGTAGCTATCACATCTAAGTTACTTTAAAAGTTGAAAACAGAGATACACTTTCCAATGGAGACAAGAAATATTTTAAAGACTTTCTCACACTGATAGGATTTCATTGCTGGCGAAATTTACTGCGATGGCATTCCACCGAGGTTTCATCAGCGATATTTGGTGCGGCAGCACCACAGCTCAGAGACTTGTGAACATGGTGAAATATCCTCTGCAGTCATTGTCCACGAGACCACACAATTCTGTTACACTGGTCAACAATATTTTGTCACAGAGCATACGAATATTTTCTTTAGTACAGTTGTTGAGCCGGTATTCAAACATGAACTAAGTTTCTACATATTCACCCAGTTTTCTTTCGACCTATTACCTCATGTCTATAGAACTCCTTGGAAACACTTCACTTTTGTTATAATAATGACAATTTAATGGCCGGCCGGAGTGGCCGTGCGGTTCTAGGCGCTACAGTCTGGAACCGCGAGACCGCTACGGACGCAGGTTCGAATCCTGTCTCGGACATGGATGTGTGTGATGTCCTTAGGTCAGTTAGGTTTAAGTAATTCTAAGTTCTTGGGGACTGATGACCTCAGAAGTTGAGTCCCATAGTGCTCAGAGCCATTTGAACCATTTTTGCCAATTTAATGATTCTACATGTGTAACTGTTGAAAAACATACGTCTTGTTTACAAGAAATTCTCATACATGACTCTTAATTCAGTAACCCATCACCTGAAATTGACGGAGGTTTAGCAACATTCCTGATTAGTTGGGTCAAATGCTTTGTATCCCTGTAAAAAGTAGAACTTCTTTTTAAATTCAGTGCAGAGTTGGCTCCTAGAATAAACCTCAGTCCTCTTGTAAAGAAGTGATACAAACTTCAATCTGGATATAAGGTTGGTGACCAGGACAAGAAACAGTCTCCACATTTACACGCTATGTGGTGTCGTCAGTCATACGACCACACTGACGCCTGAGAGATCGATCCGCCGGATGCGATTCTCTCGGTAAACGGAACAGAAGAACGGCTGTGCTAGCCAAAGAGTACACAGCCAGTCGCAGTACTTATGCTCGCCGCGAGGCGCCGCTAGGCCACTTCATGTGCAGCAGGAGAGTAGTGCGGTTGTGCCAGTCTACAGTTCGTAGCCGCGCTCAGTGGTCAGCCAGCGACGACGTTAGTCAGTCATCGTCTGCAGCTCATTCATTGCTGCCATCAAGTCTTTGTAGCTCCGTTCCAAGTTAGTCTTCAAATTCACCGGATTCGACGTTCAAGGTTACGAGAGATTAATTCGTCACTGCAAGATTTGTGACTTGTGAATTATGTCATTCTAGAGACGCTTAGTTTAGTCGCGTCTTCTGTAATTGTCAACCAACTGATCATGGACTAGAGCAAAGTTAAGTAATAAATACTTCCTTATTTTGTTCCCCTGCTAATTAATTGTGTTTTCCTGTTGTAGCTACCAAGCAATCCTGGCATAGTAGAACCCAAGTTTCCACTTCCTTGGCTACCTCATTTGCCACCTCATGTTGATGGACTCGATTATGGTGGAAGATCGAGAGCCATCATGCTGTTTCACATGTATTATACTGCTGAGAGGTAGGTAAAAAGAATTATACCGGCCGTTCTTTTTGCTATTACCTTGATTTGCAGAAAATCACCAGATGGCCCTACAGGTTGTCATTTTCGCTTCACAAAAACAGTTGGAATCGCCTCAAAACAAACTAGATCTTGGTCTCTGTACCAACGTATCATTTGCCATGACGCCTGTTTGTCACTGTGAACAAATATCGGCACACGTGATTCCTTAGAAGTTGTGACGAGTACATGCAATACAGAAGGATTTCTACATGCTAATGCAACATTTCATAACCCACGCTCTCCACAGAAGTAGAAAAAAAATCACAGTTGTACTGAAACGTGGCCTAACAGGATTGAATTACTGCTTATACTGAAGAATTAATATTATTAACTGTAATAGTAAATGAAGAACAGATAATGGATCAACTCATTTATGTGGGGGACGTTTCGGCATCGAAAAAAAAAAAAAAAAAAAAAAACATGTGAGTAATTTGAAAGGCTCGCAATCAACGTTGAGGACTTTTTTATGACGTAAATTTATAAAGATACCAATACTCAGAAAGTATGGTCATGCAACACGTTAATCTAGATGAGAAATGGCATTGTATTTAGGTCGGAATGACCTGTGACTACTTGAATTGAAAATATCATTAAACGCATTGTAACTTTAATATAAAGTATCATAAAATGCGAGAATCTCACTGCGTTATGTCACTTTAAATTTCTATTCCATCACGTAGTCGAAAGCTGGATTGATCATTTGCAAATAACATCAATAAAAGGAAACACAGTTCTACATGTTCATATCTTCCAATGTCTTTTTTTTTCCCTTTCATGATATGTCCCTAAACGTAAAGCGCTAATACTTGAAATTTGCAGAGATGAACTAAATAAAGTAAGAGTGTAAGTGATATGCTGTAAATTACTGTCACAGACAAAAATTCGAAGTTTTATCATATTTATTCAATCCAAAATAGGTTTCACATGAAGTCATCTGTAGCCAATGACTTTGTGAACACCTCAGGTAAATGCAAGAACACGTGATCTCGTATTGAAACTGATCATAATCAAATTACTAATCAATGTTCACCATTATGTGCGAGGTGACAGAAAAGATGTGAAACTGACAACACTACGAGCAATCTGGCAACACTGTCTTGTTCTGCTTATGTAGATCGATGCTTTCGTCCCTTCCAGTTGCTCAGCCCGAGTTTCAGTTCATACTGCCATCACGTGATTTTTTAGGGCGCCATCAGTGATGTTGTGTTTTTGTTGCGTATTATGTAAATGGAACATCGGAATTTAGAGCAACGTTATGCGGTTAAGTTTCGTGTTAAACTTGGGGAATCCGCAAGTGTGACCTTTGAAAAGTTGAAACAGGCCTATGAGGAACATTCCTTATCAAGAGCACAATTTTGTCGCTGCCACAAATCATTTTTGGAAGGTCGAGAATACATTGAAGATGAACCTCGCTCAGGGAGACCTATAACTTCAAAAACCAACGAAAATGTTGAACGTGTGCGTGCTCTTATGAGATCAGACAGACGTTTAACAAATAGGATGATTGGTGACCTGTTAAACTTAAACACTTTCATTGTACATCAAATTTTGACTGAAGATCTGCAAAAGCGAAAGGCTTGTGCTAAAATGATGCCGCAAAACCTCGCATCTGAGCAGAAGGACAGTCGAAGAAATGTGCACATCTACCTTCTTGAGAGGATTGCCAGTGACAACTAATGGATCAATCGTGTGATCACAAATGATGAACCCTGGATTTTCGAGTACTGTCCTGAGACTAAGTGGCAAAGTGAAGAGTGGCACACTAATACGCCTCCTCGACCAATTAGGTTCGAATGAGCAAATCAAAGATCAAAATAATGCTGATTTGCTTTTTTGACAGTAGGGGTATCGTTGATAAAGAATTTGTTCCTCCAGGAAAAACTGTCAGCAAAGTGTTTTACAGAGATATCCTCGAAAGGCTCAGGAAAAGGGTGAATGGAGTGAGACCAGACGCTGCAATGAAGTGGATGCTGCAGCATGACAACTCCCCATGCCACATGGCTACTTCCGTCAAATGGCTCTGAGCACTATGGGACTTAACTTCTAAGGTCATCAGTCCCCTAGAACTTAGAACTACTTAAACCTATGACATCACGCACATCCATGCCCGACGCAGGATTCGAACCTGCGACCGTAGCGGTCGCGCGGTTCCAGACTGTAGCGCCTAGAACCACTCTGCCACTCTGGCCGGCGGCTACTTCCATCACGGAATTTTTTGCCTCAAAAAGCATTGCTGTGGCACATAGCCCCCCCTATTCACTTGATCTGAGTCCTTACGACTTCTTTCTTTTCCCGAAATTGAAAAAAAGTCTTAAAAGGACGTAGTTTTGGGACTGTGGAGAAAATTGAAAAGAATGTGACCGATATGTTAAAGACCCTAACAGCTGATGCCTTTCACTGGTGCTACCAAGTCTGGGATCAATGACACCGCAGGTGTACAGCTACTGAAGGGAACTACTCTGAAGGGGACAATATTGTTGTTTGAAAACGAACAAAAACTTTGGCAGAGAAAAACACAGTCTCATTACTTTTCTCGCACACCTCATGTAAGTTCAACGCAGTTCTTCAATTAGAACGTCACATACTAGAAACTAGCGACCCTATCGCTGCTCATACTACCATAGAGCAGTCAGTGACCATGTCCCAAGTCAACCTCAACTGCTGTGTTATCTTGCCCTGTCATAGCTATGTGAAGTGTTCCCCCATCACTTCACTTGGTAATAGATCCATTTCACTACATACATAATGATTCAGTAAAAGTAATCTAGAAGCATCGTAATAGCATGCTGAATGTGCACTAATGTGCTGATCAAAATGGTATCTCGACTAAAAATTAAAATCCTTAATTATAAATATACGAAATTGCGACAGACTGTCGTATGACATTAAAAGGGCGTAATAAGAATATAAAGAACACGAGTAACACATTAATATGAACTGTTTTTGTCTGATTATTTCACTGACGCAGACATTTTTAAGCACTGTGCACCATTTTTGAATTATAGTGAGTCTTCAAACAAAATTCTGCAAAGGTACGGAATGCACTTAAGCCACTGAAAAATAAAACATGAATATTTCAATACCTTATCCTACAAGTATCCTCGTTAAGTGTACACCATGGTTTTGATTGTTCCTATGATAATTTTTAAATTGTATGCCAAACTGTTTATAATAAGTGTAACTTCACTTCTGGAGACTGTGTGAGAATGTGCGTAGTGGATGTGGTAAGGTCAAATGAAAGCACTTGTCAACAGCTTCTACTTGAGTCCTCATATGTTGTTTTAGAATTATTGCATACTTTGTCCTTAATTCATAAAAAATTACTATTCAGTGAACTTTGTATTATAAGAATCGTCTTTAAATCAGTTTGAAAACGGTTTACCTGCATTCTGAATATGACGATTCCTTCTCGCAAAGGCATGGCTATACAGCTGCAGTCTCCATTAGTAGCTGGTTTGCTCTGTGACTTCCACCTGTCTACGCTTAAGCTACCACATTCGATGTGCAGGTCTGTCAAATCATGCTCATGGGGCCAGATACTCCACTTTGACGCAGTCCCAGAACATCTTCCCCACTCTCTGCAACTGGGATGTATTGACATGTAATGTCAGCATTTCAGTGGAAAATTTGGAAATTTGTGGTAAGGTCTTATGGGACCAAACTGCTGAGGTAATCGGTTCCTGAGCTTACACACTACTTAAACTAACTTACGCTAAGGACGACACACACACCCATCCCCGAGGGAGGACTCGAACCTTCGACGGGGGGAGCCGCGAGGAGCGTAACAAAAAGCCCTAGACCGCGCGGCCGCATTTCAGTGGACCACGCCACCGTATCCTAAATTTGTATCAGAATTATTTGAGGAACCCAGTCGTGACAGTGCTTGTCTAGCCTCCCCAGTCACCTAACATCAACATTTTGGGTGCCATAAACTGAGACGTGTGCAAGAGCTGGAAATAGCTCCTACCTATCTCCATGTGTTGTGTGCTGCAGTTGCATAGTTATGGATCAGGATGGTTTACGAATACTTCCAGTAATTTGTGACATCTTTGTCACAATATGTCACCTTCCTGGTAAGGACAAAACGAAGCGCTACATGCTACTAGGCTATATTGCGTCACAGCTCGAAGCTGACGGGCAGAATCTAAGGCTCAGCTGGACCGGTTATCTCTAATTCAAATTTTTGCATCTCCTGCTTCGAACAATCATTGAGTAGAGTGAAAGAAAGTAAGTTCAGTGCATCCCCTAGGGCTCTCACACTATACCATCAAAAGTCTGCCCAAGTCACCTGTTGGTGAAGGAACAAACACATCTAAAACAATACCCAGCAGACCTCATGTACTGATCGACGTGGACAGTCGAGCGTTGCGGAAGGTGGTTGTAAAACATCGTGTGAAATCAGAGGAAGGAATCGCTCGTGAGTTCCGAAGAAGAAAGAAGGGAAGATTAGGGTTTAATGCCCTGTCGACATTGAAGTCATTAGAAATGAAGCACAAGCCCGGAATGATTCAAAGATGGGGAAGGAAATCGGCCGTACTCTTTCAAAGGAACCATCCGAACATTTGCCTGGAGCCATTTACAGAAACCACGAAAACCTAAATCTGGATTTGAACTGTCTGTCGCGTCCCAAACGTGAATATTGTCGGGTATTGAGCGACAGGGGCTCGCTTGGAGTGCACTAGCCAGCTAGCCTACGTGAGAGTGAGTCTTGGCCTAGCTGTTCCTCCTTACAAAACGGGACGAGGTAGCTTGCAATGATCTTCACAAGAAGTGCCTTACAATCCTTAGTTTATTTCCTGAAACGACTCCTCTTCTGCTACTACACTCGTGCTCATAGATTAAGGACAATTGCAGAATGTGGTGCCATACAATGTGTCACTACGCAAAACTGGCGCTAATAGCATAGGCACATAGGAAACACACACGACACAGGTCTGTAAGTCCACGGTATTGGTGATAAGTTGATAAAACCGTCCAGAAACACATGTGCTACAAAACGCTACTGTTTCCTGCACATACACCCCGACATCAATATGGGATATGATCACCATGCACACGTACACAGGCCGCACAATGGGTTGGCATACTCTCGATCAGCTGGTCGAGCCGCTGTTAGGGTATAGCCTCCCATTCTTGCACCAGTGCCTGTCAGAGCTCTTGAAGTGTCCTAGGGGTTTGAAGACGTGCAGCGATATGTCGGCCGAGAGCATCCCAGACGTGCTCGAGGGGGTTTAGGTCTGGAGAATAGGCAGGCCACTCCATTTGCATGATATCTTCTGTTTCAAGGTACTCCTCCACGATGGCATCTCGGTGGGGCCATGCGTTATCATCCATCAGGAGGAAGGTGGGACCCGCTGCACCCCTGAAAAGGTGGACATACTGGTGCAAAATGACGTCCCGATACACCTGACCCGTATCCTCTGTCAAAGACATGCAGGGGTGTGCCTGCACCAATCATAATCCCACCCCACACAATCAAGCCACGACCCCCATACAGGTCCCTTTCAAGGACATTAAGGGGTTGGCATCTGGTTCCTGGTTCATGCCAGATGAAAATCCGACGAGAATCACTGTTCAGACTATACCTGGACTCGTCCGTGAACATAACCTGGGACCACTGTTCCAATTACCATGTACTGTTTTCTTGACACCAGGCCTTATGGGCTCTCCTGTGACCAGGGGTCAGTGGAATGCACCTTGTAAGTCTCCGGGCGAATAAACCATGTCTGTTCAGTCTTCTGTAGACTGTGTGTCTGGAGACAACTGTTCCAGTGGCTGTGGTAAGGTCCCGAGCAAGGCTATCTGCAGTACTCCGTGACTGTCTGTGTGCACTGATGGTGAGATATCGGTCTTCTTGTGGTGTTGTACACTGTGGACATCCCGTACTGTAGCGCCTGGACTCGTTTCCTGTCTGCTGGAATCGTTGCCATAATCTAGAGATCACACTTTGTGGCACATGGAGGGCTCATGCTACGACCTGCTGTGTTTGACCAGCCTCCAATTCGTCCTAGTAATCTACCCCTCATAACGCCATCAATATGTGTTCTTTGAGCCATTTTCAACACACAGCCACCATTAGCACGTCTGGAAACGTCTGCACACTCACTCACTGCACCGTACCCTGACATGCACCAACACACCTTTGCGTATGTGGACTGCTTCCAGTGCCACCGTGCGATGACTGCAGGTCAGATGCACCACATGGTCATGCCCCGAGGTGATTTAAACCCGCAAACCTCCCACCATAGCATTGTTTCACCATGTATCAGCATTATCCATAATTTAGGAGTATGAGTGTTGTACTGATTGGGCTTAGTAACCACAAAGAGACCAAGTCTTTACACAGAGACAGAGATTTGATTTCACCGTTCCATCTATATTGAATGTGTCTGTTCACTGGTCCTGTGCCCATTCTACGACAGAGTTCCTGACTCTCGGACACTCTGAATATTTCTCTACTGCGCTCAGCCTCTCCTACTCTCTTGAGGAGCACCAAGCTTCCTAGTTTTCTTTGACGTTTCCCCTTCATCCTCATCTGTCTCTGACATGTGATGCTGAAGGGATGTTGCCTCCTCATTGGCTCTAATTCGCGCTGGGCCTTAGTGACTACATTCGCTGGGTAGAGAGATCTGACCATATATTGCGCTTCTAGACTGTCGTTGGCTTCATATGACGTATAGATTCCCTTTCCAAAACACCTATCTCTGTCCTCTCCACCCCTGTACTTGCTGTTACTTTGGAAAACTTTCCGCTCCTTATTTTGATCTAGATGTGTACTGAGTATACTTGACAAGGATACGATGTAATGCTGCTGTGTTCACATCCCATCCAGTGGTCGCCGCCATCCTGGAGCCAGCTGTGCATTCGCCATCAAGTAAGGCCTGAAACCCTTCCAATTCCTGCTACTGCTCTGAATCTGACTCAGTTTTTTCTTTACAAGAGCAGACGCTTTTTTCTCTGCGGATACAATATGTCATCCTCCCGAATAGGAGTCAGTTTGCTAACCACTGCGTCGCCTCACTCAGGGTGAGATCCAAAGAGCTACGAGCAGTTCAGAATGTGGTACAGTGGTCGAGTAGCTCCTCAAAAGCAACATATTTCTGTAGTCATGGGCGCCACCAGCATTAATTACTGGGGAAGGGGGGGGGGACGAATCAGTAGAGTATAGATAACATGGGGGTCAAAATGAGATATGTTATTGAAAAATATTGAAAACATTAGGACCTAAAACCACTTTTTGGAGCATTCTGTATGCCTCAGACCATATATGTCAATGACTTTTAAAAGTCCTAAATTCTGCCAATTTGTGCCTGGATTACAACCTATTTTGCAATTATCAAGTACAAAAAAGGTTTTATAATTTTAAATTTAGGACAGTATGTGTATGATTATTATGTATTGTGTCCTAGACAATCGTGCAAATTATTTCCGGTTGAATTGTTTTTCTCACTAAATAAAAGCTTCTTTCATGTAAGATTTTGGTTCTGTTGGCTGAGTGAAGTAATGTCAGACGAAGTCCTCTACAATTTGAAATACTGTACTGAAAATAATCCGCCAGAAAATACAAAGTAGTTCTTTGTTTAAATTAGAGACCTATGCTTGAAAAAGTGGAGAACACAGGAAACCTATTACTTTGCAAGAATACCCTCCAAAAATTCACAGTGCATAGTTTTCTTTTACTGAGAAACGTGGGCAAAGCCGCAATGTGTAAATTGCTAGTTTATTATAAATCTTTTTTAGGGAAGAATCAAGTAAAAATAATGTGTAAAATTTAATGGACATATGCTAGAGGTGCATTTAGATCAGTTTAAAAAACGCTTGAGGAGTTCCTATAAACTAGGTGTTGTACTACGTTGTAGTCGTACAATTAAGTAAACTGGAATACATTTTGTAATAAATATTTACTTACCATAATTCCTTTGGCTTTTAAAAAACGAGAGTATTGATGAGTCGTCTACAATTCTCCTTATAGCATTCTCTCTTGACATATACACTGACTGTTCATTATTACTATACTAAAAGTAAACTAAACTCCTTCTGAACAGGACTTGGAAGGCCCAATGGTACCGAATGACTGCCTAGTCATCCTCAGGATGCGGATGTGGAAGGGCGTGTGGTCAGCACACTACTCTCCTGCCCGTTGTCAGCTTTCATTACTGGAGCTGCTACTTCTCAATCAAATAGGTCCTCACTTGGCCTCATAAGTGCTGACTGCATCCTGATTTCCAACAGCGCTCAGCTGACCTGGATGGTCACCCATCCAAGTGTTAGCTAAGCCCGACAACATTTAACTTCATTGATCTGACGGGAACCGGCGTTACCCCTGCAGCAAGGCAGGACGTAAGTGACTGTCACATGGCGTTCGATTGTTAGCTATCTACCTGCTGGTACCCTTCGTACAAACTTATAGAGTCCTCATCCACCTCACTCCTTCACCACTTGCAGTCATACCAACACAATTCATAAAAACTTGGCATATTGTCTTTTTAGACAATAATATAAATGGATTTGATTTACTGGCACGTTATGAATCCTCCAGACCGTTAATTCTTACTGTACAAGAGCTTTTAGTGTGTGTTATTAGTTAAGCTTTGATATATTCGTTCAGTGGTGTCTTTTTTGCCAAATAAGACTAAAAAATTGAAATTTCTTTTCAAATAATATTGGTGGAGCATGCCCTCCCCTCCCCCCACCCCTCCGGCGGTGACGCCCATGTCTGTAATTAGTGCTAAGCGACATCACTGGACACCGGAAGACTGGAAAAGAGTGATTTGGGGTGATGAATTACACTGTACACATTGGAGATCCGATGGAAAGGTTTAGTTTTGGCGAATTCCTGGAGAACATAACCCGCCATCACCTACAGTATCAACTGTGGAATACAGAGCAGGTTGTGTTATGGTATGGGGATGTTTCGTGGTTAATGTGTGGTCCACTTACTTTGCTCAAGAAAACACTAAATGTGGATGCATTTTGCAGTGCCATGTACTGCGTGCAGTAGAGGAACAGTCTGGTGAAGATGATTATTCATATCAGCATGACAAGGCAGCCTGTCATAAAAACAGAATCTGTGAGGCAACTGTTTGTGGGCAATGACATTCATGAAATGGAGTGGTCTCCCCAGAGCCCCAACCTGTACCGAACGGAATATTTTTGGAATGAGAGAATCATCTTCCCTCCAGAACCCAGTGCTCAACACCATTGCCTTCTCTGGTTTCAGCTGTTGATGAAGAATAGGCTGCCATTGCCCCACAGACATTCAGAAACCTCACTGGAAGTGTCCCCAGCAGAGTTCAAGCCATCTTAAAGGCGAAGGTGGACCCACCCTATATTAATATCCACTGATAGCTGTCCAGATACTCTTGATCAGATAGTGTATGGGTGTGTGCAGATGAGCCAGCCGTGCGACCAGCTGCTGGAGGGTTGCAAGTGGAAGGGTGAGGAGACTTCTTGCCACAAGCTCTTCACTTCGCGACTCTCCTACCTCGGCTTCTGCTGCTCCTTCGGCTACCGTGGAGATGTCCGCGTCACCGACAGGTAGGCATTATAACTTACTGCCTGCCGCCTCCAGCACCTATCCTACTGTTCCTGACACACTCTCCCCAAACTGATGTTCTGGCACAGGCTAACATATTGACCTGGAATTAGGATCGGACTTGTATACTTGAAATATTGTAGTCAACACTTAAAATTGCAGCTCACGTCATTTTGTTTTCTTGGGGTATTAATTCTGAATTGATTGAACACCTATATTACCTGCATAGTCGGACATTCCAGACCAATTTTTTCAGTGGTATATACCGCCGCAAGGGAAGCCAGCGTAATCAGTCTACGGCTTAAGACCATTCCTAATGCAGAACTGATTTTGTGGACAGTCTGAAACGATTATTATTTTATGCTGCTTTTCCTGTTGGGAATCGTGCAATGTTACACAGTGAGGTCTTAAAAGGTTATACACTGCCTGCTGAAAAGGTGAAGCACCTGGGAGACGTGGCTGATGTCACTGTAACTTCATACTTGTACACACCAATGGCAGGTATGTAAATGATTGGAGTTACAATTCTCTGTGGCAGAAAGAGCGGCCTCCAGAGAGCAGTAGTGTTGCTTGTGTTTATTGTTGTTTCCAGGCCTATTAGAGTACATCAGCGTGAGGAACAGAGATGCTGTGTACTCATATGAAACAGCGTAATTAGCATCTGTCAGAGTTGAAATGGAGCCTCAGTATGGGCCTCAATTTGGCCGTCTGATTGGGTCATTCAGTATGCAGATTTGTGGATGTGACAGTGGCCCAATTTCAGACTACGTGGAGTGTGAGGGTAGGCGAGTATGCTGATGACCAGGAGACTGTTCCCATTGTTCCAATGTTTTTGAGAGGCTAAGCAGTGTTACTCCTGTTGACACGGAGTGGGAAGCCATTGGGTACAACTTCAGATCATGGCTGGTAGTGATTGCGGAAACCGTGACAGCACAATAATATGTCACAAACATATTGCTTCCTCAGCTCTTACCTCTGGTGCCACAGTACCGTAGTGCAATTTGCAACAGTAGAGTGACCGTCCACACATGGCACATGGCTCTATGAACTGTCAGTGTGATGCTGAGGTACTATTGTGGCCAGCAGGATCCCCAAATCTGTCTTTGGTAGAAGATTTGTGGGACTGGCTCGAATGTCAGTCCTGTTCGTGTGCCATTATCAAGGATACCGAGGGCCAGTTGCAACAGTTGTGGGCCAGCTGTACTCAGGAGAGGTACAATGGCCTTATGACACCATCCTTAACCGAATAAGTGCATGCGTCCTGGCCAGAGGAGGATCAGCATGATACTCATTGTTTCTAAATTTTGCTCGATTTTGTAATCATCTAAACATCATCAAATACCTTCTCAGTCTGTAAACTTTCATTTTATTTCCTCCTCCCCTTCCTGGCGCTTCCCTTTTTTGTCAGGCAGTGTGTAAAAGAAGTGATGAGAGCCAGCGTAAGCAATGCACCTGGCTCAGATTCGATGCTTAGGCAAACATGTTTACATGGACAGACTTAAACGTTTATGATTTTATTACTGTGGCAAAACGACTACCAGTCCAGTCGGGAATGATGTGATATTACGTGGTGAGATGTTAAAAGTTACTATTCATGATTATGTATGTAAATCAGTGGAAAATCAAAATGTCTACAGGCATGATGTACAAAACTCCATATTTCCTTAGACACAAAAGGAGCATTAACTCGAAGTGCTGTACTGTGTACAAAGTAAGAAACATACATTAAGCTCGAAAATACTCTATTCTAAATCGTGAAAGAGTGCCTTATTGAAATTTCCTGGGAGATTAAAATGGAGTGCTGCTCTGGGACTCAGTATTGCTTTCTGCAGGCAATACTCTTACCAAGTGAGCTATTCGAGCACGACTTAACGGCGTGATCTTGTAGCTTAACTGCTGAAAGTACCTTCTCCCACTTTCCAAAAGTCTCAGAGTAAAGCAGAGCTTCTGTCCAGTTGGCAAGAAGGAGAGAGACACGTGGAAGTGAGGTTGTGAGGATGGGCCGAACAGCTCAGTTGCTAAGATCGTTGCCCAAGGAAGGCAAGATGCTGGGTTTCAGTCCCAGAACACCACTCAGTTCCGTCAGGAACTTTCCAAGAAATGTACACTCGACTCCAGAGTGGAACATCCTTTTAATGTCATTCACCATAATCGATGTTTTTGAAAAGCCAGCGACTGTACCAGTCATGATTTCAGTAATAAAGCACTGAACCAGTTACTTCTGTTACGCATAGCACGACATGTATTGAGAATTTATTCTCACTTTCAAGTGTAAATAATTGCATTGGTATTTTTTGTGATGTTTGGATGTGAGTTCCGCTTCTCTCACCTCCAGTCGTCTTTTCTTGGGTTTTCTGCAATTGAAAAATCGGAAAATATAAAGTTTGTGATCGTTATTTGCTAATGATAGAAAATAGCACTTTTTTCTGTCTGTTTACATGTAATGTGCCCCCTTAAATGTGAAAAAAATCCACATATACGCGAAACATCACTCAAACTGTTTCTTTATTGGTAGATCAAAATGTGGTACAAAGATATTGCAACAGTATGTCTTCTCAAAGAGTTTGGTGCAGTAAGAGATGTCCCATTTCTTGTGGATTACATTATCACTTCCAGTTAGCCCTTACAACTTCTGCGCTAACACAACTGGCTATTTAAATTTATGCTTCATATTCTATTTTATACGATTTTGTTTGTAAATATTGAGTGCACTGTATTAAGGAATCAAAATATGCATAGATTTGCTATAGTATTATATACAGGGCAAACATTTGTAGTAACTAATCTATTTGTATATAGTTTGTCATTGAGGATTTTTTTTTTCTTATTGCTGTCTGTGGTATACAAAAGTTTAATCTCCTCTGCTAGGTCTGTTGTATGAGACTCTTTACCTTAGAAGCTAGCATAAGGAAAGGCAAACCTACCTTTATAGCATCTGTAGACTCAGAGAAAGCTTTTGACAATGTTGAATGGAATACTCTCTTTCAAATTCTAAAGGAGGCAGATGTAAAATACAGGGAGCGAAAGGCAATTTACAATTTGTACAGAGAGCAGCTGGTACATCCCTGACAAGGTGAGACAGGTGGCTGTACCCCATATTCCAGGTCTGTATGTCATTGTCTTTGAACAAGATAGCCCAAGATCGGATGTTGCCCGTGCTGTCCTAATCTACCTCAATACAGAGCATATGCGACTATTGGGCTGGCCACTACATTCACCCACTGAGAACACTCGGTCATGGGTTGCCAAGTGAGAGGTATGCCACCACTTGCCAAACACTGTGACAGATGTGTTGAAGTACAGAGTTGAAGCATAATGAAATGACACACCTGTAATTGTCATTCAAGGTCAGTTCGACTTCCGGCCCATCCAGGTCACCGCCATTGTTGCTAGCGGAGGGCACCCTGTATAATGATAAGTCAGCTGCAAATGTAATTATGTATTGTTCCCACTACAGTTTAAACACGTAAGTAAAACCCCGTTATTTGCTCTGATTGATATCTTAATTTTTCGACCAACAGTGTGGCAATTGTATATATACTCTGTGTGATAGTAAATGTGCTAAGGACCGGATCTAGCATGCCACCAGTTCTATCTTGCTGTCTGAAACCAAATTAACATTTCCTAAGACTTCAAATTGTTTTACCTCTACAAGGTGTCACTCAAGAGCCTCTCCTGAACCTTCGTCGTTGTACTGACGTAGTACCTACAGAGTCCACGTCTGTAAGCTGACTGGTCACGGGCTCCGAGTGCCGTGGAGAGGATTCAAGTTCAATTTCCGGCACTGCCACGATATTTACCTTGCCGAGAGTACTGAAAGTGGACCTGATAAGTCTCGTGACGCCAATTTAGGAACTATTTCAGTGAGAAGTAGCGGCTACAGCGTCTGAGAGGCTGTCAACAACCAGGAGAGCGGCGTGCTGACAATACACCCCCTGTACTGCTTCTGGATGACTATATAGCACCGGATGACACGGTAGTTAGTCAGCATTAAATGGTCCATCAGTCTGTCTTCGGCAGGTGAGCGGCGAGGACGTCTTGTTTGTGTTCCATCTGCAGAGTCGCGAGCATGTGTAGTTGGTTTACTTCGTCGTTACAACTAGTACTCGAGTCCATTGACATTGAGTTGCTATGGCTGATTCTTAGAGAAAAACCATCAAGCTCAGCTTCCAACTCGACTATAATCGAAAGCTTTATCAACATCAGCTTACACAGATCCCGTTAGGTGAATCGACGCAACCCCCTACCATTACAGCCGTTCCGCTCAGTTACACAGGGCTGACATGGTCGATCATCATGGCAGACAGCGGACCACTTGGAAGACAGGGAACATCAGACTGCACAACCCTAGCAAACTTAGGATTGACCAAACCATGACAGAGTCGTCGCAGATTAAGGGAGGTCGCCCATCTATTTCGGAGGGAGATACAGATGAGAGAATGGAATTCGACAAAGGGTTGTACTGACCTTTGCTTTTCTCCCTAAAGATGGTGCCGTGAAGGAAACATACATCATTCAGACATGGAGACCCATCTTGGCAAACAGAGGGCGCTGAGGAAACATAAAAAGCTATGCTGTACACGCTCTGATGAGTGCTGAGTGCCTCCAGCTGACAGCCGGACGGCCAACAACACGGGAAACATGAACGACACAGGCTCTTACGCACCTGTTGCCTTTCCTGACTTGGACACGGCTCTTTCTGGTCCCTCAGGCGAACATATCTTGGGTACAGCACCCATCACCGTTACACAGCAGGAAGCGACTGAGGTTGTCACCTTGGGCAGATGACACTGAGGAACACTCTGTATCTGACATGGTATGTGAGAGGGGGGGGGGGGTGTCTTGTCATAGCTCAGCCCCTCCTGAGGAGCAGCAGACGACAGTTTGGACGTAGCCTGTACGTGACAGGCAACAACATTTATGGCGACACTGACGGCGGTCCTCATTGCGGCAGATGATCTACAGGCCTATCGCTTAGTGACCATCAATGTTAAAACCATTAAGACATGTACGAAATTGTCGCTACTCCAAGTCATACCAGGGATCGACACTGTCTTTCTCTAAAGGGTCTACGTTGACTATTTCTGTTGTATGTATGGCTATACTGCTCATATGTCCTCTCATGCCTCGCCAACGAACAGCAGTGTTGCAGTTCCCCTCAGGGAGGGCCTCAAGGCAGACGAAGTGAGATGTCTCCCTGAAGCTACAGGAATGGCCGTAATGGTGCTAGGCGTCCAGTTTATGAATGTGTACGCTCCTTCCAGAACAAAACATCTCTAATGACCACTCCTCTTAGCAGAAGGAGTAGCATTGCTCTCTCAGGTAGGCACGACTGCTTGGTGCTAGGGAGCGATTTCAGTAGCGTCCAGGCGCCCACGTGTCACCTGCCACGCCATCATCTTGCCCCAAACTTGGGGCACTCAACCGCGACTTCAAGCTGATAGATATATTGGAAAATATCCATGGAAATTGGCTGGAATTCACTCATTTTACAGGTCTCTCGTCTAGCCACATTGATAGGCAACAGTGAGCGACGCAGAGGTGTAGCCTGTGCCTTTTCAGATAACGAGTCATATACACTCCTGGAAATGGAAAAAAGAACACATTGACACCGGTGTGTCAGACCCACCATACTTGCTCCGGACACTGCGAGAGGGCTGTACAAGCAATGATCACACGAACGGCACAGCGGACACACCAGGAACCGCGGTGTTGGCCGTCGAATGGCGCTAGCTGCGCAGCATTTGTGCACCGCCGCCGTCAGTGTCAGCCAGTTTGCCGTGGCATACGGAGCTCCATCGCAGTCTTTAACACTGGTAGCATGCCGCGACAGCGTGGACGTGAACCGTATGTGCAGTTGACGGACTTTGAGCGAGGGCGTATAGTGGGCATGCGGGAGGCCGGGTGGACGTACCGCCGAATTGCTCAACACGTGGGGCGTGAGGTCTCCACAGTACATCGATGTTGTCGCCAGTGGTCGGCGGAAGGTGCACGTGCCCGTCGACCTGGGACCGGACCGCAGCGACGCACGGATGCACGCCAAGACCGTAGGATCCTACGCAGTGCCGTAGGGGACCGCACCGCCACTTCCCAGCAAATTAGGGACACTGTTGCTCCTGGGGTATCGGCGAGGACCATTCGCAACCGTCTCCATGAAGCTGGGCTACGGTCCCGCACACCGTTAGGCCGTCTTCCGCTCACGCCCCAACATCGTGCAGCCCGCCTCCAGTGGTGTCGCGACAGGCGTGAATGGAGGGACGAATGGAGACGTGTCGTCTTCAGCGATGAGAGTCGCTTCTGCCTTGGTGCCAATGATGGTCGTATGCGTGTTTGGCGCCGTGCAGGTGAGCGCCACAATCAGGACTGCATACGACCGAGGCACACAGGGCCAACACCCGGCATCATGGTGTGGGGAGCGATCTCCTACACTGGCCGTACACCACTGGTGATCGACGAGGGGACACTGAATAGTGCACGGCACATCCAAACCGTCATCGAACCCATCGTTCTACCATTCCTAGACAGGCAAGGGAACTTGCTGTTCCAACAGGACAATGCACGTCCGCATGTATCCCGTGCCACCCAACGTGCTCTAGAAGGTGTAAGTCAACTACCCTGGCCAGCAAGATCTCCGGATCTGTCCCCCATTGAGCATGTTTGGGACTGGATGAAGCGTCGTCTCACGCGGTCTGCACGTCCAGCACGAACGCTGGTCCAACTGAGGCGCCAGGTGGAAATGGCATGGCAAGCCGTTCCACAGGACTACATCCTGCATCTCTACGATCGTCTCCATGGGAGAATAGCAGCCTGCATTGCTGCGAAAGGTGGATATACACTGTACTAGTGCCGACATTGTGCATCCTCTGTTGCCTGTGTCTATGTGCCTGTGGTTCTGTCAGTGTAATCATGTGATGTATCTGACCCCAGGAATGTGTCAATAAAGTTTCCCCTTCCTGGGACAATGAATTCACGGTGTTCTTATTTCAATTTCCAGGAGTGTACATGTGCTGTTACCCTTAGTCGCCAACTGTTGTGGCGCAACCTCCATTCCTGGAAGCTCATCTCACTTCTATGATCACTTTGCTTTCCAGATTGTCAGCATTCCATCGAGGACGCATGGAGTACGTGCGTCCGCCACCTCCCAACACATCCAACGTTGATCAGTTGGTGGTGAAATTGCAATAAGCTGGCCCTACAAGGAACCTTGATTACGACTTGCGACTGCGAGACTGCGGCTTGGAGGCGACACAACCTAGATTTTTGTTTCACCATCCTTAGTGAATGTGCCCCTCTGCCACCAACACTGGAATGACGGATGGCAGTCCACTGTATGAAAGCATAAATCTTAGCTCATACCTAACGTCACCTAGAAGCGACGATCGTCCGAGCGCGAACACACGATACAGTAGCAAAAGAATGACCCATCAAGTACCACGTCATTCGAGAATGTAAACAACGACGACAGGCACTAATACAGGTCATCACTATTACAGACAGTCGCCACCTCACCACGCAGCCTGGTACTGGTGCAGCCTTCTTCAGCTGTTACGCTAAACTCTGTTTGACTCAATATGATGTTGACAGGTGTTAAACAAATGGTTCAAATGGCTCTGAGCACTATGGGACTTAGCATCTGAGGTCATCAGTCCCCTAGAACTTAAAAGCTAACTAACCTAAGGACACCACACACGTCCATGCCCGAGGCTGGATTCGATCCTGCGACCGTAGCAGTCGCGCGGTTCCGGACTGAAGCGCCTAGAACCGTTCGGCCACTTCGGCCTGCCTGTTGACAGGTGTCTCACAACTAGTTAACGGTACTATTCCGTAGGATTTTCAACTGAGTTGTTGGACAAATTACAGACGGAGAAGTTATCGACACCATAGATATAGGAGTGTCAAACAATTGTCCTGGCCGCGACAGACTCCCCGTGGAGTTTTATAGATCGTTTTAGTATTTACTGGCTTCCAAGTTGACAGATATCTGTTAGCTTATGTCCCCCACGGTGCTGCGTCCCACAACTTTCGTCGAAGAAATGATTATACCAGTCCACAAAACGACAGGTGGCGCTCGAGTACGTGATTACCACTTACTGAGATACCTCAAGTGTGACATGAAGATATTCGTCAGATCGATAGTGACCCATATATGGCCGGCCCTGCCACACATCATCTCACCAGATCAGGCTTCCCTAAAAGGCATCAATAACACAGTACAGCACTGTGTCGATGCTGTGGCATAATAGCTCTAGCGAGGGCACACTGCATCCCAGGAGTACTGGCGTCACTAGATTTTAGCCAGGCTTTTGATTGGGTGGATCATCTGTAACACATACAATACCCACAACAATTCATAGACATCATGATGCACCTCCTCCAGTGGGCGATCTCCTAGTTACTCGTCCGTGGACATCATGCAGGCCATCCCGATTTCCAAATCGTTGAGTCAGGGCTGCCCCTGTCGACCTAACTCAATGCCCTGGCACTGGAAATGGAACTGATCCTCTCTGGCCTCCATCAGTGCCTCACTGGGCTAACGTTATGTGGCATCACATTTTGCTGTATAGCATATGCAGACGATTTGGTGCTCATGCTCCGCAATGGTAATGATGTAACCATCACACTAGAATGGATTGCCACATATGGTATAGCTTCTGGCATCTATCTCAATGTCACCAAACTGGTCAGCCCAGAAAGGTTGACCCCAGCGTGTGTAGACCGCCTATAACTTAGTGGTACTATCAGATGCATCTATCTCAATGTCACCAAATTGGTCACCTCAGAAGGGTTGACCCCAGCGTGTGTAGATCCCCTATAACTTAGTGGTACTATCAGATGCCTTGGAGTAGAATTTCACGATGACATACGATGCACTGCAGCCCTTTACTACCGCTACTTGTTACAACGAATTTGGGTCAGGATCGCCAACCTTCATCTATGAATGCTCAACATTCTTCGAAGGATGCACTTTGTCAACATTTTTGTAACATCACACATTCCATGCATAGTGCATGTACTTCCATTACCATTACTGATGGTTTGGAATATATTAGCGGCATTTGGAGCCTACCGGCATGCTCTTCTAAATCAGTTATAAATTGCTGACACGTCCCTCAGATAAAGAAGGGTTTTGGCCTAGTCCAAATCCACACAAAACAGTGGCCTTTTAATCAGCTCCCACATCAAGCTGTGGCGCCACCACCCAGAAAATTTCACAGGTTTGCTGCTGGAGTCCCTGGTTCCACCCTCCCTTATGTCCCTACTGATGTTGAAAGATATTTCCTTGCACTTTTGCTATTTTGGGTCACTTTCTCCTTGAACACAGTTATGTCCACATCACATGACCAGAAACAAAACAAGCGACGGCGCAGGAACTGTATAGAGTTCTACAACGAAGGTGTCCAAATGTCGTGGAGGCAAGGAACTCTCATGTTAGCTGAACGGTGGTATGATGGGCGGTAAATGCAGTTACACTGGATACAAATATCCAATCAACATATTACATCACAATTAACAGTAAACAGGTCACATGATGGCGCCTCCACAGGTGAAATATGGTGGACTCGTCTCTATGTGTGAATTGTGGAGTAACGGACATGGACAAGCATTATATCTGCTATAGTGCAGCAGAAGACATGTGGCACTTGGTGCGACAAATTTTGGTTTATCTTCTACGAATGACCTCAGAACATATCACACCACAACTTCTATTTCTTCCAGATGAAATGTATTTCCTGTGGGTCCAAGAGCACATGGAGAAATACTCATTTCACAATGGACCTAAAGATGTATAGGACTTTTAGGACTACCTACCAGAACATCATTGTAGAATTATATGGAACCCAAAGTACAGGCAATATTTTTATGATTACTTAGGAAGCTCCCTATGTGACCTTCCATACAGCTGGATCATCAACAGATAGGAGACGATACCATTGACTGAGCTGGCAAGAACACAATTGGCTCTCGGTGGAATAACCTACGACTTTTACGAAGACATACCTGGATAATCAAGCGCAATTAGAGCAGCGGCTCATGCTTCTGCATCATGCTACGTAGTACATTTACGTTTCCCCGTATATTAAGTCGGTGTAGCATAGTCCTGGGTTTCTTTTATTTACTCAGTGCACAATGTGGTGCTAGTAGCATGTATTTTAGTTGGGGTAAAAAAAAAAATAAAAAGAGCCCCACTATTGATTTCCCCTCACCATTCCTAATCCCTTCGCAGCAAGGGGGACAGCCTGACCAGGTCTCGGTTTATGACTCCTGCTGACTCGACCTCTTCCCCTCGTGCCGCCTACTTTAAACATAAAAAAAAGGTTTGTCAGGGACAGTGTGTGCAGCTCATTGGAAAAAGTATCCAGAGACCTAGTATATAGACTTCTATAAAAAAAGACAATGGCCTTAATATACACTACTGGCCATTAAAATTGCTACACCACGAAGATGACGTGCTACAGACGCGAAATTTAACCGACGGGAAGAAGATACTGTGATATGCAAATGATTAGCTTTTCAGAGCGTCCACGCAAGGTTGGCTCCGGTGGCGACACCTACAACGCGCTGACATGAGGAAAGTTTCCAACCGATTTCTTGTACACAAACAGCAGTTGACCGGCGTTGCCTGGTGAAACGTTGTTGTGATGCCTCGTGTAAGGAGGAGAAATGCGTACCATCACGTTTCCGACTTTGATAAATGTCGGATTGCAGCCTATCGCGATTGCGGTTTATCTTATCTCGACATTGCTGCTCACGTTGGTCGAGATCCAATGACTGTTAGCAGAATATTGCGTTACGGAGATGCTGAACAAGCTCCAGTGGCGGACACTTCAAGAAAGGCGTTACGCAATACGGAGAGGTTTATTATCGAAATTACGAGAGAGCACATTCCGGGAAGAGATGGGCAACATATTACTACCGCCCACATATATCTCGCGTAATGATCACAACGAAAAGATCCGAGAAATTAGAGCAAATACGGAGACTTACAAGCAGTCGTTCTTCCCACGCACAATTCGTGAATGGAACAGGGAAGGGGGGATCAGATAGTGGTACAATAAGTACCCTCCGCCACACACCGTAAGGTGGCTCGCGGAGTATAGATGTAGATGTAGAATATGGAATCGGTGGGTTCAGGGGGGTAATACGGAACGCCGTGCTGGATCCCAACGGCCTAGCAATCGAGATGACAGGCATCTTATCCCTATGGCTGTAACGGTTCGTGCAGCCACGTCTCGATCCCTGAGTCAACAGATGGGGACGTTTGCAAGACAACAACCATCTGCACGAACAGTTCGACGACGTTTGCAGCAGCATGGACTATCAGCTCGGAGACCATGACTGTGGCTGCCCTTGACGCTGCATCACAGACAGGAGTGCCTGCGTGGTGTACTCAACGACGAACCTGGGTGCGCGAATGGCAAAAGGTCATTTTTTCGGATGAATCCAGGTTCTGTTTACAGCATCATGATGGTCGCATCCGTGTTTGGCGACATCGCGGTGAACGCACATTGGAAGCGTGTATTCGTCATCGCCATACTGGCGTATCACCCGGCGTGGTGGTATTGGGTGCCATTGGTTACACGTCTCGGTCACCTCTTGTTCGCATTGACGGCACTCTGAACAGTGGACGTTACATTTCAGATGTGTTACGATCTGTTGCTTACCCTTCATTCGATCCCTGTGAAACCCTACATTTCAGCAGGATAGTGGACGACCGCATGTTGCAGGTCCTGTACGGGCCTTTCTGGATACAGAAAATGTTCGACTGCTACCCTGTCCAGCACATTCTCCAGATCTCTCACCAATTGAAAACGTCTGGTCAGTGGTGGCCGAGCAACTGGCTCGTCACAATACACCAGTCACTACTCTTCAAGAACTGTGGTATCGTGTTGAAGCTGCGTGGTCAGCTGTATCTGTACACGCCATCCAAGCTCTGTTTGACTCAATGCCCAGTCGTATCAAGGCCGTTATTACGACCAGAGGTGGTTGTTCTGGGTACTGATTTCTCAGGATGTATGCACCCAAATTGCGTGAAAGTGGAATCACATGTCAGTTCTAGTATAATCTATTTGTACAATGAATACCCGTTTATCATCTGCATTTCTTCTTGGTGTAGCAATGTTAATGGCCAGTAGTGTATTTTGTGTGAAGCTCACCTAAAAACCTCACTTTAACGTATTTTATGAGGAATCCACCGAAAATGACTGGTATTTCTTCATGTGCAATTGGGGTGTCGGTCCACCTCCAATTCATAAAAATGGAATCATCATTTAGGTTCCACGCCCAGAGCTATATCTTCTATCCAAAATAAATTTTCACTCTGCAGCAGAGTGGGCACTGATTTGAAACTTGCTGCTAGATTCAAGCTGTGTGCCAGACCAGCATTCGAACATAGCCCATCCTCACTGCTTTATTTCCACCAGTACCTCACTTGAACCTTCCAAACTTCATTGAAACTCTCCTGGATACCTTATGAGACTTGCGCTACTGGAACATAGGGTAATGCGCAGATATGGCTTATCCACAGCCTGGGTGAAGTTTGGAATGGAGGAGAAGAGGTACTGCTGTAAAAAAAGTTATGAGGAGGGTCAGTCGATACAGCACTTGCTCATGAAAGGCAAAGGATCCGAGTTCGATCCCCAGTCTGCCACACCGTTAAAATCTGCCAGTAACTTTCAGATCAGAGCACACTTCATTGGAGGGTAATATTTCTTCCTGGAATCAATTCTCCAATGGCTAAATCATTTCTCTGCAACATCCTTTCTTCCATGAGAGCTAGTCCCTCAAGGTATGCATGTGGACTTGTGTGAAGCTGGAATGTGGGAGTTGTACTGGTGGAAATAAAGTGGTGAGGGTGGTTCGTGAGTTATGCTTGGGTAGCTCTGTCAGTTTCGCACTTGTGCACGAAGGGCAAAGGTCCCATGTTCAAGTCTCTGTCCAGCAAACAGTTTTGATCTGCCAGGAAGTTTTATTTCTTGTGGCAATCATCCAAACACTAGTCATCCAAAGCCATGTCAATGTCTCATGGTCACTAAAGAGTAAATTAATTTGAAAGCAGTTTTGAAGCTGAGACCTGAGTAGTGGAGCTGTGGCAGATACTGAACGTAGAAGGTGGCAGTGAGCCACAGTGATGCGTGTTCTGTTGCAGATCTGGAAAGGCTCAGGTGGTTCGCTCCAAACAGTACCTGCACTACACACGCTACTACAGCCACCGCATGGGCCTCACTGCGCTGCTCAACCCACAGCTACACGACTACTGGGTCAACTCACTCTTCTCCAGTGGCGTCAGGGTGCGTACTACTCCACTTTTCAGCCTCATAATAGGATCACCTACGTCCATCTCAGCATAACTTTGGTTGTATATGTAGGAGTGGGGTTTCTAGAAAGGGTCAGCAGCGTTTCAATCACAATAAAAAGGCAAGGGCTTAGCCGGGCCAATAGCACTAGGCTGGAAGTGTCTTACACAATGCTACTTTAGACATGATTGCTGCTGTCTCAGCAGCAGCTGACTGTCACGGTTGTACAACACTGCTGCCTGAGGTTGTAGTGCCTGGGGCATTTGAGTCAGGGAGGCACAGGTAATACTGAACCCCAGACCACAGTGCACAACCAGCAGCCGATTAACCAATAACAGCTTCCCAGCAGATTCTGAATGGATAGATTGGCTCTGAGCACTATGGGACTTAACTTCTAAAGTCATCAGTCCCCTAGAACTTAGAATTACCTAAACCTAACTAACCTAAGGACATCACACTCATCCATGCCCGAGGCAGGATTCGAACCTGCGACCGTAGCGGTCGCGCGGTTCCAGACTGTAGCACCTAGAACCGCTCGGCCACCCCGGCTGGCTAATGGATAGATTATCCAGCCGCATGGGGCTGAACAGCTCAGTCCCAATCAATGCCAAATGCATCACATGACAGCTGTCTGAGTACAGTGACCATGTGGCTCAGTTGAATGGTGTGTGCCAAATGGTGGAAGGTTACAGAGTCAGACAACTCTACACCTAATGCTGACTAATCATATGTAAATAATGCCTTGGTGAGAGAGTGTTCTGCTGTCAGCTATAATATCAGCTAGTGGTGGTTGGCATAACGCTGAATTATCGCCTTGTGTGATGGCTTGCTATAAGACCATTGCAATATTGGTAGCGATCAGTGCACCAGTACTGTAATCGGCTGTGAGGATACTACAGCAGTAGGTGTGAGAAGTGTGTGTGACTGGTGTGTCACACTGCAACATTTCCGCTGGTACCTCAGTCCAGTTGACTTACTGCGTAAGTGTGAGCAGTTGCAGAATGCAGCGGTTGGCAACAGTTTTACATGTTCGAAATTTCGTACTGAATGTTGGAAACCGATCCATTACTGATTTTCACTTTCTCCACTGTCGCCTCAATGGTGTTAAGTCTGTCTCCACGCATGAGGACTGATTCACAGTTAGATGGTTTGCCACTACATTTTCTTGTCATCCACACTTGTTTATATCTGCACCAGCTAACCACTGTGTTATATGATAGTGCATATTGCCGTACACTTCTACTAACTCAGCATCGATTGTTGTTGCATTATCCACGTCGAGTGCAGAAAACGAATTGCCACATGAAACTCCTTTTATCAAAACGGTGCACCGAGCAGGATGGCACAGTGGTTAGCACACTGGAGTTGTATTCGGGAGGATGACGGTTCAAACCTGCATCTAGCCATCCTGATTTAGGTTTTCCATGATTTCCCTAAATTGCTTAAGGAAAATGCCGGGATGGTTCCTTCGAAAGGGCACGCCCACTTTCCTTCTCCATCGTTCCCCAATCCGATAAGTTTTCGTCATGATAATTAACACTTTATGACTGCACCTTGTACATCACAACAATACATCATAGTAGTAGACAACAGTTGCTTTAGATTGTTTGAGGAAGAAAGGCAAATACAGTTTAAGACAAAAAAAGACGAATCTCGACGGACTTATGTACAGTGGTCACAAACTGATATTCATACAAGTGTCGACTGAAAATACAAAACTGAAAACTTTGGCAGCTGATGGATGAATGTGTGACTCTGCAGCGCAATTTCACCACACAGGTGGCAGGTATAGTAAACAGGGTACATGTTGCGAAGTTTCGCTACACAGGTGGCAGGGATATTAAACAGGGGACATGTCGATACCAGAGCACAAAGACTGACTATTTCATTTTGTGCACTCAGCTGGACGTTATGTCTTACAGACAGGAGCGTGAACAGTATACACAGATGTCAGCATTTGAGAGAGGACGTTAGTTGGGCTCAAAGAAGCCGGTTGGAGAAATCGGCGAAACGCTCGACATTTGAGTAGGGGGATGCCACCATTTGACGATGTTGGCAGGAATGGGTGTACCATGACCGAACACAGTGTCAAGAAGGAAGTGGTCGATCTAGAGAAGTGACAGAATTTGAGGACCAAGGTACTCAAAGCCCTGGATTCGTTATTACCACCGATGTGATGTGCAGTGGGTGCTTCAGTGAGATCAAGTGAGATCAAGGCGCCACTTGCGCTGACTACCAACCTCTGTACACCAAAGAGCCCGTTTGCAGTGATGTTCAGCACATTCAGTCTCGAATCTCATTGACGGGAGTAGAATTGTCTTCAGTGCTGAATCACGCTTCAAATTGAGCTCACATGTCTGGAGACAGCCTAGACAGCAGTGGGATACCTACACAGCCCCACAACCAGGTGTGATGGTGTGGGTGCCATTTCATCGCAGGACTCCGTTGGTTGTCATCTGATGTACCCTTACAGCACAACAGTACGTCGACAATATTCTATGCCCCATTTTGTTGCCCTTCATGGCAAACCATCGTTATAGTTCAGCACGATTATGCTCCGCCCCCCCCCCCCCCCCAATAGACGGTGGCAGTTTCTATCGCTTATATAGGTGCTTGCCAAGCCCTGCCTTGACCAGCAAGGTTGCCAGATCTCCCCCAGCTGAGAACGTTTGGAACATTATGGGCAGGGCTGTAAAACCAGCTTGGGACTTTGACAATCCAATACGCCAGTTGGGCAGAATTTGGAACGATATGCATCAGGAGGACTTCCAACGACTCTATCAATCAACGTCCCATTTCGATACAAACACATCAGAAAAAAGTTTCGCATCACCTTGATTCTGAGAGTTCCGGAACCAGTGTGGATATTGGAATAGAGATCAAAATAAACATCATTTCCGCCCTTTCTATTGCTCATGAAAACCACACATTGCATGTTGTTCCATCATACAGTGAGACCTTCAGAGGTGGTGATCCAGATTGCTGTACAGACCAGTACCTCTAATACTTAGTAGCATGTCCTCTTGCATTGATGCATGCCTGTATTCGCCATGGCACACTATCCACAAGTTCATCAAGGCACTGTTGGTCTAGATTGTCCCACTCAATGGCGACTCGGCATAGATCCCTCAGAGTGGTTGGTGGGCCACGTCGTCCATAAACAGCTCTTTTCAATTTCTCCCAGACATGTTCGATAGCTTTCATGTCTGGAGAATATGCAGGCCATTAGTCGAGCGATGTCGTTATCCTAAAGGAAGTCATTCACAAGATGTGGACGATGGGGGTGCGAATTGTCTTCCATGAAATCGAATGCCTCGCTAATATGCTGCCAATATGATTCAGCTATCAGTCGGAGGAAGGTATTCACGTATTGTACAGCCGTTATGGCGCCTTCCAAGACCACCAGCGGCGTACGTCGGCCCCACATAATGCCACCCCAAAACAACAGGGAACCTCCACCTTGCTGTGCTCGCTGGACTGTGTGTCTAAGGCGTTCAGCATGACCGGATTGCCTTCCAACACGTCTCCTACGATTGTCTGGTTGAAGGCATATGCGACACTCATCGGTGAAGAGAACGTGATGCCAATTCTAAGCGGACCATTCGGCATGCTGCTGGGGTCATCTGTACCGCGCTGCATGGTGTCTTGGTTGCAAAGATGGACCTCGCCATGGATGTCAGGAGTGAAGTTGTGCATCATGCAGCCTATTGCGCACATTTTGAGTCGCAACACGACGTCCTATGGCTGCACGAAAAGCGTTATTCAACATGGTGGCGTTGCTGTCAGGGTTCCTCCGAGCTGTAATCCATAGGCAGCGGTCATCCACTGCAGTAGTAGCCCATGGGCGGCCTGAGCGAGGTAAGTCATCGACAGTTCCTGTCTCTCTGTATCTCCTCCATGCTTTGATTCACTCTGAGGGGCCTGGACACTTCCCTTGTTGAGAGGCCTTCCTGGCACAAAGTAAAATTGGGGACGTGATCGAACCGCGGTATTGACCGTCTAGGCATAGTTAACTACAGACTACAAGAGCCGTGTAACTCCTTTCTGGTGGAATCATTGGAATTGGCCAGTTGTCAGACCCACTCCGTCTATTAGGCGCTGCTCATGCATGGTTGTTTAAATCTTTGGCCGGGTTTAGTGACATCTCTGAACAGTCAAAGGAACTGTGTCTGTAATACAATATTCACAGTCAACGTCTATCTTCAGGAGTTCTGGGAACCGGGGTGATGCAAAAATTTTTTTTTTATGTGTGTACAGTATATACACTCAGCGTGTTCGGTCAGAGGGTTAGCTGCCCTCTGTAATAAGAAGAAGTGACTGCATCAACAATGAACTTCAACGAGTGTCATGGGACGTCCGCCCCGAACAAATGTAACGAACAATAACGAACAAAATGAGATAAAAAAGTGATCAACGTGATTGACTGTCTTGTCCGGATCCAGGATCGATTCCCGGTACTGCCAGGATTTTTCCTTCGTGGGTGGTCTGGAACGGGGCCACACACGATCGTGATTCAAGAAAAACATACAAAACTGAAGCTGAAACGCATCCACACTCAGCACTACCGTACAAAAATTTGCGACTGCACAAATTATTTCACACACTCTAGCGTTTTTGGTCCTCATTGACTGGCCTTGTTACGCTATCGACTTAGTCCACCTTTTACATATTGTAAGACTGACATTTGTGTAAATTTTACCTAACAATTTACTGAATTTTAACGTAATGCAATAAACAATTACTTCATTGTATTCGTCAGGCCTTCTGACCAGGAAACTAAAGTACTTATAAGGGTTAAGTCCGGATCGAATTGCCAAAGTAATTAGCTTTATCTTAACGTTTACCAAAGTCTCTTTTCTTTCATTAACCTCAGAGGCACGTTTAAACTAATAATGTCAACGAGATAACTAGGGACGTAATAGTCCAGTCAGTAGAGAACAAGAAAGGTCGAATATCGGGAATAGTTTGTATACTCGGAATTTTTTTTACAGTGGTAAGGAGGAGTGTCACGAAGAACATGCTATAAATCTTACGTTAAATTTCCTACAAAAAGGTTTTCTTCATTTTTGTCTGTAGAACTAATAGTTTGCGCGTGGCGAACGAGAGCATATGAAAATATTGCATGTTGTTGATATAGAATTACGGGGCACGGGTAGGGGCAGCTGAATCACGCTATATATGAACAAGACACTGATATTTATATGTTTGTAGTGATTTTCGTCTTTGTGCGCTTTTAACCCTTTTGTTCCCATGCCAACCCGGTTCAATCAATACGTTATAAACAGGATTTGCTTGCAAACACAACCGCCAATCTGTGAGGGTCCCTGAATGCTGTTTTGATCGTCTGAATGATACTCAGAATTGACCATCGGCATGGCTGGAAACTGTAGAAATATGCATTTGATCCGCATGACGTAATTCTGACGTGGAGCATATCTCCGTAGAACGCGCCATGCAGCTGCCTTCTTATATACAGACTATCGTAAGAATAGACAGTATTTAACGCAACTGTTGAAACAACACTCTTATTGACTCATCCCTATTCTGCTCGCCATTAAAATTGCAACGTCAATAAATAAAACACATATGGTTACATCTCGGTGATTACACCACTCTTACTAGAATCTAATCATGACAGTCACTGTGCTAGTAAGTAGACTAACTGAAGACTCTCCAGAACTGTCCACGATAGCCCGCCTTCCACTGACGTGGCTTCTTTTATTATGGTGGCTTATGACGTAATCTCTACTGCGGCAAACATGCCCTACGTCAGAATTGCGTCATGTGAACGAAATGCATTCTTCTGCAAGTTTCAGTAACGCCGAAGGCTAGTTTTCGGTACATTCAGTGACTCAAAACAGCATTCAGGGACCCTCACAGATTGGCGGTTGTGTTTGCACGCGAATCCTGTTTATAATGTATTGATTGAACCGGGTTGGCATGGGGATACAAGGGTTAAAAACGCACAAAGACTAATATCGCTACAAACATATCAAAATCAATCAAATCGCTAGCTTCAGCTAGCAAGTGTGCAAATGAACGAATTAACAGGTTATTGCAGTACGACAAATAATTCGACAAGTCAGTCGTTTATTACTGAAAGCGTAATGGGTACAGAATCACACAGAAGTTGCAATAGAGGGAGTCATTTATTTTCACCTGTCTCGTAGACCTTTTTTTTCTTTCTCTTGTTGCCATGTTAAAATTAGCTTCTTTTCCCAAAACATAGGTGTTGGGAGCAGTTTCACTTCACTAACATGCTAATGGAGTTGTAGTTGCGACAGAATCCATGAACAGTCTACTATTAATCACACAGTTGACGAGTCGTAAGCAAATACTTTTTGAGAAGCTCATTCTCGGTATAAAAATAAAAGTGTGATTCCTTCATTTATGTTGTTACAAACAGATACTAATTCTCATTTCACCAGCTATCGATGGCCCATCGAAGAATTACTGTACATATTTCACTGAAAAAAATCTGTAGTCACTCTTTATCGTATATTACACACACGAACAGCTTGTGCTTGCTATAGAAACAAAAGTGTGATTCCTTCAATTATATTGTTACAAATACATACTAATTCCCATTTTACCAGCTATCGATGGCCCTTCAAAAATTCATATTATTTTATTGAAAAAATCCTTAGTCACTCATATATCGGAGTAGATAAAGTCAGCCATGCGGCAATATGCTCTCCGCTTTGCAGTCATTCACTTGCCAAAAATTCGCTTCCGTATTTAACCGTTTATGAGACATGGGGAATGATACGAACATTTCACTTCCACCCTATCGTTTGCGCACACGATCGGAAGCGGGCCCGCTACATACAATCCATTTGCTCCACCAGTGGTGATATACATAGATCTCGTCTCAAGTTTAAAGAGTAACATACTAAAAATATAGAAACATCGCAGTAACTATGACCGTTAGCGAAATGATAGGCAGTTCATCATGATGAATGATTTCTTTAAAATCATTTGAGAAACTCTGCAGTGCACTCGGTGTGCAAGCCTCCATTCCCACTGTGTATCCAGGGAAGGCAGAGGATGTTACGTTCGTAATGGATGGGACACACAGCACAGCAGGCGACGCTGCACCTTTGGAACAGAGGCGGTGAACTCGCCCATCGCTGAGAATAAGAATGCCTTTCAGCACACAGACCAAGTAATTTTGCGCAAGCTCTAAATGGCAACCCTGGGGTGAGTGTTACATCGGGCCACTGTTTCTGTCACTGACTCGCTAGATGAATATGTGTATTGAAAAAACTTACCCGACTGCAGCCTGGTGACACCCTCGACAACCTTCAATATTTCGGCAGATTATATTCAAGGCACATATGCAGTGAGAGAGGGCTCAGCAAGAAAATTAAAATCTCACTGTGTGGGGCATATGCTGAAAGGCAAAATGCACACATACACACACACACACACACACACACACACACACACACACACACACACACAAGCGCGCGTCCTGCAAACACTAATGCGAACACACAACCAAAGAAACGCCACCACACAACCAAAGATGACCATTTTAGCGATTGTGAATATTAATCGCCAAAGGGTGAGGTAGCAGTAACCCATCCCTCTGTTTGATTGGGGAGAGAACAGGATTCCAAGAAGATTTAAAACAAACTTCCATCTCTGTTTGTAACATCACCTGATAATTTAATCTTAACTGCTTCCTTCATAACATTATCCCAATAGAAGTTCATACCAAAATCTCCATATTGTTATACACCACAGGATAACTAGTGCTAAGGAAACGTTCTGGAATAGCAGACTTACTCGGCTGTTTTAAGCATGTGTGACACTTATGTTCAATACACTGGTCTTCAATGGACCTAATGGTCTGACCAACGTGTGACATGCCACAACTGCAAAAGATATGGTCGATACCCACCTTAAGCAACCGAGATCGTCCTTACAGGTCCTAAAAGGGCCTAAGCTAAGACGGTGGTCGAGACACAATTTGCACATCATATTTTCACACAGTTCGGCCAACCCTGTTTGAAATTCTCCATGAGGCAAAAAGACCATACACTTTCGTTTCACCTCTGTATTATTATCACCACTCACCCGATGCACGGTTGGTCAACATTGCAATGCACAGCAAATGTGTCTTTCACTATAACCATACTGATAAAAGGTGACTTCAAGGTGGGCTAACTCAGCTGGCAAACTTTCAGGGCCTGAGATGACGTGGTCTTATGAAACAAGGAACGAGAACCCCTTCACACAGAGCACAATGGTGAAAACCATCAGAGTGAGGATATAAATCATTATGAGTTGGCTTCCTATAAATGGCTTGTCTCGATGTACCATCAGCCTTCCATTTGGCCAACACATCAAGGAAGGGAAGGCAGCCACCTTTTTCCACCTCCACCGTGCATTGAATATTCGGTTGGATTGAATTCAGATATTCTAAACATCCATTTAAATTCTCACTTCCATGAAGACAGACAATAAAAACATTGTCTTCACATCTGTAAAAGCATGCAGATTTGAAAGCCACCAAGGGGACATTACTCAAAATCATCCATAAACAGATTGGCAGTAAAAAGTGACAGGGGCTCCCCATCGCAACTTCACCTATTTCTTCCTGGAACTGATTACTGAATAAAAAGTAAGTGAAACTCAAAACATCTCGAAAAAGTTGTGTCAAATTTATATATTCAGAAAACTATTGTTTTCGTGTCTTAACGCATGGTTATGATTGAGGTGATGTGAGATGCAATGCGACATGTTGCAATTGAGGTCACGCACAGGACGATTACCTCTGTGACACTCGTATTCTCCCATGAGTGATACAACAAACAACAGGACACAGCAGGTGTGGCACATCGCTTTCTGCCTCGTCACAAACAACTTCCAAGTATGCCATACATCTAGTTAACAGCATTAAAAAGAATTTCGAAATGTTAGCTGCATTTGGCATACAGCATAGTATCACCTACAATGCACCAAACATAAATTGACCAGCGACTACATTTTTTGCTGCAAAGCTTTTAAAACTGTTTGCTATGTATTACTTAATTACAAAGTATCACAATAACTGTGGGCAACAGCGAAAGGATTATCAAGCTGTGGCAGCAGACTATTAGATCAAAAAAATCATTTTTTATGCCAAACAGTTTCCTCAAAATTGAATGGAAAAGATTGCATAGCAGAGAACACGTGCAACTGCCAAAACAGTGGTCTTTAATTTCTTACACGGACAGTAAAAGTTTTACTGAGTAAGCAACTACAGAGATGGATGTGACATTGCTTCAACTAAATAAAGCAGTCCTTTTGAGGCACATCGGGATGACTAAATTTCCTGCCCCATGTATAGTGTGATGCAGCTGTATGGAGCAAGCTGCACTTTGTATTGCGCTGAGCAGTATGGCAGGTAATTCTATCAGTTCTGTATGGCTGTCTTCCCAGCACGGGCTAAATAAGTTCCTTCGAGTAAGGTTCTACTTGCTGTACCAATGTGGGTTACTTATGCATTGTATCGCAAGTCATATAACATGTGGTATGACATATTGTATTTCCTCAGTGACAATCGCAACTTAATGTAACACTTGTTGTGTTAGATGTATACCAACACTAATGAACAACTACATTGGTTAAGTACCATGGCTATACCTAAAGTAGTTTGTAACACTAAATGTTCAAGTCCTTCACTGTGGTCAGACACAGCACACTGCCCCTTGCCACTGTACGCAGCACCAGCAAGCCCACCTTGTTTATGTGCAGCGAGCGCTGCTGATGTGGTCTGTCCAGATGCTGGTGCATGGGCCGGATGACTTCCCTGAGGAGTCACTGCTGGAGAAGGTGCTGCCCCCGGGCCACGAGCTGCTGCTGCGGCTGTCGGCCACGTTGTCATATTGCACGCGCGCCGTGCAGTCGGTGGCGCCGCAGGTGCGCGGCTGCGTCTTCCCCGAGGAGCGCCACCTGCAGCTCTTCTCCAGCTACAGTGCTGCCAACTGCCTGGCCCAGTGCCGCGCCGATGCCATCGTACGCCTCTGCCACTGCATGCCCTTCTACTACAGCAGTGCTGGTCAGTATGTCCACATCCTCTGTCTGGGAGACTGAGGATGAACCGACGAAAAATTAACGTTCCTAAACCACTGAGTGTACAGAACTGGGTATTACATAGCCGGAAAGAGCAAATCAAAATATTACACTGGTTGGTAGAAGTGATATAATGCATGTGTTAAGAGTAGCGAGGACTGTACAAGGATAAGTCATTAAATGACAAGATTTTCATACATATACTGCTGAGCCTAAATATTACGACCTCTGTATCTACACTCCGCAAGCTGCCTTGCAATAAGCGGCGGAGGGTACTTTGTGTACCACCATCACTTTACCCTTTGCATGTACCAGAATCAAATACACTTATGCTCTAAAATTAAGGATAATTGCAGAATGTGGTGCGACCCAATGTGCCACTACACAAAATTGGCGCTAACAGCATAGGCACATAGGGAACACTCATGACATAGATCTGTAGTCCATGGTATTGGTGGTAAGTTGAGAAAACTGTCCCGAAATACATGTACTACAAAACGCTGCTGTTTCCTGTGCATGTGGGATATGATCACCATGCACACATACACAGGCCGCACAATGGGTTGGCACACTCTGGATCAGGTGGTCGAGCAGCTGCTGGTGTATATCCTCCCATTTTTGCACCAGTGCCTGTCGGAGCTCCTGAAGTGTCCTAGGGGTTTGAAGACGTGCAGCGATACATTGACCGGGAGCATCCCAGACGTGCTCGATGGGGTTTAGGTATGGAGAACAGGCGGGCCACTCCATTCGCCAGATATCTTCTGTTTCAAGGTATTCCTCCACGATGGCAGCTTGGTGGGGGCATGCGTTATCATCCATCAGGAGGAAGGTGGGACCCACTGCACCCCTGAAAAAGGAGGACATACTGGTGCGAAGTGATGTCCCGATACACCTGACCTGTTACAGGTCCTCTGTCAAAGACAAGCAGGGTTGTACGTGCACCAATCATAATCCCACCCCACACCGTCAAACCATGACCTCGATACAGGTCCCTTTCAATGACATTAAGGAGTTGATATCTGGTTCCTGATTCACGCCAGATGAAAACCTGGCGAGAATCACTGTTCAAATTCTACCTGGACTCGTCCGTGAACATAACCTAGGACCACTGTTCCACTAACCATGTACTGTGTTCTTGACACCAGGTTTAACGGGCTCTCCTGTGACCAGGGGTCAGTGGAATGCACCTTGTAAGTCTCCGGGCGACTATACCATGTCTGTTCAGTCGTCTGTAGACTGTGTGTCTGGAGATAACTGTTCCAGTGGCTGTGGTAAGGTCCCGAGCAAGGCTACCTCCAGTACTCTGTGGCCGTCTGCAGGCACTGATAGTGAGATATCGGTCTTCTTGTGGTGTTGTACACTGTGAACGTCCTGTAATGTAGCGCCTGGACATGTTTCCTGCCTGCTGGAATCGTCGCCATAATCTTGAGATCACACTTTGTTGCACATGGAGGGCTCGTGCTATGACCTGCTACGTTTGACCAGCCTCTAGTTGCCCTAGTAATCTACCCCTCATAACGTCATCAATATGTGTTCTTTGAGCCATTTTCAACACACAGTCACCATTAGCACGTCTGAAAACGTCTTCACACTTCCTCGCTGCACCGTACTCTGACATACACCAACGCACCTCTGCATATGTGGACTGCTGCCAGCGCCACCGTGCAATGACTGCAGGTCAGATGCACTGCATGGTCATACACCGAGGTGATTTAAATCCGCAATCCGCCCACCAGAGCGTTGTTTCTCCATGTATCAGCATTATCCTTAATTTATGAGCATGAGTGTAGATTGCGGGCAGATTGATTATTGGTAAGCCATCGTGTGAGGTCAGATCTATCTAGTTTCATCTTCATGGTCTTTTCACAAGATATACATAGGAGAAAACAATACATTAATCGATTCTTCTAGGAAAGTACGCTCTTGGAAGTTTAACAATAGACTGCACGTTGGTGCAGAACACCTCTGTTGCAGCTTCTACCACTGGAGTTGGCCGAGCTTCTCCATGACACCTCCGCACTTACTAAATGGACCTGTAACAAAACATGCTCCTGTTCTTTCGATCTTCTCATTGTCCTCTTTCAGTCGAAACTGGTTCGAATCCCAGAATGACAAGGAAGATCATTGGTCATACGAGTGTTCATAAACTACTTCCTTTGTTGACAGACCACACTTCCTGAGGATTCTTGCAATTAATGGCATTTGCCTTACCCATGATTAATTTTATGTGCTCATTCCACATCATAGCGCTTTGTATGCATACTTATAGATATAAGGAAGTAACTGCTGCCAGTAATCATAAAATAATGGTGCTTTCTGACTATCCATGCGCAATACATTACGTTTTTTATGTTTAGGGTAAGTCTCAACTATCTGTACCAAAGTGTACAAGTGTTACTGCACTTCGCTACAAATTTCTCCAGTCTAGTCAAACAGTTGGTCTGAAATTTCATAACTCATACATCGTTCAGTAGGTGGCAGTAGAGGTACAAAATACAGTATGTGTTCAAAAGAATCCGGATACCCCCAAAAACATAGATTTTCATATTAGGTGCATTGTGCTGCCACCTACTGCCAGGTACTCCACATCAGCGACCTCAGTAGTCATTATACATCGTTAGAGAGCAGGATGGGGCGTTCTGCGGAATCCACGGACTTCGGAAGTGATAAGGTGATTGTGTGTCACTTTTGTCATATGTCTGTACGCGAGATTTCCACACTCCTAAACCTCCCTAGGTCCACTGTTTCCGATGTGATAATTAAGTGGAAACGTGATGGGACACGTACAGCACAAAAGTGTACAGGCCAACCTCATCTGTTGAATGACAGAGATCGCTGACAGTTGAAGAGGGTCGTAATGTGTGACAGGCATACATCTATCCATACTATAACACAGGAATTCCAAACTGCATCAGGATCCACTGCAAGTTCTATGGCAGTTAGGCGGGAGGTGAGAAAACATGGATTTCATGGTCGAGTGGCTGCTCACAAGCCACACATCACGTCGGTAAATGCTAAATGACACCTCGCTTGGTGGAAGGAGCGTAAACATTAGACGATTGAACTGTGGAAAAACGTTGTGTGGAGTGACGAATCACGGTACACGATGTGGCGACCCGATGGCAGGGTGTGGGTAAGGCGAATGCGCAGTGAACGTCGTCTTCCAGCGTTGTAGACCCAACAGTAAAATTCGGAGGCGGTGGTGTTATGGTGTGGTCGTGTTTTTCATGGAGGGGGCTTACACCCCTCGTTGTTTTACGTGGCACGATCACAGCACAGGCCTACATTGATGTTTTAAGCGCCTTCTTGCTTCCCACTGGTGAAGAGCAATTCGGGGATGGCGATTGCATCTTTCAACACGATCGAGCATCTGTTCATAATGCACGGCCTGTGGCGGAGTGGTTAGACGACAATAACATCTCTGTTATGGACTGTCCCGCACAGAGTCCTGACCTGAATCGTACAGAATCCTTTGGGATGTTTTGGAACGCCGACTTTGTACCAGGCCTGACCGACCGACATCGATACCTCTCCTCAGTGCAGTACTCCGTGAAGAATGGACTGTCATCCCCCAAGAAACCTTCGAGAAACCTGATTGAACGTATACCTGCGGGAGTGGAAGATGTCATCAAGGCTAAGGGTGGGACAACACCATATTGATTTCCAGCATCACTGAACGAGGGTGCCACGAACTTGTAAATCATTTTCAGCCAGTTGAACGGATGTTTTTGATCACATAGTATATTTCCCGACACACCTTGCATTGTTGCTAAATTTCCTGCCCAATCTCCCACCCCTCCTAACCCCAAGATATAGATGTGGCAATGTCGCACTGACATCATGGCAGGAAATTTAAATTTTTGGCAGGAAACAGATCATTGGGCTACCTCCAGTAGCCTAAGTCCCCCCACCTATGACGTCACGTTACTTCAGAGACATAGAGCTACTGTGGTGCTCATAACTCTTATTTTCACTGATGGAGTCACAGGCATTAAGACACCTATTTTTTATTTTCCTCACTTTTCGAAGCATAGTTCTACAGCAGTAAACCCACTGTTATCTAGGCACAGATGGGAAAATCTGAACAATTACATATCTAAAAGTTCATGACATATTTCGAAACCCCACAACAGATCGCAAAAAAGGAAAGACACAAGAGATCGAATGTCTAAAAGATTCTCTCAGAATGTATTGTACAGATGAGAAAAATGGCTGGAATTTTTGGTGAATTTCCAGTGTCCTGCAAATGCTAGTCTGGAGATACTCTAAGGCTCCAGTGATGAGTGGGGGATGGCATCCAACCTGTCTGAACCAGAGGAGGCTGGTCTGTCTGAATGATCGAACAGAACTTTCTGTAGATGTCCTGTTCTGCCCACATCAGTAGGGGGACAACCTATGTGTGGCCCCACTGACATCATCCAATATAGCGGCCGTGACGTCACCTGATCACGCGAGTACGTGACGTCAACTGATGACGCAATTGTCGTCCAAGATGGCTGCTGTGACGTCAACTATTGACGTGAGTACCGTTATCCAAGTTGGCCGCTTTTGGCGAGAATTTCGAATTTTGGAGGGAAGATAGGTCAATTGGGCTACCTCTACCAACCTAGGAAAATGGCGGGAAAAAAAGGCGCTTGGGCTACCTCCACTAACCTACATCACCCGACGGCCACCTTTTCCTAGGAACTGGTCTGTGCTGGACATAAGTCTTTATTTTCAGTCTTCATTCTTTTTGGTGGGAAATACGTTCAACTGACTAGAGGCTGGTGTTGGACAGAGAGGAGTTAAAAAAAGTATATTACCTGCAAGCATATAGCATCTTTCTCTCTTTGACGTCAGAATTCACTACACATGCCTACTAAAAATCAGCCTACAGCCCAGCTAACCGAAGCCAATACACACTGTCACAGCTGATGGAGAAAAATGCATCACACTTATAATTACACTTCGAAATTGTCCCGAAAAAAAAAAAACCAGCACTCGCATTGAATGGGTCATAATGCATCACATGCACTAGGGAAAATCGCCGTCCTAAAAGACTGCAGCAGAACATGTGTTCTCCTCCATGTACGATCACAAACTACCAAAAATCAACCTATGGGGTGGAGCAACTCAGTCGACAGCATCGCAGACCATGCCAGCCGCCACACGCATAGATACGATCATGCTTCGGCAACACAAAAGCAGGTACAGTTAACTAGGAGATAAAAGGGCAGCATTCCCCAAATGCGTCTTGGTCGTCTAAAGTATAGTGGCGCAGCCATCCCTAATGGCTACGAGGCGCTGCTGTCATAGACTATACAGGTCCCCAATGCCTCTCGTTCTGCAGTGGAAAACACTTTTGTTTAATGTCCTGCAGGACGCTCTGGCAGGGACTGGCTGAAGGCCACAGTATCGTAGAGAACTCACCTGCCATTCTGCAAGGGATTATTTAACATCAACTCGACTCATATAGTAAAGCAACTATTAAAAAAACATTCGCAACCATAACAAAGGTCCTCTTTCCACGTAAATAGACAAAGTCCAGTTTCATTTAGTTTTATGAGCAAAATTGGTATAGTTTTTTACATTCGATTGAGGAGACATTTACGTGGAAACTCGAAAAAGAAAACAGAGGAAACCAATATCTCCACTCACGAATACCGACATCAATGATGTAGCAGATTCAAAATCAGCTCTATAATTTACAAAGTCAAATAAGGTGTTTGTCAATGTAGAGAACCAGCAAACATGTCTTGCACCTGCTAGATGCACACACCACAATCGATCTTCTATCAACTAAATAAAGATGTGAAATGCGAAGAAGCAGTCAGTGGAACAATTTACATGGGAGGGAATAATGGCCCAGCACAAACACACATCCATATTGAATCATCTCAAATTTCCACTTGATCACGAAAGCTGTCCAACACATACTAAGTATTAGTTCGCTATTCGGCCATCTAGAGGACTACACGGTTAAGTCAACTACATTCCTGCATTGCAATAGCCCTCTCCATTTGGACGACCCCTACCATTAGCGAGAAATGTGAATCATTCCCGTCACAGGCCATGCATAGACAGAATCATCCTACAAAATCGAACACACATATGTTTGATGGCTATACTTACAATTAAATGTTACGATTGCAGTTTCAGTTGAATGACATTTGAGAATGAGAGTAGTATCGGAAATGCACCCTGATGATGGCTCTGGAAATAGAAATATCTGTAGCATTCTTATGACTTGACATACTCTATCCTTTGCTATCACAGTATTCCACGTCAAATCCATACCTTCCTTACTCCTGGACATAGTCATCTCATTTGCACATGTTGGAACACAAACACATACTTTATAAACCTGATGCTCATGGTGAAGCTACCACACATCCCCAACTACTAAGTACCATACGACGTCAGTAACTGATTGCTGACAATACGAAATAATACTGACTTAAAATAAAACATTGGTGAGCATGTTTCATAAGTTTTTCTTGGGAGTGGTACCACTGCGTCTTAGAAAGAGAGGTGTAATCGTCTTACAAACTGTCATATGTTAAAATACACAACCACATTACCATCACAAGTGGTCTTGGTTCTACAGGTGCATACAAGTATCCATGTTAAAAGCTATAGTGGCTTTATAAATCAAGGTATGAGATTACCTCTGAAATAGGTAGCTTTTTGTCCAGACAAATACCGTGACCCTGAATATAGACGGTGATTGCTGAAGTATACAGTATCAGAACAACTGTGTGGTTACACGTAGCCTACAGTGCAACCACATAATAAAATTACCCAATTTAGAAAGTGGTTCGGCTAAGGAATGTGGTATGAAACCAGTACTTGCAACTCCCTCCCGCCGCCACTGCTATATATTTCTCCAGTATTTGTAGCACATTCTGTCTCGATGCCATGTCAGAGGTTTGGTGATATATCAACTGGGCTACAGGCAATGTTTGATTGAGAAGGATCACAAACAGTAGATTGTGTGCTGATTGAGGTCGTAAGAAATGTACACTAGCTTTTCAGATCTCTAGTGCTATGCTCTGCTCTAGAAATGCTGTCTGGTTCAAAAATGGTTCAAATCGCTCTGAGCACTATGTGACAACTTCTGAGGTCATCAGTGCCCTAGAAATTAGAACTACTTAAACCTAACAAACCTAAGGACATCACGCACATCCATGCCTGAGGCAGGATTCGAACATGCGACCGTAGCAGTCGCACAGCTCCAGACTGTAGCACCTAGAACCGCTCGGCCACCCCGGCCGGCTAAATGCTGTCTGGGATTTGGAATCAAGTCTCCCCATTCAAGCACACACCTGCATTGGATCCTATAGAGAAGTCCTTTACTGATTACAACCATTAGTGTATCATATTTCTGGCACCCTCATATCTCGAAACGAGTCACCTTTCTCAAACCTATCTGCTACAGCAACATTCCAACCTTGTTTTAGGTAGTCCCTATGCATCTTGCAACTGCTGACATTTCTGCAGCTTTACACATGTGATCATTCCAATTTAAGTCAAAACTGATTAGGAGTCAGAGGAAACTATAACTACAACCTTCTGCAACCTATGTAGAACCAGGCTAAGCTGAATTATTGCAATAGTTAATAATGGAGAATACTTTTTCATTTCATTTTATTTATTGCTCCATTTGATTCATTATATACTTAAACAGTACATTGAATATAGGACAAGTCAAAATTGCGACTGGAGCAGAAACACACACACACACACACACACACACACACACACACACACACACACACACAGAGAGAGAGAGAGAGAGAGAGAGAGAGAGAGAGAGAGCGCATGACAAAATTAATTACAGATAACAATCATAAGTTACATGTGAGAAATATAGCAATTTGAATTTAACCATTATTACATAATCATTGTTTACAAGGCTATTTTTTGTAATTTAAAAATTCTTTTACGGAGTAAAACCATTTTTCCACTAGAAATGACTTAAGATTATGTTTAAAAAAAATTTATGTTGCTGCGATTTTAAATCACTGGGTAGGCTGTTATATAGCTGAACTGTTACCTGTGATACACTTTTTTGATACAGTGCTGTTCTACACTGTGACATGTAGAAATTATTAGTGTTTCTTGTGCTGTGACTGTGTATATGCTTATTTTGTTGAAAATGCCCAGTTTGGTTTAAAAGATACTCATTTGCGAACAGGATACACTCTTATATGTAAAGGCTCAGTAGGCTCATTATTTTCATCTGGATGAAATGTCGTCTACATGTTTCCAGTTTTCTTAGGTTGCAGATAGCCCTGATTGCTCTTTTCTGCATCCTAAAGATCTTTATGCTGGTGGCTGAATTTCCGAAGAAGCCCATATCGAAGTAGTGCATGGAAGTATGCATAATACGCCTGAATAACTGTTGACTTACTTGCACTTTTATTTAACACACGTGGAGCATAACAAGCTTTTGAAAGTTTTTTCTCAAGCTCTTTTATATGACGGTCCCATTTTAAATTATCTTGTACCCATAGGCCTAGAACCTTAGTGTCAGTAACAGAGTTCAGTAACGTATTTTCAAGGTATGGTACTGTAACAAAGTTTTGGACATGTGGAGAAGAGTGGAAATTCATAAAGACAGTTTTTTTCTTTATTTATTATTATTTTATTTTTTTGAAACCAGCTAGTAATTTGGGACATTACAGTATCTATTGCTACTTCCAATGAGATTTTGTCAGCAGCTCTTAGAAATATGCTGGTGTCATCAGCAAATAAGATTAGTTTTCCCAATTTAATAAAGTCATTTATATCATCATCTATATAAAGGAGGAACAGTAGAGGTCCTAGGACAGAACCTTGTGGCACTCCGTACTTTATTGTTGATTTACTGGAGACGTGTTGTTGTGATAATATTTCCTTGTACTGAAATGTCATCATGCCTTAAAACCACCACTTGCTGCCTGTTTTCTAGGTAAGATCTTATCCACTGATTTGGGATTCCTCGGACACCTTTTTGATCTAATTTGTGAACGAGGAAGTCATGATCAATTATGTCGAAAGCTTTTGAAAGGTCCAAAAAGATACCAGTAGCATCTTTTCTGTCATCCAGTGCTTTAAGCGCAGCTTCTATGTACTCATACATTACTGTTGTTGTAGACTTTGATTTACTGAATCCATGTTGATTTGCTGAGAGTAACGAATTTTTTTATAATATTTTGGACAAAACACTGAGTTGGGATACTGGATGATTATTATTTACATTTTCAGAGTCCCCTCTTTTGAACAGTGGAGTTACTTTAGCTGTTTTTAGGCTATTGGGAAAGATTCCAGTTGTTGAGGAGTTGTTTAATATATATATTAGAGGTTTTAATACATTATCAGATGACTTTTTAAAGACATAGTCTGACACACCATCCAGTCCACATGAATATTTGTTTTTGAGTGACATTATTTGTTTCACCTCTGTTTCTGTGACTGTTTGAAGGAACATAGACTTAACACTAGCATTTAAATAATTTGGTAGGCATGTAGGTCCATCGTCATACTGATTTTCAATTAACTACTTTGCTATATTAGTAAAGTACTTGTTAAACTTTTCAGCTACCTCTTTTGGATCTGAGTGTCTGTTATTTTCAATTTGAAGAGAGATATTTTGTGAAGTTGACTGTTCTGTACCAGTTTCTGCTCTAATAACCTTCCATACAGCTTTCATTTTATTGTTTTCATTTGAGATGTACTCATCATTTTTTCGTTTTTTGGCTTCTTTTATTACCTTGCTGAATATTTGGTTGTATTTTTTCACATAATTTCTGAATTCTGGAGTAGTATTTCTGTGCTTAGTAAGACAATGAAGAATTTTTTTCTTTCTACTGGAAGTTATAATGCCTTTCATTACCCAACATTTACTTTTTACTATCTTAATCCTCCTTTTTTTCATTGGAAATGCTATATGAAATTAGTGAAGGTATACATTGTAGAAACTGTCGAACATGCTATTTACTTCAGTTTTACTAAAGACATCGCCCCAAGTTTCCCTTGACAGCATAAAATGAAACACTCTAATGCTGTCATCACTGAAGTCTGTTTGTTCAACTATTTTAGCTTTTGGTCCACACTTAGTGTCTGATTTCAGTTCAATAGACAGGAGCTAAGCTTCATGGTCACTGTAACCCATATTTATAACATTAGTGCTCTAATTTAGGTCACATAGTCTTATAAAACTTGGTCAACTGCGGTTTTACTTTCGGCAGTTATTCTAGTTGGGGGATTGACTGTGTGTTTAAAACCAAAACTATTGACTATATTTAACATTTCATTTCTATGATTTGAATCTTGTAAAAAATCTACATTTACATCTCCACAAATAACCACTTTCTTTCTCTCACACTTTATAAAATTTAGCAGCCTTCTTACAAGGAAACAGATAAATGCATAGCAGCAGCGTTTGACATGTGAAATTACACGTCATGCTACCACTAACTCTGTAAATAGGTCAACTATCAAGCAAATGTATACATGGGGCTTGCAGTGCCTCAGAAACACCTATCGCTAATTTATAATCATCTTAGTTATGAAACTGAAGTCCCGATTTTATACCCAAGATGCAACAAGGGAATGGAGTACATCATATAAATCATCGTTCGTTTAGAGGAATGTGTCAAAACAGGATGGTTAATTTTCATGACACGAGATGGAAGCCCTCTGATGACCAAGAGGCCACACACAGAACATATGGTTGTATACAAGTCGAATGCAGGTTATGTCACACAACTGATACATCCTGACAGAACATTGAAAAAAAAAGGTCAAATGACCTGAAGCAACATCTCCCTCTCTCTTTCTAGAATGCATCATCAGTCTACTATTAAATCATACTTTGTTACAACCCTATCTCAACTGATCATTCCATCCACTCTCTGTCATCCTTTAATGCAGATGCAAGCACGTTTAGAGGCAGATGATTCCAGGAAAGCATCAAACACAGCAGTCACCTCATGTGTATCACTATTACCTCGATAGATATACAGCAGAATGCTGCCTCAACGAAAAAAATTACTGTTTCCCTGGTTCCCGATGCTTCCATTTCAACATTTTCTCACTTTCCTCTTGCTGTCGCATACTCGTTCCCGAGTACAAGAATTCTGCACCAACCAGAAGACCCTCAAGTACATCCTCAATTTCCCCACATTTCGGTACATTTTCCCTCAATTTATAAATATTTGCCGTCATTTTTCATAACTTTGTCGATTTTATGTCACTTGTACCCATGCGATCATGACATCATGTCTCATTCCCTGTTCTAAAATCGCTTGTAAATGTAGTACACCTGCCAACACCTAGTGTAAAAGCACTATTTTTCTACCATCTTGTATCTGCCATTTTGTATAAATCTGGCAACAATGCAACGTGGCATGGTGGCAGCTTTGTCCTACTACTCACTGCATTTCCAGGTGTGTTCCTGTCCTGGTCAGTAACATCTTGTCTAATGCCACAGTCCCAAATGATGTTATCTGGATTGCCAATTGCTCCTCATTCACAGATGTTGTGGTGCACTGTCATATTGGTAAGTAGCTAGGATACAGACCATGTCCAAACAGGTAGGGTATAGCTCCTTTGGTCAGAAGGAATTATGTCGTTCTTTCTTTTATGTCAGGAGGGAACTGGGAGGTTCTTCTACCTGTTTCTGCCCTGTCCCAGATTTATTGCCATTCCCTATCAATGTATGCCTTTATTTCCTTTTTCTATATGGCTATTTTGCCCAGTATCCCCTTTGCGCTATCATATTCACACTTTTTGAGCCAATATTGTGCGCCTCTCTTTCTTGCGGCTAGGTCCAGAGGTAGAAAGGCTAATGTTACCAGCAACACCTCAATCGGTGTTGCTCTACATGTGCGTGTCAGGCACAAGAGTACACTTCTCTGTGCTTGCTGTAGAGCCTATGCTTTCCTTACCTTCCTGACTCTGTGAGCCCAAACACTCAACCCATAACCCACAGCAGTGAGTAAGAGTGCATTGTGGTATGTTCTTACTTCACTTAGTGACAGATACAGACTCCTTTGGCCTATTGTTGCTATTTTATTCAGGATTTTAATGCCTCCCTGGCAGACTATTTCTATGTGTGTATGAAAGTTTTGCTTTAGGTCAGTGTTAATTCCAAGGTACAAAGGGTGTTCAAAAAGTTTTGCACAGTCGTCTATTTTTTTTATTTTTTGCAGGAGGAGAGCGAAATTTGCCGTGAACATACTTGGAACATTTAGCTATAAGTTGGTACATAAAACTATTTTCTTTTATTTACGGGTGAGCCATAATGGACCGTGAAGTAATGTCAGGTTGCGAAAATGGTTCGTGATGGAGTTCCTAGACTGGCGATGACTGCCACATCGATCCACAGGGAGTTGCTCTCGTTTTATGGGAAGGACACAGTAGATCGCAGCAGTATCCCGCGGTTGTTCCAAAGGTTTAAAGAAGGTGATTTCTCTCTACTGGACAATCCACGATGCGGTAGACCATTGACAGCAGTAAGTGATGTGAATAGGGAGACCATTGATCAAATTGTGGTGTCACCGCCAGACACCACACTTGCTAGGTGGTAGCTTAAATCGGCCGCGGTCCATTTAGTACATGTCGGACCCGCGTGTTGCCACTGTGTGATCGCAGACCGAGCGCCACCACAAGGCAGGTCTCGAGATACGGACGAGCACTCGCCCCAGTTGTACGGACGACATTGCTAGCGACTATACGGACGAAGCCTTTGCTCTCATTTGCCGAGAGACAGTTAGAATAGCCTTCAGCTGAGTCAATGGCTACGACCTAGCAAGGCGCCATTAGCCTTACATAGTTTGATAGTTATCGTATGAAATGTCTCATCAAGAACGTTGTAAACCAACAAAGAATAAAAGTTAAGTATTCGAGGAGCTGCATACTTTTCTTATTAGAATTCACTACTTATCCTGTTCCAGAATTCACGCCCGTCTGCGTTAGATAGCGTGCATTTCGGCCTCCTCTATCTACAAGGTGTTGGCACATTTGCCAACACATCACAAATCATCCAAAAGATTTTTCTGTACCCTAGTGACTGTAGCAGTGATACCACACTACCCTATGACAAATGAGTCACTTCAGCAAGCTGCCATGTCATCACACATCTGTTATTTTGGATGATTTGATCAATGGTCTCCTTATTCATATCACTCACTGCCGTTGATGGTCTGCCGCATTGTAGATTGTCCAGTAGAGAGAATTCACCTTCTTTAAACCTCTGCAGCCACCGCTGGATACTGCTATGATCCACTGTGTGCTCCCTAGAAACAGGGAGCAACTTCCTGTGAATCGATGTGGCAGAGTCATCGCCAGTCTTGAAGAGGAACTCCATCACTGACCGTTGTCGCAACCTGACATCTACTTCACGGTCCATTATGGCTCACCTGTGAATAAAAGAAAATACTTTTATATACCAACTTATATGTTCACATGAAATTTTATTCTCCTCATGCAAAAAAAAAATAAAAAATAAAAATAAAAAAATAAAATAAAAATAAAAATAAAATAAAATTTAGAGATGACTGTGCAAAACTTTTTTGAATGCTTTTTGTACCTATATATTTCTTTTCACAGGTTGATCATTTATTCTGATTGTGGGTTTCTTGTTCTTGGTAATGTTACTTTCAATAACATATAAACTGTTTTGTGCACTGCTATCATTAGTTTGCTTTCTGTGCACCAGTTGCTTTGTCTTTCGTGAACTACCCTACTGTTTTCTTCTAATTTAGCCCTCATGTTAGCAGATACTGTGTAGGCAATGCACCATCTAGTGTTCGTTATACTCTGAAGCTGGTTCAGTTCTGGTTCTATGCCCAGAACTCTGGACCACAAACAGAGCCCTCTGGGCAGTCCTTGGTGATGACTTCCACAATTTCCTTTCCAGTACATTCTAATTGCACCTGCTTGTCTGTGCAATAATTTCGTAGACTGTTATAGTGATACCTGGGATAGTCCATGTGTTTCAGTATTTTGAACAGGGCAGGTCACCACAAATTATCGAATACCCCTGCTGTATCAATCATTATGCCTATAACATACTTGTCGACTAACGTGTTCACAGTATTCATTACATGATTTATAGCATCCTCAGTGGATTTCCCTTTCCTGAAACCATACTGCAGTGCGCACGTGCCTACTACGTGTTAGTGGTCCTTTAGGCAGCAGCACAGAACCTGTATTTTGGCTAAAGCATTTATCTAACAAATCGGCCTGTAAGATTTCGGTGTACCACGAATAGTATCCCATAAGCTCTCTTTTACTGTTCAGTACAGGGCAGCTTGATATGTCATGGTTCTGACATTCCAACTGGTTTGAAAACAACGCCATTTGACAGTAAAGGCACCTGACGTTTCATTTTGTTGATTACCGCTAAGAAATTGATACTATACAGTTGAAAATTTTTATTTTTATTCCATTCACGCACAACACAAACACAGTCAGTTCATCATTGCAGCTCTCACTTACCAACCTCATTACAAGCTACATGACAAACATGGCTTTACACAACATAATATACATTTCTTTTACATAATTATTTTTCATCGTGGTACATTTCATAACAATAATGGTATTACTATCGTACTCAATAATATTTTGCGTTATTGAATTCTAGTATCAAATGTTGTTTCATTTGTTCTCTAATCTTAAAACTTTTTGTTTTCACAAATCGATATTAAGATTGATAAAATGCAAATGTATGAATTCCTTTCAGTTAACAAAACTTCGTATTAGACTTTGTATTGTTATTAATGGGCATCAAAACTCTATCACAAGTATTCAGTAATTTGTCATGGTACTAAATTTGTAAATAATCTGGTTCTTTTACAAAGAAGCTATAATGTATACAAAATTTGCCAATTATATGCTACATAAATAATGAAGTACCTGTAGTGGTTAATAAAAAAGAAACAGAGAAGAGAAGAAAAGAAAAGGTTGAAAATGTGGGAAGAAATGGTGAATAAAAAGTGGGTTTTAAAATCGTTAATGACCGTGAAAAAGGGAAAGAATGAAATGCAAATTGGACTTCGTATTACAGAAAAACGGATAGAAAACAAAAGGAGTTACAATTTTTTGTACCTTCATTTTCTTATTTTCTCTTCCGTCAAGCGCTCATACAGCTGCGACAGTATAATTTATATCTGAGGGAACAAGTGTAGCGTGGGGAAATTCAAAGTCCCGCTACATACCTCATACTTGCATACAGATTTTTCTGTCATTACTACCTTTTGTATTTACAGACAGCAAATTCAAGATAAGTGAAAACCTCTTATAAGCCTCCAAAAATGTTAACTATCTACTCAAAGTCATATGCAAATGCCATATCATTTGATTGTGTCTGAGACAATTACATTTCGAGGGACTGCTTTCTGTTAAGCACAGTTCTTTTATACACGTGTGTTTACTCAAATATGTTTCACCACGGTTTTAGCATCCTCATTGGGTGTTCATTTATTTTCTCTTCATATGGCATTTGGTTTTTCAATGACATTGTAACCTGTTGTGACCGTGACCGGAACAGTTGCGGGGTGGGCGAGAAAGTGTGGCGGGACCAAACGGACAGCGGCCTGTGCACAAACAAACGAACGGAAAGGATGGACACGAAACAAATACGAACGATGGAGAAAGACCTTACGACGACAACACGCAAGCCGCAACGGAGTGACAGAGACAACCAAATGAATCCAAGACGTCCACAATTAACGAGATAAAGTACGATAAACATGCCATCTTGTCGAGGCGATGTTTTGAGACTTACGCAATGATTAGACTCGCTGGCAGAGCAAGAGGCTGGCTCTCAAATACTCTATCAGGGGCGCCGCTATTGGCTGCTGCAACCACGTGGCGCCCTCACACTACATGCGGGCCAGTACATGCGCACCACCACAGCTTATGGCGCAATGATGCAGAGACCTCTAGGGGTCTTCGATGTCCATGACGTCTGGCAGGGATTCAAATTCCGCGGCGCACGGTACCAGAAATGATTGCCTACCTATTTCCGCCACAGACCTGTAATTAATGAAGCATATCATTATTATTGTAGTGGGCCTGCTCTGAGCCTTGAGCAATAAATGTGTCTTATTACATCATTATTTTTATCTTGGCAGTAACATACACTGAAACAGTCTAGAAATTGTGTTGGAAGTTGGCATATGAATAACAGTGGAATACTGTGAACAAGTGCAAGGAAAATACCTTCAGTGTAATCTTCTTGATACTGTAGTTTTTTACACACATCCCAGTATTCTTGCTCTTTATAACATCTATAATGAAAGAAATCAGCCTGGATGGACTGTAGGCTGGCCGGGGTGGCCGAGCGGTTCTAGGCACTACAGTCTGGAACCGTGTGACCGCTACAGTCACAGGTTCGAATCCTGCCTCAGGCATGGATGTGTGTGATGTCCTTAGGTTAGTTAGGTTTAAGTAGTTCTAAGTTCTATGGGCTGATGGCCTTAGAAGTTAAGTCCCATAGTGCTCAGAGCCATTTGAACCATTTTTGATGGACTGTAGCACAGTCTTCATTTGAACTATTATCTTCAGTTCAGGCTCATATGCAAAAATCTTTAGTTGATTACACACAGAGATACATTTGGAAATTGGGAATACCAGAATGAAAGCACTTTGTTATTCACTTGTTCTATAAATTTTCTACCTTATCTTGTTTCATGGACTGTAGTATGAAATGGTGTTACTAGTCAAATAACACTCCATTCCTAGTTACAGAGCACTTTCAACAGCTATCCACAGACATACAACAAATGCCAGTGTAGTACTGTAACTGGAATAACAGCAACTGTTTCCAGAGACCATCTATCAATTGATATGTCCATTTATGTTTTCTGTCCTCCTTTTTTGTAGTAAAAGGGTAAGAAAAATTCTCTTGGCTGGTGTCACACAGACAGTAGTAGTACTGTAATTTATTGTGGACTGCAGTCAGAGTAAGAAAAAGAAAGGCAGTTTGTAAGAACAGCTTCTCTCTCCTGTTGTATTCTGTAACACTCTGCAAGTCCTTGAACGTTCTGCTTCATGTTTGATGTGTGAAACTTTCTTCACTATAAATGAAGAGGCAGGTAACTAACATTTTTCATGAAACTTCCCGACACATTAAAACTGTGTGCCAGACCGAGACTCGAACTCATGCCCTTCGCCTTTCACGGGCAAGTCTATCATCAGAGCACTTTCCCATGAAAGGCAAAGGTCCTGAGTTCAAGTCTGGCTCCAGCACACAGTTTTTAATTCGCCAGGGAGTTTCAGTGCACACTTTGCTGCAGAGTGAAAATTTCATTCTGAAAACATCCCCCAGGATCTGGCTGTCATGTCTCCACAATATCCTTTCTTCCAGGAATGCTGGTCTTGCAAGGTTTTTAGAAGAACTTCTCTGACGCTTGGAAGGTAGGAAGTGAGATACTGGAAGAAGTAAATCTGTGAGGTCAGGTCGTAAGTTGTGCTTGGGTAGCTCAGTCAGTAGAGCACTTGCCCGCAAAAGGCAAAGGTCCAGAGTTCATCTCAATCCAGCACAGTGTTTTAATCTGCCAGAAAGAATCTGACTGCAGAGCGAAAATTTCATTCTGAATGCATTTTTTATTTTATCTGTTTAATCTTTGATGATTCCATAATTTAAAAGTAAAACATGGAGAGTTTGAAAAGAAACATTATAAACCAGAGGACAAGAAATCTGTTTCAGGAAGCAAAGTTTCATTATGGAAACCAGAACAGACTAATTTCTTCTAGCCCGAAAGTAAATTCTGTTTGTAACACAGACCACGAGGAAGATCGGCCATACATACTAAAGGAACCCTGTCCTGTGGTAAGTCAGTATATAAATACATTTCTTGTCATACTTATTTGGCTGCTATCATACATGACAGAATTTAAAAAAATACTCTGCCATGTACGATAATCACACAGCCTATACAAAAGAAGGTTCTGCTGCTAGGTAGTTTGCATGGTAGAGGTGTGGGTGAGCAGTTACAGGAAGTGCTTAGGGAGTGAGTACCAGGTCACCAGCATTGTGAAGCCTAGTGCAGGGTTGGCTCAGATGACTGACAGGATAGGGGAGTTACGTAGGAATTTTATGGAGGAGGATCAGGTAGTTACAGTGGGTGGGGCAGGGAACAGTCTCGATATGGAAGGGGAATATGATGTAGGTGGTGATCTGGTAAAGATAGCTGCTCAAACTGGTGGCACTAATGTGCATTTCGTGCAACTGTTTCAACGTCATGCTCGTCCTCATCTTCATGCGGCTGTTAGGTGCTGTTAGGTGCTGGAGAGTGCACAGATGGCAGAGGGCATGGGTCACATGTCAGTGGTGCCAGTTGGGTCTATCAGTAGATTGGGTTTCACTAGGCATCGCCTGCACCTCTATAGGGATAGGAAGGGGAAGCTGGCAAAACTTATAGGTGACAGTGTAGTGGGTGGTGGTGGGATTACTCATGGAAAGATTCCTGTAGTTGTTGGTGTTAGAGCTGCACCTTTTTTAGATTGAAGTCAGCTGTTAGGTATACCTGCTTAAAGGAGGTCCCTCTAACTAAGGGCTCACCTTCAGAGGATGTCATGTTTCCAAGTAGAGAAGGAATTAGCATATTTCATCAAAATATAAGAGGTATTAGAGATAAAGTTAGTGAACTGCTTATAGATGTTGACTCTGAAATTATTAAATAATTTGACAATTCAGAGGCTTCCTTTACCAGGATACAGATTAGCTGGCTGTTTTTCAAGGAGTACCTTGTGGGGCAGTGGATTGGCTATGTAAGTAAAAAACAGTATTCCATTTGAGTCCATTGACATATCACACCACTGCACTGAACCGATATTTGAATGTTGTGCAGGAGAAGTTGAATTTAGTGAAACTAAACTTCTAATTGTTGTTGTTTATAGGTCCCCTAACTCTGACTTCAGAGCATTTCTGCTCAAGCTAGAGGGGATTTTTGAATCACTTTATAGGAAGTACCAGAAATTAGTTATTTGTGGTGACTTCAGTATAAATTTTGTATATGATGGTGCAAGAAAAAGGATGCTGGTAGATCTCCTAAATTCATACGATCTGATGCCGATAGTGGTTTTTCCGACTAGGGTGCAGGGGAACAGTAGCACAGCCACAGACAATATTTTTATTCATTCTTCATTACTAGATGGGCATTCTGTTTCAGACAAAGATGCACAAAATTTAACACTAAAAGGCTTTTGTACTCAAACAAATGTCACATATAATTACAAACTATGTAGGAAAGTTAATCCAGTAGCAATAGAGAGTTTTTTGAACCTCGTCAAGGAACAAGAGTGGCAGGATGTTTATAGTGCCAATAACATAGATGATAAATATAATACTTTCCTTAACAAGTTTCTCATACTCTTTGAGAGTTGCTTTCCATTAGAACATTCTAAACAGAGTACTAGCAGTAAAAGGCAGCCCAGGTGGCTGACTAGTGCAACAAGGATACATTTAGAACAAAGCAGGAATTATATCAAAATGTTAGAAGTAGTTACAATCAAGCTACAGTAGCCCATTACAAACAGTACTGTAAGGTACTTAAAAATTTTGTTAGGGAGACAAAGAGAATGTGGTATGAAAATAGAATAGCTAATTCACAGGATAAAATTGAAACCATATGGTCAGCTGTGTATGAAGTGTCTGGTCAGCAGCGCAAGGTCGACAACATAAAGTCAGTTTGTAGTAAAAATATATCTTTTGTTGATAAATCAGATATATGTGTAGTATTTAACAATCATTTTCTGAGCATTGCTGGTGAATTAAATAAAAATTTAGTTTCTACAGGGAATCATACAACCCTCTTGGCAAATGCCTTTCTGATAGTGATGTCTGAAATACTCTTCTGTAATACAGACAAGGGGGAGATTAAGTCAATAATTAAATCACTGAAGACTAAGGACTCTCGTGGATATGATGGAGTGCGTAGCAGAATATTAAATTATTGTGCTGCACATGTTAGCTCTGTATTTAGCCATATTTGTAATTTTTCCTTTAGAAATGTACAGTTTCTTGAACGATTAAAGTACTCAATAGTAAAGGCGCTGTATAAAAAGGGAGAAAGGGATAATGTAGACAATTTTATACCTATTTTTATGACATCAGTGTTCGCTAAAGTTATTGGTTGGTTGGTTGGTTTAAAAGTGGGGGGAGGGGGGGGGGGGGGAAACTGCTAGGTCATTGATCCTGTGAGGTGCTGGATGGGTTAAACAAAAGGTTTAGAACGCTAGGCATTTCTTTTTTATTTATTTATTTTTTTTATTTTTTATTTTTTTTTATTTTTTTTTTTAACTAAGGTGTTTGATTGTGTTGAGCACAAAATATTGCTCCAGAAGCTGTACCATTATGGAATACGGGGAGTAATCCACAGCTGGTTCACCTCTTACTTTAGCAACAGACAGCAGAAGTCATTATTCACAGTTTTGAGAATGGCTGGGAGGTGGGGCCTGAGTGGGATATGGTCAAGTGGTCCATGCCCCAGGGATCTGTGTTGGGGCCACTCCTGTTCCTTATTTATATAAGTGATATGCCCTCTAGTATTATGGGTAACTCTAAAATATTTCTATTTTCTGATGACACTAGCTTGGTAGTAAAGGATGTTGTGTGTAACATTGGCTTGGTTTCAAATAGTGCAGTTCATGATGTAAGTAAACTAACGCTAAATCACAACAAGATTCAGTTTTTATAGTTTGTAACACACCATTCAACAAAACCTCATGTTTTAATTTCACAGAATGGATAAATGATTAGTGGAACTGAACAGTTCAAATTTCTAGGTGTTCAGATAGATAGTAAACTGTCGTGGAAAGCCCACATTCAGGATCTTGTTCAAAGACTTAATACTGCCATTTTTACTATTCGAGCGATATCTGAAGTGAGTGATTGTTCGGGCAATAAGTGGCGTAAGTTCACGAACCTCTTGTCGACCCCTGTTCACGTGTCTGGGTAGTCACTGGCCTTTCCTTTCTGTCATTTCTTGTTAACAGTATTAGCTTATTCCCAAGAACTCAGTTAATACTCGGCAGAAATCAAACCTGCATTTGGATCGGACTTCCTTAACTCTTGTGCAGAAAGGTGTGCAGTATACTGCTGAATCCATTTTCAATAAGCTACCACTCAAATTAGCAGTAATCCACCCACTGTCAAATCAAAACTGAAGAGTTTCCTCATGGGTCACTCCTTCTGTTCCGTCAAGGCGTTCCTTGAAAAATTAAGCTGATTCTTGTTGTATTGTTGATTGTGTTTACTTAAACTTGTGGCTTGACTTTTGTCGGGTTCATAAACATTTTATTTTTATCTGTTATTTTAGATTGTAATTTCATGTACTGACGCTTTCCATGACTTTGGAGATTTGCTCCTCAATTTAGTCCTACAGAACTTGACATGTAAATAAAATAAAATTCGCTCTATACTATGACATTTAGTACTTTAAGCACCCTGCTTTACTTATCAAAGTTCTTAACACAAAATGTTGTTTATATCATTGTGCTTGAAGGACTCTCAAGAGACAGAGCCATAGGGGGTAAGAGAAAGGCTTAGATGATTATATCCAGCCTAGCTATGAGTTCGAGTATGATGAAATTTTTTAAGAAAACTTAAGGTACAACTGCTCCAGAAGACTCCCTGAAGCTCTTATCCAAGTGTCTTTAGTTTCTGAAATGGAACCAGCTTCAGGGTCGAGTGAATCCGTTACCCTTTCAGATACAACATCAGAGTTGGGTGAAAATGTTGTGATCCAAGATTGTGAGCCGAATAAAAGCTTCAGAAGTGACAATGAGGAGCAAACCATTTGTATAAGCGACTCATTTACAGAATTAGATCCGAGAAAATTGGTATTTCCAGTAACAGATTTGCATCATCATGATTTAATTCAAAATGGTCTCCAACAAAACCTAGTGAAACCTGATGAAAGCTACCCCAAAGATGCAAATAAAAGACATTTTACTAAATTTTTTTTACTAGAAAATTGAGTAACGGCGATAAGCAACATTGCAGATGGGTAGCTTACTACGAGAAAGTTTATTGATTTCCATGTCGAATTTTTTCACATTTACAGGCACATATGGTAAGAGAAGGATGCTTTGACTGGAAAGATCTGAGTAGGAAATTGCAAAGGCATTAACAAAGTCAAGGACGTATGGAGTGCATGATTCCTGTAAAGGAATCAAATATGGAAAACCAATGGATAAGGAAAACGAGAGGCTGATTGGGAATCGCAAAAGTATTGGTATAACTTGCTTGAAAGATTGATCGATATTGTAAAATACTTAGCTTCACACAATGTTGTGTTTAGAGGGCATCGAGATTCCCTTAACCTGAATGATAGCAGAAACAGTGGAAATATTATAGACCTATTTAAATGGTTATCCAAATATGATCTAACACTAAAAGGGTACTTGCAACGTATTAACGAAAAGCAACTTCGTCAGCATTGAGACACGACATACAAAATGAATTAATTATATTAATGTCTAAATCTGTTATCAATGAAATTATAAACAGAGTCAAATAAGCAAAATATTATACCTTCATGCTCGATTGTACCAGGGATTCGAGCTGTGTGGAACAAATGTCAATAACATTTTGTAATTCCTCAGCTGCAGAGATAGATGAACATTTCGTTGGGTTTATTGCCATTGCAGAAACAACAGAAAAGTCTTTAACAAACGCCATTTTAAAGGAACTAGAAAATAATGGCCTAGACATTCAAAACTGTATAGGACAGGGATATGATATCAGCGCCAATATGGTTGACATTAAAAAAGGTGCTTTGTCAACCAAGTTTATGTGCTTTTTTCAAAATCAACCAAGTGTTGGGATCTTACTAAATTGAAATTGACGTTGAAACCTCTGAAACTTCCTGGCAGATTAGAACTGTGTGCTGGACCGAGACTCGGACTCGGGACCTTTGTCTTTTGGGGGCAAGTGCTCTACCACCTGAGCTACCCAAGCACGGCTCACGCCCCATCCTCACAGCTGTACTTGCACTAGTACCTCATCTCCTACTTTCCAAACTTCACACAAGCTCTCCTGTGAATCTTGCAGAACTAGCAGTCCCAGAAGAAAGGATATTGTGAAGACATGGCTTAGCCACAGCCTGGGGGATGTTTCCAGAATGAGATTTTCACTCTGCAGCAGAGCGTGCACTGATACTAAACTTCCTGGCAGATTAAAACTGTGTGCCAGACCGTGACTCGAACTCGGGACCTTTGCCTTTTGTGAGCAAGTGCTCTCCCATCTGAGCTACCCAAGCACGACTCACGCCCCGTCCTCACAGCTTTACTTCTGCCAGTACCTCATGTCCTACTCTCCAAACTTCACAGAAGCTCTCCTTCACAGGACGAAACATAGAGCCTTACAAACTTTACTAGCATAGTGTATAATATTGTACATATATGTAAAGATAAAATTCATCATAAGAAAAACAATTTAATAATATTACTGTCTCCAGTATCAACTAGTACTGGTAAAATGAAGTGTTAGGAAATTATGTAATTACATATACCATATTTCTAAAATTGATGTGTCTCCCATACAGCATGATCGGATGATCTGTAAATGTGTGTTGTGAGACGAATAAAATACAAATACACATATACAAAAAGGAGGAACTCCAACTTTTAAAATCCAGCCTACAGGACTCAATCAAAGACCCTTCATTTATTTAGTACATGTTAGAAAATAATTTGGGAGAAGTACATCCAAATCTTGACATAATAACCAGAATAATGCTCACAGTTACGGTCAGTACAGCTTCTGCGGAGAGAAGTTTCTCAAAGTTAAAATTGATTAAGACATTCATAAGAAGCATGATCTGCCAAGAAAGACTATCTGCATTGTCAGTACTATCAACTGAACTGGAAATAACGGCTGGTATTAACTACAATGTAATCTTAAAAAAAATTCAGTGAAGCCAAAAGGCGGAAGTTTCATTTATTTTAATATGTGTTTGTTTAATGTAATTTTTGTCACTGCAATAATTCCTGTGTTTGTGTGTAATTATCATTAGTGTAAAATTCAATTCATGTAATGTAACATTTTCTTTCTGACAGGAAAGTGAAAGGTGCTTCGCAAAGCTGATTCGTTGCCGACATTCAGTGTTCACTTAGTGCCACCACAGAGGAAGATTTCCCCCTCTGTTCTGAGTTGCATTTTAACTTTGCAACAATTTTTGTAGTAGATAACTGAACAAATTTTCATTTATTTCAGGTGACCACAGGGAGTGTAATTTACGTGACATCCCCTGTCTAAACAAGTATTATTGTGAGTACATATTTATTATTTAGAATGTGACTTTCTTGCAAGTTGAACTAGTTTTAAGATCCCAGTTTTCTGAGTGAATGAGATCTACAGCTACATGTACATCTACGTCTATACTCTGCACACCAGTGTGAAGCGCGAACACAGGGTATCTATAGATGTACCTTATATTAGTGTTTCTTCCCATTCCATTTGCATGTGGAGTATGGAAGAATGAGGCTTAAACACCACTGTGTGCAGTGCTACTAGTCTGACCTTGTCTTTGTGATCCCTAAAAACTAATATATACCTAGATTGCTCATTAAATACTGGTTCTTGAAACTTTGAAATTTAGTTGGCATCTACTGTCAAGTGATAGCCACTTCAATATTTTTTAGCATCTCTCTTATGTCAGACAAACCTGTGACCATTTGTGCTGCCCATGAGCGCCCTTTACTTTCTCGAGCGTTTTTACCCAGCAGATAAAGTAGCCCAGACTATTCAGGATGCCCTCCTCCAACTACAGCGACTGGGGAAGGAGGTGTCTCTTTGCTGGGTACCAGGGCATATGGGAATTCTGGGGAATGAAAGGGCTGATTGAGCAGCCAAGGAGGCGTGTTATGACTGTCAGGTCTTTCAGTGTGCAATCCCCCTGCATGCCCTGTGTCGCTGGGAACATGATTGGCTGGAAGTGACCGACAACAAGCTCCGTGTCGCCAAGACCACAACTCAGCTGTGGCATACTTCCTTCCAGCCACATCGACTGGACAAGGTCCTCCTTTCTCGTCTTCACATTGGCCACAGCCCTATGACACATGGATTTTTACTCCACTGAGAGGACCCTCTGATGTGTGGTGCTTGTGGCGTGCAGATCACTGTGCACCAAATTTTAGTGAACTGCATTTTATTTGCTGACCAGTGGACTGCAGCGGATTTGCCGGCCGATCTGCAGTCTATTTTATGCAATGATCAAACGAATGTGGTTCATGTTTTAAAGTTTTGTATATTGCCCCACGTTTTTAACAAGATTTTGGGGAGATGTTTTCAATGTGTCAACAGGGTGGCTAGCTCACCCAAGTTTTTTGTAAGTGGTCATCCAGTCACGTTTCCTCGTGCTGTTCTTTTAGCTCTTCTGTGTTTTGTTTTTCCTCTGTTTTAATTTCTTGATTAACTACCTTGCCTCCTCATTGGTTTTAGTGCATGTGGGAGTGCCTGTGCAATAGAGTAATTGTACGGTCATTTCGTGTGCGTGTGTGTATGGCAGTTTTTGTTCTTATCCACATTCGTTTATTTTAATCATTGTTAGGGCATTGATAACCATGCCATTGGGTGCCCATAAGATCCCCAAACCACACACTTTATCTCTGTTCAGTAGCAACTATAAGTCTTATTTGGTATGGATCCCACATACTTGAATAGAATAGAATATTTGTTCACCTGTGAACATGTTTACATGTAATTGGTGTCGTCATATGCTTTATAGTTACAGCATTACAGTTATTTTACAATTATCCTTGCCTAATCATGTTGCAAGGAGGCTTTTACATAAGTAAATACTTCAGAAAAGTACATTATAACACAAACTGATCATTTTTTGCAAACCAAATACAGTATGCCACAATGAATCAGCATATCATGTTGCTCTCTTTGTATCTAAATAATCTATACACAATTATAATAATCATAAATTTTATCTCTATATTGCCATATACAATATGGCACAGTGTATCAACATACCACACTGGTAGCTTCACAAAATATTACAATTTATAATTTAGTATAGTCTCATCTCAAAACTCCAAATCATCTGTTACACATTCTTCTAATTCTTTCACTGTATAGAAGGCTTTGCTTTTTACCGACTTTGTTATTACACTTTTGAATTTATTCAGGGGTGCTGAATGGGCATTTTTAGATAGTTTGTTAAAATATGTGACACCAAGATATTTATGGCTATTGTGGATCTTTGCTAGTATGGCATGGGGCTTGTCAATTGCATGTCTCTGTAGAGCATTATGATGGTGTATTAACACCCTAAGGTCAAAATTATCCAGGTTTTTGTCATGTATACTAGGCAACTATAGATATATAAACTAGATACTGTCATAATATTCATTTCATTCAAGTAGTGTCTACATTATTCTCATGGTGTAAGTCCTGCAATGCATCTGATGACCTTTAAAGACAGTCTTAGATCCAGGTGAGTTTTCCCATAGCAAAATTCCATATGTCAGAAGGGGATTGAAGAAAGCAAAGTGTGCATAGAGCAGCAGAGTTTCACTTACACGGCCTCGCAACATATACAGCAGATAAATTGCACATGCGAGTCTGGAGCATAACTTATCTGTATGTGTATCCCTGATCAAACTTTGACCAATATGGAATCCAAGAAGTTTCACTGATTTATTTTCCTTCTGGGGGGCATTTAGATTAAATACAATGTTCTCTGTTTTGCTATTGTTTATGTGTAGTGTATTAGCCTGAAACCAGGAGGTACACACATCTACTGCTATTGCTACATTCAGCTGTAATTCATCCATGTTAATATTCTGTGCTTATTAATGTGGTGTCACCTGCATATAGCACAGTTTCACAGGGCATTACGGATGGCAGATCATATATGTATGTATATATAATGAACAGAACGGGCCCAAGAATGGAGCCCTGCGGCACTCTTTTTTTAACAGGTAAAAGATCTGATTTTTTATTATTCACACACACTAACTGATTTCTACTACTTAGGTATGACTGCAGTAAGAGGAGGGCCTTCTCCCTAATTCCATAGTACTGTAGCTTTCTTAGTAGGATAACGTGGGACACTGTATCAAAAGCTTTCTTTAAGTCCAGTAGTGTTGCACAACTTACTGACTTATTTTCAAAACAGTCATATACTTTTGTTATAATCCTGTCAACTGCTATCACAACATTCTAGAATGGGTGGTACAAGTGTTTTGTAAGCAGCTTCTGTGTAAACTAACTATATTTTCCTAGTGGTTTGCTAATGAACCAAAGTCTGCCACCTACTTTACCTATGACTATGTGATCATTTTATTTAATACTCTTACAAATTGTTTCGTCCACTCCACCCTGATAACTCCCCATGATCTAGTGTCATTACTGCACCACAGAAGGTAATAGATTAGAGCATAAGTCTGTAGTGTTTTTGTTTTGCATGTTGTTATTATGGTTGATGTGGATTTATTTATTGATTGTCATTTTTCATTTAAAGCTCATTGTTGCTGTTTTTGTTTATATAGGACCATTTTGAAATTTGGGAATAGTGAGTGGAGCTGTGGACACTATAAAATGGAATGTCAAGTGGAGAAGTTGGAACATTTCTGACATATTCTTCTCTTTGAGTTAAATAGATGGGCAACAGCAGCAGAAGCAGCCAGGAACATTTGCACCATTTATTGGGTTAATGCCATTGGACAGAGCATGACAAAAAATGGTTTTCTCATTTTAAGGATGACTGTTTTAACATTAGTGACTCTCCACGTTCAGGAAGACCTTTGGGTTTTGATAAAGATTATTTAAACACATTAATCCACATGATCCATGTTAGTGTACTTGAAATCTGGCAAATATGATGAATTGTGTTCATTCCACCATCATACGACATTTGTATGCAGTGGGGAAGGTTGAAAAATTGGGTGTATGGGTACCACATCCTCTAAGCTAAAATCACAAAAATCAGAAGGTGACCATTAATGCACCAATGCTTGCTCATCATCAGTTGGCTCATGAACAACACCATCCACTGCTACCCTGTATCATTACTGGTGATGAAAAATGGAGTCCTTATGCTAACGTTAGGAAAAGAAAGAAATGGCTGAGTACCGACGAAGTAGCAACTCTCCGTACAAAGATGTGAATGCATCCACAAAAGATAATGTTATGCATCTAGTGGAACAGAAATCGTGTGGTGTATTATGAATCACTTCCCTCAGCTGTAACCATCACCACTGACATTTATTGTGAACAAATGAAATTTCTTGCAGAAGGAATCCAAGAAAAACTGTGAAGAAGACTGCTTGAAGTGATGCTACTCCACAATAACACCAGCTGCATTCTGCTAGAGTGACAAAAAAAAAACACTATACAGGACTTGAGTTTGGAAGTCATTCCACACCCACCTTATTCACCTGATCTTGCACCCTCAGCTGTTCACCTTTTTCACTGTTGATTGAACAGCCTTCAAGGAACTTCCTTTCCGAATGAAAATGTGCTCCAAACACGGCTCAGTGAGTTCTTTGCCTCGGAACCATGTTATTTCTGCAATAGCAGAATCAAAAATTTACCTGAGCATTGACAGACTGTTGTAAATGGTGAAGGAGAATATATTATTGATGACTAAAGTCTTAGTTATGTGTATCTGTTGTGTTTATAAAACATATGGAAAACCATTATGAACTTATGCAGCAACCCAGTACAATCTGTTTCATCGAAACCATCCTCCATAATATCCATCCTTTAAAGAGACCCTTTATCAAGTCCCAAAGACCGATCCTTCCCTATTTCACATACTCTCCCAACCAATAGCCTTGTCTGATCTCACCCCAAACTTATCATGTGCAGCTTATCTAATCCAACTGGAACAAATCTCCATGACAAACATAAGCCTGTCCTACAACTTTACCCTAACCCTCAGATTAAAATCTTACATTTTCTATTCTCTAATTTCTTTGTTAGGTTCCCATCCACATCTTAATTTCCCTCCCTTTTGCTTCCACCCCAAGAAACTGACTACCTCAAACATCCAAACAGCATTCTTCTGTTGGTATAAAAATGTAAATTTCAAATGGCATTGTTGCTGAGATATCCCATGAGGAGGGACCAGCTACCTGTTGAAAAATGTATTCTTGCTCCACTCACATTGACCCAATGCTCCAATCTATTATCTTTTGTGATGCAGTAATGACACTAGGTCATGGGGAGTTTCAGGGTGGAGTGGACAAAACAATTTGTGACAGTATGAAATCGAATGATCACATAGTCATAGGTAAAGCAGGTGGCAGACTTTGGTTCATTGGCAGACTACTAGAAAGAATAGTGGATATGTGAGAGGTGTGTCATACGTTTATTTGTAGAGAATAGGTCGGTGTAATGGATGCATATATAGTGCAGTGTCAAGGTTATGTTGTATGACAATGTTAAGATAAGGGAGACCTTGAAACCAGGTGCCAGCATGTAGCCTACTTCTCTTGAATAGCACCACAGGGTCTGATGGGCTTAATGTCCCCATCGACAGACAGATCGCCATCAAACAGTGTCATGTGCCCTAACTTCATGAGATATTGCAACAAGGTTTAGAATTTAATCCAGGACATTGGTGCAAAGATTGGTGATCAGGAATTTTATGCCACAATGTCTCTTCTTCTTGCCCGCTAAATATCGGCAGTGAAAATTTCACCCAGAATCACGATTCAAACTGGCTTAGCACCAACTCATGCGCCACCACACAGGCATGCACTAATGACCTATTCAGGTGGGTAGCTGCTCTGCATAAGCAACAACATCATCACCAACCAACTTGTCATCAATGCCACAATGGTGACCTATAAAACAGTCATTACCACATTTAAATCATCTTTCGTAGTTAGAGCCGCACCACAGAGTTGAGCAGATGCACCAGTAGTAGCAATTTCCATTTTGTTTATATACCTGGACCACATTTATGTGCAGGTTGTCTAGGCTACCACAGAAATTTTATAAAAAGTGCCTTTCTATTAATAGAGGAAGCAGTCTAAATTTAGGCTACCATTTACTTTTTAAGAAAAAGTCACATTTTCTTTAAAATATATTAAAGAATATTGCAGTAAGCAATACTTTGAAGTGTCCAGCTTTAAACTATTATGGTAAAATTTAAGATACTTTCACTATTCTATTCATATTTTGGACTTAATAAAGGCAGCAAAGAAGGCATTACATACCACAGTCATCACCAGAGATGTGCACAGCATGTTAGATGCCCGAGACACTCATAGCATCGGGGCCAGACAGGCAGACCATGATTCAGTCTAGTAGAGTCCATTGCATGTATTACTATCAATAACAAAGTTCTGCTTATTAGATTTTGACCATGTGTTCATCTGGACTTTCTTGTTCTCGTATTAGGCTTATACTCAGTGTTGTGTTCACTGTTGCAAAATAATGTAAATGGATAACCTAGAAGTACTTTTCAATAAAACACTTCTTTGAAGCACCACTATTATATTTTTGACACACTTGATAAAACACATCTTGGTTGCTCACACTTTTCGTTCATCTATAATACTTTTTTCAAACATTTGAGATAGATGCAATGGAGACAACTTACAGCCTTTCCTCGCCACATCTGTCCAACATAAAACTCAAAACAGACTTCCTTATGGCTCCACTGCCACATTGTTGTTGTTGTTGTTGTTGTTGTGGTCTTCAGTCTGAGTGCCCCCTTCATCACCCAGCATCACCTCAGACTGGTACAACTATACCATATCCGTTGTCATAGCTTTGATTACCTATCATCATGCCCTTACATGAGGGACATCCTACCCAAGATCCTTCCCATCCCTCCTAAAGTGGTGTCCTGCTGCCCGCCCAACCTCCATAACATCTTAGTATATCCCTATGCCGTTCCCAATCCCTGTGGAAGAACCAAGTGCAGAACCTTCCCAGTCTACCCATCAGTACTTCCTATTCCAGTCTTGTCACAAGCATATCCTGCTCCATCAGAGGTCAGGCCACCTGTGAAAGCAGCCATGTCATATACCAGCCTTACTGCAATCATTGCACGGCTCAACCAGATGTCCACCAGGATAAACAGCCACCAACAATCTGTGCCCAAGAGCAAAGTAGACCACCCTGTGACAGAATGCAACTGAACATAGTATCTTTGATTTCAATGCCTGCTTTACTACCCGAGGCATCTCAAACATCATTAATCTCTTGGTCTCCCTCTATAATTTTTAACCCCAATACTTCCCTCCAGCGCTAAGTTAGTGATCCATTGATGTCTCAGAATGTGTCCCATCAAACAATCCCTCCCTCTAGTCAGGCTGTGCCACAAATTTCTTTCTCCTTAGTTCTATTTAGTAACTCCTCATTAGTTATGTGATCTACCCATCTAATCTTCAACATCCTTCTGTAGCAACACATTTCAAAAGCTTCTATTCTCTTTTTGTCTAAACTGTTTACCATCCATATTTCACTTCCATGCATGGCTACAGCCCATAAAAATACTTCAAGAAAAGACTTCCTAGCACTTGAAACTATATTTGATTCTGACAAAATTCTCTTCTTCAGAAATTCTTGTCTCACCATTGCTGGACTGCATTTTATATCCTCTCTTCTTCAGCCATCATCAGTTATTTTGCTGCCCTAACAGCAAAACTCATCTGGTGCTTTAAGTGTATTGTTTCCTAATACAATTCCCTGAATGTATCCTGATTTAGTGCCTTGTTTTGTGTTTGTAGATATTTGTTTTATATCCTGGTTTCAAGAGACTGTCTATTCCATTCAACTACTCTTCCAAGTGCTTTGCTGTCTCTGACAGAATTACAATGTCAGCAGCAAACCTCAGAGTTCTTATTTCTGCTCACTGAACTTTAATTCCTACTTGAAATTTTTCTTTGGCTTCCCTTACTGCTTGCTCAATGTATATACTGAATAACATCAGGGGTAGTCTACAAGACTGTCTCACACTCTTCTTGACCACTGCTTCCCTTTCATGACCCATGACTATTACAACTGCCGTCTGGTTTCTTTACAAGTAAAAATAAATAAATCGCCAGGTCCTGATGGGATTGCAATTTGGTTTTACAGAGAGTACTCTACTGCATTGGCTCCTTACTTAGCTTGCATTTATCGTGAATCTCTTGCCCAATGTAAAGTCCCGAGCGAGCGGAAAAAAGCACAGGTGACGCCCGTATATAAGAAGGGTAGGAGGACGGATCCTCAAAATTACAGACCAATATCCTTAACATCGGTTTGTTGCAGGATTCTCGAACATATTCTCAGTTCGAATATAATGAATTTCATTGAGACAGAGAAGTTGCTGTCCATGCATCAGCACGGCTTTAGAAAGCATCGCTCCTGCGAAATGCAACTCGCCCTTTTTTCACATGATATCTTGTGAACAATGGATGAAGGGTATCAGACGGGTGCCATATTCCTTGACTTCCGGAAAGCGTTTGACTCAGTGCCCCACTGCAGACTCCTAACTAAGGTACAAGCATATGGGATTGGTTCCCAAGTATGTGAGTGGCTCGAAGACTTCTTAAGTAATAGAACCCAGTATGTTGTCCCCAATGGTGAGTGTTCATTGGAGGTGGGGTATCATCTGCAGTGCCCCAGGGAAGTGTGGTAGTTCCACTGTTGTTTTCTATCTACATAAATGATCTTTTGGATAGGGTGGATAGCAATGTGCAGCTGTTTGCTGATGATGCTGTGGTGCATGGGAAGGTGTCATCGTTGAGTGACTGTAGGAGGATACAAGATGACTTGGACAGGATTTGTGATTGGTGTAAAGAATGGCAGCGACCTCTAAATATAGATAAATGTAAATTAATGCAGATGAATAGGAAAAAGAATCCTTTAATGTTTTAATACTCCATTAGTAGTGTAGTGCTTGACACAGACACGTCAGTTAAATATTTGGGTGTAACATTGTAGAGTGATATGAAGTAGGACAAGCATGTAATGGCAATTGTGGGGAAGGCGGATAGTCGTCTTTGGTTCATTGGTAGAATTTTGGGAAGATGTGGTTCATCTGTAAAGGAGACCACTTATAAAACACTAATACCACCTATCTTGAGTACTGCTCGAGCGTTTGGGATCCCTATCAGGTCGGATTGAGGGAGGACATACAAGCAATTCAGAGGTGGGCTGCTAGATTTGTTACTGGTAGGTTTGATCATCACGTGAGTATTACAAAATGCTTCAGGAACGTGGGTGGGAGTCTCTAGAGGAAAGGAGGCATTCTTTTCATGAATCGCAACTGAGGAAATTTAGAGAACCAGCATTTGAGGCTGACAGCAGTACAATTTTACTGCTGCCAACTTACATTTCGCGGAAAGACCACAAAGATAAGATAAGAGAGATTAGGGCTCATACAGAGGCATATAAGCAGTCATTTTTCCCTCGTTCTGTTTGGGAGTGGAACAGGGAGAGAAGGTGCTAGTTGTGGTAAGAGGTACCCTCCGCCCTCTCCGTATTGTGGATTGTGGAGTATGTATGTAGATGTAGAAGTTGTAAATAGCCTTTTGCACCTTGTATTTTACACTTGCTACTTTCAGAATTTCAAAGAGAGTGTTCCAGTTAACATTGTCAAAAGTGTTCTCCAAGTCTACAAATATTATAAACATAGGGTTGCCTTCCCTTAATCTATCTTGTTACCGGTAGGTAAGTTGTAGGATAAGTATTACCTTGTGGTCCTACATTTCTCCAGAATACATGCTGTTCTTCTTCGACACCAGCTTCTACCAGTTTTTGAATTCTTCTGTAAGGAATTCGTGTTGGTATTTTGCGACCATGACTTATTAAACTGATAGTTCAATAATTTTCACATCTGTCAACACCTGCTTTCTTTGGGAGTGGAATTATTATATTCTTCTTGAAGTCTGAGGGTATTTTGCCTGTCTCAGACATCTTGCTCACCAGATGGTAGAGTTTTGTCAGGACTGGCTCTCCCAAGTTCTAATGGAATGTTGTCTGCTCCTGGGGCCTTGTTTCGACTTAAATCTTTCAGTGCTCTGTCAAATTCTTCACGCAGTATCATATCCCCCATTTCATCTTCTTCTACATGTGCTTCCATTTCCATAATATTGTTCTCAAGTACATTGCCCTTGTATAGATCCTCTATGTACTCCTTCCACCTTTCAGCTTTCCCTTCTTTGCTTAGGGCTGGATTTCCATCTGAGCTCTTGATATTCATATAGCAGGTTCTCTTTCCTCCAAAGGCCTCTTTAATTTTCCTGTAGGAGGCAATATCTATCTTTCTTCTAGTGAAATATGCTTCTACATCTTTTCATTTGTCATCTAGCCATTCATGCTTAGCCATTTTGGAAATTCTGCCCATTTCATTTTTTAGGCTTTTGTATTCACTTTTGCCTGCTTTATTTGCTGCATTTTTATGTTCTCTTCTTTCATCAGTTAAATTCTGCATCTCCTGTGTTATATTTGTGAGGGTCAAGTGAAGGTCATGTCTCCATCCTCATCACATCTCCATCCCAGAACCACCTCTGCTCCCTCCACAACATACTGCTACTGTGTGGAATACCTGCTACATACATCACATCTCTGAAGATGAATCCCTTGCTCTCCAGCACCGGAAAGAGCATTCCAGACACCACCTCCGTAAGTTATCCTCCCTGCTGACATCCTACTGTTGCCTCGGGGCACCACTATCCAATGCCTATCCTACCAGTGTTCAGTATATGTTTCCAGGATAAGCCACATACTACACTTGAGTGATGTCACATAACATGATTGTTTGAGTGCAGTAACCTAACACTGAAGTGACAAAAGTTTACTTCTGGCAAGTAAATCATTAACACAATCACTAATTACAACTACCCTTTCAAGCAGATACTTATATCAGAATGAAAACACTCTGCACAGTGAGCATATTTGGAAATAACACAGTTCAGAGTCTGATCTTATTGTCACAGCAAGCACTATTGAAGATTAAAACAGCACATGAAACCAGTTATGAGTTCACAGTCAATCACTGAAAAACAATCCTTGTATAAGCTCTGAAGAATTAGAATTTAGATGAAACTTGGCACATTACATGAGTTGTAATTTGTGCTAATTCAGCAGCAGCACTTTTTAGACAGAGGTCTCGCCTGTTTCACAACCTGCCACAGATCAACTAAAATGGCCAGAAGCTTTTCTCATGTAAGATAAAATAATTAAGGCTACTTTCAGCTATTGTTGTCTGCTGTTTTCTTACAAATTACAAATTAAGATTTATTGACAATATAATGTAAGTGGATAGATAAAAAATCTACTCGCCCTGCGGCAGCAGGGGAACATGCACACAAAAGGATTTAACTTGTACAAACTCTTGGAACCAGTGGCTCCTTCTTCTGGCAGAAGAGTTGAAGGGGAAGGGAAGAGGGGTGAAGGAAAAGAACTGGAGAGGTTTAGGGAAAGGGGTACAGTCACCCAGAACCCCGGGTCAGGGGAGACTTACTGGAGGGGGTGAGAAGGAAAGACGGATTGTTGGGGACTGCCCAGGATGAGTCTTGAAAGCCTGAGAGCTTAAAGGTGAAAGACAGGGTAGTATATAAGACAGAGATTACTACTAAAACATCGTGCACGAGTTAGTAAGAATGAAAAGCCAAGTGCATGCTTCTGACAAGAGGAATAGTAAGGGAAACTTCTTCTAAATGCGGAATTTTAGGTAAAACAATAATTGCTATTAAATTCTGCTGTCTTATATACTAAAATATGGTATTCTATTTCAGTAACAATGTTTTAACTGTAAATGTTAATTATTCTCAAACTAAACTAGTGCAGAAGTTGCTAACATATTTCCAGCATTAGCTTTATAAATGTCAGAATAATTTATCTGTATTTTTCCTCTATTCTATCAAAAAGTTAGTAACCAGGTATAAGTTTACATGTGAACAATGATAATGAAGTTTTACATTATTAGTATCTTGCAATTAGCACAGTTTTTACGTGAACTTATTACACAATGGCTTCTAATTAACTAAATGAGTGTACTTGATAATAAAGTCAAGTTGGCTAAGTCCTGAGTAAATATTCAAGTTTTCTGGTACTGTGCACTTTGTCATGTGTTTAATAATCTCGAAGATATTTTTTAAAAAATAAAAATTAAAAATTTTGTTGTGAAGAAAATGTAAAATGGGTTAGGAATCCACCTTCATTTTTACACCCTGTTATACTGGCATAGTCTGCTGCCTTTGCTGCACAGCCACCCCTGCCACCCCCGCTGCCCACACAGTTCTCAGCCAGGCTGTGGGTTGGCCAGCCTCAGGTTCACGGTTCCAGATCTGTCAGTACGGTGGTCTGCTGTTTAATGCTCCCTCCACCTACCTCCCCCCCACCACCCCCCTCCCCCACCCCCACCACCACCACCACCACCAGCACTTGCATAAAACTTGGACAATTATGGCCTTATATGTCAATTTTTGGGGCAAGGAATTTCATATCCCCACAAACGGCCAGTATCAACAGCACTCGAGGTACTCCAGATCAGAATCAACAATCGCCACCAGGGGCATGTGTGGCATGTCATGCGGGCTGAGCCACTCACAGTAATGGGGGTAGGCTGTCAGATGTGATGCAGCCTAGTACAGACTGTTGTATGACCTGCTATTAATCATGCCATTCTGCATATTGGATTTCAACCTTGCATAGTATTTGAACTTTCTTGTTGTCATATCCAGCTTCCATTCAATGTTCTGCTCTTGACAAACCAGGCTCTGTTCATGGATTAGGCATTCATGTTAGGAGCAGACAAGAAACTTAGTATTAGACTTTTTTATTGTTTATAAATTTAGTGTGCTATTATTAGGAAGTTGTTTTATGTTCAAGGTGAAGATTTAACAAAATTGTGGTGTGTCTACTTTACCTAAATCAAATGATTTAGATTAAGTACATTATGACACTAATAAAACAGAATTGACAAAGAGTGTATGTCTAAACACACACACACACACACACACACACACACACACACACACACACACACACACACACACACACACACACACACACACACACACACACACACGCGCGCGCGCGCACGCAGAGGGAGGGAGAAAGAGAGAGAGAGAGGATCTTAAATCCCTAGGACCACAGTATACTGATTTAACTATGTCCCGGTCAATGCACAGCCATATACATGTGAGCCTAGAAATAGACAAATGTGGACTGTTGTAGGTCCCAAAATTTCCCCTTTGGTGGTTGCAAATAACATTGTAAACCCATCAAGAAGACATACAGAAATCTTTGCCACTGTTAGTTGTTTCATGTAATGTGAAAGTAACGAGTATTATCTACTGACAGTCCCAGAAAATATCCTGATAGTCCCAGAAAACTAGCGCCACAAATTTTTGAAGTTATGCATTTTTTTTTAATCTGTTAAATACTCTGTCCAATGAACGGGGTGGCACACAGTACGCAAATTCCATCCCTTGCAATGTAAATGTTGCTGAGTGTGTTGACATCTCATTCACAATTACTGCAGTTCACAAACCTAGCAGCTAGTCTCTCTTCTCTGCAGCCAATAGAGGATGAAAAATTGGAAGACATCAATGAGAAATTTAATTTTGTCCTAAAAATATTCTTACAACATTGTCAAATCAGTTTTCCCTTACAGTGGGCCAGGCACATTTTCAGGGGAAGACAAGAAAGTGGGTGGCTAACATCTGGGACCAAAATATCTTTTGCTAGGGAGGGAAGGCATTGTTTACTGCAAAGGAGTAGCAAAAACTTCAGCGTGTCGACAGGAAGGCAAAAATCACATGCTATGTACAAAAAATTCAAAATTCCAAGAACAAGAGATGGACTGTTTGGGGCATTATTAGGCACAAAATGAATAAACACAGGAAGACAAATGATACTGAACTCTCTGTTGGCAGTTGCTGGAAGACAGATGATACAGAATTAAAAGCACTGGCTACTGAATTCGATGACTTCTTCATAACAGTAGCTGATAACAAGGGGACAAAAAATTGTCCATCAAAAGAAGATATAATGAACTTACTTAAACAGTTAATGCTTACTTCACTGCCACACATCAGTTTTGACAACTGATCTGTTAGAGATCTCACAAAAATCACAACGTCTTTAAAAAGTAGTAACTCTTCTATGGCATGTCAGCTAGGGTACTAAAATCTTGTGGTGACTTGGTAGTGCCACCCTTGAGTCACCTTTGTAATTATTCAGTGAGTCAAGGAATATTTCCTAAAAGGTGAAATGTGCAGTAATAACACCAATATATGAAAGTGGAGATAAGAAAGTGACTCCTAATTATAGACACATCTCTCTCCTTGCTGTATTCTCAAAATGTTTGAGTCAGTTACTTACAACAGAGTACCAAATTATCTTTCTGTGTACAACATTTTAACTTCAGTTCAGTCTGGCTTCCATAAAATTTTGTCCACTGAGAATGCAGTATATGATCTCACAAACTCAATTCTAGTAGAACTAAACAATAAAAATTACCCTGTTAGCCTTGTCTGTAGTTTTGCCATGACCTTTGATTGTGTAGACCTAAAACTTGTGCAATTAAAGTTAAATAGCATGGTATTAAAGGCCTTCCCATTACATGTATGTAGATTTATCTTAACAACAAGAAACAGAGGGTCACATTAGCAAATAATACAACAGGAGTAAGACTGGATTCAGAGTGAGAGAAACATTAAATATGGTGTACCACAAGGTTTTGGTTCTTGACCCACACCTGTTGTTGGTCAACATAAATGATTTACTGAGGACTTTTGAGGATTCTTCAAAAACTGTAATGGTTGCTAATGACACAGGTATATTGATAAAAGGACCAAACATTGCCCACACTAGATGCATCCAAGAGAATAATGGGGCAGACTTACAGCTTATTTGCAACAAACACCTTAACCACTAATCTTTCAAAAACTCATATTAAACAAAATTGACTTACAGGTACCATAAGTAGAGATCAGTGGGTATACAATGCATGAGGCTCCGTGTATGAAGTACCTGGGTACCATACAGATACACTATGTGATCAGAAGAATCTGGACACCCCCAAAAACATGTTTTTCGTATTAGGTGCATTGTGCTGCCGCCTACTGCCAGGTACTCCATAACAGTGACCTCAGTAGTCATTAGACATCGTGAGAGAGGAGAATGGGGCACTCCATGGATCTCACAGACTTCAAATGTGGTCAGGTGATTGGGTGTCACTTGTGTCATACGTCTGTGTGTGAGATTTCTACATGCCTAAACATCCATAGGTCCACTTTTCCTTATGTAATAGTGAAGGGATACATACAGCACAAAAGCGTACAGGCCAACCTCAGCTGTTGACTGACAGAGACAGCCGACAGTTGAAGAGGGTCATAATGTGTAATAAGCAGACATCTATCCAGACTATCACACAGGAATTCCAAACTGCATCAGGATCCACTGCAAGTACTGTGGCAGTTAGGTGGGAGGTGAGAAAACTTGGATTTCATGGTCAAGCGGCTACTCATAAGCCACACATCATGCCGGTAAATGCCAAATGACACATCACTTGGTGTAAGGAGCATAAACATTGGATGATTGAACAGTGGAAAAACGTTGTGTGGAGTGACAAATCACGGTACACAATGTGGCGATCCGATGGCAGGGTGTGGGTATGGCAAATGCCAGGTGAACGTCATCTGTCAGCGAGTGTGGTGCCAACAGTAAAATTCGGAGGCAGTGGTGTTATGGTGCGTTTTTCATGGAGAGGGCTTGCATCCTATGTTGTTTTGCATGGCACTATCACAGCACAGGCCTACATTGATGTTTTAAGCACCTTCTTGATTCAGGGATGGTGACTGCATCTTTCAACATGATCGATGTGGCAGAGTGGATACATGACAATAACATCCCTGTAATGGACTGGCCTGCAGAGAGTCCTGACCTAAACCCTGTTGCACACCTTTGGGATGTTTTGGAATGCCAACTTCGTACCAGGCCTCACCGATCAACATCAATACCTCTCCTCAGTGCAGCACTCCATGAAGAATGGGTTGCCATTTGCCAAGAAACCTTCCAGCACCTGACTGTATGCCTGTGAGAGTGGAAGCTGTCACCAAGGCTAATGGTGGGCCAACACCATATTGAATTACAGCATTACCAATGGAGGGCACCACGAACTTCTAAGTCATTTTCAGCCAGTTGTCCAGATACTTTTGATCACATAGTGTAGTAAACTGGGTGGGTGACAGCATGTGGGCAAATTAACTGAAAAGCTCAGCACTGAGTGCTTTGCACTCAGAAATATCCCTCTCTCTGCTTACCCATGAACAACATTGCTAATGTACTTTTGCACACTTTCACTCAGTGCTCTCTTATGGCATAATGTTCTGGGTACTGAGACTAAGATGAAAAAAAATATATTTATCCACAGAAGGGTACAATAACAATATTGAGTAAATTTGATGCAGGTAACTAGTAATGGTCTGTGTTAAGTTAAAATGATGTACCATAATTATCAGTTGAGTAGATTAGCACTAGTGGTAATTTATTGTTAGTACACATTACAGAAGTAGCCTGATGTGGTGCCTCCTGCTGGTTAGTGTACACCTTGACTCATTCCACATTGCTGAAGGCTCTCCTTCATTATGGGACTGATAGAACTTGATGTGTCAGTGAAATGAATGAATGGATGAATGAATGGGCACACATGACATCAGCAGAACTGTGACAGCTTCCTTTCCCAAGTGAATGCATCATTTATGACTTTCACTTACAAACCACTAATCACCTCTCAGGTGTGCAGTATATCATAACACTTTTGCATTCCAGATATGCTGCGAACTCGCCGTCACCTGGATGAGAGTCCATCGAAGCAAATGAATGCCTCGATTGCATGTCACTGCCCCTCATTGTGCAATGTTGTAGAGTATGATGTACAGTACTCGAGTGGTGACTTTGAAGCCAGTCAGTTCATGCCTGATGAGTTCTTGTAAGTATGTGTAAGCTCTAACTTGCATATTGCTAATGTAAAAATGGAAGTTCACAACAGAAATTAAGTGCATATTTTCAAATAATTCATAGAGAATCCAGTGCTGAGTGATAAGCGTATTTCTCCAGTCACTCACCACCTCCCATAGCCCCACCATCCAACCACAGAGTAGCATTCCCCTCAGGACTCAATACCACCCAGGATGGGAGCAACTGAATCTCATTCTCTGCCAGGGTTCCAACTACCTCTCCTCATGCTCTGAAATGAGGAAAGTCCTACCCACTATCCTTCCCATTCCTCCCACTGTGGTATACCACAACCCAACAAACCTAGACAATATCCTTGTCTATCCTGACACAACCCCTGCTCCCAAGCCCTTGCCTCATTGCTCATATCCCTGTAATAGCCTAGATAACATAGATGCAAGACCTGTCCCGTACATCTTCCCACCACCAGCTACTCCATTCTGGTCACAAGAATCACCTATCCCATCAAAGGCAGGGCTGCCTGTGAAACGAGTCATGTGATCTACAACCTAAGCTGTGTCCATTGTACTGCATTCTGTGTGGCCATGACAACCAACTAGCTGTCTGCTTGCACAAATGGCTACCAACAGACTGTGATGAGGAAACAGCTGCATCACCCACTTGCTGAGCATGCTGCCCAACACATGTTAATGACTGCTTCACAGCCTGTGCCATCTGGGTCATTCCTACCAACTGCAGTTTTTCTGAACTGTGCAGTTGAGAATTCTCCCTGCAATATATCCTACGTTCTCATAACACCCCCTGGCCTCAACCTTCATTAGTCATTGTCCTTCCCTGTTCCCACTCCACTTTACTGTCCATCACCCCTACCTTACTATCCCTCCCCGTCTCCATCCCATCTCCTCCTTATCCCCGGCAGCTAGATTGCCTCTCCCATGATGTGCAGCTGCTCATAATATTGCTTCGGTAGCAAGAGACACTGGTAGTGTGTGTGTAAGTTGTGTTTGCGAGAATGTGTGTGTGTGTATGTTGTCTAATTTGGACGTAGGCCTTTTGGCTGAATGCTTGTTTCTTAACACTCTTTTTCCTGCACTGTATCTGTGACTCAACATGATGAGTAGCAATCTATCCTTTTCATAATATTAACGTATGATCTATAATGACAAAAATGTAAGAAGGTAGTATGGATGGCAACATCACTATTGGGTTATAAAAAATTTTTAAGTTATAATACAGCCCAGTATATTGACTCTTCTGCATTTACTATATTTGTATCACATTTAACTTCAGGTTTTCTAGACAGTCAGTGTATTTTACACAGAAATATAGTACTAAAATTGTGTTACAAGAGACATGCTGAACCTTCCTCCTTTTTCTTATTTTTAACAAGCTGCTTCCTTTAACATCTCTAACAGTGTTGGAAATAGTACTGTGGAGCATATTTTGTAGTGATATGCATGATAAGTTCACACAGCTTTAAACAAAATTTGCAACACACACACACACACACACACACACACACACACACACACACACTCGAAGTTGAGCATATTTACATATCTGTAAGAACTACAACCAGGTCCCTGGACTGAAGTGGGTCAAATTTGACAATCAACTCCTTGCCATGAGAGGACCAACATATAGCAGTTTATAGCACTCCAACTCTAATATTTGCAGAGATACAGACATGTGTGTGGTTTCAAGCCCCTGTCGCATAAGCTACCCTTCACAACAGTTTTGTTGTGTTGTAATAGTATTGATCTGCCTTATCAACCTACTTTGCAGAGCAGCCTACATGTCAAGGGCAAGTAATGGTTTTTCAGCCCCCAACGTCTAGGCTGCCCACCACAACAGGCTATAGTGTTTGAGTAGTTTCGGCTTTATTGATCTGTTTTTTGGGGTCTATATGTGTGGATGAGCATGGCTGGGGGGAAGGTTGAGATTGATACAGAAGAGGATGGACAGAGAGAACGGGCGGGAGGGGATAGATAGGGCTCTAATGGAGCAAGAGAGGATGCACAGAGAAGGGAACAGGATGAAATGGACAGAGAGAGGAGAAGGAGGAGATAGAGAAAAAGGGGGAGAAGGATATGAACAAGATGGAAGGGTGGAGCAGGAGATGAACAGATAGAGAGGGGGGGGGGATAAATGGATGGGTAAAGTAGGGAAGAAAAGACAAACAGAAAGATGGGGAAGAGGATATGGACAGAGGGAGGGGGAGTGAGGTAGTTGGAGAGAGGGGGTAGAGGAAATGTACAAAGGGAGGGAGAGAAGAAGCTGAAGAGACAGTGACAGTGGGGAAGAGGAGATGGACAGTAGGGGTGGGAGAATAATGTGGACAGAGGGAAGAGGGAAGGGACAGAAGTGGTGGACACAGAGAGGTGGCAGGAAGAGATGCATGCAATATATGTCGAATGCATATGTTAGCGAAGACACAAGAGAAAATCTAGTTTGTATATAAATTAAATACAGATTCAGAAACTTAAGAAATATGTTTTAAGTGATAAAAAGACTGTTTTTACACAGATAAGTACTAATAACCAGCATCAGTAATACACAATATAAAATGGAAAAGCATTTTTGGAGTAAATTAGTACTAATACACAGCAGCAGACACACTGTTCTCCACTCAGATTACATATTCTATTTTCCTGTTATCTTAGCTGAGCTACCCAAGCGCAACTCACGACCTGCCCTCACAGCTTTACTTCTGCCACTATCTCGTCTCCTACCTTCCAAACTTTACAGAAGCTCTCCTGCGAACCTTGCAGAACTAGCACTCCCGAAAGAAAGGATATTGCGGAGACATGGCTTAGCCACAGCCTGGGGGATGTTTCCAGAATGAGATTTTCTCTCTGTGGTGGAGTGTGCGCTGATATGAAACTTCCTGGCAGATTAAAACTGTGTGCCAGACCGAGACTCGAACTCGTGACCTTCACCTTTCACAGGCAAGTGCTCTACCAACTGAGCTACCCAAGCATGACTCACGACCTGTCCTCACAGCTTTACTTCTGCCAATATCTCGTCTCCTACCTTCCAAACTTTACAGAAGCTCTCCTGCGAACCTTGCAGAACTAGCACTCCTGAAAGAAAGGATATTGCGGAGACATGGCTTAGCCACAGCCTGGGGGATGTTTTCAGAATGAGATTTTCACTCTGCAGCGGAGTGTGCGCTGTGAGGACGGGTCGTGAGTCGTGCTTGGGTAGCTCAGTTCATAGAGCACTTGCCCACGAAAGGCGAAGGTCCCGAGTTCGAGTCTCGGTCCGGTACACAGTTTTAATCTGCCAGGGAGTTTCATATCAGCGCACACTCCTCTGTAGAGTGGAAATATCATTCTGGAAACATCCCCCAGGTTGCGGCTAAGCGATGTTCTGCAATATCCTTTCTTTCAGAAGTGCTAGTTCTGCAAGGTTCACAGGAGAGCTTCTGTAAAGTTTGGAAGGTAGGAGACGGGATACTGGCAGAAGTAAAGCTGTGAGGACAGGGCATGAGTCATGCTGGGGTAGCTCAGTTGATAGAGCACTTGCCCGCGAAAGGCAAATGTCCCAAGTTCAGGTCTCGGTCTGGCACACAGTTTTAATCTGCCAGGAAGTTTCATATCAGCGCACACTCCTCTGTAGAGTGGAAATATCATTCTGGAAACATCCCCCAGGTTGCGGCTAAGCCATGTTCTGCAATATCCTTTCTTTCAGAAGTGCTAGTTCTGCAAGGTTCACAGGAGAGCTTCTGTAAAGTTTGGAAGGTAGGAGACGAGATACTGGCAGAAGTAAAGCTGTGAGGATGGGGCGCGAGTCATGCTTGGGTAGCTCAGTTGGTAGAGCACTTGCCCATGAAAGGCAAAGGTCCCGAGTTCGAGTCTCAGTCCAACACACAGTTTTAATATGCCAGGAAGTTTCATATCAGTGCACACTCTGCTGCAGAGTGAAAATCTCATTCTGGATCTTAGCATTTGCTTGAATTTCTTTTCTAGCCACCTCAGAATGGTGCTTTCCATAAATGAACGAAAAGAAAATCACAAACATTTTCACAAGGTAACCAAAGCTTATACTGAGTAGTTGCTCACTTTGATGAATGCATTTTATGGTTTTATTATGAATGTTTAACATCTAGTTTCTGTATTCTTTTTAATACTGTATGGAAACAATGAACCTAAATAAGCTTTTAATTGATTTTTTAATAGTATTTTCCTCTCTAATATATGTTTTTGTGCTGCTTGGAAGTTTTTTTGTGAGAAAAGTGACCAGCATTTATCAGAATATTGCCAGTTAGATGACAGGTGTGCATACATCAAGTCATGGTGCATTGTTTTGTATCTGAACCTGTATCTCCAGTCTTAAGAGTGATGCCATTCGATTACTGACAACAATTTGCTTAAAAATCTTAGAACATATTCTGAACTTGAACATCAGGATAGACTTCCTCCTTGCCAGTCAGCATGGGTTCTGAAAATATACAAGGTGTACAACTTTGCTTCCGCCATTTTTTCCCCAATATTTGAGGCTTTAATGAAACAAATTGATTACACATGTATCATTCAAAGTATTTTCCATCACTGGCCACTACTTTCTCCCATCTTTCAGGCAATGTACGAATCCTGCGTCAAAAAAATTGTTCATCTTTTGAAGCGATCCACGAATCAGTCCAATTTGTGATTTCTTCATGAGATCAGAAGTGTTGGTTACCCAGGCGTTGCACCATTGATCTAAACAGGTGATATTCATAGGGAACAATGACTGGAGAATGCAGCAGGTGGGGTAGGACTTCCTATTTTAACATTTCCAAGTATGTTTTGACCTCTTTTGCAACATGTGGTCGAGCGTTCTCATGCTGCCTCTCGCTGTATTGCGGCCATTTGTCTTTTAATTCTCTGCTCAAACATATTAATTGCATTCGATAACGAGCACCTGAGATTGTTTCTCTTGGTTTTAACACCTCATTCCATTAGAGCTACTGACAGCCTTGGGAGAGCCAGTCCTGACAAAACTCTACCATATGGTATGTATGAGCCAGGGGAAATACCCTCAGACTTCAAGAAGAATATAATAATTCCAATCCCAAAGAAAGCAGGTGTTGACAGATGCGAAAATTACCGAACTATCAGTTTAATAAGTCACGGCTGCAAAATGCTAACGTGAATTCTTTACAGACGAATGGAAAAACTAGTAGAAACCGACCTCGGGGCAGATCAGTTTGGATTCCGTAGAAATATTGGAACACGTGAGGCAATACTGACCCTACAACTTATCTTAGAAACTAGATTAAGGAAAGGCAAACCTACATTTCTAGCATTTGTAGACTTAGAGAAAGCTTTTGACAATGTTGACTGGAATACTCTCTTTCAAATTTTGAAGGTGGCAGGGGTAAAATACAGGGAGCAAAAGGCTATTTACAATTTGTACAGAAACCAGATGGCAGTTATAAGAGTCGAGGGACACGAAAGGGAAGCAGTGGTTGGGAAGGGAGTGAGACAGGGTTGTAGCCTCTCCCCGATGTTATTCAATCTGTATATTGAGCAAGCAGTGAAGGAAACAAAAGAAAAATTTGGAGTAGGTATTAAAATCCATGGAGAAGAAATAAAAACTTTGAGATTCGCCGATGACATTGTAATTCTGTCAGAGACAGCAAAGGACTTGGAAGAGCTGTTGAACGGATTGGACAGTGTCTTGAAAGGAGGATATAAGATGAACATCAACAAAAGCAAAACGAGGATAATGGAATGTAGTCAAATTAAATCAGGTGATGCCGAGGGAATTAGATTAGGAAATGAGACACTTAAAGTAGTAAATGAGTTTTGCTATTTGGGGAGCAAAATAACTGATGATGGTCAAAGTAGAGAGGATATAAAATGTAGACTGGCAATGGCAAGGAAAGCGTTTCTGAAGAACAGAAATTTGTTAACATCGAGTATTGATTTAAATGTCAGGAAGTTGTTTCTGAACGTATTTGTATGGTGTGTTGCCATGTATGGAAGGAAAACATGAACGATAAATAGTTTGGACAAGAAGAGAACAGAAGCTTTTGAAATGTAGTGCTAAAGAAGAATGCTGAAGATTAGACGGGTAGATCACATAACTAATGAGGAGGTATTGAACAGAAATGGGGAGAAGAGGAGTTTGTGGCACAACTTGACTAGAAGAAGGGATCGGTTGGTAGGACATGTTCTGAGGCATCAAGGGATCACCAATTTAGTACTGGAGGGCAGCGTGGTGGGTAAAAATCATAGAGGGAGACCAAGAGATGAATAAACTAGGCAGATTCAGAAGGATGTAGGCTGCAGTAGGTACTGGGAGATGAGGAAACTTGCACAGGATAGAGTAGCATGGAGAGCTGCATCAAATCAGTCTCAGGACTGAAGAGCACAACAACGACAACCATATGTATTTGAGAGTATTCAATGAGACTCAGCCGCTGTTTTCTTCATATTGAAACAAAACAGTAACACCTCCCGCAAATGACGAGAATTAGGCTCGGTAACTGACATTTTCAATCAAGAACAACTTTATGATGCAGACACAAATCGAGTAATGTTTGAATGAGGTTATATTGACCGAGGTCCAAGCTAACTGCCTGACGTCTGCGATCTGCCTCTTTCGACCACTACTTACCGTTGTCGCCACCTATCGGCAAACTGCAGGTGCAAAGTTGTACACCTTGTAGATCATGTGAAACCCAACTCACACTTTTCGCACATGATGTGCTGAAAGCTTTGGATCAAGGCAGTCAGATAGATGCATATATTTCTTGATTTCTGAAAAGTGTTTGACTCAATACCACACCTATGCTTATTGTCAAAAGTCGATCATGTTGCACATCAGGTGAAATTCGTGACAGAACCGGGGACTTTTTGATAGGGAGGATGCAGCACGTTATTTTGGATGGAGAGTCATTGTCAGATGTAGAAGGAACTTTGGGTGTGCTCCAGGGAAGTATGTTGGGACCCTTGCTGTTCTATTGTATATCAATGACCTTTCAGACAATATTAATAGTAACCTCAGGCTTTTTTTTGCAGATAATGCAGTTATCTATAATGAAGTACTGTCTGAAAAAAGTTGCATAAGTATTCAGTCAGATCGTGATAAGATTTTAAAATGGTGCAAAGATTGGCATATTGCTTTAAATATTCAAAAATGTAAAATTGTGCCCTTCACATAGTGAAAAAATATGGAATTCTATGACTATAATATCACTGAGTCACTGTTGGAAATGGCTAACTCATACAAATAGCAGGGTGTAATACTCTGTAGGCATATAAAATGGAATGCTCACATAGACTCAGTCGTAAGTAAATCAGGTGGTAGACTTTGGTTTATTGGTAGAACATAGGGGAAGGGCAATCAGTTTACAAAGGAGACTGGTTGACAAATCAGTCATGCGACTGGTTCTAAAATATTGCTCAAGTGTGTGGGGCCCATAACAAATAGGACTACTAGAGGATATTAAATGCATACACAGGTCAGCACAAATGGTCAGAGGTTTATTTGATCCATTGGAGAATGCCACAGAGATACTGAAGAAACTGAACTGGCAGCTCCTCAAGATAGACACAAACTATCACCAGAAAGTCTACTAACAAAGTTTCAAAAACCAGCTTTAAATGGTGACTCTAGGAAGATACTACAACCCCCTACCTATTGCTCACATAGGGGTCATGAGGATAAGATTAGGGTAAATACAGCACCCACAAAGGAATTCATCAATCATTCTTCCCATGCTCCATATGTGAATGGAATGGGAAGAAACCCTAATAACTGATACAATGGAACATACCCTCTGCTTCACTTATGATGGTGGTTTGCAGAGCATAGATGTAAATGTAGATGTAGGGTTTAACTGTTTCAACTGAATTTATGTTATTTTTCAGCTTTTACAAATTGTTGTTACTAATGCATATGTTTGCAAAAGTTATGTTTCAAGAAATTCTCTCTTCCAGCTCTTCTCTTATGAGAAGAGAGATTGTTATGAGAAATGTGTCATCTGCATATGTGCATAAAATGTCACTAATTGCTGAAGGCATGATGTGATTCTTCAGGCTTTCCCAGTGGCTCTTAGATTTGCCATGGAATCACGTTTTGTGTATTCCACAATATTTCCTCAAATCATCTGTATGAGATCGTCAAGCGTTGGCTGCTGGTTACCACTGGTAAGTGTCCACTGCCAGTGTCCACAGTGTGGTGGTCTTCTTATTGAGTCCTCATATATAAAAAAAATGCATGTGTGTGACCAAGTTTCTCCCGGAGAGGCCATCTTTCAGAACAGCCTCTTTGTCAGAAAACTGTCTTAAGGGTTTGAAGCTCAGCTATCAGGATTGGACATGAAGCATGCTCTGTAAATCAGAGCATGCAGTATGCAGTCATTGTGCAGAGTAGTGATAACGTCTAGTCTCTCCTTCGTAGAACACATTTGGTGTCCGATACTGTGTTCTTACTTGGATATTTCAGTGCTTTGTCAGTTTCTTCTCACAGTATCGTATCTCTCATATCTTCATACACTTCCTCTTCCCTTTCCATAATACTGTCTTCCAAGTTAATTTTTTTGTGTAATCCCTCTACACATATTCTTTCCAACTTTCAGTCTATTCTTATTTCCTTAGTATTGACTTGCTATTTTAACTCTTGATATTAATATGTCTACTCTACTCCTTTTCTTCCCAAAAGTTTTTTTATTTTCCTGTAGAGAACCTCTATCTTTCCTACAGTCATGCAAGCTTTTACAGCTCTGCATTTCTGTTGTACCCATTCTTGGTTTGCCATTTCACACTTTCTGTAAATCTATATTACATAAATATTCAAACAACTATTTCACTGCATGTGGTCAATGGCAAATAAAGAATCTGAAAATGATCTGAATCCAGGTTGGATTATCGACAATGTAAGAAAAAGAAAGACTACTGCTTAATGTAAAGATGACATGTCAAGTTGCAGACAGACACAGCTAAAACACACTTACACATCAGATTTTGGCCACAGCTGTCATCACAGAAAGAAACACACACACATTTATTCACACCTCACTCACACATGACTGCCATCTCCAGCAGCTTGGACCAGTCCATTTATATTTTAATAAAATCTTACGACAGCCATAGCCACACTTAGTTATTAATTAAATTAAAACTGAGATCTTGATGGAAAATTGTAATCAAAAAGTGCAAAAAAAGATCATGGACACTTATTCAGACTTAGTCTTCAGTTGACTTCTGACTTCTGTATTCTGTACAGAGAGATCAAAAAACCAATTTTGTCAATGCCACTCATAAATGCACAGTAATTCTTTATGATGACTGGTCTTGTGACCTCCAGATGTTGCATCTGTGCTGCACTCAACCTCTTTACTTTATCAATAATGTCTGCACCCTTGTATGAGGAAATGAGACTGAGAGCACTATTATTGAGCCAGTGAATGACGGATATCTTCTTCTGTGGTCACACAAACATTGACAGATCCTCTACCTTCCTTCTTCAGCTCTGACTCAGATTTCAGTGGGTATTTTTGTAACCGGCTAGCTCTGATGGTCCCAATGAAAATGGTCTTCTTTGTCAACAATTCATGCACCAGTGACACAGATGTAAAATAATTATCAAAATATAGTTTGCACCCACAGCCTTGTGGAATGTGTTCACTCAGTCACATCACAATGGAACCACCAATGCCCAGGTGCTAGTGCTCATATCAATTTCCCATACTTGCGCCTTGATATATTTCAAAATCATACAATTCCGGGAACTCCACAATGAACAAAATTTTTTAGCCCAACAGAGTTTGGTTTACCACGAACAAATTGCTTCATTCCAGTCCTTCCTTTGAAAGGGATCATTTGCTGGTCAATACTTTGCATTTCTTCTTGTTTCAGACTGAGACAAGTTTTCGTGGTTCTATTTATCAGTGGTCTCACCTTGTGTATCCGAACTGTATCTCTAGTCTCAAGAGTGATGGCATTTGATTGTTGACAACAATTTGTTGTAAAATCTTAGAACATATTCTGATCTCAAACATCAGGAATTACTTCCTCCTTGCCAACCAGCACGGATTCCGAAAACATAGGTAATGTGAAATCCAACTCACACTTTTCTCACATGACATGCTCAAAGTTTTGGATCAAGACAGTTTGTCTTCCAGAGAGCCACCTTCCGTGTTGTCGACGAAATGAAAATGATTCCTGAGTCTGAATATTCTATTTACAGAAAATGTGTCTGCAATCAAAAGTATTCTTGTGTGAGGCTCCCAATACATACACGATCTGGGAAATCCTAATGTACACATCAAAATATGTACTCGAGTCAGTTTTCGTATTTCAGAGCTGGTATATCTCACTGGTACTCTATTTTTCTGCAATGAATACAAATTTATTTGTTCCAAAAGCAATTCCAGAAAAGCATTGGTGAAGTATTCTGAAAAATATTCAGCAGGACTTCTTACTTCTTCATTGGGCCACTGAAAGTAGTGACAAGGTATGTGAAAGGCATTTTTTTCCATTTGAAGTTACCTTGCAGCTGTTTATTTTCTACTTGTGGAACTTCTTTTTCAGGTTCTAGAGTATCTCTTTAATGTTGTAAGCTCCGGTACACCCATTGTGCTTCTTCTTTTCTTGTATCTCCAATAGTTTCAGGTCCAGAATCTTCACTATCTGAGAACTCTGAAAGCTCACTGTCATTGAGCGCTAGTAGAATCTGCTCAATTTGTAGTGTAACAATGCATATGACTCAATGATTTTTGTTTGAAATATGACCATGTGCAGACTTCGTCACCTACGTTGTTTACAAAACACTTCAAAAAAATTATTTAAGTTCTTTTAAAGTGTGATGTGTTCTATATTAACACTGTTACCAATCTCTATTAAAGGCACTCTGCTATGTCCTCATGAGCATTATAGCTCCGGACACCTATGGTCCCTAAAACCATTAACCATCCCCTTTGGTTCCTACTATCCGAGTAAATACAAAATTCCTTCTGACCTAATAACAAAATTTCTTCCATATAAACCCTTTTTAGTTATCTTTCCTTTCTTGAAATACCGGTAGATTATTGTTGAGCCCTTGTGTAAACTTTTTGTCATTTCCTTAAAATAATATGTCCCTATCACAAAAAAAGTTGCATGAATAAACCATGAACACTCAGTCATATGTAACATAAACTAAATATTAACTTCTTTAGGAATGAAGGGTTTAATTTGATCAACACTATAAAAACCTTTAATTACACCTGACGAAGGTTCCATAACAAGTAACGCTTTGGGATGTACAACCTTATGGACAACATATGGACCTTCAAAGGTAAAGAAAAATATCCTACATTCCTTATTAATTTTCGAACTTTTAGGATGAGATCGTACTAATAAAAGGTCTCCTACTTAAAATGGGGGTTCTATAACCTGTTCATTATAACTTTTAAGTCTCCGTTCAGCTTTCTTACCAATCAGTTCATGAATTTTGTCACTTGAAATGCATTGTTGGGTCTCATTTACTGGTGACCAAGGTAAAGCAGCTAGTAAAGGCTCTCCTATAATTTGTTTGCCTAAAATTTCTATAGGTGATAACCCTGTCGTTAGATGAGGCAATTCGTTTAATATTTTTTCGAATTCAGGCATTAGTTTGGCCCACCGAGTATGTCTAGATGCACAATATGTTTTACATGACTGTCCTAATTCTTTCATGACTCTTTCTACTAAATTACTTTGAGGGTGGTATTTTGAGATTAAGATGTGCCTTATTCCGTATTGTTTTATCATATCTTGAAACTTTTGACTAATAAAAGCACTACCGTTGTCAGATGTAAGTGGTTTGGGAATGCCCCAGTTAACAAAATAATTTCAAGTGAGACAGCGTATAACGCTTGCTGTATTCTCTCATTTCAAAGCATATAGTTTCACTTGTTTGGACCAACATTCCATTATAACAAACACATAACTGAATCCTCCTGAACTACGAGGCAGAGGACCAAAAAACTCCAGTGATAGTAGATCCCATAGACCTCAAGGAATCACCGCATATAATTTATAATGCTTAGATTTTTTACTAACTTTAACTTTTTGGCAGATTTCACAAGTTCTAATAATGCTTTTTACAATATGGGACATATTTTTGAAATAATAATACTTCATCAGATGTTTGACACATTTATGAATACCAAAATGCCCGTAACCTTCATGGATATAAGTAACTAATTCGTAAACGACAGTTTTCGGAATGCAAATTTTCCACCTCTGATGTTCCCTCTGTGCTTTCCAATACAACAACTCATTGACATATAACCACACACCTCTAGTGTTCACTGTTTCTTCCCCATTACTAAGGTTTTGTACAACATCCCTATACTGATTGTCATTTCTTTGATTGCATTTAATAGCAGTTATTAACCGTTTAACCTTATGTTCGTTATCCTGATTTAAAAGGAAATAAACATGGTAATTTGTTCCTGGTTCTTCTGCAATGTTAATATTCTCCATTCCTACTGGAAGTCTCGACAAAGCATCCAAAACTACATTTTGAGTTCCTTTATATACCTAATTTCGTACTGAAATTCCTGCAAGCATAATACCCAACGTGAAGTAACCGGCAATTGTTTAAAAAAGGTTAAAGCCTGATGATCAGTATATACAATTGTTTTTCTTCTAATTAATAATCCTCCAAATGTTTGAAAATCCCATACCACTGCGAAAGCTTCCTTCTCGGTTACAAAATAATTTCTTTCATGTTTATTTAAAATTCTACTAGCGAATCCAATAGGTTGATATAATCCCTTTTCATTAGTCAAATCACCTTGGAATATTACGCAAGACACACCATAATCAGAGGTGTCCGTACACATACAAAAGTCCTGATTGAAATCTGGGTGGTATAACATTTTAGCTTCTATTAAGGCCCCTTTTATCTCATTAAAGACTTTCTCTTCCTCTTTTCCCCCAGAGCCATACCGATTTCTCTTTTAATAAATCGAGTAATTTAGGATTCACAATATCCTGCCCTGGAAGAAATCTTCTCAGAAATCCTACCATTCCTAAGAATGATTTCAGTTGTTTCCAATTTCTAGGACTTGGACATCGAGCAATAGCTTCAATATGTGCTGGGTCTGTCCTAATACCTTTACTGTCCACTATATGCCCTAAAAATCTCACTTCTTCTTTTCCAAAGTAAGATTTAGATAATTTTAAAGTAATTCCTCTATCAATTAAACAGTTAAACAATTCCCATAATATAGTTACGTGTTCTTTCCACATTTTAGTGGCTACCAAAATATCACCTACATGTAAGATAATCCTGTGTAATAATTGCTGACCCAAAGCAGAATCTAATGCCCTAATGAAAGTTGACACTGATATATTAAGTCCAAAAGGTAAAACTTGGAACTGATATGATCTGCCTTCAAAAAGAAAATCTGTATATTGCCGAAAATCTGGGTGTAATATGACTTGATGGTAACCAGTAGTTAAATCCATTGTACTCATGTAGCAGGAACCAGCAATTTTAAGAACTATCTCCTCCATAGAAATAGATCTGTCTCTTTCCATCTTTATAATTTTGTTTAATTGACAAGCATCCAGAACCTGTCGTACCCCACCAGCAGCTTTCTTAACTACCCACAAAGGACTGTTAAAAGCACTGTATAATCATTCGATAATATTCTGTTCTAGCATCTTATTTACTTCCCTGCTAGCTGGTTCTTTGAATTGTAATGGAATAGGATAAGGTTTCTTAAAGAATGGTTTTTGATCCTTAATTTTAAGTTCTTCCTTGTTCATCTGAGAAGACGGCTCTAAATTCTAACGATAAAGATTCTAGCTCTTCTTTTTCTTGTTCGGATAGACAATTCATAGAATAACATTTTTCTTTCACTTCGGTTTCGATACTATTACTAGCCTCACATTGGTACACCTCATATTCAAGATCACTAGAATCTACTAATAGGTTTATGGGCCGTGTGTACTTAACTTGTAAAGATTCGTAATGATTTTCGGGTATTTGGTTATTAGAAAACACCACTTTAAAAGTATATGCTTCCTTATGAATGGTTAAGGAAGAGTCTTTAAAATCTAATATAGCTTTATACTTACACAACCAGTCTATACCTAAGATTATAGCCACGTTTAAGTTGGCTACAACAAGTGAAAAGTGAGAAAATGATTGTTTAGAAATTTCAAAAGTTAAATAAACTTCTTCACTAACATTTTGACTTCCTTTACCAGTAACTCCTATAATTGTCACACCAGTTACAGGTAAGGTTGGAAAATTCCAGTATCTCCTTTTAACTTGAAATAATTCTTTAGACAAAATACTTACTTTGCTACCCGAATCGATTATAATATTTACTTCAGTATCTTTAATATAACCTTTAATAATGGGTTTATAAGTTATATTCTCTCTAGAATGAGATTTTCACTCTGCAGCGGAGTGTGAGCTGATATGAAACTTCCTGGCAGATTAAAACTGTGTGCCGGACCGAGACTTGAACTTGGGACCTTTGCCTTTCGCGGGCATGTGTCCTACCAACTGAGCTACCCCAGCACGACTCACGCCCTGTCCTCACAGCTTTACTTCTGCCAGTATCTTTTCTCCTACCTTCCAAATTTTACAGAAGCTCTCCTGCGAACCATGCAGAACTAGCACTCCTGAAAGAAAGGATATTGGGGGATACTGGCAGAAGTAAAGCTGTGAGGAAGGGGTGTGAGTCATGCTGGGGTAGCTCAGTTGGTAGAGCACTTGCCCGCGAAAGGCAAAGGTCCCGAGTTCAAGTTTCGGTCCGGCACACAGTTTTAATCTGCCAGAAAGTTTCATAACAGCGCACACTCCGCTGCAGAGTGAAAATCTCATTCTGGAAACATCCCCCAGGCTGTGGCTAAGCCATGTCTCCACAATATCCTTTCTTTTGGGAGTGCTAGTTCTGCATGGTTCGCAGGAGAGCTTCTGTAAAGTAAATCTCATTGCCAATCACCCTCCTTTTGGCAGCTTAATCAAAAATTGCAAGTGGGTCTTGTATAATTTTGACTAACGGTTCCCTGTAGTTGACCCGTACTAAAGGATTTTACTAGTTTTCCGAACTTTCTATGATAACATCACCTACAACTTAACCCACATTAATTACTTGAGAGTGATTTGTCTCATTATCATTATTATGTAATTTCTGCATTTTAGAGTTATTACCCCGATTTTGTTTTCTCTCTTGATCTTTAGATTGACATTTTATATAACAAAACCAGCTATGATTGTTGTTGTTAAAATTTCGTGGTTCTGAATTATTATTGTTTCGAGAATTTTCTTTTCTACTAAATCTAAATTTCTCGTCTTCCCGTTCTCTACTATGTACAGGGCTATTACAAATGATTGAAGCGATTTCATAAATTCACTGTAGCTCCATTCATTGACATATGGTCATGACACACTACAGATACGTAGAAAAACTCATAAAGTTTGTTCGGCTGAAGCTGCACTTCAGGTTTCTGCCGCCAGAGCGCTCGAGAGCGCAGTGAGACAAAATGGCAACAGGAGCCGAGAAAGCGTATGTCGTGCTCGAAATGCACTCACATCAGTCAGTCATAACAGTGCAATGACACTTTAGGACGAAGTTCAACAAAGATCCACCAACTGCTAACTCCATTCGGCGATGGTATGCGCAGTTTAAAGCTTCTGGATGCCTCTGTAAGGGAAATCAACGGGTTGGCCTGCAGTGAGCGAAGAAACGGTTGAACGCGTGCGGGCAAGTTTCACGCGTAGCCCGCGGAAGTCAACGAATAAAGCAAGCAGGGAGCTAAACGTACCACAGGAGGGTGCTCCACCGCACTTCCATCATGATGTTCTTAAACAGAAGATTGGAAAACCGATGGATTGGTCGTGGTGGAGATCATGATCAGCAATTCATGTCATGGCCTCCACGCTCTCCCGACTTAACCCCATACAATTTCTTTCTGTGGGGTTATGTGAAAGATTCAGTGTTTAAACCTCCTCTACCAAGAAACGTACCAGAACTGCGAGCTCGCATCAACGATGCTTTCGAACTCATTGATGAGGACATGCTGCGCCGAGTGTGGGAGGAACTTGATTATCGGCTGCCTAAAAAAACTTTTTGAGTTTTTGTATGTGTGTGCAAAGCATTGTGAAAATATCTCAAATAATAAAGTAATTGTAGAGCTGTGAAAGCGCTTCAATCATTTGTGATAACCCTGTATATCTCACTGTACTAAATATTCCAGTAATTCACAAGGTTGTGACCATTCCCTTTCTATCATTTTTTTCCTTCACATAATATGGTAATCTATTAATTAAGACTCGTATTAGATGAGTTTCAATAATTGGTTCTGCAATTAATTTAGCACGGTTTAAATGCCATTCGAAATATTTTCTATAACCTTCCCACCGTTTATAATAAGGAGGAGGGTCTAACAACTCTAAAGTTAAGTGTTTTTGTTTTCCTCTTGACCAATAATTTTGTTTAAACTGCTTAACAAAGTCCTCAGAGTCCTTAAATTCAGTCCTATGCAGTACCACCCATTCTGTGGCTTCTGCTTCTAAATGCCCTATTACAAATTGAACCCGTTTTTCATTACGCCATTTGGGAGATAATGAAGTTTCAAAAGCCTTTATGAATATTATAGGGTGAAGTTCACCTCCTGGTTTGAATACAGGAAATCAACTTGCTACATTTGAATTTGTCGTTATATCATCCCAACATTCTGTGAGAGACATGGCCGGATTTTGTTTAGATTGCAGAGATGGAGTTGTGTCGAATTTGCTTGTGGTGGTTTCTTTATTTGCATTGTTGTCTTCCATGCTATCAAACATGATGCGACTGTTGTCTCTGATTGCGTTATTAGTTCTACTACTTGAAATGTTTTCATTATTATCTAATTCTGATAGCCATTTAGTAATTTCCTGTATTCGAATCTCTGTGCTGGATACACAGTTTGCTAACATTGATTCTTCAGTTTGTTCACTATGTGAACGCTCTGTACTTTCATCAACATCATTATCTTTGGGAGTATCGATATTACTGCATATTTCAGTAATTAAAGATTTTATATTTTCGATTTCAGTATGGTCCTTTTCTACTCATTGAGCCAATGTCTCCAATTCTACATTAGCTATTGAAGAAATCTCTACAGTTTTGGTAGAGACTTCTTTAATAGATTCTAATAATTCTCTACGAACAGTTTCTGTTTGCATAGTAAAATCATCTCGTAACTTAACATTATTTTTCTCTATTTCATTTACAACTAAGACATTGACATTATCTAGTCTCTTGGTTAAGTCGGTAATATTGTTTCGCTTGTGAGCTTTTTCCTCACGTGATTCCTGCATACGCTCTTCTAACCTTTTACAATTATCAGCAATCTTATTACTAAGTCCTATTAATTTTTCCTGCATCTCAATTTTAGAAGCTTCTATTTTACCACTTAATTCTCGATTGGTTTCATTAAGATGTTCCTGTAACCTGTCTGTAGATTTTGTTAGTTCCTCTTTAAGTTCCCTTTTAAGTTCCTCTTTTAGTCTAACTATAGACTCAACATTAGACTGTTTCAATCTGGTTTCCATCTTAGCCATAGACCTAAAAAAGGATCTCATGCTCCTATCAGACACAGATTGCTCTTCATCCGACATTTCACTTCCCGACATTTTTGAAAAATGCTAACTAATTACACACGCAGACTTGTAATCACCAATCTTATTAAAAGCACACTTCCCTAAGTGCAACACACCACTTCCTACTTAAAAAACACTGACCGGGCACTAATATTGCAGTTTGTAACTCTCAGTGATCAGAGCGCTGTTGTGAGCTGCAGAAGTAACAGCCGTCGATGCAACCACTGAGATGCTGCGACCCCGCTTCCGCAACCGGCGGGATGCTGAGTCGAACACCGGAGACGTCACTGGCTGCAACCACGCCCGGCTGCACCGTAGACAGGCGAAGCCCTCAGCAACACCGTTAATACCAGATGGAGCCCCCCAGCCAATGTACTAGGCCTGTTAGTTTAGGGAGAAAAAGGTTGTCGGGGTTTGCAGTGTTCAGCTGCTGCCCAACAGGTGCGCCTTCTCGTGGAATAACTGCATGACCATACTGCTTGGCTGTGCTCCGTCAGATGCCCACACCCGCGAAGTCGCTCCTGGCTGGTGAAGGCTCCACAAAGACCCGCGTTGTCTTTTTTCGTACTAGTGTGCCTTTATTTGCACACAAGTCCTGTTTATGAGGTTGCCACGGTGTAGTGTAAAGACACGTATGACTCAATGATTTTTGTTTGAAATATGGCCATGTGCAGACTTCGTCACCTACATCGTTTACAAAACACTTCAAAGAAATTATTTAAATTCTTTTAAAGTTCTCTATAAAAGATTCTTGTACGAAACTGTAATTAAAACATCTTCAGTTGAGTCGTTTGTGCAAAATTACGTCACTCAGTCCAACTACTTTGCGCAAACTTTTTAAATTTAGATGTCGTTTGTTTCTTCTTGGAAATTATATTCTTGCAAGTTATCGTATTTTTCCCATATTAAAATCAGACTGTAAACCCTTTAAGATTCAAAAATCGAAATCAAACTCTTCTGAAAATTAATACCTTGGAAAAATTCAGTAATAATTCTTCCTCAATATAACTCTTCATAACTAATTCTTGAACACGTATTTAAGCTTTAGAGCATACACTGTTTTATTGTCTTCGTATATGCTACATACAGATGTGAACATCAGACTCAACAAAACAGAACTGAACAAAATACAACATGAACTAAACATTCTGTGACCCCATTACAATGGAAATTACAAATTTTTATTTATTTGATGTTGGAGGTTCGACGTAACAACCCGGTCACAGGATCCTCTGCTGCTCTTTGGCCGTTGACCTGCGACATCTAGTAGCCAGCAATTTTCTTTCTTGTTCCGGCAGTGAAGATGCTGTTTCCGCGAGTTGCGCTGCTCTCTCCAAACATGAAACATACATAACAAAAATACAAAACTTTAAATATTTCACAAACATAACAAAATATTATAAATGCATAAACAAAACACTAAATTAAACTTATATTTACCTGCAAACTGAGCTGATCCTTGTGGATGGGTGACGCTTTAATTTCGCGACCCATTACAAATTTCCTTCTCGGAAAGTTCTGCCATATCAGAATCTGAAAAATTAAGTTATTTACTGAAATGAGCTATGTGATGTATGAAAATAATTGGAATATCCATTAAATGTATTAATAACGGTTAGCTTTCAAAATTATTTCAAATGAATATCAAAAATATTACCTACAAAAATGAGAATGTCCATACAACATGAACGCATGTCGTCACAATGGTGTCAAATGACAACAACCAGTTTTGAAAAAATGTAGCTAACAGTACAACAAAAAAACAATCACTAAAGTAAAACACAGACATAATAACCTTGTAACACCTTTGTCTTCTATAAATCTTCGACAGGCTCAAAACGGAAAGGAAAAAATGTGAAGCACGTTCCACATACTACAGCACACGTAACATAGCATCACAAACATTCAACTGTTGACTTCCCTATTCAAAGGAGATGAAAGCGCTCCATGTGGCACATGCCTGTACTAGGTTGTTGTCATCTGCCACCAGCGTGATGAAATGCAGACATTCTGTGTTTCCACTCTGCATTTGGTGAAACATGATGGTGTCAATTGACAACATGATAAACAAATGGTTAAACTGTAATTACAGCAGTGAATTTTAAAAAATAGAAATCATGCAAACATGCAATAACTCCATTAACATAATCAGATGTATTTTGTAAGAAAACAGTGTTATAGGCATCATAAGGTGAATAAACATTTTTAAAGTTTATTTCCTGTGTTATCACTTTGAGGAGTATTCATCAGCAGCATTTTTGCTGATTATTTTTATTAATAACTGACAGGAATTTCCTAAGATTTCTGAGATCAGAAATGTGTATTTTTGAGTCTTGCTCCTTCTTTCACCCACATTCATGACCAAAGGCCATCAATAACTGTTTAATACAGAATTGAGGGAGTTTACAATATGATAAGTATTAGAATATAATAAGTATTCAGTAATGTGAGCTACAGTATGATACAATAACATAATGTAAACCTTGTTCCTCTTAGTCAAAAATATAACTTTGAAACATCAATTAAAGTCACTTCCTAAATGACTGTCCATATTGCAACTTTGAAAATATCAAATGAAATGCCAGAATCTTATTGTATCACTGACGTGGAACTGCCATCAGTTGAAGGTCCATCCTGAGTCAGTAACCATTGTGTTCTGCCTCAGACAATGGCTTATGACCCCTGTTTATAACATTTTAGCCAACTGTGTTGACAGACAAATCACTTTTCCTAGTTTATACAATTTTGGTATTTTTGGAATTAATTTGTTGGCTGTGAATTCCTAGACATCAGCTGTATTAGGTACGAATCTAGTACCCAGTAGTGACATATGAAAATTTGTGCCAGACTGGGCTGGGTTTCCTGCTTGCTGCAAGTGTAGGCCTTAACCAATTGCACTATTCATGTAAAACACTCCCCAGACTGACCCCAACTTCCATATGTCACACTGTCTACATCCTTATATCAAGTCCACTAAATTCTTCACCTAATACTCAAAATATTAATTAGATTCCCACAACAGGTCCCTTCTGGCACAAATTTTCATACATCACTATTATGTAGTAGATCTACATAGGTAATAGATCTATATCTAATACAGCTGATGTAAAGAAATTCACAGTCAGCAAATTAATTTTGAAAATATTTCATACAGTTGTAGATCATCAACAGTGCCTGTTCTTACAGACATGCATGAACTTTGGTGTTGTTATGCTACACACTGGTTCCCCCCTTGCCAACCATCTAGTAACAATGCTGGAAATAATTTTGTGATTATGTTGCCTCCTGCAAAAATTATATTTCTGGATGAACTACTTATGCTTCTCCCACTCTTCAGGGGTTGAGGCAAGTCCAATCATCTCTTGGTAAAGGATGTGTGCTCCCAAAAACTGTGTCTTACTTTTGGTTTTTCCAGCAATTTTTCTGGACCAAAACTCGAGAATCCTCCAAATATTTCGCTCTGGCTCCAACATGGGTGATGCATTTTCACCAGATGTTCAGCAGCCCCTCCAGGATAAGGGTCAGACACAGTGATCAAACTCTCCATGAATTCTGTTGCACTAACTCAATTAAAATTCAAATACCTGTTGAGCCAAATTTTATATTAAGATGTAGTTTGCAATAATTAATTGTAAAATAAAAAGAGCACCTTTTTAGAAGATGTTCCACTGTAAATTCCTCCTCTACTCTGCTTATTTGATTATGTAATGTTAGTGTTGGTAAGTGAGTGTGATCAGTGAGGTAGCAGATCACAGGCACTTATCAAGTGCAGCACTGCAATCAATATGAAAGGAGATCACAACTGAAGTGAAGGTCAGTGTGGCCATGTGGGATGGGTGACATTCACTGCATTCTCATTATCTGCCAAGAATGAGGTGAAGATCCAACAGGAGAGTCTTGGCAAATCACAATCCTATTTGCTGATGCCCCACAAAAAGACAGCAAGGTGAAGCAGTCAGTAATATGTTAATAACTAAGAAAAAAGATGAGCCCTCTGACAAGCTGCATCCAAGATCAAAATGGGAATGGATCAAATGGAAAGTACTGAATCAGTTTTGTCATAATGTGACACACTCTTGAGACCAGTTCTCCAAGTAGGCTCTCTACCATGACACAATATGTACTGTGCCTTATGTAATGAATTACAAGAACTGTCCATCATTTTGTAGCAAGGATGATTAATTTTTTTCAAGAAACGTATGCAGTCAATATATACAAATTATATCCACAATTTCTGTAAATGTCATTACACTTGATCAACAGTTATAGTATTTAGTTGCAGTTTTGTTTGTTCATTATCAATATATTTTATGCTTCTAATTACTGTAATTATTTTCTACAGTTACAATGATATCTCTGATATAAGAAATATAGAAACCATATTTTCAATGAATGTATCTGTCAGCCCAGATGGTAATAGACAAACGTATTTTGCCATAAGTAGTATTATTATTTATATCTGTCTTCTACTTCAAATAAAGTATAACAGTTCTGATTTTTATGTTTAAAGCACTTATGAAGTCATTAGCATTTTAATGTTTTGTAAAATGTGTAAATAAAGTTTCTTTGTGTTTTGCAGTTCTGGCAAAAATGTTACGGGAAGGATATTGTTCCACTTTTACTTTGGCAGTCATGTGTCAACTCGAACCAGACGAGACATCATAAGTTCCTGGAATGATTTGCTTTGTAAGTTCCTCAGTATTAAATATTACATGTATGTTTCTTTCCTGCATATTTGACATACACTGATGAGCAAAACATTATGATCTTCTGCTTAATAACTTGTTTGTCTGATTTTGGAACAAAATACATCACTAATTCTGCATATCAGAGATCTGACAGTTTGAATATCAGGGATCTGACAGTTTATTGGTAGGTTTGTGGAGGCATGTGGCACTAGATGTCTATGCACAAGTCATGTAATTCATGTAAATAATCAGCCACAGATACACATACGCGGTGATGACACATGGCAGTGGCCCAGATGGGTTCCAAAGCTTTTATATCAGGCAAGTTTGGTCACTGAGACATCAGTGTTAGTTCACTGTAATGTTCCTCAATCCAGGGTTCTGACTCCAAGACATGGACAATTACTGCTGAAAGATGACATCGCTATCATAGAAGACATGAAGCATGAAGGGATGCAGATGGTTCACAGCTGTCAGTATGTCTTCTGTCATTACCATGGATCCCATGCAAGTGCAGGAGAACGTCTCCCAAAGCATAATACTGCTCACACCAGCATGCATCCATGGTGCACTGCATGTTTCAAGCTGTTGTTCACCTCATTTGTGGAGATGACCATTGACCTAGTGTAGCAAAAATGTGATTCACTTGCAATTGTCACTTGGAATTATTTTCTGAGGCTAGCAACTGAGATATAGTAAATATTTATTCACCATGTGCTGTGTAGAGTGGGTAATTAGAATTATGCACTCTCAAACCTTTTGAATCAAACTGAAACAGGTGACTTTGGGCCCACAACCAACTATATTGAGATAGGGAACCAGTGGTCAGAAATGCTTCTTTATTGTGTTGTGGACATACACAGCTTACACAGCATAACAACAATGTAGCTCAAAGTGGTGACCACCAGTCTCAGTGGATGTATTACAATGGTGCATGCAGTTCGGGCACATTCTCGCAAAGTTTTGGGGTGTCTGTTGTACACTGGAACAGGCAATGGCTGATAAACAGTGTACTCCTCTGACCAGAAAACAGACATTCTGCACACAACTTAGCTCATAGCACATACATCATGTGATGATCACATGCACCGTACCAGTGCATTAACCTGTGCTGCATGCACATCACTATCCCTGGTATCAATTGTCCATTGCTTCAGAGAGCTTGTGATGTGTCCATGACAAAGTGTTTACTGTGTGCAGCCCATGACACATAGTCAAAGGTGGAATATTACCCATCATGAGAATTGGCAGAGATGCAGCTAATGTACAGCGCTGCAGGATGTAATCCCCCATAAATCAACACAAAAGTACAGAGCACGCTTTCCCAACAGCTGTCATCCTAACTGGAAGAAGTTTATCTCTGGGGATACCCAACTTACAAGAGACAGGGTTGTTCACACCACAGAGAACCAGCCAAGGTTCCTGTCTGAACACCAGACTTTGAGGAGATTGTGTTGGATCATGTGGCTGACCACCCAGAAATAAGCACCCATCAACTTTCCCATGAATCATACACTTCAGAGGATACAGTGTGGAGATTACTGGTGGCACAGGTATTGCACCCCTGTCATAAATAATGTGTGCAAACAGTGGAACAAATGGGATTAGAGCCCCATGTTCACTTCCATCAATGGTTTAACTGCCAAAGTGCTGTAGTGCTGAACTTTGTACAGTTTGTATTGTTCATGGATAAGGCTTCATTCACCCATGATGGTATTTCCAACTGCCACGGCAGCCTTTTATGGAGTCAGGACAAGCCCTACCCCACCCACATCAGCAGCCACCAGCAACAGTTTTCTGTCGACATGTGGGTGAACATTGTCCAAGATCACCTAACAGGACATTATTTGCTGCCTCCCGATTTGACTGGTCCATGTTACCTGGTGTTCCTGCAATATGTGCTGTCACAGTTCTTGGAGACTCCTTGTTGTTCATGAAAGGATGTGGTTTCAACATGACAGTGCACCTGCCCACTTCAGTCTTAATGTCTGCAAGCACCTGAACAACTCATACCATCATCGGTGGATTGGAAGTGGAGGTGCCTATCCCATGGCCAGTGCAATCACTGGATCTCATGCCTTTGGACTTTTTCCTTTGGGTTACATCAAGATGTTGGTGTATGAAACACCTGCAGAAAGGATGAAGACTTATTTGCTAGGATCCAAGTTGCCTGTCTCCTGGTGCAACAGACACCAGGCATCTTCAAGGGAATCTGGCAGAACTTCATGCACTATTGCCATGCATGCATTGAGACTGATGATCATCTATGTGCACAATCACTATAAACTTTGTTGTGTTATGCGGATTACACTGTACGTCTCCATAACACAATAAACATGAATTTCTGACAACTGGTTCCCTGTCTCAGTATAATTGGTTGTGGACCCACAATCATATGTTCCATTTGACCCAAAAGGTTTGAGATACTTGTATATGAGCCCCTTAGAACACAAGTGGTGTATCTCACATCATTCTTATTTTGAGATATTTAATAGTTTACTAGGACTGTCATACAAAACTAACAATATTTTATATTACTTTTTTATCATATATGTTATCAGAGTAGGTTTTCCTAATTCAGGTTAACAATTTCAATAAATTTTATACAGTTATAGACCTGATAAAAGGGCCTAAATGAAGAAATTTTTGAATGCTTGGACTTTTTTTTAACAACAGGGTTTTGATGGAACACAAAATTTTAGCCACAGAAAATTAATTATCAGCCATTATGGCTGAAATGTTTGTGAACAATGTAGAGAAAAAACATTTATAGCTCTTTTCCAGAAATTAAAGAGATGATTTATGTCAGACAGTATGTTGATGACTTCATTTTGTTGTTTAAAGGGAAGAAAATTAATGGATATAACAGAACTATTAAATGAGCAGCATCTGAAAACACCATTCATATTAGAAATTAAAAAGAATGAGACAATTAACTTTTTAGATTTGACTGTAAAAAAGAGAGAGGAAGGCATGCTTTCAGAATCGTCAGAACAGATACTTGCTCAGGTAGTATTAAAGGAGAGATCACATGCCACTCAACCCATCATAGGGAGCATTTTTACGCAGTACGCAACAGAGACTTCAGACTGCCACTCACAAAAGATGAATTACAAAGATAATTACTTGTTAAAGAAGTAGCAATAGCATTTGGATGTAGGACACAAGTTGCATAGCTGTGACAGATCAAAATGAAGGGCAAATGGCGCACACTTTAAGTTATAAATCCATCATGTCAAAAAAGAATTTATACAATAATTCTGTGGTGTACAATATTAAACGTGCAAAATGTGATAAATATTATATAGGCCAGACTGGATGAAACTTTGAGATCCAGTACAAGGAACATTGTAAGCACAGCAATCAGACAGCACTCACAGTGGAGTGCATGTGAAAATAGCAAACATTTAATTTAACAATGTAGGAAATGATAGATTGCTACTTACCATAAGGAAGACACATTAAACTGCAGACAGGCACATGAATTTAACATAATAGGTGAGCAACTGTAGATAACACATAGAACTCCAAAAAGTTTTTATCTGAATGTGCTAGAAGAGCTGGAGATTTACACCCACCACTTAAAAACCCCAGAAAAACTGCTGAATGAACAAAGTGGTTTTGCACATAGGAATTATTATGAACTTTGTAAAGACATGTTTTAACCTTACTAGATTTGAGACAAGACATTACAAAACCTTAGCAGCAGCAGCGTGCAACACTCTGACAGTGGCAAATTTGACACGACGAAGGGAACTTAAATGTGCTGTTGCTTTCAGCCTGGTGCTTACACAGCTCCTTCTGCAGAGTGGTGCACATAAAACGGGCCCCTGCACTGAAAGGAATATGGATGAATAAAATCAACGTACATCATCGCTTTCTTGCATTTTTATTGTACAATTTCATTATTAACTATGTAATTAACAGTTTAAGTAACAGATTTACTTTTATTAGTTTAATGAGCATATTTTAGAAAGGAATTGAAAGTCTGTGTTCAAAATGTTCTCCGCCAACATCCAAGCAAAGTTGTGCACGTCGAAGCATGTTAAGGAAAACACTTTTCAGTACTCTTTGAGGAATGTTCAAAATTTCTTCACATATGTCATTTTTTAATGTGTCAAGTGTTCTGGGATTGTGGTGGTAGACTCTAGCCTTTAGAAATCCCCAGAGGTAAAAGTCACATGTTGACAATTTGGGAGAGCGGGGTGGCCACAAGCCCTTACTATTGGTCCTCTCTTCTGTAAAATCAGTATGTATATGAGCTAAGGACAAATCTGATGTATGAGAAGCTGCCCAATCTTGCTGGAAATATGCACAACATTTTTCATTTGGAGTTAACAGAATTGAAAATTCATTGTAGAGTTGCAAGGAAACATGTGTGTTGACAGTTTTGTTGAAGAACAATGGCCCAATAATTCCGTTACCAGATTAAGCACACCATACACCAGTTTTTAAATTGTGTAACAGCTTTTGCAGTACGCCGTGGGGATTCTCTGCAGCCCAGTGTCTCGTGTTATGTGAATTAATGTAACCTGATAGATCAAAACCAAGCTTCATCTGTCAGAAAAAAGAGGAATGCATCAAGATGCCTCCAGTGACATTTTCCCACAACCAATTACAGTAATGTGTATGCTTGCCCTTGTCTGCTTCTTTTATTTGCTGAGCAACACTCATACGGTAAGGTTTCATTTTTAAGCCATGAAGGATGCGTTGACTTGACCTGCGAGATATTCCACATTGCTGCGATAATCGTCATGTTGACTTGTAGGAACTTCTTTCAATGTGTGCCATCACATTTGCCACAACTTCAGGTGTACGTACAGTTGGTGCCTTATTTCTCATTGAATTAACAACACTGCCTGTCGAACGCCACTTTCTCACTAGGTTCTGAATCGTTGATTTTGCAGGAATATTACTTTCAGGAAACTTTTCATGAAAAGTGTCACGAACAACTTTAATGGTTTCAGACTGCACATATTCTTCAACAATGAACACATGTTCTTCAATGGAGTAAGGCATGACAATGAAGTACATGGTTTATAACGACTACTTTCTGTATGAATTACTCACATGCCACTGCTGTTGGAAAGTGGCAAAGAAACTGTCAAGTTAGTAATGCTACTCACGCATGTTCACATTCCAGTTCAGGCTGTTTTTATGTGCGCCACTCTGTACAATTATCCAATAGCAAGAAAAGAACACACATTTTTTTAAAGTTTTTAAAAGTTATTTAGATTTTCCCTATAGCAAAAATATGTTTGTAGAGCAAGGAAGTCCTTATCAACATCTTGTGTATAATGCCGTGGAATGTTTCATGTATTAATTATTTTTAATCCACTTAGAGCAGTGGGAGATCCCTATAGGAGGGCGCACGAAAGATATCTTGAGCTACCTTTACTTTTACCGTAATAAAAAATAATCAATATTTTTAATGAGAAATAACTGTGAATTACTATTATTAATACTTCTCAATCAACTGACCACTCTCACTCTTGACTAATCTTCACACTTGCACTTGCTACAACTAGGACTTTTTAGTTATTCATTCTTCAGTCTTAATATTTCTGCTTCTGAATGTAAACTAGCTTCCTATTCGGCAAATAATCCGTATTTATAACAAGATGTATTGAAGGTTCTCTGTACAAGAAAACAGTAGAATATTCATGACTTTTCTTGAACAAATGCCAGACAGAATAACGTATCGAGATCACTAGAATGGCCGCAACTTTTCTCGTAGGTACGTGTTAGCTACCTATGTGCCAGGCAGAAACATATAAAATATGATGATGCGGGTTGTGTGCTACATAGAAAGGTACAACTACTCGGTAATTCGATTCAGTCAAGTCGACTGACGAAAGAAACAAATGAATGGCATGCGGGCTGACTCGCAGCGGCGGCATGGGTGGCAATGTGAGCGGTCCCGCAAGGGGCTGGCGCACGCCGTACACATCCCCCATATGTATCCATAAGTCTTTAAAGCTACAGGCATTATGTATCAACCAGGTTCTTTTAAAAATTTTAATATATTTTTTTTTAAATTTTAATATGTTACCAAAGCTAAGAAATCCTTATCAGTGTTCTGTGTAAATGCTTAGGAATGATTTTATATATCAGTTACACTACTTTGCAAAACGTAAGGACAAGATTGATAAAGTAACATAACATGTTAGCAACTCAGTGGAAATGGAACAAAGTGTGGGAGCATGTTACTGGTGGGCTTCCACTCTTGCACAGAAAGCTGGACATAACATAGCATGAGGTCAGCTTGACTGTAGTGCCAAATGGAGCTGGCTGCACAGCAAGAGGCTGTTGAAGGAGCAGGAAATGATAGTGTGTGCCAATCAGTGACCAACTATGGTGCACTGTGTTAGTGTTCTTCATTACAACAGGGCCTGGAGAAACATTTGGATGACTTCAGACATTGAAGAATCATCAGGAAACTGGAAGAAGGGTGGAGTGTAACCAGTATAGCTCAGGTGTTTGGTGTTGCCCACAGCATTCTTCCAAAGGCACGGGCAGCATTTTCAACAACAGGCACTGCTACCTGTTGGAGAGTAAGGGTCAACAAATGTCAATTAAAGCAGCAGATGATTGCTACATTGTGCAACAGGGAAGAAGGGAGCCCTCTCAAACAGTGGGTGCAATTGCAACCACATTTAACAGAAATATAAAACATGCAATCTCACTGTCAACAGTGACATGGCCACTGCATGGGGGTGGCCTCTGTACTTGATGATCAGTACATTGTGTTCCATTGACTCTTGCACATTGGTGGCACTATTTGCAATGATACTGAGAGCATAGGGACAGGACCATCGAGGAGAGGGTTACATGTTCTTTTTGGTTTACAGCAGATTCAGTTTGAGTAGTGATTCTGGACTTTCCTCATATGGCAACAGTTGGGAACATGTAATGCACCCAGAAACATTTTTGAACATGATCAGTTTGGTAGTTCAGATCTTATGGTATGGGGAGACATAATGTAGCATGTGTGTACTGACCTCAAGTCTTTGAAAACATGGTGCACTCACCAATCAGTGATATTGTGACACGGTACTCACTCGCTGTGCATGTCTTTTCAGGGGAGCATTTGGCCCTAACTTCAGTTTTATGGATGACAATGTGCAATCATGTTGAACAACACATGTGGAGGAGCTCTTGGAACGAGGGGGTATTCAGCAAGTAGACTTGCCTGTCAGTTCACTCAACTTAAATCCCATTGAGTATGCATGAGATGCACTGGGGAGCCAGTGACCATCCAGCAGTTGTCATCTGCACTGGTTGAGGAATGTAATGCCCTACCACAAGAACTTCATACCAACATTGTGGCCAGCATGGGAGCATGTTTCAGAGCATGCATTGCCATCCTTGGTGGTCACACACCCTACTGAGAACCACATCCCTCCTTTTGTAATGTCCAGGGGACTGTCGTGGATCAGGGTGACCTCAGTATAAATTACTATCTTCGAATAAAAGTGTTATTTGTGTTTGTCTCATTGTGCATTTCTTTCAGTTACCTTAAGTACTATCCTGTAGCAGTTCTTTTTGTATAATGTCCAAGTTTCATCAAGCCATGTTATTTGACAGTGACACATCGTATGAAAGTTACTTTTCTCCTTAAGTCTTGCACACCAGTGTATTTTAGTATTAAATCCATTAGTATGGATAGAGAGCACTCTTTAATGATACAGACATTTGCACCTGTAGTGCAAGTGTTCATTTGGGTATGATATAATGGGAGGTATGACATGGTATGGAACAATAATATGCTTAATTTCATGAGTATATACACAGTAAACAGTACACATCTGTTCTGCTTGGAAGCTAAGAAAGCATCAAAGTCTGTGGTCAGGTCACAGATATTCCACTTATCTTGTGTCAGCAATGTGTATCAGAGTTGATGTTACCACAGAGCTCCCTCCCATCCCCAGCTTCACCCCCCCCCCTCCCCAAACCCCATAGTGCATAGTGTGGAGCACCGAAGAGAATGTGAGAGTGATATTGCAGCAATGGGTGCTGATGAGAACAGCTGGTTGTGCCGTGGCTGGCAGCTTTGCAAGACATGACTAGGCTATTTCTCAAGGTTGCAGTGGGCATGATATGAGCACTGAACCAGTGGAAAGTGTCTGGTGTGTACATACAGGATGTTGACAGTACAACCAAAGAGGTGGAGATGCAGTATCGGTGGCAGGGATGTTGGCATATGGAGGCCATGCAGGCCAGAGAGATTTTGATCTGATCAAAGTGACAGCATATGTTGAGGGATCAGTGCAGTTGACATGAGCCAGCAATTTATCTTCCAGAGTGAACGTCAATGGATGTGACAAGCATAGGGGCCATCTGTATTGGAGTGGAGGTAGTGGGTAGGCAGGAACACAAGGTATCAATCTGTTTCAAATTGTAATCAAAGTCAATGTAGACAGAGGTGCAATCATACAGCCTGGAATTGTGGTGTTGATCTCCTGTTGGGAAGAGTTGCCAAAGTTGTCAGTGACAGCTGGAGGCAAATTGTGTGGTCGAATATATTCGGAAAGATGTCATGTTGTGTTTAGTTCCTCCAATGTGTCTGGAATGTGTTTTCACTCACACAGTTTACCACTTGGCCACCAAGCCCAACCTATATGATAAAAACAGAATGAAAAGTGTATGTATGATATTAGAGGAAAGCTGTTACTTTGAGAAAAGCTGTTTATATTAAGTAGCCTCAGTTTATTTCCTCATGCTAGGTTAATGAATGCATGATGACATTGCTGAAGGGAGGGAAAGAGAGATTCATATTTTCACAGACATAGAGGCAGTTGAATTTCTGGTATGTGACAATATAATAGATACATCTGCACAAAACTGAAATAATTAATAACTATGATATGAACTGCATGGATTTTTTTCAGCCTCGCTTGGAGGAATCTTCAGCTTGTTTCTGGGGTGCAGCTTCATGACAGTCATTGAGCTACTGTATTTCTTCACACTGAGGCTGTTTCTACACATGAGGAGTTTCAATACTGTCGCTCCAAGACCCAGGAAGAAAATGAGAGTGGTGAATCTCAGCTCAAAGACAGGCCAGCAAGATGTCTTCACCCTACCAGTCCCACTGGACAATGACAACATTGTGAAACATCGTTTCTTCTGACTGGAAACTCATCACCCATTTGTTCTTGTGTAACATCTGTGGTGACTAAGAGAGAGAGAGAGAGAGAGAGAGAGAGAGAGAGAGAGAGAGGGGGGGGGGGGGGGTAGTGTATACTGTGATTTTTACTTCAGTACTGATTGTGATAATTTTTGTACCTGCATCTGTGATACAAAAATATACAGAAGAAATAAAAAGCTGATTAATGCATATGATGTGTACATAACACATAAGCTTGTCTCAGTCAAATAGAAACAGATACAGAATGTTAAAAATAAATGGTACTGAAAAAGTCTTGTGTTAAAAAACTGTGCCATCAAGAACAGAGTTCATAGCTGATTCACTCACATGTAGTGTCACAGAGATATCATAGTACAATAAATTATTCAGAGATTAGACAAGCAGTACAATAGAAGAGAGAAATACCTCTGTATTACAGTAACAAATAAGTTTTATTAATGATAAACTAATAACATTATCAATACAAAAAATGAGTTGTACATTATGTATGCTTAAATGCTTATAAATAAATATTTTAACCAGGAGTATAGTTGCTACTTTGATTGAAGTTGGCACACTTTCAGTGACAGCATTCAACAGCAGTCTAGCCACTGCTGTGTACTTCACATTTGTTGTGTGTTCCAGAATTTCTCCTGGAGTATACCTCGGGTACCTTTCTTTGCACATAGTAGTTTTACATGAATATCACAGCAGACATTATGTAAATAATGTGTCATCACTTTCAAACGATGAAAACTCCAAAATGGAATTTACTAATATTATGAAAGGAAAGTTGCCACTCACCATATAGTGGAGATGCTGAGTTGCAGATAGGTTCAACAAAAAGACTGTCACAAATAAAGCTTTTGGCCAGTAAGGCCTTTGTCAGAAATAGACGACAGACACACACACACACACTCACGCAAATGTAACTCATACACATGACTGCCGTCCCGGGCAACTGAAACCACACTGTGAGCAGCATCACCTATGCATGATGAGAGTGGGAGTAAGGAGGATGAAGGAGTGGAGAGGGGGAGGGATAGTAGGGTAGGGGTGGCAGGCAGTGAAGTGTTGCAGATCAGATGGAGGGCAGGAGAGAGGTGGGAAGGAGGGGGGGGGGGGGGGGGCAGCGGAAAAGGAGAGAAGTAAAAAGACTGGGTGTGATGGTGGAATGAGGGCTGTGTAGTGCTGGAATGCGAACAGGGAAGGTGCTGGATGGGTGAGGACAGAGACTATAGAAGGTTGAGGCCAGGTGGGTTATGGGAACATAGGATGTATTGCAGGGAAAGTTCCCACCTGTGCAATTCGGAAAAGCTGATGTTGGTGGGAAAGATCCATATGGCTCAGGCTGTAAAGCAGCCATTGAAATGAAGGATGTCATGTTTGGAAGCATGCACAGCAACAGGGCAGTCCACTTGTTTCTTGGTCACAGTTTGTCGGTGGCCATTCATGAGGACAGGCAGCTGGTTGGTTGTCATGCCCACATAGAATGCAGCACAGTGGTTGCAGCTTAGCTTGTAGATCACATGACTAGTTTCACAGCTAGCCCTGCCTTTGATGGGACAGTTGTTGTTTGTGACGGAGTGGAGTAGGTGGTGGTGGGAGGATGTATGGGACACGTCTTGCATCTAGGTCTATTACAAGGGTATGAGCCATGAGGTAAGGGGTTGGGAGCAGGGGTTGTGTAGGATGGACAAGTATATTGAGTAAGTTCATTGGAATACTACTGTGGGAGGGGTAAGAAGGATAGTGGGCAGGACATTTCTCATTTCAGTGCATGATGAGAGGTAGTCAAAATCCTGGCAGAGAATGTGATTCAGATGCTCCATTCCTGGATGGTGCTGAGTTACGAGGGGAATGCTCCTCTGTAGCCAGGTGGTGGGACTTTGGGAGGTGGTGGGAGACTGGAAAAATAAGGCATGGGAGATTTGTTTTTTTACAAGGTTGGGAAGATAATTACAGTCCTTGTCGTGTGGTTTCGGTTGCCTGAGACTGCAGTCATGTGTGAGAGTTGCATTTGCATGTGTGTGTGTGTGTGTGTGTGTGTGTGTGTGTGTGTGTGATCTATTTCTGATGAAACCCTACTGGCCAAAAGCTTTATTTGTGACAGTCTTTTTGTTGTGCCCATCTGCGACTCAGCATCTCTGCTATATGGTGAGTGGCAATTTTCCTTTCCATAATATTGTGTCATCACTTTCTTTTATCTCAGCTCCTCCTTCATGACTCCTAATTTGTTAAGAAAATCAAATGATGGAAAATCCAGGATGGAGTAATGACAATATTATGAAAGGAATAGATAGATTACTACTCATCATATAGTGGAGATGTTGAGTCATAGACAGGCACAGTGTTTTTGTTGTGCCTGTCTGCAACTCAACATTTCCACTAGATGGTGAGTAGCAATCAGTCCTTTTGATAATATTGTCTAATTTCTTAAGATTTATCTTTCCTTCTTCCTGGAACAAAAGCTCCTTATTGAACAGTGTTTGTGATCTTCTGTAATTTAAGTACAGGTTGGAATTCATGAAATAATGTAATTTATGCACCAACTAATTCAACAACTTATTTCTTCATACATCACAGTAAGCTGATACTGAAAAAAGTGTGCAGACAGAAAACATCTTTGTTTAGAAATAGGTCATTATTTTGTTGCTACTCGTTTGATGACTCCAAGTGATTGTAACAGCCTTTCGATGTAAACTGATCGTTTTAAGACACAACAGAAATATGACAGAATGTCAGCACAAAATATGTATAACGATATAGGAGACTATCTCTTGAAGTCATCAATCCTCTCATGGTTGATGGGACACATATATCCCAGTAGAGTAACATGCAGGTTTGAGAGTTGGAATATCTTTGCCTTGTACTGTCTAGTCCTACTATCCAGTGAGATCTTTGAGAAAAATAGTACAGGCCTTGGGCAGGATATATAGAAGGCTGTGAGCAATCTAGTGGGGTGGCAAGTCTTTATAACTGGCAGAGCACAACTGTTTCACGAAAATGATTTGAAATCACCATGTTCACCATTCCAAGAATGTCTGAAGTGAGTAACTGTGTTTCCTATACACTATACACTATAGATATTGCTTTGTAACATTACTCTACTCCTTAGTAATTCAGCTGATTTGTACATCATTTGTAGTTAGTGTGATGTATATGCCCCAGCAAACAGAATGTAGAAAACACTGGTATGTGATATGTCAAAGCCATCTTGAAATTTTATGTCTAAGATCTGCAAGCAATATTTCATAGTTTTTATTATCATGAGACTAAATGTGGTATGGTACTGTGATCACAAATATTTGTTATATTCAATGATCAGTTTCAATCATGATTATCATCATTAGATTGATATGTCTCCTTGAAATTAATAAAAGAGTCAATAACAAAATCCATTGCAGTTCTAAAAATTATTTATTTCTGTAAAGGAAAGTGCTGCTTGGTTTCAGGACATATACCCCATCTTCAGATGCATATTAAAATGTGAGTCCACAAAGGATAGATAACTAAGGTTAAAATAAGTGTAAATACTGCATCCCTGGTACATAGCATGCAAAAGAATATCTTCTTCAATCCTATGTCTGTCAGAAAGCCTCTTACAGAGGAGGATAATGGTCCAGCCTTAGGATCATGCCACATATGGATCTGCAAGAAGATAGGTAGGAGGTATTTCGAACATAGTGTTGCATACACACACGTCAAACCAGCACAAAGCAAAACTCAAGAGTTGATTTCCAACTTTGGGTTGTTCTTTGTACTGGTCTGATGGGTGTCTGTGCAGCACTGTGTTCGAAACACTGCCTATCTATTTTTTTACAAGTGCATCACTTTTTTGTTGTTGACAATGAATAACAGTAGCGGATGTCCTGTCAAGAGAAACATATGTTAGTAAAACAGGTAAATAAAATTTAAGAGTCATAACTGGCATCGTCACATAGTATAAAACATAATAAAGTTGCAATAAACACTCATGATTTGTTGTGTAGTGTTGTTGCAGTATTCTAACAATAGCCTTACATAAAGGACCATGGTTGTTTGTTGTAATTTTATTATGTTTTTATACTATGTGATGATGTTTATCATGACTATAAATTTTATTTGCCTCTTTTATTAACTTCAAGGAGACAGATCAATCTGGTGATGATCATACAACTGATCCAATCATTGAATAAAACAAATATTTGTGATCATAGACTGTTTTGGTTTCCACGCATTGGTACTGATTTTGTTACACCATTCTGATCTTTAAAATAGGTCAACCTAATTTTTTTTTTGTTACTGAAAGTGAAATAGGCTACTTATTATGAAGGAAGATTGTTTATAACCTTTAATTTATGAAATGTGTGTAAAATGAGTTTTAGCCACAAAAGGGTAATAGCATCTCATCAGTATAGATTTGGAGGTCTGTAGCCTCAGATTGCTCCCTTTTTTCCCACTTACATGCTACATGACTACTATATTTCCTGGCAGATCAGGACTGTGTGCTGCAGCAAGACTCATGCTTGAAACTGAGTATTTACAATGTGTTACAGTTAAATACACCCACATTCCATTTGGTCCCTTCACTCTACTTCCAAACTTCATGATGACTCTCTTGTATATGTTGCCAGACTAACATTCGTGGAACATTGATGAGATGGAAAATCACTTAGTCTCATTCCAACAGTTATAAAATAGGGAGGAACTATTGCCAAGTTGTATCTTTAAATCACACCACGAGGAATGTTTGAATGGTTCTCTTGTGACTTTGTACAGACACCAGACACGATAACAGAAGTAACACCAACCATGTTTTATTCTGCTTCCACATGAAGAGATTCACAATAACACTGAATGAGGTATAGAACAGTACAAAGTCTCATAACAATAGAACACATCAATACACAATCTCGTAGTGAGCATAACATAAGTGAGGCCAATGGCCGTGCGTGACAGTCTTATATTGGGCTGTTGTGCCCACAGCACAGCGCTTAATTCGCCATCTGTCCAGAATGTGAGGTGAGCTCTCTAGGCCAGCCATGGAGGCACTTGTATTGCACGCTATTTCATTATACATGGTGACAGTATAGGGTTACAAATTCCTTCCCCCCTTGGGGAGAGTGTTCACTGTGGAGATGTCTCTGTCTTGTATCGGTAGGTGACAACTGCTGGAGCAGATGTCATGCAGGCACAGAAGAATATGATCTTAAATGGCACAGACATGGACAGGAGAGGTGCCCAGAGCCCTGCAAGAGGCCATATAGGAGCACTGTTAATGACGATGTTGTATCCATGTCCCCACCTGGGCAGGCACTCTGCGATGGAGGCAGCAGAGAAGACAGCTGTAGCGGTGGCAACAGGGACTGCAGAGCTGGAGGTGGCCTGGCACTGACTCCTCCAACTGATAGCAACAGCACCCAGGCTGAAGATGGCACAGAAGCCAGAGGAAGTGTGGACCATGCCACAGGGTCCAGTGCAATTAGTGGAGTCAGCCACGGGGGCATAGGGCTCTTCAGTGCATGGTCAGTCACGTGTGGATGGAACTGGTCATAGTGTTGTGACACAAAGCCCTAGGAGGTGTGGATGACACAGAGGCAGTGGCCTCGGTAGCTGTGGACTACCACGAGTATCCACTTAGGGTGCAGCCAAACCCATAGACCCACACAGAAGTGCCCGGATGGAATCACTGCGAGGTGTGCACCGGTGGATGGCTGGATATCATCCACAGCAGTTAAGCAGTGTAGAGGGCTGGCGGCCATGGAGCATATCCACCAGGTTGTGGTTGCCAACTGGAGTGAACCCATATGAACTCAAGAATCTATTGAGGGCTTCCTTGGGAGAAGAGTGAGCAATATATTTTTCATCTGGTTTTTGAATGTACAGACCATCTGCTCAGCCTCTCCATTGGACTGGGAATGAAATGGGCGGGCCGTAACATGCCGGTTGCCACTCTGTACAAAAATCCTCAAAATCTTGAGACACACACTATGTGCCATTGTCTGTCATAAGCATTTTAAGGTGATCCTTCTAAGGGAAAAAATCTTTTAGAGGACTGTGAATAACTTTCGTGTACATGGATGGGCAATGAACTATGTAAGGAAATTTTCGGAAAGCATCAATTACCGCAAGCCAAAACGAATTGAGGAATGCACTCACAAAATCAGCATGAATACACACCCAGGAACGCTGCAGGGTTGGGGGGGTGGGGGTGAGGGGCAGGGGGAGGGGGGGGCAGGCCATGGGGAAAGATAGGGCAGTAGTGCCGGTTGATGGGCAATGCACTGTGGGCAGGCTGTCACAACGCACGTGATGTCAATGTCAATACCTGGCCACAACATGTGGTGGCAGGTTAGTTTTGTACAAGAAACTGTGACGTCCGCCTGCTTTACTTCTTCGTTAATAGTCCTCAGTGTCTACATACTTAATTGTTATTCTGGCTGAAAAATGGGGGGTGGAAGTTCAACACTGACTACTGTAAATGATGTAGCTGACAGTTGCACAGTTGCATTTCACAGTTCTTTACTTTCACTGTTCACAATCCCCCAATATTACAGTTATGTGGCCAGTTCAGTATTGGTTAACTTTTGATAAGCCTCATTAATACGTTGCAGGCAAACATCAGCATACCACTACAATAGTTTGCTGCTGAACGTCTATGAGCAGTAAATACATAACCACACAGTTCTTGAAGAATAATAAGGTGTGTGTGACACAATTTCTCAAATAAATTGAACATACACTGTCATCATTTTAACACACAGCCTATTAGTGTTACGTTAATTCCACTGTTAAGTTAATGCATTTTTGTTACACTAACTGATACAGACTTCCTGTTTGAAAATCGGCCATGGACTGACTGTCTCGAGACCAAAAATTGGGCCTTTATATATCCTCACAATAATAGGCACTGAAACTATACATTGTTCAATGTTTAATTTACAGAAATTACAATTAAAACATAACTCATGCAGTTAACTGAATACATCAAAAATTTCCTCCTATTTAATAGTTTCTTCTACCGCAAAGGTTTGGCTGAATTATTTTTTAAATAATTAAATTAACAGATATACAAACAATACTTTTGACAAACCTAGTAATTATTTTGGATTTAATTAAGGGCTGGCTTTGCTAATATATTTTTGAATAGAACCAAATAAATACTTTAAGAGTCCTAGTAGTTTTTCTTCCAAATGTTTATAATTAGTACATGATTTATATTGGTTTATAAGTCAACAATAGGATTTAAGTCACGATACAATTACTGATTTCACCTAATAACAAAAGTATTAGCTAGGAATGGTCAAAATGAATTAGGAAATTAATTACATACATAAAACTAAGCACAAAATTAGATCTGATGGATATTCCTTAAGACTGAGTGCCAACCTTTCTCTTTTATGAAAATGCAGATTACACTCATGTATGTTAACGGCAATTAGGAAAAAAAGAAAATAAAATCAATTTAAGGAGCCAGATGGCAAAACAAGAGAGGAAGTAAAAAGATCCCAGCTTGCTTCATCACAATACGTCCTAATGGTCCAGGTGGAGATGGCACATAATGTCCTGCAGCAGTGTGTACAGGATCAAAACCCCAAGTGCCAGTTCTTCAGTAGCCAACAGTAACACACCATCAAGCAATGTGAGGTGATGACAGAGAACATAATAATTATGCAAAGGATCTGATGTTCAGTCTGGTGATTTATTCAGCCAGACACAGTGGACAAATTGAACAACCTGACATAAGGCAGGATCAGCCACGGTAGCTGCTGAACCTGAAAACTGGTACCGAGAAAATCATCCACGGTGTTTTGGGCTTCAACGTCTAAATGGAAACACAACAGTTCATCCTGATCAAATACTGGCTCAGGGCCAGTCGGCAATTGAGAAAGAGCATCCACATAAGCTTGTTGTGCTGTGCATTGTACAAGAAGCTTGTAGTTACAGCATGACAAAAACAGATCCCATTATTGCAGGTGATGTGCCACTTTGTCCAGCAAAGATGTCAAAGAACTGAAAAAAACCAGAGGTTTATGATCAGTAATTAAATTAAATTTAGAACATATAGGAGAACATGAATTTTTTTTTTGAATGCATCTTCTTTTTCTATTTGTGAGTAGTGCTGTAGCACCTCTTTCAGTATTCTGAACTGTCCACATATTTGTGCATGAGAACAATCTTAAGGCCATACTGGGAGGTGTTTGTGGCCAAAACAAGATGTTGGCCTTGCTGAAAGGTAACAATGCAAGGTGCCAAGTTTAATTTTGAGCTTAATAAGGTAAAAGGAAACTCACAGGTGGGCGACTAGCAAAAAGGAACACCTTTATGTAAGAGAATGTGAAGTGGCTGGGCCAATGTGGCTGAACCAGGAAGTAATTTACGATAATGCACAATCTTTCTGAGAAAGGCTTTCAGCCCTTTGACATTGGTAGGAGGCATCAAAGCTGTAATGGAATCGACGTGCTGGCATAAAGGATTGACGCCAGCATGTGAAACTTCAAAAAACTGAGATAGATGATAGACAGCAGAAAAAACTGTGATTTGTCCAAGCTTCATTTCAAACCAGTGGCCTGCAGCACCATGAACAAGGTATGAAGATTCCACAAATGTTCATCTGTTGAGTGTTGAGGAACATGAGACCACAATATCATCCAGGTATTTAACACATACCGCCACAAAGGCCATGAGTTGCTCCAAAAATTGTTGAAAAATGGCAGGGGCATTACCCACACTGAATGGCAGGTGCTGGTATTGATATAATCCCAAGGAGGTATTCCCTAAAAGGACACATTTAGAATCATCATCTAGAGACAGTTTTAAGTAGGCTTCTGACAAGTCTATTTTGGAAAGATATTGTCCCCCAGAAAGCCATGCTAAGAATCCATGCTGACAGGGTAAAGAATAGATATTAACAACAGATTGTGATTTTACAGACACTTTAAAATCACCACAGAGCCAAAGGTTGCTGTCAGCTTTTCTGACAGTTACCACGCATAGACCATTCACCAGTGGAGACAAGTATGATAACATCCAAAGACATAAGTTGATCTAGTTCCCATTCACCATCAACACACACTAAACCTTTTGAAAACAGGGAGGAATATTCTCAGCAGAGCATGTACCTACCAGATTCACTTCATCAGAATTAGAGAACCCAAAAATTTTGGAGGTGTCTAGCACAAATAAATCTCCAGTCTTGGCATCACCTACTACATCTGCATATACATTTATACTCTGCAAGCCACCCAGCAGTGTGTGGCGCAGGGCACACTACGTGCCACTGTCATTATCTCCCTTTTCTGTTCCAGTCACGTATGGTTCGCGGGAAGAACGACTGTCTGAAAGCCTCCGTGCGTGCTCAAATCTCTCTAATTTTACATTCGTGATCTCCTCGGGAGGTATAAGTAGGGGGAAGCAATATATTCGATACCTCATCCAGAAATGCGCCCTCTCAAAACCTGGCGAGCAAGCTACACCGCGATGCAGAGCGCCTCTCTTGCAGATTCTGCCACTTGAGTTTGCTAAACATCTCCGTACCGCTATCATGGTTACCAAATAACCCTGTGACAAAACGCGCCGCTCTTCTTTGGATCTTCTCTATCACTTCTGTCAACCCGATCTGGTATGGATCCCACACTGATGAGCAATACTCAAGTATAGGTCGAACGAGTGTTTTGTAAGCCACCTCCTTTGTTGATGGACTACATTTTCTACGGACTCTCCCAATGAATCTCAACCTGGTACCCGCCTTACCAACAATTAATTTTATATGATCATTCCACTTCAAATCATTCCGCACGCATACTCCCAGATATTTTACAGAAGTAACTGCTACCAGTGTTTGTTCTGCTATCATGTAATCATACAATAAAGGATCCTTCTTTCTATGTATTCGCAATACATTACATTTGTCTATGTTAAGGGTCAGTTGCCACTCCCTGCACCAAGTGCCTATCCGCTGCAGATCTTTCTGCATTTCGCTACAATTTTCTAATGCTGCAACTTCTATGTATACTACAGCATCATCCGCGAAAAGCCCCATGGAACTTCCCACACTATCTACTAGGTCATTTATATATATATTTTGAAAAGTAGTGGTCCCATAACACTCCCCTGTGGCACGCCAGAGGTTACTTTAACGTCTGTAGACGTCTCTCCATTGATAACAACATGCTGTGTTCTGTTTGCTAAAAATTCTTCAATCCAGCCACACAGCTGGTCTGATATTCTGTAGGCTCTTACTTTGTTTATCAGGCGACAGTGCGGAACTGTATCGAACGCCTTCCAGAAGTCAAGGAAAATAGCATCTACTTAGGAGCCTGTATCTAATATTTTCTGGGTCTCATGAACAAATAAAGCGAGCTGGGTCTCACACGATCGCTGTTTTCGGAATCCATGTTGATTCCTACAGAGTAGATTCTGGGTTTCCAAAAACAACATGATACTCGAGCAAAAAACATGTTCCAAAATTCTACAACAGATCGATGTCAGAGATATAGGTCTATAGTTTTGCGCATCTGCTCGATGACCGTTCTTGAAGACTGGGACTACCTGTGCTCTTTTCCAATCATTTGGAACCTTCCGCTCCTCTAGAGACTTGCGGCACACGGCTGTTAGAAGGGGGACAAGTTCTTTCGCATACTCTGTGTAGAATCGAACTGGTATCCTGTCAGGTCCAGTGGACTTTCCTCTGTTGAGTGATTCCAGTTGCTTTTCTATTCCTTGGACACTTATTTTGATGTCAGCCATTTTTTCGTTTGTGCGAGGATTTAGAGAAGGAACTGCAGTGCGGTCTTCCTCTATGAAACAGCTTTGGAAAAAGGTGTTTAGTATTTCAGCTTTACGCGTGTCATCCTCTGTTTCAATGCCATCATCATCCTGGAGTGTCTGGATATGCTGTTTCGAGCCACTTACTGATTTAACGTAAGACAAGAACTTCCTAGGATTTTCTGTCAAGTCGGTACATAAAATTTTACTTTCAAATTCACTGAACGCTTCACGCATAGCCCTCCTTATGCTAACTTTGACATCGTTTAGCTTCTGTTTGTCTGAGAGGTTTTGGCTGTGTTTAAACTTGCAGTGAAGCTCTCTTTGCTTTCGCAGTAGTTTCCTAACTTCGTTGTTGAACCACGGTGGGTTTTTCCCATCCCTCACAGTTTTACTCGGCACGTACCTGTCTAAAACGCATTTTACGATTGCCTTGTCAGTGTTGGAACAGAAATTTTCGTTTTGATCTGTTAGGTAGTCTGAAATTTGCCTTCTATTGCTCTTACTAAACAGATAAACCTTCCTCCCTTTTTTTTATATTCCTATTAACTTCCATATTCAGAGATGCTGCAACGGCCTTATGATCACTGATTCCCTGTTCTGCACTTACAGAGTCGATAAGTTTGGGTCTGTTTGTTATCAGTAGGTCCAAGATGTTATCTCCACGAGTCGGTTCTCTGTTTAATTGCTCGAGGTAATTTTCGGATAGTGCACTCAGTATAATGTCACTCGATGCTCTGTCCCTACCACCCGTCCTAAACATCTGAGTCTCCCAGTCTATATCTGGTAAATTGAAATCTCCACCTAAGACTATAACATGCTGAGAAAATTTATGTGAAATGTATTCCAAATTTTCTCTCAGTTGTTCTGCCACTAATGCTGCTGAGTCGGGAGGTCGGTAAAAGGAGCCAATTATTAACCTAGCTCGGTTGTTGAGTGTAACCTCCACCCATAATAATTCACAGGAACTATCCACTTCTACTTCACTACAGGATAAACTACTACTAACAACGACAAACACGCCACCACTGGTCGCATGCAATCTATCCTTTCTAAACACCGCCTGTGCCTTTGTAAAAATTTCAGCAGAATGTATCCCTGGGTTCAGCCAGCTTTCTGTACCTATAACGATTTCAGCTTCAGTGCTTTCTATCAGCGCTTGAAGTTCCGGTACTTTACCAATGCAGCTTCGACAGTTTACAATTACAATACTGATTGCTGCTTGGTCCCTGCATTTCCTGACTTTGCCCGGCACCCTTTGAGGCTGTTGCCCTTTCTGTACTTGCCCGAGGCCATCTAACCTAAAAAACCACCCAGCCCACACCACACAACCCCTGCTACCCGTGTAGCCACTTGCTGCGTGTAGTGGACTCCTGACCTATCCAGCGGAACCCGAAACCCTACAACCCTATGGCGCAAGTCGAGGAATCTGGAGCCCACACGGTCGCAGAACCATCTCAGTCTCTGATTCAGACCGTCACTACTAGAAAGGTCAAAGAGCAAACAACTGCTTTGTAGTAGAAAACTGCACTAATATAGGTATTTGTTATTTCTTGTATCTCACCAACTGACGAGAGACAGCGGACAACACTGTGGATCCAATATCCACCTAAGTTTGGGAATTTAACAAAATCACTACTGCACTCTTGTCAACTTGCATTTTTAACATCTTGTCCTTCACACATATTTCGATGTAGGGTTTGTTTGGGGCTACCATCACTAGCGAAACTTTGCTCACATCCATTTTCATTTCTGGTGAAGAACACTGAGTGATGCACAGAGATATATTATGTCCTTTTCTTTTCACAATGGTTGCATATCACCCAATGCTTTGGGCACACTGTTGACAAAACAACAAGGGCACAATGGAAGAGGAGCATGCAGCCAGTGTTGTGATGCTGACTGCTTCTGTTGCTTAGCACACTACTGCCCTATGCAGCATGGAGACCACAGTTTCTGGGCTGTGACACTGTCTCCCCCCCCCATGAGTTAACCAATGGTGGCCAAGCAAGTGAAGAAGCAATGGCAGCTACTTCACACCATGCTTCTCTCTCATTTCCTGCTACCCTAGATACTTCAAAAGAGTGAGCAATGTTCAAAGCTTCTGTGAGAGAGGGATTTTCACAATGTTAAGCATGTTCACGAACATCCCTATCAGGAGTGAGGCCTATTATAGCATCACAAACCACCGAATCAGCATATGAGTCCTCAGTAACAAACTGTCAATGATGGCCAAGCCCATGAAGTTGTTCCGCCCAAGCTCTGTACAACTGTTGTGTCTACTTTTTTAGAACGATAGAACTCAATGTGAGCACCAATAATGTGAGCACATTTGCATTGATAATTAGAGAGCAATTGACACATTTCATCAAAAAAGAGACTGGCAGGTTCCTGAAGAGAAGCTAACTGACACAAAAGGTGATAAACATGAGAAGAAATCCACGACAAAAGTAGTCTTTTGCAATTTGGGGTCGGCGATTCCAAAAACCTGAAAATGTTCCCAAAGACATTTCTCATGTGCATCCATATCTTCTGCAGAATCGTCATATGGAGGAAACAGTGAAGTTTGTGTCAACAGTGGTGGTATCTGGCTGCCAAATTGTCTAGTGCCAGGCAGAAAGAGCCTGCTGCTGGATGGTGAGAGCTCAATGTTGTTCAACAAGAGATTGAAGAATTTCTTCCTTTGACATTCTGGCTGTAAATCAAACCAAGAAATGAAGCATGTAGAGTAAAATATTGCATTCTTCACCAAGTATCTTGTAACATTGTACAGATACAAATTCAGAAGTAACACCAACAAAGTTTTTTTCTGCTTAAACATGAAAAGATTCACAGTAACACTGAATGAAGTATAGAATGGTATAAAGTCTCACAGCTATAGAACACATCAATATGCAGTTTCATAGGTGAGCATATGATAAGTAAACATAAGTGAGGCTGAGGGCCCAGTGCGCTGGGCTTATTTGACTGTTGTGCACACAGCACAGTGCTTGCTGTGCTGTATGTACAGGTTGCAAGGCAACCTTTTTAGGTCGGCTGTGTATGCACATGTATCACGTGCTGTTTGATTATGCACATTCATGCTGTATGGCTACAACAGGTTTAGTCAATGAAGTACTGTTATTGCCCAAGAGATGTGCAAATCTGAATTTGGCATATTCTTCAATTTCACAGTAAATTCATGCAGCACACATTCCAATGCTGTGTAAAAGTTTTTTTCTGGTCTATGACTTGCAGCTTGCTCTCCTGATGTTGTGAAGTGTCCTCCACACTGTTGTGACATGAGTCACAAAAATTAACAGTTGATCAAGGAATGATGCATTTCTGAATAGAATAAAGGATAGAAAGCAAAATATACTAATGAAAAGCCCAAAGAAGAGGAGAAAGAGAGTCAGTAACATCACTTTCACAATACAGACATAATCAATTGCCAAACTGCAAAGATCGTACATTCTCCTGTAATAAGTGCGTGTGAAATTCAGTTAACATTATTACAGGTCAAAACAGAGGTAAATAAATGAGAGGTTTTTAAAAATAAATAAGTAATTGCTTTTTAAATCAATTTTATTACTATATAGTAACTTGTACCATAATATATTTTTCAGCATAATGTTCACCAGTATTAAGGCACTTATAATCAATAACCAATTTTTGAATTCTACTCTCATAAAAGTCTATCAGCTGATTCGTTCGCCAACTGCTGCTGAACAGTTGTACTGATATCATCATCGTTGCCATGATGCTGATCACCTAAATGTTTTTCCAAGTGCAGGAACAAGTGGTAACAGTTAGGCACATCATGTGTTTACTTGAAATTTTACATTAAACTACTGTACCAAGTCTTCAGTGATGGCATATGACGACCCATTTCACACTCCGTCTTGAATATTAGTCTGACCATATTTCAATATTCTAACAAGTTTTCTTACCATTACATTGCTCATACTGTCTTCTCCATAAGCTTCACCTATCTGCTGATGAGTTTTGATTGCTTTCACATCTCTTGAACATAGAAAATTAATCACACCATGTATTTCACATTCAGTGGGATTTTCAGTTTACAGAGTGTTTTAAGTAAGCACAAGCAAACATACATATGGACAAATTCTACTGTTATATCATCTGTGAGCCATCAAAAAGTAAAGTATCAGGTACTACTGAACAGAATAAAGCTCCTTTCATCAGAAGAGATTGCCTGGTGCCAATAACCAGTGCTGTAGGTACAAGCACCTGCCCTTGAGTGTCAGGGGTGGGAACAGGTGACAAGCAAACAAACTTCCTCATCAATGCCTCTACAGTGAAGGACATTATATTGTCAAGCATACCAAAAATGTAAGGGCCAATTGGTGGTCAACAGTAATCGGCTTGCACTTGTGCAGTAGAATGGGCAGTTTCCAAACTATAATGAGACAATAAGTTAAAACTTTTTTGAAAATAAACTTTTCCTTTGTGTGAACTATGGTAGTGATTTGATTTCTCACTGCAATAATGTGGTTGAAACTCACTGAACTCTGTGGCAGTTATGGCCTTCAGCCCAGTGAGAAGGAAATGAAAGGCAGTGATGTTACAGAGTAAGGAATGGTTTACAAATTGTAATATATCTCTTCTGGCCATTCACTAGCATCATCTTCTCAACTGTGGGGAACTCCAGAGGCAGTTTCCATCATCTGGTGGAAGCAGGGCTTTGTCCAGTCTGGAGCCAATGATTGGCCTTTCTGTAATCCATCTAAAATGGTTTGTAATCAGGGCCTGATAGGCTGGTATGAGGAATTGTGACTTTCCCACGAATATGAGCATGTCAGAGCAGAGAGATGGGAGAATGAGAGTCAGAGAGGGAAAGGGGGGGGGGGGGGGAGGAGATGGAGAGAGAGTGGAAATAGAGGTGGACAGCGAGAGGGGAAGGAGACACATAGAGAGGGGCGAGGAGTAGGTGGATGGAGAAACAGGGTGGGTGCAAAGGAGGAGGTGGACAGAGAGAGGGAGAAGGAGGATGTATGTGTAATATACAAGCTGTACACAGGTGAGGCCACTGATAATATCTGAATTTTAGCCAGTGAGAAGATAAGGGGAGGAGATTACAAATACTACAAATAGAGTTCAGTTTTGCCGTAATACCAATTTTTTAACAAACAGTAACTTTTTTGTGAAAGACAAGAAATTTAATTCTTTCTTAACAAGACTGTGAATCCAGTTTTCCTCAACGAGTCAAGGAAATTGCAGTGGAAGGTGATACAAGGATGCCTCACATCTGACATCAGAGTGTCTTGTGCCAGGAAGGCAGAGCTTTATCTAATTCAGAGGAGTATCTTTAATCGACTTTAAAAGTTGGACAACAGGGAGTACTGTAAAATTCTTCACCTTGTCATCAAAAAGACAAAAGCCACATGCCATGCACGAAACATTCAAAATTCCAAGAACAAACTGTAGAACATTTGGAGGCAAAAACCATGTGCCATGCACAAAAAAATTCAAAATGCCAAGAACAAACTGTAGGAAATTTGGAGCATAATTAGGCATGAACTTAACAGACTACCCAATGACAGTATTAGCATAACTGATGACATTGAATTCACATCAATTCTTTCTAGCAGTAGCTGGAAACACAAGGACAAAATGGACCATAAAAAATAAATCATCAGATTTACTTGGACAGGCACTACATATTTCACCTGCAGACATCATTTTTACAAAATCATCTGTTAAAGAGATCATAAAAAATCATCAAATCACCAAGATGCAGTATTCATCAGGGTATGATCTCATCTCAGCCAAAATACTAAAATTTTGTACCGACTTGATAGTGTCACCTCTTGAGTTACCTTTGTAACCAGTCGATGAGTAAATGGGTATTTCCTGAAAGACATGTGCTATACGCAGTAGTAACAGTCATTTATTAAAGCATATGTAATAAAGTTACCTCTAAGTATAGACTCAGCTCCCATCTCCTCATGTCCACAAAAATATTTGTTAGATAGAAGATTATTGAATCATTTTTTATCTTTTTGTGAACAACCTTTTAATATCTCAGCTTGGCTTCTGTAAGGGCTCTTCTATGGAGAAAGCAACATACAGGGGCGGCCCATCAGAAATTTTGTGATATAATTTTATTTGGCATATTTTTTCAGTATTATGTCAAACAGTTTGAACATGGCATGACTTCGGTGTAGTACGAGTGACACAGACCAGAGGCAATGAGCTCCAGTTTCCACTGCTTCGTTGCAGACACACAATGCTACTCTGAGCTGCCGGTAGCCATGTCATTTGACCAGCACCAGGGGCCAACGACAGGTGGCCCATACTCCTTCGACAAACCCTGCTCATAAAACTGCAGTCAAAGTGGTGTGACCAAGCAGTTTCCCTTTCTCTGCTTTGCCCCTTGCTGGGTCACCTCAAATGGGCCCACTGGATGAACCAGCTCATGCACTATACCTCCCTTTCCCTGCACCCCAGTGAACGTGGAGCCATAATGCCATAATATGTCCCGTCCCCCCCTCGTCATCCCAAGAAAGCTCACAATTTTTTCTGCACAGATATAAGACATTTTGTAATTAGTAAAGTAGATTTAATAAAAATAAAGTGTTATTGAAGAATATTATTTAAATAAACTATACAAATGAAAATTTTGCACCCAATGAATTAAATGTACCTGTGTAGTGAATAAATAGTAAATTGTCCAGCTTTATAAAAGAATTGGAAGTAAAACAAAATCTACATCTTAGTGATTGTGATGGCTACTGTACATTGATTTTATTGTGATGTATAATCAAGAACAGATTTTATTTGCTCCTATTAAATTATTAACAGTGTGAATTATTAACAGGAAATAAAGAAAAAAGGGCTATAATTGTGCATTGAGAACACATTCCTTTCCAAATAATTGCATTCTTATTATCATTTTACCTTCAATTTCCTTGCTTTGAGCACAGCAATCTCATTGGTAATGTGACTAAAGTCAAATTTAGTAGCTGTGTCATACTCCATTGACAAGATAGCTAATTTGACAGTCTGCTTCACCTACATTGACCATAAGTAGTTTTTTATCATCCTTAATTTGCTGAAAGTGCATTGCAGTCATCATAAATATCCCCACTGTTATTTTGATGTTTGCATAAGCATACATCAAAAACAAAAAATTCAAAATATCCAAATGGCAATCTGTGCTAGTGCGCTTCATCAGCTCTTTCTACTGGAATTTGAAAGCAGCTGTTTCATTAACCAGCTCTGCTGTATCAATGCTTCTGTTATATTTGACACCAAAATCTGCTGTGTATGTCTTAAAAAAAGATACAGAGCTCTCATTGAATGCTTTCCTGGCAGGAAATTAAAGAGATGAAATGACGCGTTGCATGTTAGATCCATTTACCATTTCACTTATTATTCTGTAAAATATTTTGCAACAGTCTAGCTTAAACAGTTTCACTCCAGTCCTTAGTTTGCTCAAATTAACAAAAATGGGAAGCCTATCTTTAAATGGCGTATTATTATTTGCTTCAGCATCTGGTTGCCGACCTTTGATATCCTACAATACTGAAGTGACGTACCAGCAAAAGCTCCAGTTTTGAAATGAGCAAGCTGTGTAGGCAGCAGCTATATGAATTAAGCACCCTGATGACATATGACCAAAGTGACACATGTTCGGTTCTGCATTCCAAATCCTTCCCCCCACCCTTACTGTCATTCGACAACAAGAAATGTTGCAAACAGCAAATGGGCCCATCTCTCAGTAGTGTTCCATATTCTGGAGCTGTGTGGTTGAAACTTGAGTATTCTTACAGTGATTTTAAAATGAACGAAGTTGACTGTTTACTGAAACTGCCCTTTAATTTACTAATGTAATTAGCTACATAAAAAATCTACTCACCAAGTGGCAACAGGAGACCACACATATACAGAAAGGTTTTATGTATGCAAGCGTGTGGAGCCAGTGGCTCCAACGAGCAGAGGGGTGGAAGGGCAAGGGAGACAGATGAGGGAAAAGGACTGGAGATGTTTAGGAAAAAGGGTATAGTCCAGAAAAATCTGCCAGAACCCCAGGTCAGGGAAGACTTATCGGACAGGATGAGAAGTATGTATGGAAGAGTAGCTATAAATCAAGCTTTGGGTGCACATCAACCAGCTAAAATATTACACACACAACACAAAAAACATAAACAAAAATTGAGTTCATGTCTTTATATACTTTATTATTAGCTACAATATTCCTTGGATTAGGCCTATAATTATAACTGTGTAACTACCATATTTACCATTTTCTGGTGCTTTTAAGCAGTATGATATAAATGAAGGTTATACAACAAACAATTTGGAACAATTATATGATAAAGTTTATTGACTAGGAAAACCAAAATCAGTTTGGCTGGACAGAACAACTCCATCCTCCTGAATTTGAGGTCAGAGTCTTACAAGCTCACTGCCTCATTCTGTAATTCTGGAATGAATAATGTTTCTTCATTTATGCATAAATTGTTCCATGTAACATGCAACAGGAAACATCATTTTCTTCTTAACTGCCCATACACTGACACCTGCTGATGATTCCTGGACTGTTTCCAGTCACTTGCTATGTAAAACATAGCTCCACTCTTCACTGTCAGTCACATTAAGGCACCCACTCTTGACCCCTGGACTGAGAAGATGCTGCTGAGCCCCTCCACTTATATTCAACTATTTTTTACTGTCCACCTGAAAAACTAAGCCAACGGGCATTACTATCATGCATTTGACACATGATCCTTGTGAAAGCAGTAAACCATAATCAGCTACTGCAATGTGACAAGATGTTGCAGTTATCCCCTTTCATTACTATCCACTACGCTGAGGCCTCTACATAACCTTTATTTGTGTAATATGCAATGTTTGTGATAAATGTTTTAGCTACATTTTTTTAGTAATATTTTTAATTTCCTTTGGCAGTTTATTATATGATTTAATCTCCTGATATATAATGCTGTTTTGAGTCTTTTAGTCGTTTTTTCTGAGTAAATGTAATCCCAAACTGGGTGTTGTTCCATGATTATGTATGGAACTATTAGTGCAGTATTTATTAATATTTCCCCTGATGTTCACCACAGGTTGGTATAGGTACTGACTTGGTGCAGTATGGATGCCCAATTTTTTAAACAGCCCAGTGAGCCTAACTACTACTTCCAGTTATTAGTCTTGTGGCAATGCAAGTAGCTGAACAAGTAGCTGAAAGTGTGGACTATCTTTATAGATGAATTAGCAGCATATTTGTTTATATGTTCTTGCTTTTGTAAGATCATTCTGTTTTTGTTCCAGAGTATTTTGCTCTTTGATTTTAGCTGTCCATTAAAGTAACAATCATAAAATTTATGACATCAGTATTCAGTTGTGGGGAGTAGTTTCCACAAGTGGTGATGCTGCAATGGCAGGTTCTAAATGAGATCATTTTACATAGTGACATGGAGACTCCACCTCCAAGATACTTATCAGATGCTTCAGAAGACCTTCAGACTATTCCACAATTGATATTAACTTATGAGCAAGTGCCAAACACTTCACATTGTATGCAGCTCGCAGACATTTTGCCATCAAGCTGCATCATACCTTCCATGCTGCACAATAAATTCATCACACCACCGTGCATGCTGCAACAGCCTTGTCTTCAGTTCCAGCTCTTGAACTTTCTTTGAGGCCTATAGCATCTCAGCTGATAACATGCAAGTCGTCCTCACTGTTGGACCATTGGACTCACAAATTTTAGTTGTCATTATCAGATGTGGGCCTGCTGAGGGTAGATATAAACACATCAAGAACAGAATACTTCACTGAGTGCGAAAATTGATGGACAACTGCATTCAGCAAGTACTTCAAGGTGAAACTATTGGCAACAATGCCCCTTCTACATTTTGGTGTCACCTGTGATCACTGCTTTCCATGGCTGAGGGTTCTCACATCATGCTCAAATAGATTTGGATGAGCTAGTTACCTTTTGCAGTGAAAATCATAGTCATTCCCAGTACCTCCTCACCTTTCAACTCGCAGCTATTGATTGCGGATCAGCTTTATCACACTCTAACATTCAATTATGTATGTGGTCCCCCACAAACTGCACAACACACAGTCATGGGTATGGTTATGAATGCCACCACTAAGGAGCAGCAGATCTGACTTACAGAACGAGTGAGTGCACTATGTTGCAGCATTGACGCTCTTCAGCATTGACTCTGAGGCGATCCTTCTACTCCCAGCAGAACTCAACCTATCAGATGGTGCAGCACATGAGGTAACACCAACCAACATGCAAATTGTGCTGATATCATTCACACTTTGGACAGCTGTCGAGCAAACACATACACTCATGAAATTACCAAACTGGGGGCAGCAATTGGAAATAGGCATGACCGATTGCTCCACTGTACAGTACCTACCCATTACTGCAAACAATTTTGCCTCCACTATAAGAAAGTGTGCCACCAATACTCAGCTGCATGTTAACAATGTACTCCTTCATGTTGGCAACATACCTGTCTCAAACACAGATGACAGGCAGTCTATTCTTCATAGTGTTCCTATGTCATATCAGCTGTATAAGGACAGGTGGAACGAGCTATTTATTTGATTGACATATGTTCAGTCATCAGTGGTTTTCCAGCTGCATCAAGAAATTGTTCAGATGTCAAATCACAGCTCACGGCAGCACACAGTTTGATTATTCCTATGTTCTGTCAATTTCATGCAGTCATGGCTTTACATTTCTCACAGAACTTTTGGTGAATTTTCCTGGTCTTGGACATCACTAAAGCCCACACTTAGTGCGAATTTTCTTCACTGTTATGACATAACTGTGTCCATACTGCACTTCACATGAGTAGTGAAGCCATACATGAACATATGATAATTCTATGAGACATGTCTGGTTTGGCAGCAACCACACCCCCACATGAGAGGAATTCAGCACATTCAGCAAAATGGCAGCCAGTACAATAGTTTGAAGTAAAACATAACACCATACACCATATTCTGACTACATTGAGGCCACCAGTTGCTTACAAGGCTCGTCAGTTGGCTCCTGTTAAATATAATGCTGCGAGGAAAGAGTTTGATGAATTGCTGGCTATGGAGGCCATCAGACATCCTGACAGCACTTGGGTGTTGTTCCTACATTTAGTTCAAAAGAAAGCCCATTCACGGCATCCTGAAGGCATGCAAGATACCGAATTGCTATCCTATTCCTCATTTAGATGGTTTGACAGTCACTCTGACAGTCATCAGTGGTTTTCCTGCCGCATCAAGAAATTGTTCAGATGTCAAATCAAGGCTCACAGCAGCACACAGTTTGATAATTCCTATGTTCTGTCAATGAGATGCAGTCGTGGCTTTAGGTTTCTCACAGAACTTTTGTTCCCAAGAGAAATTGATAGGCTTGTGCATGTGACGTCTTAAAGCGGTTCCCCTAACAGAAACCTATCTGCAATTATGTTATTTCATAGGCATGACTAATTTCTATAGGTACCACCTGCCATGACCAGTGGTGGTCCAGGAACCGCTCACAGAAGTGCTTTCTGGCAACACTTTGTGAGGTTAATCCCATAATGCGGACACCTGAAATGTCTGCTTTCCACAAAGTCAGATCCTTCTTGATCGCTCTCTTCCTTCAGACCAGTGGCTGTGGTCATAAATGTTAGCCAGGTGGCTGCAGTAGAAAGTAAAAGGGTCATGGCAAACCCTCAATTTTTTTTTTACCACAAGTTGTCTGACACTCAGACTAAATGAAGTGACTAGGACTGCAAACTTTTAGCAGTCCATGAAGCAATTAGATATTTCCAAAAACAAGCTGAGGCATGCCACTACTGTCTTTATAGACCATAAACCTGTTTCATTTTCATTTAACAACCCTCGCAATTCCTGCTCTTCTTGGCATTTTTTCCTGTTACAATTTATCGCACAATTCACTACAGATTTGCATCACCCACAAGGAGCTGACAGCTTAGTTGCAGATTACTTTCCAAGAATCAACGTGCTCTCCTCAGAAGTGTTTCTAGCGAAGCTGGCTATGGTACAAGAAATGGACAAGGACTTACATGAGTTCCTTTCAAAGCAAAGAACAGAATGGAGCTGAAACAAGTACTTATGAGCAGCTTCCTCATCTGGGTTGATGTTTTGCAGAGTCAACCTCAACCTTTCATTTCATTCCATTGTAGGAAGCAGGTTTGTGATGCAGTTCATGATCTCTCACATTCTGAAGCCTACATGACTATCTGTATGAGGGGAGCAGACAGATAAGCTTGGCTTGGTTTATGTCACTACATTTGTGGGTTGAGGCATGCCTGTCTCATCAGCTGGCCAAAGTCAGACATCACATCCACAAGCCTCTCAATTTCTTTTGGGAACCAACAGGCCATTTTTCTCATATCTATAGACCTCTTAGGGCCATTATACCAGTGCAAGGATTTGAATATATAAGGGGCATTCAATTGAAAACCAGTCACTAGTGTAAGGTAATGGTAACGAATTTTAGTAACTCAAAAATGAAGTTATATACAGTACAGCACTTCGTCGTCCATTGCAAATCAAAGTCCGCAAATAGCTTGTTCTAGAGGTCCAAACACATGAAAGTCACACAGTGAAAGGTCGGGACTGTATGGTGGATGTTCCAGTGTTTTCCACTGAAACTGCCGCAATGTTGTCTTCACCACATTGGCCATGTGTGGGCGGGCATTATCATGCAGGAGGATAAAGCCATTGGACAACATGCCTCGGCATTTCATCTTGATGGCTCATCTAAGGTCGTGTAAAGCATTCCCTTCCACAACCATTTCCAATGTGATGACACGATGAGCCTGTCCAGGATGAGCGTTGTCTTCCAGTGACTAGCGCCCCTCAAGGAATCACGTGTGCCATTCCACAAGACTTGAATGACTCAGACTGTACCCACTGTACACAGCCTTCATCCGTTGATACATTTCACAGCCTCCAACTCCCTCCACCACCAAAAATCGAATCACTCATCCTTGTTCCTGCTTACTTGCCTGCATGTTTGGTAGTGGATTATAACTTATGTGACCACCTTCTCTTCAGCGTGAAACCACGCTGGCACTATGCAACATCAAACAGTGTGCACGCATCAGTCTCTCTACCAATAGATGGTGCCACCATACAGGCAGTTATGTGGTACCACCTTACGTGTAAGGCAAAGATAGACACACTGACCAGGTTTCATTTGAATGAACCTCATATTCTCATGGGCACTGATAGGTCTACTCACTGGGTCAAAGCCTCATCTATTATGGACATTTCTGCAAAGACATTTGCATGAGTTTTCTTGATAGCCCGGATCCCCAACAGATGTGGCAGCAGATCGAGGCCGACAACTTGGGTATTCTTTGTTCAGTGAACTAGCTACTTTATATTGGTTCACTCTTCATTGTTCCACCAGCTACCATCTGGCAAGCAATGGCATGGTGGAACGCTGGCACAGAACACTCAAGTCAGTGTTAATGTGTCACAAGTCATCCTAGTTGACAGCATCACCACTAGTATTACTTCAGCTGTGAATTGCTTTCAAAACCATTGGTGCTACAAATGAGGAAATGCATTGCAAATTTCTGACTTCCTACAGCATCTCACCATACAAACCCACCCATTTTGTGCCTAAAGACCTCATTTACTGTACCCATGTCACGCTCCATACGGATGTTGTTAGAGCACCCTTGCAACCACCTTACACTGGCCCTCTCCCAGTTTTAGAAAGACACACTCACACACTGACACTCCTAGGCAATGCCAAGCCCACTGAGTGGGTAAAACCAGCATACCTGATCATCAATGGACTCAGCTGTTGTAGATGCTCACAAGTCGACAAGCATTTCTCCTCTCAACGAGCACTCACAACCATTAATACTGGCACCATTTCTCTTGAGAGCAGGCCGGCTATTTTGGCACAAGTATCCTTTCATTCCAGGATTTCCACTCTACAGGAGGGCAGGGGGGAGGGACAGGGGGGGGGGGAGTCGTGTGGCAGTGCAAGCAGTTGAACAAGAAGGTGAAGGTGTGGACAATCTTTGTGTCTATGTGATGTTTGTTCCCTGATTTCCACTGTTCATTAAAGTAATTGAGTAATAACATTTGTGATGTTGCTATTCAATTGTGGATTATGGCTTCCACATTATTATGGCCCTCTTCTGCAGTTTAAAAACTGTGTCCACATTTTGTGCCTTTGATCCTCAGAAAAGAATTTCATTGTACGTTTGATCACCAGAAAAAAACTCTACAACTAAGAATTGAGTGTCAGTTGGCATAGTATGTCACTACAAGACAATGGCTGTTGCAAACTGATGCTAGCACCCTAAGAGCAAAGCATGCTGATCACATTCTTGTTGCCAGTATCTTTGTATGTTCATTCCAAGTTAGTTGACAATCAGTGTTAACCCCTAAAAACTTTGTGTTTGTTGCACAGTCTATAGACCTATGATTTGTGCTTACAATGACAGAACTGCCTTGTCTCTTATGCTGAGCTGCATACGTCTTCTTTATGTTCAAAGTTAACTTATTATCTTCAGCCCAATTGTAAACATCATTGAGGGTTTCATTTGATTTTCGTGACAGGAGTACTGATATTTTATCAGTGACTATGATGTTGCTGTCAATGGCAAAGAGAACTTTTTCTCCATGTCTTACATTGTGTGGAAAGCCATTGACATTATTAAGAACAGGACTGAATCCAATACACTATCCTGAGGAACACCTATGTTTGAATATTTCTTGGCTGACAGTTGTTTTAACAAAAATTTGTTGTCAGCACATGTGTGAAAAATCCCCACCTTTTGCACCCTGTTTTCCAGGGAAGACTAAAATCACTCATTCACCTTTCCTCATATCTAGTACTTTTGAGTCAACAGTGTCAAAAGCCTTGGAGAAGTCTAAGAAAATGCCTGTAACACAATCAAGCCTATCAAAAGCTTCAAATACCACTTTCATGAACTCTGCAATGGCTGATGTTGTACTTCTTCCACTTATGAAACCAAGCTGTGCTTCATTAAAGAGGCTGCATTTATTCATGTAACTTATCTATGCCTCTGACATAATTGCTTCAGTTATTTGTGAGAATGAAGACAGCACTGAAACTGAACTGTAGTTTTCAATGCTTTCAGCACTACCTGGGCACTATTTGTGATTGCCTTAGTTACTCTGGAAAAACACCTGAACTAAAGGATTCATTTATTGTGTTTGTTAATGGGGCTTCTATGCTGTCTGTACATGCCTTCAGAACAGACAGGAAGCTCATCTATGCTTGCTTACTTCTTATTTTTTAATTAATGTACTGTCTTCCTAACTGCAGTCTCTGTTGTGGGAAACAACATTATTTTCCTTGCTACGTAATATGTACATCATTGTGGGTGCTACATGTGTCTGAGGAAGATTTTGCTGCAGCTTCTCCTCAGCAGCAGAAAACAATCATTTACAAAATTTGCTAATTTCTGAGGACTATCTATTATGCTACCCTCATCTTTCATTTGTATATTGTTATACTTGCATCTATTTTTTCCAGTTTCTTGTTTTACAAATCCCACATCACTTTGCTTTGCTTTTATTTTCTGTATTCTACATTAAGTTCTCATTGAATGATTTTCTTGCCATAAGTACGTTCCTGTATATTTTTTATACCTGTTACATTACTCATGGAACTGTGGGCTAGTGCAGCGCTTTTGCATAGACCTGAAAAATTTAAGTGTCCATGAAGACGTTCTAATATTGGCAGTTATCCATCTATTTTCCACAGCTGCTAGTTTTAGAAATTAAAAATGCTGCTTCAAAACTTAATTCAAACAATGTGCAGAATTTAAAGAACTTACATCTATATTGCTTCCCATGTACACTTCATCCCATGTTTGATTTGCCAATTCCCTGGAAGAATTATGTGTCTCATGACCTGAGAAAATTATTTTGTGGGCTTGCTGTCTTGCAGGTTTCGCCAAGCCTGTCTTTAGCTTTATTATCTGAGAATGATCCGAAAGGCCAACATCTCTTATAAGTACTTTACAATTTTCCGTTTCAGAATCCATTTCTGTGATGCCAAAAGTGCTCAAAATTCTTTGGAAGTTATGCTTCTATAACTTTAATTTATGTTTGGTTTACCACTGACATGACAGTTGCTCTCTCTCCATCATACCTTCTCTCTCTCTCTCTCTCTCTCTGTTTGAAAAAGATCTCTTAATATATTGTTTTTTGTTGTTTCTTCTTATTGATTTTTAACTATGAATATTGTATTGAGCAGTCAGTAAATTGAGCCATGAAGTGGAGCTATATCTTTCAATGTATTGAACTCAAACAAAACGTGCCATGGTTGAGTGATTTCCAGTGTCAGGAATGTATCATAACAAAAGACAGCCAAAAGGAAATTAAATGGAAGGAAAGAAGAGAAGCAGCTAAAGACACAGGTCTCAGAACGTTTATAAAATGTAAGGTGCATTTTGTTGTTCACTGCTAATTTCTTAGAAGTTCAGCTGTAACTCGAAGGAGAGAGGTTCTTGTGCTAAGCACTTACACTTATCAATCAGATCATTATGACCACCTACTTAACGGCCAAAATGTCCACCTCTGGCATAGATAACAGCAGTGGCGTGTCATGGCATGGAAGAAATGATGCCTTGGTAGGTCGCTGGAGGGAACTGGGACCACATCTGCACATACAAGTCACCTAATACCCGTAAATTCCAAGGAGGGGGCCGATGGGCTCTGACGCCACATTCAATCACATCGCAGATGTGTTCAATCGGATTCAGATCTGGCGAGTTTGGGGGCCAGTACATCAACAGGAATTCACCGCTTTTCCCTGAACCACTCCATGACACTCCCGACCTTGTGACATGGCGCATTATCTTGAAAAATGCCACTGCCGTCAGGAAACGTAATCGTCATGAAAGTGTGCTCGTGGTCTGCAATGGGTGGACAATATTTCTTAACCATCGTGGTGCCTTGCACAAGCCCCACTGGAGTCATGGGTGCCCATGTGAATGTTCCCCAGAGCATAATAGAGCCACTGCCAGTTTGTCTTCGTCCTGCGGTACAGATGTTAAGGAGCTGTTCCCCTGGAAGACAACGGATTCACATCCTCTCATTGGCATGATGAAGAAGGTATCAGGAGTCATTAGACCGTGCAGTGCCCTGACACTGCACCTATGTCCAGCCCCGATGGTCACATACCCATTTCAGTCGTAATTGCCGATGTCGTGGTGTTAAAATTGGCAAATGCAAGCCCATCATTAGGAGTGTTGGGTGGACTGTGTGTTCACACACGTGTACTCTGCCCAGCATTAAAGTCTGATATTAGTTCCACCACCATTTGCCACCTGTCCTGTTTTAGCAGCCTGTGGTGTCCGCCATCTGTTATGAGGGACGGCCACCCGAGCCCGCGATGTCAGGACATAGTTTCACCTTGAGCTTGGTACTTGTTGAAGACATCACCACAGCAGTCCTCAAGCACCCATTAAGTTGTGCAGTTCCTGGAATACTTGTATCGAATCTGTAGGCCATCAAAATCTGCCCTCTGTCAAACTCAGATAGGTCACGCGCCATCCCCATTCTAGACATGGATGGCACACTCACCGATCCTACATGCACCATGCATATGTCTGAGTAGCAGCTGCTATTGCCTGGGTGGGTTTGCATCAATAGTAGGTCAGTGGTCACGATGTTCTGGCTGATCACTGTAAGCGTATCAGATACAGAAAGTGAAGTAAGTTATCAAATACCGGGATCCCACTTAGTTTCCTATCAGCATAGCACATGAAAGGAAGGAATGGAGATTGATGGTTTCACTTCCTGTCAATGATGGGGTAAATAGAAATGATAAAGCACATTAAACTAGGTTACTATGTTGAGTTGTAATTAAGTTGACCAAAGTTTCACTTCTGTAGAAGCTTTATTTAGATTCAAAATTAAAAGTATGTACAAAATATTTACAAGATAATACATTTTAACAACACACTGTATAGAAAATTACAGTCTTTTACCAGTCATTGTGTCACAAGCAGCTTCCACTTGCCCATAAAAAAACCTAGTGAATCAAAATGTCTTCTGTATGGACCAAATATACATCACACAGCAAATAAAAATATTAATACAAAATATTGCTTTTTATAAATGTGGTACGCTGTACATTGTCATACAGAAGAATGCACTGGAGCTCTAACAGAGAGTTTGCTAAGTGATGGAATATGTAACCATCACAATAAAATTGTTATATATGTTTATGATACAATTTAAGGCACTGTTTGCCATAGGTACTTTAATATTTTAATATGATGAATACTGTTGTAAAACAAATGATGGTGACCTGTTGATTCTGTAGGCTCTGAAGGACTAGCGAACAACACACCGATCTGCTGTTCCTTATCCCCGTACTTACCTAATAGCAGAGTGTAGCACTTGCTAACACAGGAACTTTTTTAATTGAATGAGAAGATGTGACTCTGAAGGTATAAATTGGTATCTTTTTCGGTTAATGCAATTTATTCACAATTAAAGATCTGCATGAGGTTGTTATCATAGTATTAGATGTCATGTTGAGTCACAAGTGCCCTCTGTTATGTATTTGACACAAACTAGGCAGTATAGAAGCATGATTGTATAATAATCACCTGGTTGGTTTTTGCATACACAGCAGGTACCCTGTTCATGTAGTTCAATTGAGCCAAATATCTTATACAGGTACTTACTGAATTTCAAACTTCTAAGTGCATGTTAGTCACTGCCTCTAGCATCAATTTTCCACCAGGGTTCTAGTCCTGTTTGAAATAAGGCACATTTTCGCCAAAAGAATGGTTTCATAGTATGACTTAGAAATTTGCTAGTTATTTATCACTATGCAAGGTATGCCAGAATGGATCCAAGTTGTATTCAACTTCAAGAACTGATCTAGTGTAAGGGAGCCTGAAAAAAATGTGCCCACTAAAATGCACAACCATTCCTTATGCAATATTGAACCTCCCACCCTTCAATCAACATTGAGGAATCTTGTCAGCATTGGGCTTTAACACATGTCAAGCTGAATGATATACCTCATGCCATGTGTCTGCCAGCAGTTACAGCAGAGGCTCATTTCTAATTTCTTGTGCCTGGGCTAGTTTGGTGGCGAAACATGTATCATAAGTGTTCTAAAGACCATTTTGCTAAACACCATTGTGACAACATTCTGTTATTACTCCAAATGTGACGCGAGTCTGGAAGAGTAGCAGGGATGTAAGCTTCATAGCAGCCTGCATCCCAACACTAACAGAATTTATTTATGCCAAGATGGTGACTACAGTCATAAATTGTCAGCCCCCAACCATGTTTGCCCATCAGATATAATAGGCACTGGAGGGTGCCCTCAGTGAAATTTCTTTTCTATTTTGTGTTTCACAAAAGAGATAAAGACTGCTCAGTGTTCCTCCATCACAGCATGGAAGGTCTGCAACCCTTTCGAAAGGTAACAAAATGACAAACAGAATTTCTGTTATTCTTATTATTAAAAAGGGAAGGAAGATAAGGGTTTAATATCCCACTGATGACTAGGTGATTAGAGGTGGAGCACATGCTTGGATTGGGGAAGGAAATCAGCGGTGTTCTTTCCAAAGCAATTATGTGATTTAGGGAAACCATTGTAAACCTAAATCTGGATGGGCACATAGGCATTTAAACTGTCTTAATCATTGCATCACTTCACTCAGTTTTTGTTGGTGAAAGCAAGCAGTAACTTCAGCAGTTTCTTTGTAAGTATACAAATATTAAAAATACATTCATTGGAAATTTGTGTTAAAATGTTGGTCTAAAAATACTGTATCATTAATATTACAATATTAATAACAACAAATGTATGAAAAATACATAGGCAGTAGTATTGCTGGTGACAAAAACATAACTAGAGTATTTTTGGAAAATATGTACAAGTTTTCAAAGAAATTGTTTTTTTGTACATTCTTCACACTATATTTTTACACACTATATATACAGGTAGGCCATGTCTCTAAAATGTATACCACATAATTCCAATCTTCTACACATCTCACATTCCTGGTAATGAACAATTCTAAACATTTCCAAAATATTTTTCTCCATTTTTTACTCATACTGCAGAAATATCAATGACTCATCACAGACATTATGAAGATAAATGAAAAAAAAAAAAAAAATCCTGTGGAATATATGCAGGTACTTGATTCATGTCTTCACAGTGCAACAACTGCTGAACCAGACATCTTTGAGTTGTACAGTCTACACAGTTACACCAACATAGAATGGTGGAAGGCTTTACTGTGATCTTATTTACAGCAAATAATTCTGACCTTAGGAAACTGTTGATGAAGTACTTGTTAATGAAACAAAAATGAGAGAGAGCAGTGTATAATTAATTAGGTGCAATGTAACAAAGCATCATAATTTTCTATTAACAAATTTTAATGCAGAGCAAGAAAATTATGACCACAGAAACCTGTTGATGAAGTACTTGTTAATGAAACAAAAATGACAGAGCAGTATAATTTAATTATGTGCAATGCAACAATGCATCATTATTTTCTACAAACAAATTGTAACAACTGAAAGGCACCCCACAGTAAAATTCACACAAGCTGTAGATACTTTTTAACCAGCCCTTTGCATAAGATACTAATTTAGAGGTTCCCCATTATGCTGATCTGCATTACTTACTAGCAACCCCACATGTCAGCCAAATTAATAGAAAAAGCATTGCAACATTACTTCAACTACACTGTATGTAAATATGTGGGGTATCACACAAAGTAAATCTTCCAAGAGTCAAGAAGATGCTCAGGAAGTGACTCCACTTTAGTAACATGAGGAATGTGTAATAACCTTACATGAAATGAACTCAGTTATTCAGCTTGCAAGAAAACGAATATGTAAGCAGTTGTATTGCTGGTAATGTAAACAGAAGATTCAAGTTTTTTTTTTAAAATATACGGACGTATTATGCGGACAGTATATCGTGGCAGTTGGCTGCGAACATAAACAAACGAGACCTTAGATTTCCAAAGAGGAGAGGAGCGTTGCGGGGCAACAAGCCTACCTCCTTATCGAAGGATTGCCAATCTTACGTCTGCTTTCTGTGCCTCCACGAAAGCAGAATTGTAATAATGATCATAGGGATTGTTAATTCCTCCTGTTGTAATGAAAGTTGCATTCGAATCCCTTTATGCAGCAGGATTAGTTTCTTCACTCATTTCAAAATTAGAAAAAAAATCAAGCCACAACACAAAGCAATTGAAGTATACAAAGTGTTCAGTAGTGGCTATAGTGCAAATGTTTGCTGCAGTCGGCAGTGGTCGTTCAGGCGTGAACTGTATCAGTATCTTACGCGACCGTATTTCGAAACACTCCCCACCTAAAACTGCCACAGTATAGTGTTCACATCATACTGTAAGAAAATTAGGGTTTTGTAGTGAGACCAATCGTGTCATATAAATTATCAGAGCTGATCAGTATTTCCAAAGGAATTCAGGGGTTACCCACTGAGAGGAACTGCTGTAGGCACAGTGTATATGGTGAAAATGTAAACTGGTAACAGTCTGGAGTGGACAGCTTTGCTCTGTGCAAGAGAGGTCAATGTCTCGTACAGGTGACGATGCCGTAGACTGGAAGAGAAGCCTCGATGCATCCGAAGGGTCGTGCTAATTCTCACCCCACCAGTGTGTACTACATCCAGAGCCGGCTTTTATACTCCGAGAACTGAAATGTACTGCGGTTATCTCCGTACTTTACTTCGAACACACCACTGGCCGGTATAACGTCGCGCAGTGTAGCGCGGTAGTCGGTAGGTGCATACAGAGGGCCGATCGGCGGTACATGCCGCGCCCCGGAGAAACTCGCAGTGCTCGGGCAGTCAGACCCTGGAGACGTGCAGCGAGCCGGAGGCGGGCGTCCTGGCGAGCGGCAGCGCGTGGTGCTGGTGGGCCTTGCGAGGCGCCGTGAACAGCTTGGACCAGGCGCGGCACGTCTTGCCCGACCACACCCACATGCCCGAGGTGACGCCGACGACGAGCGACAGGAAGAGGCGCAGCAGCGCCACCTCGACGGCGGCGGCGGCGGGCAGCGGCTGCGGCTGGCAGCCGGCGGGGGCGGCGGGCCCGGCGGCGGTGGCGGCGGCCATGCGGCAGTCGAGCGCGTGCAGCAGCGCGAGCGCGCGCCAGCGCGGCCGGTGCCACGATTCGTACAGCAGGCAGGCGAGCGCGCCGGCCGCGGGCAGCGCGTACAGCGCGCAGAACACGCCCAGCCGCGTCATCAGCCGCTCCAGCTTGCCGGCGCCCGCGCCGCGGCCCGCCACCTTGACGGCGGCGCGCACGCGCAGCAGGGCGGCCCCCGCCAGGGCTGCCAACACGACGCCGGCCAGCAGCAGCGCGCCCTGCGGCACCACCACCAGCGCCACGGCGGCCGACTCCGACACCTGCGGCCATACGCTGGTGTCAGTCCTCTCACTCATTCACTCGCCGTATTCATCGAGAAGGCCAACCTTCCGCTATGCTGAATGAGGCGAGGTATAAAATATACACGAACGACAAAGAAATATATTTCAGAAACTGAATGCGTGCCATGTATTAACACAACTATCGCTATACGGTACTGCGTTACTAACACACAACTTTGCAGGTATAGCTTTCAGAAATATGGCAGCTGCTTACGGCTGGGAGTGTTGAAGTTTCAACTATTACCTCGAAAACATAGTTACATAGTCAATTTAGTGGTTTTATATATATATATATATATATATTTTGTACGTATGTGTCTGCAGTTCAGATGCACACTGATATCCCATCGCCACAGTAATATAGCGCGCCGCCAAAACAAAATACAGCAGAAAACGGAGTGTACTGCTGTAATTGGTTTTCTGCAGTCATATCAGGCCAGTTTACATGACTTCTTTAGCCGTCTGGATTGGCCCCACACTGCTGCACCGTCTCGGTTACGTATCGAACACAATTCTACTAAATAGGACAATATCTAAAATGTTTGACACAACCAACGGTAGTCAAGCCATTGTCACTAAAACAATGAAATTTTTAAAAGGTTACGTAACTAGTTTCGACGCACTCAGCCGTCATTTTCAGTTGCAATGACAAACCTGTAAAACTGCATTAATAATTGCAACCCCGTTTCGGCGCATACGCTTTTTTGAGCATACACCAGAGACAATTCGCTGGCGATAACGCCTGCAATCGGTTGCTCTGTTCGACACACGAGCGACATGCCAAGTAATTTCAGTCAGTATTTTGAACACTACTGAGCCGTTAAGCTCTACTATAGAAAATGAACTGTTCTCGATCTCTGTACGTCGTCTTATACCTGGAGAAAAAGAGAGAGGATTGTAATTTATTAAACTTGTTTTGGAAGGCTTTCCTTGGGAACTGTTGGTTTCGCTACAGAATATATTACACTTCTCATTTACGACAAGGGTGTTGCGTACATGTTTCCATACTGCATTACGCAAATGCCTTCTTCTGTTGACGAATTAAAAGCTTTGATAATGCGTCTAGTTGTTTCAAAAATGGTTCAAATGGCTCTGAGCACTATGGGACTCAACTGCTGAGGTCATTAGTCCCCTAGAACTTAGAACTAGTTAAACCTAACTAACCTAAGGACATCACAAACATCCATGCCCGAGGCAGGATTCGAACCTGCGACCGTAGCGGTCTTGCGGTTCCAGACTGCAGCGCCTTTAACCGCACGGCCACTTCGGACGGCGGAGTTGTTTCACAAACAACTGAAGATCACCAGCTGGAGCCCAGTAGATGAACTTCCCATGAATTTCTGCTTTTCGAGCACAAATTTCGAAAATATACACACTATAAAATATGGAAATATCTACGTTTTTAGATTCGTATTCTTTCTTAATATAAATAGGAAGTCCGACTTTAACTTCATTTTTCAGTGTGACTCGTGGTCCCTGAGTAAGTATAAATTCCGACCAACAGCCCTTATTCCAAGTGGACGTACAGAAATTAAAGAAAAACTGCAGAGCCAGCGATGGATCGCTGCATTCTGCGATTTGCCCACATTCGTAGAAATCGCGCGACATGGCGACGGATTGCTGCATCTGCATTTACATCCGCATCTACATGTCGACTGGCCGGCCGGAGTGGCCGAGCGGTTAAAGGCGCTACAGTCTGGAACCACACGACCGCTACGTCGCAGGTTCGAATCCTGCCTCGGGCATGGATGTGTGTGATGTCCTTAGGTTAGTTAGGTTTAAGTAGTTCTAAGTTCTAGGGGACTTATGACCACAGCAGTTGAGTCCCATGGTGCTCAGAGCCATTTTACATGTCGACTATCCACCACACGGTATATGGTGGCGGGCACTACCTGATCGCCCTTGTCTGTTCTATTCCGGAATCCTGCGTGAGAGGAACGACTTTCGGTTAACCTCCGTGTGCGCCGTAATTCATCTAATTTTGTCGACGTAGTCATTTTGGGAAAAGTATGAGGGAGGAAAACTTTCCGGAACGTACGACCATCAGACTTTGAAAAACAGACCTCCCTGTGAAGTACAATGCCTCTATTGTAGCGTCTGTGTGTGGAGTTCATTGAGTATCAATGTTGAAACGATCCCGTGACAAAACGCGCCGCTCTTCGTTGCATCTTCTGTATCTCATTTATTAATCCAATCCGATAAGGGTGCCAGACTGATGAACATTATTGAAGAAATGGTCGAACAGGTGTTTTGCAAGCCAGTTCTTTCGATGATGAATTGCATTTCTTTAAGATTCTTTCAACGAATCTCAGCCAGGCATCTTCTTTTCCTACAATTTGTTTTATGTGGACATTATACTTGAGGTCGCTCCGGATAATTACTGCGAGACATTTTACGGTAGTTACTGTTTCTGGTGTTTTGTCGCCAATAGCGTAATTATTGTAAAGTACAGCAGGCAGCAGCGAAGGATGCCTGCGAGGGGAGAGGCAGGGGGCACGGAAACAACTCTCTTCCGCCCCGCGAAACGGACTGTGTTGCCTGCCTGAAAAATGTTGCCTCGCAGGCAGACTTGATTGTTGGCTTTGTTGCGTACCATTGCTCGCAGATTTTCGTCTCAAAGTCCCTTTCATTTTTTCATATACAACTCCAGCGCCAAGAGGGAAAATTCTAGCGAAACGTGAAAGCAGGAGTCACATCCACATTAAAATCACGAAAGTGACGAGAGAATCCTACTAATAATTAAAACGATAAGTGTATAGTAACGAAAAAAACACCATATGTAACTCCATACACTGATACAGCAGTGACTGATGCCAAGTACAAACTGGAGTATCTGACCGACATTAATTCGGATGTGTCAGTACAATGAAGACGTGAGATGATTTGATGTAGTTACGTCGGTCACGTATCCCCAGGTGAAAAAAATGGTTCAAATGGCTCTGAGCACTATGGGACTTAACTGCTGAGGCCATCAGTCCCCTAGAACTTAGAACTACTTAAACCTAACTAACCTAAGGACATCACACACATCCATGCCCGAGGCAGGATTCGAACCTGCGACCGTAGCGGTCTCGCGGTACCAGAGTGTAGCGCCTAGAGCCGCTCGCCCACCTCGGCCGGCTATCCCCAGTTGAGTCACACTTACAACTTTCACCTAGTGTCATTCACGAAAATATTTTTGAAACAGCGCATGCCGTCCTGTCTAGCCCACAGGCTGCGAGTACTCTTCGTCTGTTTATTCACAATCGGAGAATGTGTACGCTGCGCCCTCATCCCTTCCTCCGTAAACACGTTTCTGTAATTTTTTTATAGGCAGCTTTATCAAGTTTTATGAAGCATTACTGAAAAAAATATTACTTTCAGGAACTATGTTGATGACAAACATGGCACACAGCAAATTAAGTGTATCACTCTAGGAAATAAATACAAATTGTATAAAACTTGCAAAAGAACTGAGACTAAAAAAAATCTATCGTATTTTTCTGTAGCAGCTACCATACATCGTTGTAAAACACGGCACATAACAAATTAAATGTATCACTGTTGTAAATAAATACAAATTTTATGAAATTTGCCAAAGAACTGAGAGTAAAAAATCTGTCTTATTGTTTATAACAGCTACTATACACTGACTTCAGTATTACGTGTAATAACTAACAGATTTTGTTTGTCATAAGAAATTAATAGAGCATAAATAATTAATTAGAAATAAAAGCAAACGCGCTATAATTAACAGTTGAGAAAATATCCCTTCGACGACGTATGTTTCCTATCATTATTTTATTTCTCGGCCGGCCGCGATGGTCTAGCGGTTCTAGGCGCGCAGTCCGGAACCGCGCGACTGCTACGGTCGCAGGTTCGAATCCTGCCTCGGGCATGGATGTGTGTGATGTCCTTAGGTTAGTTAGGTTTAAGTAGTTCTAAGTTCTAGGGGACTGATGACCACAGATGTTAAATCCCATAGTGCTCAGAGCCATTTGAACCATTTTTTTATTTCTCGTTTTCACGCTCTGGCGAAGCAAACTCCTTCACTGGTACAGGGTACACTCTAGATGTAGATGTAGACTGTGTATTGAAGTCAGGTTTGCCATAGCAGCTGGATCTGACAATCTGCTTTCAGCTATACTCGACTTTTGAGTAGTGTTGTAATCTTTAATTCGCTGAAACTGCGTTCTCAAGATACTGCAGTCCTCATCATTGTCATAAATCGCCTAAATGATTGGATAAGCATGTCTTAACCCCTGCTTTGAAAATAGTGTACTTTCAAAACATGAAAATGGAAAGCGGTGTCAAGCCTTATCATAAGCTCTTTCGCGTGGCACTTCAAACAGCTGTTTCGCTAACTAGCTGCGCTTTATTAGTGGCTCTGCTATATTTGGTATCAAAATCAGATGCACATTTTACAAAATAAGATACAGCGCTTTAATATAAAGAGATTCCTGACAGGAAATTAAATTCGGATGCAATGTTGAGATACGGATGAGAGATGTTTTTTTATTTCACTAATTATTCTACCAAATAGTCTGAAACAGTCGGAGGAAGGCAATGGCAAACCACCTCCGCTAGGACCTTGCCTAGTAGAGCGGTGCGGGTCTCCCGCATCGTCCCCTACGCTCTGTCAAGGAGTATGGGACCTCGTCATCATCAGTCTGCAACAGTACGTTCGATCAGTCTCGTTTCAGTTCTCAGTAGCCAGCAATGAGAAGGCTTCGGTGCCACATCGCCGACCTCTGACATTCTACAGTACCGAACGAAGTAACCGCAAGAACTCCATTGCTGAGCATTAACGGTGGCTATGTGGAGGAAGCGCACTCTTGACACGTATATCATGTTCGCGGTATATCCCTGTCCGATAGCAGTTGATTGTATATTACGCTACTTCGACCAAATGACGCCGCGAAAACGGCGTGCGGTTACATTCGCGGGCCGAGGAAACGCTCAGTGGAAGAACTCATGTAAACAGGGCGAACAGAAACACGAGAACAGCAAAAACACAATCCCATGCCTAATACGGTGTAAGAAAACTGTTGGCAGTAAAACAGCTTCCACTCTGCTCAGAATGTATAAATACAGGTCACGTATGATTTTCAGGGGAACTTTATACCAGTCTTCGTGCGAAGTAGCCGCAATTTCTGATGGAGGTGAACAGCAATCAGGCATCCTTTTCTCGAAGGCAGACCACAAAGACTCAATGACACTGAAATCTGGTGACTGGTTGGAATGGGAGATGCGACAATTCATCCTCGTACTCACAAAACCAGTCCTGGATGGTGCGAGCCATGTAAACATTGGGCATGTCTGCTTGGAATACGGCACCACCACTGGGGAATAAACATTTTGCCATGGGATGGGCCCCCTCAGCCGAAATGGTCACACCTAGGAAGTAATGCGACTAGAGATGCGTCAGCTCGAGTTACCAAACCAAGTTAACTTGAGTTGATGGGATTTCAAGCCAACCCGTGTTAGAATGCTGCTAACCCGAGTTGCTTTCACGTTGCTATCCGGTTCTGCGTGAGGCCCGAGTTTACCGAGTTGAGTCTATGCCTACAGAACGGGACGTCACTCATTGTGATCTTTAAAAGTGCACTAGATTATTATTATTTATTTATTTAGATCAATTCGTGAAGCGTTTCATAAATGTTATCTAAAAGTGAATCTATACAAAACACTAGCGTCATGCCAACTCGGAAATACAGATCTATTAAATTATGAGTACAAAGTGACGGAGAGTGACGAAGATGAAGCGATAACTTTACATCAAAAATGGTTCAAATGGCTCTGAGCACTATGGGACTTAACATCTATGGTCATCAGTCCCCTAGAACTTAGAACTAATTAAACCTAACTAACCTAAGGACAGCACACAACACCCAGCCATCACGAGGCAGAGAAAATCCCTGACCCCGCCGGGAATCGAACCCGGGAACCCGGGCGTGGGAAGCGAGAACGCTACCGCACGACCACGAGATGCGGGCTAACTTTACATCATTTATGCTCGAGCTGTGATATTTGGCTGCCTTAACACTGTCCTGTCGTCGTCAGAATCCTCACAGCAAATCCCGGGTGTTTTTGCGGCCTATAGCACGGTAAGAATTCATACACTTGACGAGGCATTTAGCTATCTTAAGATCGTCGCATCTCCGTCAAAATGTTACAGCAAATTCAGAGTGTTTCATGAGTGCTCTTTCGGATTTCAGCTTGTAGTGTGGCATCCATTAACGCTCGTCGCGAGGCATTTGGCTACCTTAAAGCTCTCCAAATCGCCGGAAAACCCATTGCAGGTTCCCGATGTACCACTATATTCAAAATCTCGTGTCAGAAGACCCAAAATCGCGGCCTGTAATGCGGTATGCAGTCATGTTCGTGAACCGGCTTCTGGCAACCTTACGATCGAACAATGGCTGTCAAAATAGCGACATGTAGAGCGGTATGCAGTCATAATCGTGAACAGCCATTTGACAACCTCACGATCGCCCGATAGCCCTCAAAATCTATAGAGCATCTTCAAGGTTTTTCATAAGTTTATCTTCAAAATTACAAGCCGAAAGACCAAAATTGCGCCATATATAGTATCCATCACTCTCGTGACTTACAGCTCGTGGTCGTGCGGTAGCGTTCTCGCTTCCCACGCCCGGGTTCCCGGGTTCGATTCCCGGCGGGGTCAGGGATTTTCTCTGCCTCGTGATGACTGGGTGTTGTGTGCTGTCCTTAGGTTAGTTAGGTTTACGTAGTTCTGAGTTCTAGGGGACTGATGACCATAGATGTTAAGTCCCAGAGTGCTCAGAGCCATTTGAACCAATCTCGTGACTTAATATGCAAACACCCATCGGGAAACCGCGAAGCTCGGGCTGGTAAACAGAGCTGAGTCGTAATCTGCGCAGACGCGGAAGAGAGAACAACGTTGAATGTTACCTCAGTTTTTTTCGTCCTAACTCGGTGTAGGCAAACTTTCAACTCGGTTAACTCGGTCTGGCGTAAACCAGAGTTGGCCTATCGCTAAATGCAACCTTGCAGATTAACGATGGGGACCCATGGAATACCACGGTATGGCTGTCCAAATCATCACCGAAACCCTGCCACGTTTCGCTGGTGAGACGTAAACTCGGGCAGAAGTTGGAAACAGTGGGCAACAAGACCCATCAGACCAAATGACTTTCTTCCACTGCTCCACAGCCCAGGTTTTCTGCCTTCAGCAACACGTTTTCCCGTTTCGGGCGTTCGCATGACTGATGGAGTTGTTTTGGAATTCCGCTCGCCCTGCAGTTCCCTGCTTACGGAGATCCCTTGATTGTTGTTTTGGCGTTGACTGGGTTCGTAAGTGCGTCATTGCATTCTGCTGTGACTTTTCCAGCTGTTGTCGCCTTATTTTCGTCCCAATCCTCTTTAATGACCGTCTCTCACGATCTCTCAACACATGCTTTCGTCCGCTTTGTGATTGAGTGGATGATGTTCTCCCGCTTTCCCCATACGATGTATAAATTTTCGATATGGTTCCTCTGAGGAAACGCCAGACACTTCAGCTCCCTAAGCAGCATGCAGACAACCACAAACAATTTGCCCACGTTCGAATGCTATGATCTCCGTCGCCGCGAGGGGTAGCCGTGCGGTCTAAGGCGCCTTGACCCGGTTCGCGCGCGGCTCCCCCCCCCCCCCGCCCCCCCCAGCCCCCACCCCGTCACGGTTCGAGTCCTCCCTTGGGCATGGGTGTGTGTGTCGTCCTTAGTGTAAGTTAGTTTCAGTTAGATTAAGTAGTGTGTAAGCCTACAGACCGATGACCTCAGCAGTTTGGTCCCATAGAACTTACAACAAATTTCCAAAAATTTTGATCTCCGTCGTAATGGAATCAGCACTACACAGAACACTGTTCTAAACACGATTGACACTTGCAACGAGTCTGACCTTTGCAGGGGTGCCAACCACCAACAGATGCAAGAGCGCATCTGCAGGCTTGATCTGCATTGATGTACAAGCATGCATTTCTCACGGTGTTCGCATTTTTTTGTCCACCCCCCCCCCCTCCGCCCCACGAACCTCTCGCTGTTAGCTCGTACAACCTGTTTTTTTTTTTTTTTTTTTTTTTTTGTCCGCGATTGCGCCCTTGACCGGGGCCCATTTCGTCACGCTCTCGGTGAGGCCCCGTTCGCAATACGTCACATTTATCAACGTTCAGCATCGAGTGCCAGTGGCTGTAGATTGGATTAGATTGGATTAGTTTTTCATTCCACAGATCCATGCTGAGGAGATCCTCGTGGATGTGGAGCAAGTCAATATACACTCCTGGAAATGGAAAAAAGAACACATTGACACCGGTGTGTCAGACCCACCATACTTGCTCCGGACACTGCGAGAGGGCTGTACAAGCAATGATCACACGCACGGCACAGCGGACACACCAGGAACCGCGGTGTTGGCCGTCGAATGGCGCTAGCTGCGCAGCATTTGTGCACCGCCGCCGTCAGTGTCAGCCAGTTTGCCGTGGCATACGGAGCTCCATCGCAGTCTTTAACACTGGTAGCATGCCGCGACAGCGTGGACGTGAACCGTATGTGCAGTTGACGGACTTTGAGCGAGGGCGTATAGTGGGCATGCGGGAGGCCGGGTGGACGTACCGCCGAATTGCTCAACACGTGGGGCGTGAGGTCTCCACAGTACATCGATGTTGTCTCCAGTGGTCGGCGGAAGGTGCACGTGCCCGTCGACCTGGGACCGGACCGCAGCGACGCACGGATGCACGCCAAGACCGTAGGATCCTACGCAGTGCCGTAGGGGACCGCACCGCCACTTCCCAGCAAATTAGGGACACTGTTGCTCCTGGGGTATCGGCGAGGACCATTCGCAACCGTCTCCATGAAGCTGGGCTACGGTCCCGCACACCGTTAGGCCGTCTTCCGCTCACGCCCCAACATCGTGCAGCCCGCCTCCAGTGGCGTCGCGGCAGGCGTGAATGGAGGGACGAATGGAGACGTGTCGTCTTCAGCGATGAGAGTCGCTTCTGCCTTGGTGCCAATGATGGTCGTATGCGTGTTTGGCGCCGTGCAGGTGAGCGCCACAATCAGGACTGCATACGACCGAGGCACACAGGGCCAACACCCGGCATCATGGTGTGGGGAGCGATCTCCTACACTGGCCGTACACCACTGGTGATCGTCGAGGGGACACTGAATATTGCACGGTACATCCAAACCGTCATCGAACCCATCGTTCTACCATTCCTAGACCGGCAAGGGAACTTGCTGTTCCAAGAGGACAGTGCACGTCCGCATGTATCCCGTGCCACCCAACGTGCTCTAGAAGGTGTAAGTCAACTACCCTGGCCAGCAAGATCTCCGGATCTGTCCCCCATTGAGCATGTTTGGGACTGGATGAAGCGTTGTCTCACGCGGTCTGCACGTCCAGCACGAACGCTGGTCCAACTGAGGCTCCAGGTGGAAATGGCATGGCAAGCCGTTCCACAGGACTACATCCAGCATCTCTACGATCGTCTCGATGGGAGAATAGCAGCCTGCATTGCTGCGAAAGGTGGATATACACTGTACTAGTGCCGACATTGTGCATGCTCTGTTGCCTGTGTCTATGTGCCTGTGGTTCTGTCAGTGTGATCATGTGATGTATCTGACCCCAGGAATGTGTCAATAAAGTTTCCCCTTCCTGGGACAATGAATTCACGGTGTTCTTATTTCAATTTCCAGGAGTGTATTTTTTTTTAAGGTGAAATAACAATACTAATAGTATGAACATATATAATACATCAGTCGTTTCTATTTAAAAAAATTCTTCAATGGAGTAGAAGGAGTTGGCCACTAGTAAGTCTTTCATGCTCCTTTTAAACTGATCTTTATTTGTAACTAAATTTTTTGTGTTTGCTGGCAAATTATTGAAGATGGGTGTTCCTGAGTAATGGACCCTTTTTTGAGCTAAAGTAAGTGCTTTTAAGTCCTTGTGCAGATCATTTATGTTGCTGGTATTGTATGTATGAACCGAGCTGTTTGTTGGAAAAAGAGATACATTATTTAGGACAAATTTCATTAAGGAGTAAATATACAGAGAGGCAGTAATTAGTATACCCAGTTCTTTGAATAGGTTTCTACAGGACGTCCGTGAATTTACTCCCCAAATAATACGTACTACACGCTTTTGGACTCTGAAAACTTTTGTTTGACTTGAAGAGTTACCCCAAAATATTATACCATATGACATTATGGAATGAAAGTAGGCACAGAGTGTGCAAGCTATTTCATTTTTATGTCGCCTATGTCAGCTAACACTCGAATTGCAAATACAGATTTGTTAAGGCGTTTCTGCAGTTCTGTTGTGTGCTCCTCCCAACTGAATCACCGATCGTATGTAGCTGTTGCACGTGCCGTTTGCGGGGCGCTTTAGCAACGTCGGCAGCCAGGTGACCGCTGACGTGGGAGACCAGCCTACGGACTACAGGTAGGTAGCGGCGACGGACCTGGCAGAGGCCGGTGAGCTCGTCGGCGGCGACGTGTCGCAGCAGGAGGGCGGCGACGGCGAGCACGGCGGGCAGCGCCCAGGCGGCCAGGTGGAAGTAGGTGGCGAGCGCGTGCAGGCTCTCGCACGACCACTTCTTGGCGGCCGACAGGAACCAGCAGGCGGCCAGCACCAGCCACCACGCCGAAGACGCCAGCGAGAAGTAGTAGAGCGCCAGGAAGGACAGCGTGCACGCGCCCGACTCCAGCCCGTCCGTCGCCACGTGGCCCGCGCCCGCGCCCGCCGCCGCCGCCGCCCCCAGCGCCGCCTCCGGGGGCTGCACGCAGCTGAAGGCGGCCGCGCCCAGCGCGCCGCGCACGATGTACCCCAGCGCCAGCAGGTTGTAGCACAGCGCTGTTCCAAACACAAACACACACGCGCTGTAGCAAAACTCTGATAAAGGGACAAATAAGTACGCAAAAAAAAAAGAATACAATGAAGCAACTGTCCGAATGATACGTGGGACGGAAATCGGCACATGTGATGTACATGTTCAGACAATCAAATGATTACAGTTTCAGATAAACTGGACGATTTATTCGAGAGAAAGAGGTTCACAGCCCGCATCTCGTGGTCGTGCGGTAGCGTTCTCGCTTCCCACGCCCGGGTTCCCGGGTTCGATTCCCGGCGGGGTCAGGGATTTTCTCTGCCTCGTGATGGCTGGGTGTTGTGTGCTGTCCTTAGGTTAGTCAGGTTTAAGTAGTTCTAAGTTCTAGGGGACTGATGACATAGATGTTAAGTCCCATAGTGCTCAGAGCCATGTGAGCCAAAGAGGTTCACAAATTGAGCAAGTCAATAACACTTTGACCCACCTCTGCCCCTTAAGCAAGTAGTTACTGAGCTTGGGACCTGCTCCAAAGACGTTGCAGTAGACTTCGTAGTTGTATCAATACGTACTATTGCAGCAGTCATCCAACACTGACCAACAGGATTATCAGTAACAGAAAATGAAAAGTCAAAACGACCTCCTCGAAAAACAGTCTGTCCTTTCAACACATCAACCAGAACGGACGAACTGACGTTCATACTCTCTTCAGCCTCGACGTCCAAAATAGACTTGTAAATAGTAGGCCTCCATCGGAAAACACGATATCCTGCGACGAGGCATCCTGTTGGTTAGTGTTGGATGACTGTTGCAATAATACATATTGATACAACTACGACGTCTACTGCAACATCTTTGGAGCAGGTACCTCCTCGAGCTGTTTTGGGTTATCGGACGTTCATGATTACCATGTCTCAAGTTCGTGGTGTTGGAGAAACATCGACAAATTGTTGTATTGATAAGCCATTGTGTCTAAGGACTAGGAAATCTTGTAAACTATCATGATGACAACATTTGTTTGTTTTTTCGTGGCCGTGGTGTAAAAAAATGGTTCAAATGGTTCTGAGCACTGACACCTGAGAACATCTCAGGTCATCAGTCCCCTAGAACTTAGAATTACTTAAACCTAACTAACCTAAGGACATCACACACATCCATGCTCGAGGCAGGATTCGAACCTGCGACCGTAGCAGTCGCGCGGTTCCGGACTGAAGCGTCTAGAGCCGCTCGGCCACAGCGGCCGGCGCCGTGGTGTAGATATGAAGTGTAAATTTGTTGGCGATATGACTCTATATAATAGTATGTAATAAAGTATAGTACATCCTGTGAACGCTAGGCATAGAGCCTGTATCCTTTAAAACAAAAAATACTACACATTGATCTTGCAAAAACCGAGAAGCGATTCTTCTTATTGTTTTAGCTCTCTGGGGCACCCTGGGATGCTCTCAGTGTAGCCTATCCTCAGTGGCCAAAGATAGATCTGCGCCCGGCTGCCGCCGCGCCTAGAGCTATTGATTCACAGAGTTGTTGGATGTCCTCCTGAGTGATATCGTGACAAATTCTGTCCAATTCGCGCATTACATCGTTAAAATCCCAAGATGGCTGGAGGGCCCACCTCATAATGCTACAAACGTTCTCAGATGGCGTGAGATGGGCGACCATGCTAACCAAGGTAGAGTTTGGCAAGCACGAAGACGAGCGGTAGAAAATCTTGCCGTGTGCGGGCGGGCATTGCGTTGCTGAAACGAAAGCCTAGGATGGCTTGACATGAAAGGCAAAAAAACGGGGCGCAGAATGTCATCGACGTACCGCTGTGCTGTAAAGGTGCCACGGGAGGGAACCAAAGGGCTCCTGCTATGATCATCACTCTCGGTTTTTGGGTCGTATGGCAGGCGATACTCACTCTTTTTTCTATCCCACCTCTGTCCAGGGCGCCTCCAGACACGTCTTCGGCCTGGAATCTCGAGCAGTAACTGTCTTCAGTCATGAGTCGCGCTCCGATTTCGTCCCCGATGACCAGGCAAGACGTGTCTCGAGGCGCCCCCACAGCAGTGGGATACCAACATGACTGTTGCCCTCCATACGGCCCGACAACCAGGAGCGATGATCTGGGGTGGCATTTCTTTTCACAGCACGAGGCTTTTTGTTGTCATCTGAGACATCCTTAAAGCACACCGATACGTCGACGATATTCTGCAGCGTCGCCCTTCATGGCAAGCCATCATGGGCTTGCGTTTCACCGAGATAACGCACGCTCATACGCGGCGGGAGTCTCTAGTGCTTGTCTTCGTGCTTGCTTAACCCTATCTTGGCCAGCGACGCCGCCAGATCACCAACTGAGAACGTTCGGGAACAGTAAGGGAAGGGCCCTACAACCAGATGCTAGGGATTTTGATGATCTAACGCGCCAGTTCGACAAAATTTGGCACGATATCCCTCAGGAGGGCATCTAACAACTCTGTCAATCAATGCCAACCCAATAACTGCTTGCACAAGGGCCTGAAACGTACCATTGCATTACTGACTTGCTCAATTTGAGTAGCTCTTTCACTTGAATATATTATCCAATGTTTCTGAAGTTGTAATACTTTGCTTCTCTCTACATGTATGTCGCATCTACCGATTTCCGTTCCAATAACTCCTTCGTGACGCGTCTTTCTTTCTTTTTAAGCTTATTTGAAGATATAATCAAGGGGGTGTGAATGAGACTTCTTTTCAGTTTAGATCACAAATAATCATCCTCAGGCTCAGAAACCCAATGTGTTAACTAACATGATATCGCAAACGACCATTCCGCGAGCAATTAGAGAGTCAAGTCATGTCCCTACGTGTCAGGATACACGTCCGGAGATGTGGTATTCAGTCCTCAATCCTCAGTCAGTCCGCTCTTTCTGTCAGTAATGATCTGTGAACTTGAAAAACCCAAGTTACACCGCAGATAAAACCAATGTTCTTTTCCTTCAGCTATCTTCATTGACTTAACAATATTATATGCAGTGGATTAAGAATCACGAAATGACGTCACTTTGACCTTTGGAGGAGACTGATGAATGTGATAGCCACAGAAATCGTAGAATTCATAATTAAAACTGAATTCTGTAACTTTCATTAACTTTCGGTTTTTCACCCAGATGGTTTCCTTCGCTTGGTATGGTATACTTATCGATAAATATATTTCAAGCAAAAATTAATACCGGGTGAGAATTAGTGAACTATATGAAATAAAATTGTCATAACTTCTGAACGGTATGCGTTAGGACGTCCAAACCGCAGTGTTGACCGCGAGGCATCATGGTAATTAGTATGCGTCGTATGGTTTGGTTTAGCGACGAAGGGCACTTTCATTTGGATGGGTTCGTCAATAAGAAAAATTCGCGCATCTGGGGGACTAAGAATCTGCATCTCTTTTCTCTGTGAGGTTTTGACGGATTAAATAAAAGGTTGCGAACGTTAGGTGTTTTCTTTGATTTAACGAAGGCTTTTGACTGTGTTGACCACAAAATATTACTGCAGAAGTTGGAACATTACGGAGTAAGGGGAGTAGCTTACAACTGGTTCGCCTCTTACTTTAAGAACAGAAAGCAGAAGGTAATTCTCCGCAATATTGACAGTGGTAATGATGTTCAGTCCCAATGGGGCACTGTTAAATGGGGCGTTCCCCAAGGATCGGTGCTGGGGCCACTGCTGTTTCTTACTTATATAAATGATATGCCTTCTAGTATTACAGGTGATTCAAAAATATTTCTGTTTGCTGATGACACCAGCTTGGTAGTGAAGGATCTTGTGTGTAATATTGAAACATTATCAAATAATGTAGTTCATGAAATAAGTTCGTGGCTTGTGGAAAATAATTTGATGCTAAATCACAGTAAGACTCAGTTTTTACAGTTTCTAACTCACAATTCAACAAGAACTGATATTTTAATAAGACAGAATGGGCATGTTATAAGCGAGACGGAACAGTTCAAGTTCCTAGGCGTACAGATAGATAGTAAGCTGTTGTGGAAAGCCCATGTTCAGGATCTTGTTCAGAAACTAAATGCCGCTTTATTTACCATTAGAACAGTATCTGAAATAAGTGACATTTCAACACGAAAAGTAGTCTACTTCGCATATTTTCATACGCTTATGTCATATGGTATTATTTTTTGGGGTAATTCTTCTGATTCAAAAAGGGTATTTTTGGCTCAAAAACGGGCTGTTCGAGCTATGTGTGGTGTAAGTTCGAAAACCTCTTGTCGACCCCTATTCAATAGCCTGGGAATTTTGACATTGCCCTCACAGTATATATTTTCTTTAATGTCGTTTGTTGTTAGCAATATTAGCTTATTCCCAAGAGTTAGCAGCTTTCACTCAGTTAATACTAGGCAGAAATTAAATCTGCATGTGGAATGCACTTCCTTGACTCTTGTGCAGAAAGGAGTGCAGTATTCTGCTGCACCCATTTTCAATAAGCTACCACAAGAACTCAAAAATCTTAGCAGTTGCCCAAACGCTTTTAAGTCTAAACTGAAGAGTTTCCTCATGGCTCACTCCTTCTATTCTGTCGAGGAGCTCCTGGAAGAGCTAAAAAATTAAGCAAATTCCAGTGTTACATTCTTGATTTTCTTTATTTAAACTAACGACGTGTCAGCTTAATATGTTTCTTATATTTCATTTTATCTGTTTCTACAATCGTGTTATAATTTCATGTATTGACTCGTTCCATGACCATGGAGACTTCTCCTTAATGTGGTCCCACGGAACAATAAATAAATAAATAAATTTCGCGATCGAGAAGCCTCCTCACCATCAACGGGTGACTGCGTGGTGTGCAATGTCCAGTCACGTAATAATCGATGCGATACTCCTTCATCCCACGTTGACTACCGAACGGTGCGTGAATGTTTTGGAAGATAATTTCATCCCCAGTATCCAAAGTGACCTTGATGTCCACAAGATGTGGTTCATGCAAGACGGAGTTCGATGCCATCGAAGAAGGAGAGTCTTTGATATTCTGGAGAAGGACATTGCGGATCACATTCTGGCTCTGGGGTATCCAGAGGCCACTGGCTTGGGCCTCGATCGGCAATGTACAGCAATATCCTCAAAACCATTACTGAGTTAAAACAGCCATTCAGGAGGTCGTCGACAGCATCGGTGTTCCGACACTTCAGCGGGTCATGCAGAATTTGTCTATTCGTCTGCAACAAATCATCGCCAATCGTGACGGTCATATCGAACGTGTCATAACCTAAATACGAATATCTGTAGTGACGTGCACACGTTGAATAAAGTGTGTGCACGCCATAGTTTGTAACTAATTTGTTTTTTTTTTTTCATGTAGTTCAATAATTGCCGCCCTGTATGTTCTCTATCGCCGGTATACTGACTTTGTAGCACAGTGTAAAGTCCACATTAAACAGTATGTCTGCCTGTAAATATCTGGGTATCACAGTCGGAGGAATGTTAGAGCACATGAACCGCCTTCGAATAAGGCCAGGTCTAATAGACCATTGCATTGTTCAAACCAACCTTCGGCTTTTATTGTTGAGATGAAATCTGCTTAAAAAGTTTTCAACTTCTACAGGGCTATTACAAATGATTGAAGCGATTTCATAAATTCACTGTAGCTCCATTCGTTGACATATGGTCACGACACACTACAGATACGTAGAAAAACTCATAAAGTTTTGTTCGGCTGAAGCCGCACTTCAGGTTTCTGCCGCCAGAGCGCTCGAGAGCGCAGTGAGACAAAATGGCGACAGGAGCCGAGAAAGCGTATGACGTGCTTGAAATGCACTCACATCAGTCAGTCATAACAGTGCAACGACACTTCAGGACGAAGTTCAACAAAGATCCACCAACTGCTAACTCCATTCAGCGATGGTATGCGCAGTTTAAAGCTTCTGGATGCCTCTGTAAGGGGAAATCAACGGGTCGGCCTGCAGTGAGCGAAGAAACGGTTGAACGTGTGCGGGCAAGTTTCACGCGTAGCCCGCGGAAGTCGACGAATAAAGCAAGCAGGGAGCTAAACGTGCCACAGGATGGTGCTCCACAGCACTTCCATCATGATGTTCGGCATTTCTTAAACAGGAGATTGGAAAACCGATTCATCGGTCGTGGTGGAGATCATGATCAGCAATTCATGTCATGGCCTCCACGCTCTCCCGACTTAACCCCATGCAATTTCTTTCTGTGGGGTTATGTGAAAGATTCAGTGTTTAAACCTCCTCTACCAAGAAACGTACCAGAACTGCGAGCACGCATCAACGATGCTTTCGAACTCATTGATGAGGACATGCTGCGCCAAGTGTGGGAGGAACTTGATTATCGGCTTGATGTCTGCCGAATCACTAAAGGGGCACATATCGAACATTTGTGAATGCCTAAAAAAACTTTTTGAGTTTTTGTATGTGTGTGCAAAGCATTGTGAAAATATCTCAAATAATAAAGTTATTGTAGAGCTGTGAAATCGCTTCAGTCATTTGTAATAACCCTGTACAATAACATTTGTAATCGAATTCTGGTTGAGAGTATTATGGTTTCTGTGTCAGGTGATCATCATTGAACAAATTGACTGAAAAACAAGGTAATTCGTCTCCCACTTTCCTCTCTTCCAACCTCGCTTTCTTTAAATATTTAACAGCCATGTAGCAGCTTGTAACAACTGTAATATGAGTAAATACAATCTGCATCCACTACTCCAGTACGAGCAAACAACGAACAATTTCAAATAATAGAATCTGTGTAGAACTCATACAAATAGATGGGCACGGCCGCAAGGCTAGGGGTCGCCAACACAAAATTTTAGAATAAAATAAAGTCTTCATGTTAGAGTCCGCAGCTCGTGGTCGTGCGGTAGCGTTCTCGCTTCCCACGCCCGGGTTCCCGGGTTCGATTCCCGGCGGGGTCAGGGATTTTCTCTGCCTCGTGATGACTGGGTGTTGTGTGCTGTCCTTAGGTTAGTCAGGTTTAAGTAGTTCTAAGTTCTAGGGGACTGATGACCATGGATGTTGAGTCCCATAGTGCTCAGAGCCATTTGAACCATTTTTGATCTTCATGTTAGAACTGTGGCGGCAGGCTCTCTTGTACAGGGCAGAGGCGCAATTACTTTATATGGACTTCCTTCGGCTGTATTTGTCTGTGGACAGCTTCTTAAGAATTAAGACAGTATTCACCTCTCAAATGCGGTGGTCCTAGGCGTCAAATTCCCCGTGGCACACGGTGAAACGCGTGCCTCCTCACGTGGCATAATTGGAAAGTCTTTTCGGAGGAACGGTTAACGGTGTTTATTGGCAATTCGGAGTAAGTTCTATTTCGAGGGAAGTCGGTTTCTTCCAAAGCTCAATTCATCCAAACCACGACACATAACATACTGCATGCATAATAGTGTATTTCGGGTGTTCTGCCTAGTTGTTGTTTCCATTTCCGACGACTGAACCAGTTTTCTTTTTCAAGTGCTGTGAGTTTTACTGTTATGCGTAGTCGCTGCATCGATTCCAAGGAGACTGTGAGCTATTTTTGATCTCGCGCCGCTATTTACAGCTGAGTTCAAATTCCGACGCGCACAAAGCCCTTTGATGTTCCTGATTTTCAGAGCCGGCACTGATATTCAGTGAAACGCAAATACCCTAGGCGTTTTCCAATTCTGTTGGATAAAATATCCATGGAGATCAAAGAGCTGTAGTGGACGTCGAGATTCGAACTCTGCTACGAACAGCGGCGCGAGATCAACAACAGTTCGTAGTCTTGGAGTCCAGACAGCGAGTACACATACAGGGTAACAATTATCGAACTATATGAAAAGAAACGTAAATTAGTTACAAACTACGGCGTTCACAAATTCATCATGTAAACGTCATTACAAATATTCGGATATATGTTATGACATGTTCGATACGCTTGCTATCATTGTCGATGATGTGCAGCAGACGAATAGCAAAATTCTGCGTGACCCGCTGAAGTGTCGGAACATCGATGCTGTCGATGACCTCCAGAATGGCTGTTTTCAGCTCAGCAGAGGTTTTGGGGTTATTGATGTACACCTTGTCTTTAACATAGTCCCACAAAATGGAGTCGCGTGTGTTCAGGTCCGGAGAATATGGCGGCCAATAGAGGCCCGTGCCAGTGGCCTCTGGGTGCTCTAGAGCCAAATTCGGTCCACAAAGTGCACCTGCAAGACATCAAACACTCTCCTGTTTCGATGGAGTCGAGCTCCGTGTTGCTTGAACCGCATCTTGTCGAAATCAGGATCAATTTGGAAAATGGGGATGAAATCATCTTCCAAAATTTTCACGTACCGTTCGACAGTCACCGTGCCATCAAGGAAAATCGCACCGATTGTTCCGTGACTGGACCTCGCACATGAGGGCGAAGAGACTTCTCGATCGCGAAATGCGTATTCTCAGTCCACCAAATGCTCCAATTTTGCATACTGACGAACGCATCCAAATGAAAGTAGGCTTCTTCGCTAAACCAAACCATACTAATTCCCATCATGCCTCGCGACCAACAGTGCAATCTGAAACGTCATAACGCAAACCGTTCAGAAGTTATGACGATTTTATTGCATATAGTTCAATTATTGTCGCCCTGTATCTGCAAAATTCGCAGCAGCTGAAGAAGACGACTGGGTCGTCCAAATATTGCGCACAAAATGGAAACAGCAGCTCGGTTGAATACCCGGAAGACCACCATTCAACAACCACACCGAGGAATCCCAAGAGATAACATAGTCTTCAGCTATTAAGTTACTGAAAAACCTTGCTGTATGTTGTTAAGACAGCTATTGGAAGTTTCCACTTCAAAAAATTGGTTCAAATGGCTCTGATCACTATGGGATTTAACATCTGAGGTCATCAGTCCCCTAGACTTAGAGCTACTTACACCTAACTAACCTAAGGACATCACACACATCCATGCCCGAGGCAGGATTCGAACCTGCGACCGTAGCAGTCGCGTCGTTCCGGACTGAAGCGCCTCGGCCACCGCGGCCGGAGTTTCCACGTAAATGCGGAGGCTCTTCACTAAACAGATGAGAATTTTCGAGGCACCAGTGTCGATGGTTCGTCGAGTTCACGATCCTGATAGATAGAGCCGTGCTTTATCAGAAAAAAAGATGATTTCAGGATCAGTCTCTGTATCACGCACAGACTGCAATAGCGATACGCAGTACTGCAGTATTGATACCTACCGTACCTGGATGAGTTAGTCGGTGCATTAACCAAACCTTCTTTCTAAGCTTCCATTAACAGTTTGTACACAGCTCTGTGGGCAGTCGCAGAGGCTAATAACATACTAGTCGGAAGGCTCGTCTTTTTCGTCAAAAACTGGTACGCCACCCGCCAGATCAACGGCCCGGAGCGTACTCGGGTATTGCCTCCATGTTGGTCCCCGCGCAACGGTTTGCTCCGTACGCAAAACATCCTGTATATTCCGAGTCACCTGTTTGTACAGTTGAGGTAACAAGACAAGACGTTCGAACTTTACTGAGGCTTTGTGAGAGTGAAGGTCAAAAAAAGGCAGTAGCTGTATGTATATTGCTAGTGCGTCCTCTAGAAAGAAAGAGGGGGGGAAGCCTGGGAGGGGGTGGTAGACGGCACTCACTCGTGTTGTGCGACACACGATCCGCACCACGATCGCCGGGCTGTGTATTTTCGCACGTGCCGCCCTGCCTGTTGATACGGCCGTTTATTTGGGAGCGGCTGTTATGATACTGGTGCCCTGCGGCCGGCGGCGCTAGATCAAAGCGGAGGGGCGGCTGTTGATACGGCCACGGCTACTTCAAACAGGCCCGAAAAAAGTCGAGAGCGCGGCGGAGCTGCCGCTTCCTGCCCCGGCCGCCATCTGTCGCTCCTCACGACTCACTCCGCGGACGCTGGCCTCGCGCCGTTATAATCTGGCAGGCTGGCCTCTCAGCTACTGTAACCCAATAACAAAACACGCGACCGCGGAATTTCAGAACAGGTACGCGATTGGGTTTGCAACTGAATAGAACACGATGAACGACTTAAGGTTCAAGTTCTGAGTGCTACCGGTTTTCTTTTCGAGACTCGGAGCAAACGGAAACGTGCGGTTAGGCTTACAGGGTGTCCGAAAAGACTTTCCCTGATTACATAAATTGATAACTCAGGCTAGAAGTAAGATACAAATATGAAACTTGTGTCGAATTGTTTACAACTATCAAAGTTTTTTTTTCTGTTTTAGGTTCGCAGTACGTAAGTAGTGGATGAGGTGCAGTGCCCAAGAAGCCATGTTAACCAATCAGGAGGAGGCACAGTGTGTCCTGTGGTACCATGAGACACGATCACCAACCACAGTGCAGAGACACTTCCAGACAACATTTGGAAGGAATCCACCTGATGTCAAGAGCAATAAAGCCTGGTATGAGAAGTTCAAGAACACAGGATCGGTTGCTGACCTTCCGAGGTCTGGTCGACCGAGAACCTCAGCAGGCAGGGTGGAAGCTGTAAGGCAGTCTTTTCTGCGAAGTCCGAAGAAATCGGTTCGCAGGGCTCACGTGAATTACAAATGCCAAAAAGCTCTCTCCATCACATTTTACACAAACGTTTATTGTTTCGTGCATACAAAGTGCAAATCGTTCAGGCCTTGTTGCCCAATGGCAGTACACGTCGATATGACTTTGCGGTCGAAATGCTATCACGTATTGAGGACGATGATGGTTATCTCAGACGAATTGCCTTTTCCGACGAAGCGACCTTTTTTGTCAGTGGAATAGTGAATATCCATAATGTGTGCATTTGGGGTTCACAACCCCCTGGCGGGGTCATGGAGTGCACCAGAGGCAGTCCAAAGGTGAATGTTTGGTGCGCGCTATTGCACGAACGAATTATCGGGCCATTCTTCTTCGCTGAGGCTACCATCACATCTGCAGTGTATCTGGAGATGTTGCAACTGTATGCTGTTCCTCAGCTGCTTCAGTATCACCCCGATGTCTTGTTTCAGCAAGACGGTGCACCGCCTCATTGGGGTTTGGACGTCCATGCCTATCTCGATATGACCTATCCTGGGCGATGGATTGGTCGTGATGGGCCAACGGTTTGGCCTCCACGCTCTCCTGACACAACCCCATTAGACTTCTTTTTATGGGGGTATGTCAAGGACGAGGTCTGCCGAACACGTGTGCCAGATCTTGAAACCCTGCTGTCACGGATAACCACAGTCGTTGAATCGATCCCTCCAGTGATGTTGGCTATGGACGGAAATTGAATATCGCCTAGATGTGCTACGTGCTACCAAGGGTGCTCATGTGGAAGTTTACTGATGTGTGAAAAAAACTTTGATAGTTTGTAAACAATTAGACAACAGTTTCATATTTGTATCTTACTTCTAGCGGCACACACAACTCTAGCAGCTGCTGCAAGAGTGAGGTGTGATTTTGATACTAGAAATGGTGACGTTTTCGTGACGTTTTCGTTACAAGGATAGAGACTAATCTCGCACGGTGTAACAGCCAGTGACATTAATAACCAGCTGAGTGAGACGTGTGATGCCGGCGCAATGAATGTGGAGAATGCGCGAACGTGGATGCGACAGTTCACAGATGGCTGAACATCGTGTGAGAACGAACCAAATGAATCTAGATCCCGCACCAGCCGGTCTGGCAACATGGCCGCGCGAGGAAGGATCGCCGATTGAGTGTGAAAATACCGCCTCCATAGTTGGCATTTCCGCGGTTCCTGCAAGATGACTTGAAAATGCGGGATGTGTCCCGCAAGTGCTGCCTGCAATGCTGACGGACACGGACTGCCTCAGGGCTGAGCGCCTGGCACTTTTGCCAGGTCATTTTGACACGCGACAGTGGCGCGAATAGCGCTTCCGTTTCTACACTATTTTGACAATGAATGGGACATGGATGTCGTTTTTCAGTCGTGAAGCGAAACACCAGTCAGCTCAGTTAAACCACACGTACTCATCCGCACTGAAACTTTTTCTGGCAAGGTTCAGAGCTGAAAACGGATTGTGGTCATGTATTAGGATAGCGGCGGCGAAATTATTACTCAGTGAGTTCAAGGGGTATTACGGTGACAAGTTTGACTACCAAAGATGTAAGCTTGTTGCAGCATTGCGAGGAAAACTGCCGGAAGAGACCGTACGTATGCTCTTTTATTCAGGCAGTGCACCAGCGCATCGAGTGCTTTGAAATGGTTTCTCAATGGACCTTGCCCACCTGAGTTGATTCCTAGTGATTTTCGGCTGCTTTCCGTGATGACAGACACACTCTGTGGTCGCACATACTCCAGTCCTACCCCTATTTCAGTAGCGACTTTCCAGTGGTAAAAATAGACTCCTAAATAAGGGTTCAATGCGGCCACAGAAGGTTGTGGGAAGTGTGTACAGCAGTGGGAACATTACTTTGAGAAATGACTTAAGTTAAACAATTTTTGTGGGGCAATTTTGTGAAAAAGAAAATCGCAGACATCAGAACTTGAAGACACCTCATAGAATAGCTGTAGTAGTGGTACTAGTTGCATATTAGACATGTTGTCGCATTACATCGAAAAACGTAATTCATATATACATGCAGTTGTAAACTTACAGCGCCAGTTTGATAAGGAACCAGTCGGCCGTGGCCGTACGGCATGAAACATACTGGAATTTGCCAACCCAACCAAATTCAGTTCATATTTTGCTTGTCGTAAATAACGTTGTAGAACTGATCAATAAGTATGAGAAAAAAGGCGACTAATAAAATATAAATAAACTGTAGGCACACCACTCTCCCTTCCGCAATCTGCAAGATTTTCACTGAAGTCATCAGGGTAGATAAACACAAGTCGTTAATCAGGAACGGGTTGGCATTAGAAATGAATATGCCAAAACGGACCGTTTGCACTACGTCAGTGAAATTGAGAATGGAGCACCGCGTCTGGGACTGACGATTTTTCAGATTCTTTTGACTTCTTTTCAAATAATTTTGTAGTGACAGGAACAAGACACTGACTCAATGCTATTTTTAGCATTACCATTTCCTCAGAACAGCAGGAAATTCAAAACTGGGAGAGGACTCAGGCTAGGACATTTCATAGCACCAAAACTTTTCACAAACGAATTAATTAAATCCTTAGGCAGGGAGAACGAAGAAGAACTCCATATTAATGGAATGTATGAGAAACCACTTTCGTTTCGCTGGCGACACTGTACTGTTTGCAATCTTCAACAATTAATGGAAGAATTTAAGACTTTGAAAAAAAGAGAATCTATGCGTTTGAGATGTGGTGTCGTAGAAGTATGTTCAAAATTAGGTGGCCTAATGAAATAAGGATTGATGAAGCCTTCTGCAGAAACGGCAAATAAATGAAAATATGGAGAACACTGATAAGAAGAAGGGATAGGATGATAACACACGTGTTAAGACATCAGGGAATAACTTGCAAGATATTAGAGGGAGTTTTAGAAAGTAAAAATCATAGGGAAAGACAAATATTGGAACGAGTAACTGAGGACGTAGGATGCAAACTCTGAGATGATAAAATTGGTACCTCAGGGGAATTCATGGCTGGCTGCATCAAACCATTAAGAAGGCCGAATAATATACACTCCTGGAAATTGAAATAAGAACACCGTGAATTCATTGTCCCAGGAAGGGGAAACTTTATTGACACATTCCTGGGGTCAGATACATCACATGATCACACTGACAGAACCACAGGCACATAGACACAGGCAACAGAGCATGCACAATGTCGGCACTAGTACAGTGTATATCCACCTTTCGCAGCAATGCAGGCTGCTATTCTCCCATGGAGACGATCGTAGAGATGCTGGATGTAGTCCTGTGGAACGGCTTGCCATGCCATTTCCATCTGGCGCCTCAGTTGGACCAGCGTTCGTGCTGGACGTGCAGACCGCGTGAGACGACGCTTCATCCAGTCCCAAACATGCTCAATGGGGGACAGATCCGGAGATCTTGCTGGCCAGGGTAGTTGACTTACACCTTCTAGAGCACGTTGGGTGGCACGGGATACATGCGGACGTGCATTCTCCTGTTGGAACAGCAAGTTCCCTTGCCGGTCTAGGAATGGTAGAACGATGGGTTCGATGACGGTTTGGATGTACCGTGCACTATTCAGTGTCCCCTCGACGATCACCAGTGGTGTACGGCCAGTGTAGGAGATCGCTCCCCACACCATGATGCCGGTTGTTGGCCCTGTGTGCCTCGGTCGTATGCAGTCCTAATTGTGGCGCTCACCTGCACGGCGCCAAACACGCATACGACCATCATTGGCACCAAGGCAGAAGCGACTCTCATCACTGAAGACGACACGTCTCCATTCGTCCCTCCATTCACGCGTGTCGCGACACCACTGGAGGCGGGCTGCACGATGTTGGGGCGTGAGCGGAAGACGGCCTAACGGTGTGCGGGACCGTAGCCCAGCTTCATGGAGACGGTTGCGAATGGTCCTCGCCGATACCCCAGGAGCAACAGTGTCCCTAATTTGCTGGGAAGTGGCGATGCGGTCCCCTACGGCACTGCGTACGATCCTACGGTCTTGGCGTGCATCCGTGCGTCGCTGCGGTCCGGTCCCAGGTCGACGGGCACGTGCACCTTCCGCCGACCACTGGCGACAACATCGATGTACTGTGGAGACCTCACGCCCCACGTGTTGAGCAATTCGGCGGTACGTCCACCCGGCCTCCCGCATGCCCACTATACGCCCTCGCTCAAAGTCCGTCAACTGCACATACGGTTCACGTCCACGCTGTCGCGGCATGCTACCAGTGTTAAAGACTGCGATGGAGCTCCGTATGCCACGGCAAACTGGCTGACACTGACGGCGGCGGTGCACAAATGCTGCGCAGCTAGCGCCATTCGACGGCCAACACCGCGGTTCCTGGTGTGTCCGCTGTGCCGTGCGTGTGATCATTGCTTGTACAGCCCTCTCGCAGTGTCCGGAGCAAGTATGGTGGGTCTGACACACCGGTGTCAATGTGTTCTTTTTTCCATTTCCAGGAGTGTATATAAGTTTGAAAGTAGGCCTGATAAATCTAGAATAAAAATTATGTATAACCAACAAATCGAAAACAAAATAGCAATAGAGTTATCGATTCAGTTAAAGATTTTTCGTGTTGAGGGTCGTTGAATCAACATCTGGATAAACAGCAAAATAAACAAACAGAATGTCCGCCCCGATAGCTGAGTCGTCAGCGCGACGAACTGCCATGCCAAGGGCCCGCATTCGATTCCTGGTTGGGCCGAAGATTTTCTCCGCGCAGGGACTGGGTGTTGCGTTGTCCTAATCATCATCATCTCATCCCCATCGACACACAAGTCGCCGAAGTGGCGTCAACTCAAAAGACTTGCACCAGGCGACCGGTGTACCCGACGGGCGGCCCTGGCCACACATTTCATTTCAATAAACAGAATAGAATGAAATGGTCTGGAGTGCGTTAGGTAAACTACACACTTTTCCCAACATTTCACTTCGTTTGAAAAAAAAAATTCTATTAGAGTTTTATTACCAGTTTCGACTTAGGACAGCGAGACTTCTTAGTTTTGTGTTGTACGGTTTGGAGAGACTGACATAGAAACACAAGTAATTGGGGTTGTTGTTGTTGTTGTTGTTGTCTTCAGTCCTGACACTAGTTTGATGCAGCTCTCCGTGCTACTCTATCCTGTGCAAGCTGCCTCATCTCCCAGTACCTACTGCAGCCTACATCCTTCTGAATCTGCTTAGTATATTCATCTCTTGGTCTCCCTCTACGACTTTTACCCTCCACGCTGCCCTCCAATACTAAATTGGTGATCCCTTGATGCCTCAGAACATGTCCTACCAACCGATCCCTTCTTCTAGTCAAGTTGTGCCACAAACTCTTCTTCTCCCCAATTCTATTCAATACCTCCTCATTAGTTATGTGATCTACCCTCCTAATCTTCAACATTCTTCTGTAGCACCACATTTCGAAAGCTTCTATTCTCTTCTTGTCCAAACTATTTATCGTCCATGTTTCACTTTCATACATGGCTACACTCCACACAAATACTTTCAGAAACGACTTCCTGACACTTATATCTATACTCGATGTTAACAAATTTCTCTTCTTCAGAAACGCTTTCCTTGCCATTGCTAGTCTACATTTTATATTCTCTCTACTTCGACCATCATCAGTTATTTTGCTCCTCAAATAGCAAAACTCCTTTACTACTTTAAGTGTCTCATTTCCTAATCTAATTCCCTCATCATCACCCTAATAAATTCGACTACATTCCATTATCCTCGTTTTGCTTTTGTTGATGTTCGTCTTATATCTTCCTTTCAAGACACTGTCCATTCCGTTCAGCTGCTCTTCCAGGTCCTTTGCTGTCTCTGATAGAATTACAATGTCATCAGCGAACCTTAAACTTTCTATTTCTTCTCCATGGATTTTAATACCTACTCCGAATTTTTCTTTTGTTTCCTTTATTGCTTGTTTTTTTTTTTTTTTTTTTTTTTTTTTTTTTTTTTTTTTTTTTTTTTTGTCATCAGTCTACTGACTGGTTTGATGCGGCCCGCCACGAATTCCTTTCCTGTGCTAACCTCTTCATCTCAGAGTAGCACTTGCAACCTACGTCCTCAATTATTTGCTTGACGTATTCCAATCTCTGTCTTCTTCTACAGTTTTTGCCCTCTACAGCTCCCTCTAGTACCATGGAAGTCATTCCCTCATGTCTTAGCAGATGTCCTATTATCCTGTCCCTTCTCCTTATCAGTGTTTTCCACGCATTCCTTTCCTCTCCGATTCTGCGTAGAACCTCCTCATTCCTTATCTTATCAGTCCACCTAATTTTCAACATTCGTCTATAGCACCACATCTCAAATGCTTCGATTCTCTTCTGTTCCGGTTTTCCCACAGTCCATGTTTCACTACCATACAATGCTGTACTCCAGACGTACATCCTCAGAAATTTCTTCCTCAAATTAAGGCCGGTATTTGATATTAGTAGACTTCTCTTGGCCAGAAATGCCTTTTTTGCCATAGCGAGTCTGTTTTTGGTGTCCTCCTTGCTCCGTCCGTCATTGGTTATTTTACTGCCTAGGCAGCAGAATTCCTTAACTTCATTGACTTCGTGACCATCAATCCTGATGTTAAGTTTCTCGCTGTTCTCATATCTATTACTTCCCATTACCTTCGTCTTTCTCCGATTTACTCTCAAACCATACTGTGTACTCATTAGACTGTTCATTCCGTTCAGCAGATCATTTAATTCTTCTTCACTTTCACTCAGGATAGCAATGTCATCAGCGAATCGTATCGTTGATATCCTTTCGCCTTGTATTTTAATTCCACTCCTGAACCTTTCTTTTATTCCAATCATTGCTTCCTCGATGTACAGATTGAAGAGTAGGGGCGAAAGGCTACACCCTCTTCTTACACCCTTCTTAATACGAGCACTTCGTTCTTGATCGTCCACTCTTATTATTCCCTCTTGGTTGTTGTACATGTTGTATATGACCCGTCTCTCCCTATAGCTTACCGAGCGAGGTGGCGCAGTGGTTAGACACTGGACTCGCATTCGGGAGGACGACGGTTCAATCCCGCGTCCGGCCATCCTGATTTAGGTTTTCCGTGATTTCCCTAAATCACTCCAGGCAAATGCCGGGATGGTTCCTCTGAAAGGGCACGGCCGACTTCCTTCCCCATCCTTCCCTAATCCGATGAGACCGATGACCACGCTGTCTGGTCTCCTTCCCCAAACCAACCAACCAACCTATAGCTTACCCCTACTTTTTTCAGAATCTCGAACAGCTTGCACCATTTTATATTGTCGAACGCTTTTTCCAGGTCGACAAATCCTATGAAAGTGTCTTGATTTTTCTTTAGCCTTGCTTCCATTATTAGCCGTAACATCAGAATTGCCTCTCTCGTCCCTTTACTTTTCCTAAAGCCAAACTGATCGTCACCAAGTGCATTCTCAATTTTCTTTTCCATTCTTCTGTATATTATTCTTGTAAGCAGCTTCGATGCATGAGCTGTTAAGCTGATTGTCAGCTCTTGCCGTCTTCGGAATTGTGTGGATGATGCTTTTCCGAAAGTCAGATGGTATATCGCCAGACTCATATATTGTACACACCAACGTGAATAGTCGTTTTGTTGCCACTTCCCCCAATGATCTTAGAAATTCTGATGGAACGTTATCCATCCCTTCTGCCTTATTTGACCGTAAGTCCTCCAAAGCTCTTTTAAATTCCGATTCTAATACTGGATCCCCTATCTCTTCTAAATCGACTCCTGTTTCTTCTTCTATCACATCAGACAAATCTTCACCCTCATAGAGGCTTCCAATGTATTCTTTCCACCTATCTGCTCTCTCCTCTGCATTTAACAGTGGAATTCCCTTTGCACTCTTAATGTTACCACCGTTGCTTTTAATGTCACCAAAGGTTGTTTTGACTTTCCTGTATGCTGAGTCTGTCCTTCCGACAATCATATCTTTTTCGATGTCTTCACATTTTTCCTGCAGCCATTTCGTCTTAGCTTCCCTGCACTTCATATTTATTTCATTCCTCCACGACTTGTATTTCTGTATTCCTGATTTTCCCGGAACATGTTTGTACTTCCTCCTTTCATCAATCAACTGAAGTATTTCTTCTGTTACCCATGGTTTCTTCGCAGCTACCTTCTTTGTACCTACGTTTTCCTTCCCAACTTCTGTGATGGCCCTTTTTAGAGATGTCCATTCCACTTCAACTGTACTGCCTACTGCGCTATTCCTTATTGCTGTATCTATAGCGTTAGAGAATTTCAAACGTATCTCGTCATTCCTTAGTACTTCCGTATCCCACTTCTTTGCGTATTGATTCTTCCTGACTAATGTCTTGAACTTCAGCATACTCTTCATCAGTACTATATTGTGATCTGAGTCTATATCTGCTCCTGGGCCGTACAATCCAGTATCTGATTTCGGAATCTCTGTCTGACCATGATGTAATCTAATTGAAATCTTCCCGTATCTCCCGGCCTTTTCCAAGTATACCTCCTCCTCTTGTGATTCTTGAGCAGGGTATTCGCTATTGCTAGCTGAAACTTGTTACAGAACTCAATTAGTTTTTCTCCTCTTTCATTCCTTGTCCCAAGCCCATATTCTCCTGTAACCTTTTCTTCTACTCCTTCCCCTACAACTGCATTCCAGTCGGCCATGACTATTAGATTTTCGTCCCCCTTTACATACTGCATTACCCTTTCAATATCCTCATACACTTTTTCTATCTGTTCATCTTCAGCTTGCGACGTCGGCACGTATACCTGAACTATCGTTGTCGGTGTTGGTCTGCTGTCGATTCTGATTAGAACAACCCGGTCACTGAACTGTTCACAGTTACACACCCTCTGCCCTACCTTCCTATTCATAACGAATCCTACACCTGCTATACCATTTTCTGCTGCTGTTGATATTACCCTATACTCATCTGACCAGAAATCCTTGTCTTCTTTCCACTTCACTTCAATGACCCCTACTATATCTAGATTGAGCCTTTGCATTTCCCTTTTCAGATTTTCTAGTTTCCCTACCACGTTCAAGCTTCTGACATTCCACGCCCCGACTCGTAGAACGTTATCCTTTCGTTGATTATTCAATCTTTTTCTCATGGTAACCTCCCCCTTGGCAGTCCCCTCCCGGAGACCCGAATGGGGGATTATTCCGGAATCTTTTGCCAATGGAGAGATCATCATGACACTTCTTCAATTACAGGCCACATGTCCTGTGGATACACGTTGCGTGTCTTTAATGCAGTGGTTTCCATTGCCTTCTGCATCTTCATGTCGTTGATCATTGCTGATTCTTCCGCCTTTAGGGGCAATTTCCCACCCCTAGGACAAGAGAGTGCCCTGAACCTCTATCGGCTCCTCCGCCCTCTTTGACAAGGCCGTTGGCAGAATGAGGCTGACTTCTTATGCCGAAAGTCTTCGGCCGCCAATGCTGATTATTTATCAAAATTTAGGCAGTGGCGGGGATCGAACCCGGGACCGAAGACGTTTTTGATTATGAATCAAAGACGCTACCCCTAGACCACGGGTACCCCAATTGGGGTAACAAATCATAATTATATTATTACTCTGTAACGAAGGGATTGAGTGTCAGGATTAGTGTTGCACCCGCCTTGTAGTCAATTCCTCTGCACAACAGGCAGGCCATGCGGGCAGCCGCGCCGCCAGGGGAACGTGGGTAAACGGCTCTCATCAGTAGCGAGATATCTTCCTTGTATGGCCTGGGCTGTTTACCACAGAGTTGCCTCCACGGCGTGTGGCAGTGTGTCTGTCGCAGCAGAGAGCGCTGTCGGCGGGGCACTGATTCGCTACGCCAGGTCACGTGCCCTCGCGGCGCCACGTGGATATCCATCCTCACCAGACTATTTACGCCACCGTCAGACCGCGCGAAGTGAGTTGCGGCCTACACCTCAAGTCGGCAGCATCAGCAGATCCGTCCGGCCGCACCAGTAGATCAGTTCCAGTGCTACCAGTCTGCAGTACTAGCAGTTTCTTCTCAGCGGTCCACGCCGTCAACCACGACCCCGGTTCGTCCTCGTCTTCACCAGCAGCTCGTCAGCCGCCACACACGGGCAGCGTCGGTCCAGTGGCGTTCCACGTCTTCACGCCGCCGCCTACCTCTAAGCTGAGGTTCGTCGTGTAGGCGCATCACAGAAAATGTCACAGGAGAGATACTTCTGTTGTACTTAGTTATGCGGATATTCATCCAAGGACGTTATAACTGAGTCCAGTTTTGTTAATGAAAGTTATTCTTTTACGTGTCTTCGATCACTCCACAGGAAGAAAATACGTCGTACTGGAGGCTTTATAAACATGTAGGTGTTCTAAACAGGAGAACTGAGCGCGCTGCTAAACGGGTGTCACTTTGGATAGGAAACAGACCCCTGTAGGTTGTAGGCCTGCAGCTACATTACGTATGTAATGAAGAGGTTGGTTACGGTTTGTTCGGCGTGAAAGCCGTCGAAGTGCAAACCTCATGTTCGACCAGAAAATAACCACAATGGTCACAACATACTAAGGATCACTGTTTGTCTGTACTTCTCTCACCTACGTTTCTGTCACAGTGTAAACTTGTTCTTTATTATCGTAGTATTTGTAAATTCTGCCTCTCTCCTTTTTATCATTATTTTATTCCCAGAGGAGTATAACATGCCGCTCTTTAGCCAAAACGTCTTAGAATACACAAAAGACATATAGTATTTGTACTTACGAATATTTGTCAAATTATTAAAAAGATATTAAAAATAGTCACATCTGCCTATTTTAAAAACTGAAGCTGCTGAGGCTGTGAAGAAAACCAGAAGGCGCCTTCACTGGAAAAGGATGATACTAGAAGAGGGTTGAAGCATGTTATAGATTGTAGGATATGTGAAACGGATAGGCAAGGTGGGATGAAACCTAAGGATACATATAATGTGAAAGAATGGGTGGTAGGAATAAATACATGTGGCCACAAGTAGAAGGTAAGAAAAGGGAAGGATGCAGCATGAGGACATAAAGGGAAGATTGGATAAGATTTGATAGGAGGGATAAACATCAACGGGGGAATGTCGATCTGTCAAAATTAAGCCGGGAGTGGATACGGAGCGTGCAGATGTAGGATCTGTGGGAAGTGTTGATATAGATGCGAGATTGGGGTAGTATTAGAAGTGAGAGGGAAACGATACGGTTGTTGCAGTAAGTTTGAGGGGTGCACATGATATGTCGAGGATGCTTCAATGTGATCGAGGGAGAGGGGAAAATGCGACGATCTTGTGAAGAATGTGTGTAAAGGAGAATGAGTTGACGTTAAAAACTAACAAGGCAGAGTGTATATTGCTCCAGGAGATTTAGAGAGAGTGACGGAATTTAGAAGAGGATATCCTAAAAGTACTGGTGTAAGATGAAGGCTTTGCACGCGTGGCGGATGGAGGAGGGATACAGCACCTATGTTCAGCAAGTTAGTATGGAAAAGTTAGTACCTGAGTTTCCCATGATCATATCAATACTGTGTTAGTCGATTAGAGAGAATAGCCGCAAGTGGTTAGGCAGAAGTCACAAGAGCAGAAGTTGCGAGTTCAGTATTAGGATTCTTATCTGTCTCTTGTCGTTTCTTTGACCTCACAATGAGCTGTCGAAACTCGAGAGTTACACGTAGTTTGGAGAGAAAATTAAACTGCATTTTCCTCCTCCAAGAGGGTAGTCAAATCAGTTCAAAGATCAGAGGGAGCGAAGGGCGTACTACTTCCAAATGGAGTATGCCTAGTACAGTTCTGTGGTGTTCATAAACCAAACTTCACATTAGAATGAGTGGTAAAGGAGGAGACACAGGCGTAAGAGACAAGGTAGTTTAGGACACATGAGGAATGAAGAGGATATACGGGGAGTAACAAAATGACTGCAACGAATTTCGATGGCTTGCAGAGGGTGTTTGAGGAATGAGCTGAGGATAGGAAATGACGTCCCGAAATGTGATCCAACGACGTTGCAGAGAGTAGAAGTTGTAGTGGCGTAGGAGATTATATGTGAAAATGCTGGCTCCTGACTGACCGCAAAAAGAATTTCTCGCAATGGCCCAAACAGCAGGAGGTAATAATGATTCCGCGTGGCTGGTGCGAGAGTTTCAATTGGACGCCGCCTCGGTGACTTGCGGGTCGCTAACCCACCCCAATGATCCTGCTGGGAAGAGCAGACCTACAGTTTAGCGTGGAATCGGAACCATGTGTTGTTCGTGGTGAATTTTCACGCGATTAAGAGGTGAAGCACTCACTCCGTCTTCAGGCCACGAGTGGCCTACCGGGACCATCCGACCGCCGTGTCATCCTCAGAGAAGGATGCGGATAGGAGGGGCTTGGGGTCAGCACACCGCTCTTCCGGTCGTTATGATGGTATTCTTGACCGAAGCCGCTACTATTCGGTCGAGTAGCTCCTCAATTGACATCACGAAGCTGAGTGCACCCCGAAAAATGGCAAAAGCGCATGGCAGCCCGGATGGTCACCCATCGAAGTGCCGACCACGCCCGATAGCGCTTAACTTCGGTGATCGCACGGGAACCGGTGTATCCACTGCGGCAAGGCCGTTGCGTTTCGATTAAGAGGTGAAGGCAGACATACTGAAATATTCCATAGACGGACCGGGGCTCGATCATGCAATATTTCAGTTCCCGGGCATGCGATTTAGTTTTAGATAACCAGCACGCCATACACGCCATATGGTGTAGAGTACATTCAAGTCTTTCACAGCAAGACAGTAGAGCGCATAAATTCGCATGTGCTGTGAAAGGGGTGACCTGATGGTAGGCATTGGCTCCTATAACTTGGACACTCTGTAGTATGGTTGGATGAATATTCCGGGTAGGGCTCCCGTCGTCAACTTATTCCTCAATACACCCTCTGCAACCCTTTGAAGTTTGTTGGTGCCGTTTTGTTACACTCGGTGGGGACATGGCAGAGTTGGAGGAAACAGGATCTGATGACGATGGTGTTGCAAAGAATGGATGCACGGACCAATAGGTTGCAATATGACGGACATAGTTAATGGGAAGTGCGTAGGTCTGGAGTTTACACCTTACGATATGTGGTGGCGGGTGCTGTTAATAGGTGAGAGTTGGTGCAGCTAATGAGTGGTGGTGGCGACTCACCGAGGAAGATGACCGGCCTCTCGGGGTAGCGGAAGCGCGCGGGCTCCACCCAGAAGGTGAGCAGCGTGAAGAGCGTGGACAGGAAGCAGAGCCACGCCCAGCCGGTCATCCACGTCTCGGCGAAGCGCTTGTCCTCTGCGCGGTAGTAGGCGTCGCGGCCGCAGCGCGGCGCGCACGTCACCGCCCCCAGCGAGTCGCGAGCGCGCACGAAGTTGGGCGGGCAGGCGTGCGCCGCGGGCAGCCACACCTGCGGCGGCGGCGGGGGCGGCGGCTGCGAGGAGGGGGCGGCGTCGGCGGCTGCGTCGGCGGCGTCGGCGGCCAGCAGCGCGCGCTCCGCCTCGGCGGGCTCCAGCGGCGCGGGCAGCGCCGTGTTGTTGGCGGGCGGCGGCTCGTGCATGCAGAGGCCCGCCTCGGGGAAGCCGTCGCAGGCGAGCGCGGCGGGCCAAGGCAGGCTGAAGGAGGCGAGCACGGGCCCGCAGTCGCGCTGCACGGCGGCGCACAGCGACCGGCACGCCGCCACGCCGGCGCCCGCCACCTGCGGCGTGCACAGCGGCGCGAACACCGAGCACACGAACAGCCGCGTGTGCCGCGAGCAGTTGTAGTGCACCATCGGCAGCAGCGCCTGCAGCTGCAACACGGAGAGCACGCGGGGCGGTCGTTACACACCTACTATGGCTGTTCAAACAATATCAATACTTTTTCCAAAAAATATCGTTACATATCGCCGATATTTTTATACGATATATTGATATATCGATATTGAAATGGTAATATCGAGGGCCGATAGTTTTATTTTACATTATATTGTTTTGCAATTTTCGGTAATTGTATGAAACTGTTCTCTTGAAATTGTAGTGAATATAATTTTACTTTCACTGTGTGAAGAAGTCTAACTACTATTTGAGCTTTAATCACGTCCAGTCTTTCTCTTTGTCTGTCTGAAGCAAGTGCAGGTGTGACAAAGAAGAAAGCCGAATGAACGGGGAACTGGCGGTGTGAATGGAATGACCCCAATGTGAAGAAACAGCACACCAGTTGCGTTAAGAGAGGGAAAAAAAAACAATTTTTAACGCAACTAGAGGGATGTTTCTTCACATCAGCATTCTTCAAAAACAGTTGCTGAAAATTATTAACAAAAATCTAAACTAGAAGATTGGTATTTGCGGTGGGCGGAGACGTGTCAGGGGCTAATGCTGACGTAATCGGCGCTAGACGATACCAACAGGAATTGCAACGTTTAACTTCACCACGTAATTTTGAAACTGCAAGTGCTAGGTTGACAGGAATGAAAAAAAGGGAAGTCGACATGAAGTGTTCAGGACAAATCCGATATGTTACGAAACCGAACGCCGGTCACCCTTGGTTGTGCCACTTACATGCAGTTACCATTGTTAGGAAAGTGGTTATCGCCAACCAAGATTCTTTACATTAAAATTCCATTACAAATGAACTTTTTTCGTCACTATGTGTTTCACCCTTTACAGAAATGCTCATGGAACATGCATCTTTGTTTAAGAATTTGCCACGATTCGGTAGTGAACCCAGGCCGCCCCCCATAGCGGGCGAGCACACTACCGCAATGCCATGCAGCTCAACAAAGAAACGGACTTATTTTAGAATATTAGAGACTATCGGGAAACTTCGAAGTCGATTTTCTCGAAAATTTTGTGAGATGCATCTGCTTTCATCGACTGATATTCGAGTTCCACACTTCACGTATCGTAAGTATAAAAAAGTTCAAAAATCCGTTTACCGTGTGGCCCGCTTGTGAATCAATCTAATTGAAATTTGTAGTCCTACTTCCATTCAACTGTTTCTTTCTCAGTAGTCAGTTCATCCACGATGTTGTTTTGTGTGTGTTTGTTTACTGTTGTAGAGGATCTCCTCCAATTGACTCTCTCATTGCATTTTGCCGATGCAACAAATCAATTGCAAGGATCTTCCGTGCAGGAGGTGATGACCCAAAACATTACGAGCACTGCCCACCGCGACGATGGATGCTGCCTGGTAGCGTTGTGGGCACATGACGTAGTAACGAAAGTATGTAAATATGTAAGCGGAGCAGATACGGACGGGGGATCAACCTAGCGAAGATGTGGGATGGAAACGGAGAAATCCATTGAGATAAGTGACTTTGACAAAGGGCAGATTATTATTACGCAGAAGCTGTGAAGAAGTATATCGAAAATGACGAAGATGGTCGGATGTTCATGTGCTACTATCGTGAGCATCTACAGAAAGAGGTAGAAGGACAGTGAAACGACCACTAGATGCTAAATGGTTGGACGTCCACAACTCTTTGCCGAATATGGCGTTAGGAGACTTGTTTGCTCTGTGAAGTAGGATTGGTGGTGACCTGTGGCATCTCTGCCGAAACAGCACAACGCTGGTGCACGCACAAGTGTTTCAGAGCACACCGTTCATCGTACATTGTTGGATATGGAACTCTGCAGCAGACCTCCCCTATGCGTTCACATTTTGACCCAACGAAATCGTCAGTTACGACTGCAGTGGGCACGGGACCATCGGGATTTGACCGTCGACCAACGGAAACGCGTCAGCTCTCCGGGTGAATCACATTTTTGCTACACTATGTCGATGGTAGTCTTCACAAAAGCCGTCATCTAGGTGAACGGCGGCTCGAAACGAGCAGCGCGCCACGGACGCAGGCTGGTGGGAACCGTATTATGCTATGGGAGATATTCTACTGCCCTTGCATGGGACCTGTGGTAGTAATTGAAGACACGCTGAAAGTTGCGAACCAGCTGCATCCCTTCATGCTCGCTGTCTTCCCCGACGGCGTTGTCATCTTTCAGGAGTAGGCCCTACAATTGCCCGTGTTTCGGAGCCAGAACCATACTACATTGGTTTGAGGAGCGTTATGGCGAACTCACTTTGATGTATCGGCGACCAAATTCGCCTGATGTAAATTCTATGGAACCCATCTGGGTCGCTATCGGGTGCCATCGCCACGTACACGAATCAGTGGCCAGTTATTTACGCAAATTACATGACCTGTGCGTAGACATCTGACGCCCCGTACCTCCACACACGTACCAAGAAACTGTCGGATCCCTGACACACAGAGTCAGTGATGTATTTAGTTCCAAAGACGGATAAAATGGCTCTGAGCACTATGGGACTTAACATCTTAGGTCATCAGTCTCCTAGAACTTAGAACTACTTAAACCTAACTAACCTAAGGACATCACACACATCCATGCCCGAGGCAGGATTCGAACCTGCGACCGTAGCAGTCCCGCGGTTCCGGACTGCAGCGCCTAGAACCGCAAGACCACCGCGGCCGGCAAAGACTGACAAACAAACTATTAAGCAGAATGTTTTGGCTCATCAGTGTCTGTGGTCACAGCACACCCACATGTCGGTCATTTAGTGCACCGACATGTCGATCATTTATGCGAAACGAAACGTAATGGATGAGTTGGTTAACATCTGGACCAACAGTGTTTACCGCATCAGATCCATGCGGCATACGGGAAGAAAACAAACCGGCCGCTGAGGCCGAGCGGTTCTAGGCGCTTCCAGGCCAGAACCGCGCTGCTGCTACGGTCGCAGGTTCGAATCCTGCCTCGGGGATGGATGTGTGTGATGTCCTCAGGTTAGTTAGGTTTAAGTAGTTGTAAATCTAGGGGACTGATGACCTCAGATGTTAAGTCTCATAGTGCTTAGAACCATTTAAAGAAAACAAGCGACAATCGAACTCCCACTGGCGTGCGGCGGCAGTCGCCCAGCGCGGCTACCCGCCGGAAGGACTGCGCAGCGAACGACCGGAAGAAGTACAGCTTGCAGGTGGCGCTCGGCACAGCAGGTGGATACACCGCGAAACACACCTGCCCACTGGCGTACCTTTCACAGCCGGCTGCTAAAAAGCCGGTATTACGCGACACTCTTCATGAGTATAAGTCTGGAGTAGAGGGCCTGCATCTGGCGGCAAAACTATGATTTTAGCAGAGGGTTTATCCGCCGAGGAGAAATGGAAGACATTCTCTTCTGTTGGATTCGCGCATGTGCATTAGAGTTGTATATGCGTATGTGCAGAACGCAGCCTTTCAAGTGGGCTTTCTGCTTTGTTTTCACCTGTGGTAAACAGACGAGATAAACGTAAGCTATTGAGGACTCTTTTGGCTATCGCGTGCGATATTCTACATATTTTTCAGTGAGTAATTTTTATAAATACAGTAATAAAACAAACGAAAATTCTCTTTATTGTATTGTAGTTGATATCCGCTGTATATATAATGATAGCTTTTTATTGCAGGAAAGGAAAGGAACAAAGAAAATATAGACATAGAGCAAGGAAAGGTGTCTGTATCATTCCCTAGATACGCTGCACCATAGTGAAATACGTCTACAAATGTTTAATTCTGACTGGATGTCAGGAAGGCTTGTGTAGGTTGAACAGCCACAAGAGTCAGGGCGTTGCGCTGAACGCGACCAGTGCGGAGTGTAAAAGCCGTTTTGCATCTGTATGGTCGCATGTCGTGCCGAGCTGAAAAAGATAAGAGATAGAGGAAAGGCACAGGAACGATAAAACCGCATAAACCGATTGTGTGGTGGTTCCCTCATTACTCTGTTATTTGAGCAAATCTAGTCATGTAAATCAGCAACAACTTGGTAAAACAAGACCACATCCACTCTGATGAAGTTCCTAAATTGATGTGGATCTTCGGGCTTCAACTCCTTCATTAACAGGGGACTGGTGGTCCTGTCTTTACCCCTTCTTCACAACCAGGATCGAACCCAATTCCTATTCCTGGCGCCGCGTGGGATTAGCCGAGCGATCTAGGGCGCTGCAGTCACGGAGTGTGCGGCTGGTCCCGGGGGAGGTTCGAGTCCTCCCTCGGGCTAGTTTGTCCTTAGGATAATTTAGGTTAAGTAGTGTGTAAGCTTAGGGACTGATGACCTTAGCAGTTAAGTCCCATAAGATTTCACACACATTTGAACATTTCCAATTCCTGACATTATGTCGTCGTTCTGTCTGTCCTCATAACGACTACGGCGGCCACTGTAACGGCAAGGGCTGCATAGATAATTGCGTTCTCCACGTCCAAAAGTCTGTGAAACGTAGTCAAGATAATCACTTCATTCTACCAGCGTGACATAACACGAAAAATTCAGTCCATAATTCTGTGTAGTCACAACGTAATTTCACTTCAGCTGCGCAAGGTAACAATAACTGCTCAATAAATACGAACCAAGACTTCTCAAGCGTTTCTATATGAGTTAATAGCAACTTTACAAAAATATCAGATTTCACACTCACCGACATAATCAAGCGTGCACTTCCAAAAATGTGCCTTAGAGGCGTTGGGGCAGCCTTACACTTTTGCAACTTTAGAGGTGTCAAGAGACAGCTCATTGAATGGCGAGGTGGAGGTCTGTTGCGTTTTCTGATGAAAGCTGGTTCTGCCTCGGTGCCGGTGATGGCCGTGTGTTGGTTAGGAGGAGGGCAGTTGAGGGCCTGCAACCAACCTCTCTGCCTGCTACACACCCTGGACCTACACATGGAGCCATGGTCTGGGATGTGATTTCGCATGACAGCAGGGGCACTTTCGTGGTTATCCCAGGCACGCTGTCTGCAAAACTGAACGTCACTCTGGTGATCAGACCTGTTGTGCTGCCATTCACGAACAGCATTCCAGGGGGTGTAACTCAACATGCTCTACAAAGTGTCCAAGCATTGCCTTGGCCTGTTCGATCACGAAGCGTGGAACAACATCGGACGACAACTCTAACGACATCAACAACCAGCATTAACCATCCCTGCACTGACCGACAAACTGCAACAGGCATGGAACAACTTATGTATTAGGTATTTTGTTGTTTTTCTAGCGCGAATGAAACTCTGACACAAGTTGAAGCATCGAAAGACAATTGAACACCACTCAGGGCTGAGGCCTTGAGGCCTGTTCTAAAAGGCGACTGCTGCCCACAAGGCAGTACGAGAAGCAATCTGTGATCGTGTGGCAGGTAATCAGCACGTGGCCAGTCCCTCCCGCCTTAATTGTCAGGAGATGAATCCTCATGATGCCGCTGCATCTTTATTCAAGCAGTTTCTCATGTGGCATCACTTGGGCTGAGTGAAACCGCAACAGACCTCTGAAAAATCTGTTCCAGGAATCGAACCCGAGTCCTTCCGCACCGAAGACAGCGACACTAACTACTCTGCTACGTACGCAGCTCCAAAGACATGCATTTTTGATAATTACTAAACGTTTAACTCATGCAGTCATCGTGTCAGATATCAATGGTTTCACTGTGTCTGCCAGACGGGCCTGTATGTACACATAGTTCGTATGCACGTATTCGAAATAATAGCACCGAGGTTGGCAAAGCCGATAGAGGCTAAGCAAGTAAGTGTAGTGGATCTGTTCGTCGTCGTCAGACCGCGTGGGCGATATACCAGCAGAGAGGCCGCAGCATAAACCTCTGTAATCATATGCAACTGTACGCAAGGAGGAGAAAAACGTAAAAATAAAATTTGTTCTTTGTTGCAACTCATACACAACCAATAAAATACAAATTTTGTTTTACTTTTAAATCCTTTTTAAAAGTTTGCACAATTTGTACTTTAATTACTACGACGATACATTAAATTTGTTCTTTGCAATATTCTTCGTGGAACACCGTTAGCGTTTATTGAACCAATATCTTTAAGTAACGCTTAATTTTCATCAAACCTACATAAAAATTATAAAATTTGCTAAACTCCTGAAGAACAAATTGCAGGAAGATTGTTTTATTGGTGGAGGTGTTTTCACGTGTACTTTGCAATCCTCCATACAGTGAGTGGCGGAGGGAACCTAATGCACAAGCATCATTTCCCTGTGTTCCCCTCCTACTCGCGGGTGACGCGCACGAAAGAGTATAGGTAACCCGAATATCCACCAATTCGAGGCATGGATATTTCACGGGATGCTTGCGGGAGAAACTTTATTAGATAAGAATAATAAGTCCTCGTTCAGTTGTGTTTTATCTGCCATGAGCGGCTACATTCCTTATTTTCGCAAGCACGGCAGAAATAACACAAATGTTCATTGTTACTTCAAGAAATACAGCAGTCCGTTATATACTGTATGGCAGCATTATTTATGTCAAGATGCGTCTGGGGGTTTCGCCCATCTTCAATTGGCGCAGTATATTTACATCTTCATTCACACAACAATGAATTTCTATTACGCTAACTGCAGACAACTGATATTGTCATACGTAAAGTTGTACAAAAAGTGGCTGGTTGTTGTATTTCTCCAAGTATTTTAATAATTAAGAGTCATGTAGGTCAGTCACCAGTACTACCAACGAATGGATACTTTATGATCAACACACCAAAAAAAAATACAAATTTTGTACATTACTGTTAACTTTCTCTCACAACATACTTTCTAAAGAGATGTTGCTGTGTAAAAAATACAAATTTTGTAAATTACTGTTAACTTTCTCTCACAACATACTTTTTAAAGAGATATTGCTGTGTAAGCAGGGCCCTGATCCTGAAAATATTGAATATGACATTCATTGTGGAAAGTCACACCGATATTAAGACTTGAATCTTAAAAATTCAGCCGCGCGGGATTAGCCGAGCAGTCTGGGGCGCTGCAGTCGTGGACTGTGCGGCTGGGCCCGGCGGAGGTTCGAGTCCTCCCTCGGGCATGAGTGTGTGTGTGTTTGTCCTTAGGATAATTTAGGTTAAGTAGCGTGTGAGCTTAGGGACTGATAACCTTAGCAGTTCAGTCCCATAATATTTCACACACATCTTTTTAAACTTTAACAGAGAAATTTAAATTAAATGTGGAAGCTGGTAGAAAACTTTATTAAAAACAATAAACATTTTTATGCTTAAAGTATCCACTAGATTTCAATATTTTCAAACGTAGAGAAAGACTAACCCCCCCCCCCCCCCCCACCTTCCTGGAATTGCTAGGGTTAGTCTACGCGGTAAATTCCTGGAAAGAGTCAGCGAACATTGCGAATAGTACTATATACAGCAGTTAATGACTTTTTTCATGTCTTCCATGATTTTTTTAATGTACTGTTCATTTACCTTGGTGTGGGCCCCAGATTGGCGAACAATATTCTCGAACCCTTGAGGCAACAGTTTTGTTAGGGACGGCTTCCTCGGAATTGTAATGAGTACCGTTACAGCACTGGTCCTCCGCTCAGCTAGAGCTATGCAGTCGTTCCAGATTAAACCAAAGGAAGGTAGGTAGATTAGGACTTGACGTCCCGTTGACATCGAGGTCATCAGGTACGGAGTACAAGTTTCAAAGATGGGGAAGGAAACAGATCGTGCCCTTCAGAAGGAACCATCCCGACATTTGCCTCAAGCGATTTAGGAAAATCACGGTAACCCAAATCTGGATGGCCAGACGTCGATTTGAACCGTCCTCCTCCGAAATACGAGTCCGGCATGCTGAACACTGCGCCACCTCGCTCGGTACTTCAAATCGCTCGGAACGTATCCGAACGGAAGTTTTTGTGTCGCGTCGTGACCGATCGGCGACGGTGCATAGGGTTTCAAAAATGGTTCAAATGGCTCTGAGCACTATGGGACTTAACATCTATGGTGATCAGTCCCCTAGAACTTAGAACTACTTAAACCTAACTAACCTAAGGACATCACACAACACCCAGTCATCACGAGGCAGAGAAAATCCCTGACCCCGCCGGGAATCGAACCCGGGAACCCGGGCGTGGGAAGCGAGAACGCAACCGCACGACCACGACCTGCGGACTGTATAGGGTTTCCTCGCGTGTTTGTGCGTCAGCTAAATCACGGTGTCTGGCACATTATTTTCATCATATTTGTTCCAACGTCCGCATGACAGAATAATTTTAAAAATACACGCCCCGACAGATCTGGGTATACTGCTGAGTGCACAACAGGCCTGGCGAATGCGCCGCCTGATGGACAGGACAATCGACAAAGCCCCGGTCCGCCTCAAGGACACCCACACAGGTTTCACAGAAAAACACACACATCCAATGCCGCTGCCACACACTGGATCCTGAATGACCTGCACTTCCATGGACAAACGTATGTACACATGCACTCGACACCTGTTCCGTTTCCTCGTAATAGTTTTCCGCTTGCCTCTCCTTTAGTAACACACGAAGTCTATGTAAGAAGCATTTTGGCGCTTTTAGTATAAGTTCAGTCTATATTGAAAATAATTCAGTTTTTAAAGTACACTCAGCACAATGCGGGGGACGTTCAATAAGTAGTGCTATACGTTTTTGAAAGCAGGTTAGTTTCATTAATGACTCCAAATACACCGTATTATTCCCCATTCTTTTGGCTACAAAACTCAATTTTTCAACATAATCTCCCAATGGTTCAAATGGCTCTGAGCACTATGAGAACATCTGAGGTCATCAGTCCTCTAGACTTAGAACTACTTAAACCTAACTAACCTAAGGACATCACACACATCAATGCCCGAGGCAGGATTCGACCCTGCGACCGTAACGGTCTCGCGGTTCCGGACTGAAGCGCCTAGAACCGCTCGGCCACTCCGGCCGGCTATCTCCCAATGCGACGGCCTTACGCCGACTCACTGAGAGGGCCTCTATGCCTGCATGGTACCACTCTACTAGTAGATGTCGGAGCATCAATGCTGCATCAGTAACTTCCCTATCATCCATGTACTGCTTCCCGAAGAATGAGTCCTTCATCGGACCAAATGAGTGGAAGTAGGAAGTGATCACACATCTTTGAGTATCGTAACTGGTGGGCGAGAAAGTGTCGGCAATACCAACAGAGACGCCCAGTTGAGCAGCGAGGTGTTTGTTCGTGATCTGGCGATCATCTCGAATAAGTGTCCGCACTTTTCAGTATCGCAGGAGTCACACCTTTGTGCGCGGGAGGAAGGACAGGTTTGCGCGAACTTGTTGCGATGATGACAGATGTCTCGCCCAACGACTCATCGTGCTTTTGTTCACTATCTGTCCCCCGTAACATACTGCAAACGCCTATCTTGTGATGCCCTGGTTTTCCGCGAAAAGAAACTCAATGACAGCTCTCTGCTTGGAACGTACCTCACTTACATACGCCAAATTGAAGGCTATGTTCAGCGTGGCGACCTATCGGAACTTCATGAAGCTATAGGGGCTGAAGCGGGAATATTCCACGATGTCCTACAACAATTCTTCGTTTTTTCAACCGAAATTTGCCGAGAAAAAAAGTGTTGCATGACTTATTAAACGCCCTTCCTACTTTCGACGTTTTCCATCAACAATTTGGACTAGTAATAGGTAAAATATTTATATAAACGAATATTTGCAACCTAGATTAAATTAACAGTAAACTTCGTGTTTCATTTCTCAAAATCGATTCGTACATCCACTAGCTGCACTTTCATTTTCTATTTCTCACTGCCTGCCTTGCATTTAAATAGTGCCTCTCCGCACAGAAGGCACCTACCAGAGAATTGCTGTTAGCGGGAAATATGGCAATGCTGGTGTTCGTGTCATAGGACGCTCATTCTCCACATCAGCATTCATTAGATGAAAGACTTCTAATATTCAAACAGTTTCTGGAATTGCGCGAAGCTCGTGGAATCTGGACGTCGGCCGTTAACCCCCCTAGATGTAGGAGGCAAGTCTCGGGCCCTCTGGGTGGTCGGGAGTGGTGTTTGGTACTTTACTGGTTTTCCATATCGGAAGCTTGCAAGAATTCTGTTCACGATCGTATAATTCTAAGGATTTCTATTGAAACTACATTTGCTTTCTAGTTTTCAAGTGTTTTGGAGTGACTCTAGCCGTGTGTAGCTCTGAGCCGTTATCCTGCTTCTGTCTCGGGAGTTGCAAGAAACTAGGCGGAGGTGCTGTACTGACAATTGGCGGTCTACGTTTTCCAGTAGAGTGATGTGGTCTCGGAGTATTTTTTACTTGGGTTGGACTGCTACTGGCAATTAACACTGTTATTGGAGTAGTGACTACTTTAATCCTAGGTCACGGATTAAAGAGATGTTCGCGACTCTATCGAGCTGCTTTGCAACAGCTGAGAATTAATCTAGATCCTCAGATAAGCGCTCCTTCGCTAATGAACGCTGCAGTTGGTCGCGCGTCTTCTTTCGAATGAAAATAGTCTATGGGAGCTACCGAAAGAAACCAATCGATACAATCAGTTGAAGATTTTAATATTGATTGAATTATTACTTCTTTCTAGTCTTCCGTCTGTTGAACCATGTATTCGTTTTTTCAACTGAAATCACTCTTTAGCTTTGCACTTGGCCGGACAATCCATTGGTTGTTCTGAGTGGAACCGGTCTGTGGTACGTTCACTGACTGTACTAGCCCCGACGGTGCGTAAAGATGTCTCAGGGGCACCCCAGTGTTAAAATATGCGCTGATTTAATTATGTACTGAACAGACTAGTTTATCTATTCATCATTTAAAACTGATGAATATATGCTGATATTTATTATGAATTAATATATTACCGTGGACTCTTCCAGATGAAATTAATGCGTAACTAATTAAGCTGATGTATCGTTGGTGAGTGCAAAGTTGAGCTAAAATTTCCCTTAGTGAAACTGGAAGTAGAGAAGAACGTCCCCAAAGTTTAGCGATAGTTTTCATCCAGTTTTACTGAAAATCTGTGATCTCCACAAATTAAAAATCATTTATATCTAGTATTTAAACATTTCAGCCTTTTGTTTGTGTGGAAAGTAACTATTTCGTACAGAAGACTAAGTCATCAGCTACGTACGTACAAATCACACCAATGCACACAAACCTGTTAACATTTCATTATGGAGAGCAACAGGTATAGGATGTATTTCACGGTTATCGAGAGGTATTATTCAGTCACACATTGATATTTTACTCTGAGGGGCAAATCGGTCTCTAGGCAACGCTATAGACAGTCTGCAACCGAGTTCTCACCCTTCTGGAACGCTAAGAGTGACAACAGGACTCGCCTGACCGCAGTGACGGATACATATGGGGGCGCGCGATTCTTCAATACAAGCAAACGAGAATAAACGCCCTTAATGATCGTGATTCTGTTACGCAGGCGTTGTCTGTTTGTTCTAGATCTATCCTCCTTTGCACACGCTGTACAAAATATTTGCTTGTCTACCTGCATCCATTGCTACAGTAGAAAGAAGTTTTTCAACATTGCGTCGTACAAAGACATGGCTGAGTTCGACAATGAAGGCGGGTCGACTTAACGGCTTAACGCTGTTGAACACTCACCCTGACATTGATTGTCCTATTGACGATGTAATTAACGAATTTGCCAGGAAGAATAGGTGCACAGAATTCATCATTTAAGGAAAAGAACCACAATTGTAACTTTTTCATATCACAAGATGGCATTGTCTTGTATATGTATATAATCAGTTTGAATAAAACTTTCTTAAACTTTGCGTGTGACTTGATTACTTTTTATTACAGTAAAAGTAAAGGTAGCTCAAGACATCTTTAGCGCCCCCTCCTCGAGGTTTCTCTGCATCGACCACAGCCTGATCCCCGATACATCCAGTTGTGACTCGAAGCAAATAGATCGTTCCGGTGTTGACAAGTCATTGGCATTGATTGCCCTCTGCTATCGCCCGTTCTCATTGTTACTATCGTCCGGAATGATCAAAGGACCACTCGATATCGCCTCAAAAGCTGAAAACAAATCAACCTTGAAAACAGCAAGAGAGAGTACTGAACTCTGAGAAAAGAAGCAAAACAGAAACAATAAACGGTCCAAGCTCAAGATGTGCAACCTCGAGCGCGTTTGAATAACAGCGGCGTCATGGTTGTGCGGTCACAGTGTTGGACTCCAATACGGGACATCTGAATTCAAACCACCTTCACACCCATTTTTTTCACAAAGTTATGAACTTTCTGTCCGCTCATTGACGTGTCTGTTGTCCTTCTTAGTCATGGCAATTGTCATACTATGCATTGGTAGCAGAATATGAGTCATGTGGTAAGAATATATTACTGTCGCAAGTAAATGTGACGAATTGTGAGAGCAGGCGAGATATCGCAAAGACCACTCACAGAAATGAAAACAACAAATAAACGGGTGTGAACTATGTTACAACAAACGAATTCAAGATTCAAAACTTCCAAAACGCAACGCAAGAGTCATAACACATGGTACTTGTGTAGAACACCTAGGAGGTACGTACGTCTGGAAGTCCCTTCCTTACAACTCGCTGCTGCAAACGGCCGTTACACCGCGACACAGGCACAAATATTGACTGCAGCGAACAGACACGTCAGTGACCGCACGGACAGTTCATAATTTTACGAAAATAAAAGTTGGGCACTAGGGAGTTTTTGACATGGATCTACCGCTTCGCAGTCCAACACCTTGGCCACATAACCAGCACGCCATTCCTACACAAATTCGCACGTTGTTGCACATCTTGAGCTTGGACCGTTTACCATTCCCATTTTGCTTCTTTTTTCAGTTCAGTACACCTTCTTTCTGTTTTCATGCTTCATCGGTGTTCAGTTTTTGACGAAATATCCACTGGACCAGAGGGGATGCGATGTGGAGTTTCCCTTGTGAATGCCAATAAATAGCTTTAATTCGGACTTCCATCATGTTTTGTGAATAGTGCGTTAACTTAATACTGAAATTTATTTCTGGATCAAAATGCTGAAACGCTCTGCTGCGTGGAAATTTTGCACAAAAAACTATAGAGATGTTGCAGTCAGCATCATCGGTAAAAAGGAGATATGTTTCTACGGTTCGTGTAGTACTTTAATGGAGCATTTCAAAAGGAAGCACCATCAGTTCTTAAACACTGAATCTGTGGCTAATTCGCCAAAAGATATATTTTTAGAAACGCAAGTTTTATTTATCTCTCCTTGAAATAAGACCCATTACTTGTCTCTAAAAAATTTGGCAACCCTAGTCATGGTTCTCGTGTAACCGGAATTTCCTTTATTTATTTATTTATTTTTTTTTTTTGGTTGTGTGCGTACTTGAAAATGCTCCTGCCCAGAGAGTGAGTCAAAATATTCACTTAACTGATGTCACCGTCAGAGTCTTGCGTCAGTCGATCGTTTCACGTTATTTATCATTTGAATTTGCAGCTCCTTGTGTTTACCGCGTTTGCAGTTAAAAGGCCGGCCGGAGTGGCGCTATACTCTGGAACCGCGCGACCGCTACGGTCTCAGGTTCGGATCCTGCCTCGGGCATGGATGTCTGTGATGTCCTTAGGTTAGTTAGGTTTTAGTAGTTCTAAGTTTTACGGGACTGATGACCTCAGAAGTTAAGTCCCATAGTGCTCAGAGCCATTTGAACCATTTTTTTTTTTGCAGTTAAAATTGTACGATGTGGGGTCCGCCAGTTATGCAAAACACCGTTTTTTCAAGTACCCAAACATGTTTCAGCACCACTGCGCCATCATCAGTGGGTTACCGTTTTATTTAAACTGTTATGTGAAACATTTTTAAGAAATGATTACAAAATTATGTGGATATTTAGTTCAAACAATTTATTTTTGTTACTACCTTTACACTTTACAAGCTACCTGTGATAAATAATACACAAGTGGTCCTGAAAAATCATGCACACCAAGTGTAACAATAAGGAACGAACTATTGTTTGAACTAAATATCCACATAATTTTGTAATCATTTAGTAAAAATGTTACACATAACAGATTAAATAAAACGGAAACCCACTGATGATGGCACAGTGGTGCTGGTACTTGAAAAAACGGTGTTCTGCGTAACTGGCGGACCTAGCATCCAACAATGTTTCACATTATGTGAAACCACTCAAAACCGGAGAGTTAGCGAAAGACATTCATACCTTTTAATTGTTAAACCCAGTCGGTTGCCCCATATTACTACTGGGGCCACGAATGTTTCAATGTATGGTGGGCTCTGCCCAAGACGGCGGTGACTGCCTATGTCAGCTTACAGCAAAGTCCTAGTTGAAGAAGCCCGTAATGCTGTTACAGACGGAAGAAACAACTCGTAACGCGTGAAAAGTTGCGCGATCCGGACCGCGGTGGCGCTACCGGCGCGGCGGTGCCCTTGACCTCCGCCCAGTAGCCTGTCAGCCTCTGACGCCTGCTGCGCTGGCTTGCCTGCCTGCCAGGGGCAGACAGCCTCTGCTTGCGGCGGAGAAAACATACCGCTGTACAACTGTACTCTGCAACCATTGTCGTTTCACCCCCACCCTGAACCAACCGCGTGATGAAGGGGCTATCGGCATCTCCTACATTCCGCCTGAATTTCTATAACTGTATCCACATGGTCATTACGTGAGATAACTTTGAGAAAGTATTAGAAACACGTAGCGGGCAAACTTACACGCGCGGTACAGGACGCCAGTATGAGTACTCTGAGACAAGAAACCAATGGTCGAAAATGAGTATTTCACACGATATGAGGTCTTAAATCAACAATGTACGTAAGGTACGATTTTGTAAACAAACATATGTCTCTCGCTCGTAGGTTTCTGGCACCGTCTTCAAAAGCAACACACAATCGTTTGTGATAATTATGTCTACGGAAGAGTTTACATTCCGTAGCTGGCTTTCCGGGATGGAGCTTGTAAGGTGCCTCTTGCGTGAGGAAGACATTTTTACCATTTTTAATAAATTATTGTCTCTTATTGATGTATTCACGATAGTTGGGAAGTGCTGTAGTCCGTAGCCGGCCATGAGTCGGAGAGCATTTCCCACGCTGGCTGGCTAGGTGACGATGCGACCATATGTCACGCGTTGTGGGGTGGGGCTCGGTTCAAAAAATGGTTCAAATGGCCCTGAGCACTATGGGACTTAACATCTGTGGTCATCAGTCCCCTAGAACTTAGAACTACTTAAACCTAACTAACCTAAGGACATCACACACATCCATGCCCGAGGCAGGATTAGAACCTGCGACCGTAGCAGTCGCGGTGGGGCTCGGCGCTGGACCGCAGCAACAAGCGTTAGCCTGGGAAATATACATGACGGCAAGTACCGCCATCTTGGCGCCAAAGTCACCGATTTTGTTTATTTATATTTAATAATTGAAGTCATTTATGACAACATGAATACTAGGAGGAGCCTCTGGATGTTTAAAACTATTTGTCATAATTTTGGTTAGTTAAAATTCACATCGCTCATTAACAAATGCACATCTTAGTAAGTACGAACTTGATCGGAAATCTACGAACTGTGACGCAACTAGTAAGAGATACGGACTGCGCGCCAAAGTCGGCAGTCGGCGTTAAGAGCTCTTCCTGTCTTGTTCGATGGTAGCCGTGCTCTCGGTTACGAGTAGTTCGTGACATGAGTGTTTCATTATTGATCTAATAGCAATAAAAGTGATATTACTGCATTCTGAATGTTAATTTCGAGTAAGTAGATACCACAAAGTTGATCGACAGCAATTTCAGATAATTAGCTTCCACCGACAGAGACATCCAATGCGCCAATGAAGAAACTGCACGGCACGACATTTACGAGAGCTGCACCGCGCATAGGTAGGAGGAAATCCGACGACACGACCCACCAAGGCGGATCAATGAAAGTCCGACTTACACTCGCAAATTCCGGGTGGAAATGCTGACCAGTCATACTGTACGTCACATATACTACCCTCTACGGACTCGCGGCTAAGCTGAGTAATAACAGTATCAGTTTAGAAGCGAGGGGATCTTGCAAGCTTTACTTGTCAGAGGAACTCGCAGACATTGTTTTGATGTATGGTGTAGCAGAACGTAGGGCTGGAGGAGACTGAACGAATGTGCGGAGGAAAGTTTCGCAACCCTAATTAAGCGTGGACAGAAACTTACTACAAAAGCCACAGACAGCTGTCCAAGAATTCTACGCAGGGTGAGGGAAACATCTCGAATTTGCCCGCGGAATGCCTACTTCGGAAAGTACAATGTGGCGCATAGTTACAGCCGTCAGGAAAATCGGTAAAAAGATGTAAAAAAAATGGTTCAAATGGCTCTGAGCACTATGGGACTTAACATCTATGGTCATCAGTCCCCTAGAACTTAGAACTACTTAAACCTAACTAACCTAAGGACAGCACACAACGCCCAAAACAGATGTCGGGCGCAGGAACAGAGACAGAACCCAACAGGTAGTAAACCAATTACACCCCAATCGCACACACCATGTGTAGCCAATGCGATCAAATTATTCTGAACCCACAATTGATTCTTGTCGGTTTTCTGTTTTGTAATGTACGCATTGAGACTGCAGGTTGTACATTTGATATGGGCTGGACTTGGTAGTCGTTTATGGAAAAAGTTTTCAGTTCGGGATTCACTGCCACTTATATAAATATTGACTATAAAGTCCTAGAAGTCCATGTATAACGCAGGTTTGCTATTTCAGTGGTTGCCAAAAGAAAATATGGAGCATTTAGTATCGAAATTCGGCCTTTTGCACGAAAATTTTTAACTGTGGATGTAAAACTTGATGTTACGACATAGTTCAATATATACGACAACGTAAAACAGTTTCTCCGTGGAACAGATAAGAAGAAAGGAGGGGAAAAACGTGTAGTGTAACCTGGCAATGGGGAGCTAACATTACAAACACACGTGTAAAAAACTTTTTGACTTATTTTATCACGTATCTAATACATTAACTGAGTGTCTTCGAGCTAAACACCGCTACAACAACCATACAACAGTTATGGCCTGAAGGTTAATAAGAAAATAATGTGACAGTTGCCTCATTTCAAATATTTGTGTTGCGGGACGATCTATGATTACGACAGCGATCTTCAAAGAAAAACGGCATTGATTTAAAGCAACGTGTGGCACATTAAATAAAGCTAATAATTATAAAACTCGACGCTTTTTATAGCACTGTGGCGTTTTATAGGAGCGAGAGGTGGGGGAAGAAGAGGAAAGAAGGCAGCAGAATATAGGCAGCACAGGCGAGAATCTTGAAGGATTTAATTGCTGTATAATAACGTAACTAATGAGCTGAACTATATGTTGAGAGATGAGAACAGAATGAGAGATGAAATATTATCCGGGGATACCCTTAGCTATAATCCAGAATAAAAAAGACACTTTTGTTCCCATTTTCTGCACATTATTTCGACGACCGACCCAGCTATCTTCTTCAGGTGCTGCGACTTTTGCTGTTAAGTGTACTCGTTGCCTGGACTCCAATCAGTCTGGGAGCTAAATAGAAACAGCTACTCGGCTGGACACCCGGAAGCTCACTATTAAGGTGCTCATAAGGTTTGTGAGAAGGTACCATGCAAATGCCCGATCCCTGTGGACGATAAAGACGAAAAACGGTCGTGGTCCGCGCTATTTAGGACGAGTGGCGCACCGAAGCGACGCGTTGGGGATAAATCGAAGTGAGGAGCCACACAGTTCCGCGCGCAACATTCTTTTTTTAGTGATTGTGACGAAGTGCTACTAGCTTAGTGGCTGGAATTCTTTTGTGACTGGTGAAGGTCTAACTTTATCTTTATTGCAACCTTGATAATGTGCCCTTTGGCCCTTATAGCACGTAGGTGAAAGTTGTGGTGGATAGTTACTGTGAGACATCGATAATAGCTCAAAGCACCAGGACCCGGTGCCAACGCTCAGGAGCTGCTGATCAAACATATTCGAGGTGTGACGCGACGTGGATCGAGTGCTTTTGTCCATGAGCTTGCCTGTATGTTGGGTGATGGTTTCCCGGGTGCTTGACTGATTAAGCTGTTCATGTAGGTCGCGGTTTCTTGCCCATCTGGACGCCCCAGGAATACTTTCTTAGCACACAAGTTATAATACTAAAAACATCAATTACAGGAAGTCTTTACCTACCGATATGTAGATTCCTGCCATTTAATTATAACAAATTGTAGCGAAAACGCCGCGTTTCTGAGAGATCCTCAATTTGCTGATGCCTTAAGACACCTTTGGATGGCTGTCACGTTAAGATTTTTGACCACTGGGGAATAATTCCAGTCGTTGCCCTTCGCAACAAGTATTGCAGTAAATACAATATTTATAGTAAATAATAAAGGCTTTTGAGATAATAGAGCTATTAAATTAATAAGAATGACCCAGAATCTTGAAGGAAACAAAGGTGACAAAAAATTTAGGAGTTGGACGCGAACCCGTTACTTGTCTTTTCACTCTCCAATAGCTCACGACGCTACCAATTGCTCTACAAATTTGACATAGCATCAGGGCCGCCGTATATGGCACACACTGTCTGAAGAGTATCAACAAATGTTGTTATTAGATATTTAATATGCAAGTTGTACCGCAAAGGCACGCTTTTGATAGATCGTCACTGTGCCGTAGCATTGAAACGGAGTACTTTCGTAACACACACGTTATAACACTAGAAACATCAAATAAAGCAAGTCTTTACCTACCGATATGTAGTTTTCTGTCATTTTGGCGGCAGGAAGGGCATCCGGCCACCGCTTCACATTAACATGCCAAATTCAATTTAACCACGCCAACCTCGCGCACAATGCGGGACAAAGGCGCAAGCGATAGACAGATAGCGATAGACTGTAGTTTTCTGTCATTTAATTATAACAAATCGCAGCGAAAACGTCGCGTCTTCGAAAGACGCTCAATTAACTGATGCTTTGAAACGGCTTACCTTTATACCACATACTCTGTGAACCACAAAAAAGACGATATTTAACGCCATACCATTTGGTGGCTCCTATATTATGCTTGCGATTTAAAACGAAATCGCTTCTCATTGGCCACGTTCCTCTGCACGAGGCAAAAATCTGACACGCCAGATTCCTTCAAAAAATGGCTCTGAGCACTATGGGACTTAACATCTGTGGTCATCAGTCCCCTAGAACTTAGAACTACTTAAACCTAACTAAACTAAGGACATCACACACATCCATGCCCGAGGCAGGATTCGAACCTGCGACCGTAGCAGTCTAGCGGTTCCAGACTGAAGCATCTAGAACCGCTCGTCCACAGCGGCCGGCGGCAGACTCCTTATTTGACGCTCCGCAGTGTAGTGGGACGTGGATTTCCACGCTGTGACGTCACCACCTCGTCGTCCACCTGCGTCTCCACGCCTCCTGAGAGGGCGGCTTTACGCGCGGATTAGTAAGTGTGCTTAAACTTCACTCCACGCAGCTGCGCGCCACGGTTCTGCGGCCATTCAGGTGTGCACAGATGCACCGTGCTCAATCCTGCGGTTCTAACCGTACGTGTGAGGGCCCCTAACGAGGACATGAAGACAGTTGCAGAAGACATGAGGTAAGCAAGCCTCGACCTGACTATCTAGGGGAGAACTGAGTCCAGTTTGCTAGAATTTACCTTTACGGTTCTTTCAAAATACCCCGCACGCGCAACACTCCGCAAGCTTGCGCGGATAGTGTGCACGTCGTGGTAAATCATCTCGGCTGGAAGTTGTCATTTTGAGGGCGGAACCGCTATAACCTCCTCTCAGCCCCGTCGCGTCCAGAGCCCGCCAGATATGTGCGGAGGTCCGGTACGCAGGTTTCCTTTGTCTGGACGGACGTCTGCAAAAACGGAGACGGCGGACAGAGCGGTGGCAGAGGCAGAGGACGAGACGTGCAGAGGAGGGGGCAGAAGGCAGAACAGGTTGCGGGGGCTGACGGCCCGCTGACGGACAGGGCGCGCTCGGCAGAAATCAAAAGCGGCCCGCCAGCGGCCGCGCGCCGCGCATACCGATGAGCCGGCGTTGGGCCGCTTTGTCTGGAATTGCTCCGGGACGCTTTTTCCTGCCCTCCAGAATAATGGCCCCCGCTGCGAATAAACATGAGCCGCTGACGACTCGAGAATTCCGCGCACAAGCCGATCACACGGGACGACCGGGCAGCGCAACTTTTTAAACTAAAATCCCCGACGACTGCAACAAATTTACTGCGTGCCGTTTAACATTTTTTCCCCGTCAAGTTGGCGGCCGACAGAAACACAGAGGATACCGAGAAAAAGTTTTATGCCAGAACAGACATATTCTACATTCACATACGAATATACTGCGCAAGCCGCTGTTGACGGGTTGCTTCCTACCAATAGCAGCGATTTTCTGTGCGGTTCCGTTCCTGTACAGTACTGAACGATGCCTGGGTTGCCCTAATCTTTCTTACCTTATTATTCTCATGATCTCTGGGCGTGACTTACGGCACTGGTCGCAAACTTGTCTGACAATCTTCCTCGAACATACACTACTGGCCATTAAAATTGCTACACCAAGAAGAAATGCAGATGATAAACGGGTATTCATTGGACAAATATATTATACTAGAACTGACATCTGATTACATTTCCACGCAATTTGGGTGCATAGATCCTGAGAAATCAGTACCCAAAACAACCACCTCTGGCCGTAGTAACGGCCTTGATACGCCTGGGCATTGAGTCAAACAGAGCTTGAATGGCGTGTACAGATGCAGCTGCCCATGCAGCTTCAACACGATACCACAGTTCATCAAGAGTAGTGACTGGCGTATTGTGACGAGCCAGTTCCTCGGCCACCATTGACCATACGTTTTCAATTGGTGAGAGATCAGGAGAATGTGCTGACCAGGGCAGCAGTCGAACATTTTCTGTATCCAGAAAGGCCCGTACAGGACCCCCACACCGGCCGGGGTGGCCGAGCGTTTCTAGGCGCTACAGTCTGGAACCGCGCGACCACTGCAGTCACAGGTTCGAATCCTGCCTCAGGCATGGACGTGTGTCATGTCCTTAGGTTATTTAGGTTTAAGTAGTTCTAAGTTCTAGGGGACTGATGACTTCAGAAGTTACGTCCCATAGTGCTCAGAGCCATTTGAACAGGACCTCCAACATGCGGTCGTGCATTATCCTGTTAAAACGCAGGGTTTCGCAGGGATCGAATGAAGAGTAGAGCCACGGGTCGTAACACATCTGAAATGTAATGTCCACTGCTCAAAGTGTCGTCAATGCGAACAAGAGGTGACCGAGACGTGTAACGAATGGCACCCCATACCATCACGCCGGGTGATACGCCAGTATGGCGATGGCGAATACACGCTTCCAATGTGCGTTCACCGTGATGTCGCCAAACATGGATGCGACCATCATGATGCTGTAAACAGAACCTGGATTCATCCGAAAAAATTACGTTTTGCCATTCGTGCACCCAGGTTCGTCGTCGAGTACACCATCGCAGGCGCTCCTGTCAGTGATGCAGCTTCAAGGGTAACCGCAGCCATGGTCTCCGAGTTGATAGTCCACGCTGTTGCAAACATCGTCGAACCGTTCGTGCAGGTGGTTGTTGTCTTGCAAACGTCCCCATCTGTTGACTCAGGGATCGAGACGTGGCTGCACGATCCGTTACAGCCATGAGGATAAGATGCCTGTCATCTCGACTGCTAGTGATACGAGGCCGTTGGGATCCAGCACGGCTTTCCGTATTACCCTCCTGAACCCACCGATTCCATATTCTGCTAACAGTCATTGGATCTCGACCAATGCGAGCAGCAATGTCGCGATACGATAAACCGCAATCGCGATAGGCTACAATCCGACCTATATCAAAGTCGGAAACGTGATGGTACGTTTTTCTCCTCCTTACACGAGGCATCACAACATCGTTTCACCAGGCAACGCCGGTCAACTGCTGTTTGTGTAGGTGTCGCCACCGGCGCCAACCTTGTGTGAATGCTCTGAAAAGCTAATCATTTGCATGTCACAGGATCTTCTCCCTGTCGGTTAAATTTCGCGTCTGTAGCGCGTCATCTTCGTGTTGTAGCAATTTTAATGGCCAGTAGTGTAAGTTCCCTAAATTGACCCAGCGGGGTTCAGCAAGAACAGTGGTTATCTTTTCCCAAATACTTCCATTTAAGTTTCCGGAACATTTCTTACACCTTCGTGTGGACTGTAGCGACCTGTTATGTCCACGGCAGAGCGTCTCTGAATTCGTCCATTGTCTTCTATCTTGTCGAAAGTAACAGTAAAGTTGTCATCAACCCGAGTATCGGCATGAACAACACAGTGCTACACTCGGTAGCTTCACCTTCTTGCTTTCCTCCGGCCACTGAAGTGACTTAGGAAGCCGTTTGGGTGGTGCCACAGTTTCACGTAGATCCCAACCACGGTGAAACTCAGCATTTTTACACGTTGACAAACTGTGACATGGTAAGAACTCCATATACTGGACAATACTCTAGCACTGTAGGCAGTAAGGACTCGTAGCGGGTTTCCTTCACAATTCCAACACTCTCTGCCAGAAACCTTGCGACAACGCTATGCATCTTCGTTGGTTCTAAGTTGACATCTTCTTAGCATGACCCCTAGCTACTGACAATATATGACATGCTCCATATGTTTGTCACTGATGCTGTATTCGGTTACTATCGTCTTCTTTCTCTTTATTAGTTACTCCGTGTTTGCAGAGCGCCGGTGGTCCGCAGCTATGCACAAAATTGATGAACACCCTCTCTAGTTGCTCACATGTTCTTTATGTTAATCTACGATCCGTTTCTGCTTTTATATTGGAGACATTTTGTAGTGAAGTCTGAAACAAGTATGGCAAATGCAACCAAAATTTGTACTAATGATGTAATGGCCATTTAAATATTTTACAAAATATGGATGAAGGAGTTTAGCCACGAAAATATTTGAGAGTTTATATGTAGTTTCAGTAAATGAAAATGTACAGTTTTTAAAATCATGTAACGCTCTTGTTGCCCAACATAAAAAAGGCGACGAACCACGAAGGAATTGTCCGAATGGGACGCAAATCGGTGGATGTGACGCACGTGTAGAGGCAAACAAATCATGACAATTTCACAGAAAGAACAAGTTAATAACACGTTGGTCCACCTCTGACCCTTATGCAGGCAGTTAATCGGCTTTGCATTAACTGATAAGAGTTGGCGGGTATCCTCCAGAAGGATACTGTGGCAAATTCTGTCCAACTGGTGCGTTTTTGTTGTTGTTGTGGTCTTCAGTCCTGAGACTGGTTTGATGCAGCTCTCCATGCTACTATATCCTGTGCAAGCCTCTTCATCTCCCAGTACCTAATGCAACCTACATCCTTCTGAATCATTTTAGTGTATTCATCTCTTGGTCTCCCTCTACGACTTTTTACCCTCAGCGCTGCCCTCCAATACTAAATTGGTGATCCCTTGATGCCTCAGAACATGTCCTACCAACCGACCCCTTCTTCTAGTCAAGTTGTGCCACAAATTTCTCTTCTCCCCAATTCTATTCAATACCTCCTCAGTAATTATGTGATCTACCCGTCTAATCTTCAACATTCTTCTGTAGCACCACATTTCGAAAGCTTCGATTCTCTTTTTGTCCAAACTGTTTATCGTACACGTTTCACTTCCATACATGGCTACACTCCACACAAATACTTTCAGAAACGACTTCCTGACACTTAAATCTATGCTCGATGTTAACAAATTTCTCTTCTTCAGAAACGCTTTCCTTGCCATTGCCAGTCTACATTTTATATCCTCTCTATTTCGACCATCATCAGTTATTCTGCTCCCCAAATAGCAAAACTCATTTACTACTTTAAGCGTCTCATTTCCTAATCTAATACCCTCAGCATCACCCGATTTAATTCGACTACATTCCATTATCCTCGTTTTGCTTTGTTGATGTTCATCTTATATCCTCCTTTCAAGACACTGCCCATTCCGTTCAGCTGCTCTTCCAGGTTAGGTCGTCAAAATCCCGGGCTGACTGGAGGGCCCTGCCCATAATGGTCCAAACGTTTTAAACTGGAGGGAGATCAGGGGACGTTGCTGCCCTGATGAGCACGAAAATAAACAGTAGAAACTGTCGGTGTGTGCTGGCGGACATTATGCCTTGCTGAAATATAAGCCCAGGATACCGCTGCATTGCAGGGGTGCCACGGATGACGACCAAAGGAGGTCCAGCTCGGGATTTTGGCGATCTAACGCGCCAGTTGGACAGAATGTGGTACGATATCCTTCAGGAGGACTTCCAACTGTATCAAGCAATGCCAATCCGAATAACTGCTTACATACGGGCCTGTGGTGGACCACCGATTTACTGACTTGCTCAATTCGTGAAGCGCTTGCTCCTGAATAAATCATCCAATTTTTCTGAAATTGTGATCATATGTTTTTCTGTATATGTACATCACAGCTACCGATTTGCGTCCCACTCGGACAATCCCTTCGTGGTGCGTCGTTTTTCCTTAGAGAATTTATTTAAATACTCGTAACAACATTATCTGCAATGTTTGGTTGCACTGTATTCGCAATGAAGTTTCACACTCCACTACAAAATGGCTCCAACGCAAAAAGCATAAACCGGACGACAAGTGGAATAAAGAGCTTTTTAGCAAATGGAGCCGCTGTTAATCGGCTCTTTTTCTCAGTCATGGACGTTATCTTCCATTAATTACGGCACGTGGATATTTAGTCCTTCTGTTTCGTACGACCGTCTAACGACGATACTTCGCTGATGACGCCTGATTAATCATTTATGTGTACACTGAGAACACCACAGCTCCTACTTCGCTTCCTTGGGGTAGCCCTCGCGGTACTTTCGTTTCTGCTGTGCGTTGGCATAACGCCGACTGGATATCTACGAAGCTACTGTGCCTGATGTAATGCTGGTAATTACTCTACGTTTAGAAAGCAAGAAGATTGAATCTGACTAATCACTTGCATTTGGTGTTCGCGAGATGTCATGTATGAATGCAGCAAACTGTGTTTCACACTAGTGGTTTTTCCTGAACCTACACTCACTCTCTGAGAGACATTTCCTTTCTTCCAGGAACGAGGTAATGTTCCGGCTTAGAACATACTCTAGGGTCCTTCAACAGAGTGCTACGCTTTTCATCAACAGGAGTGACTTGCTCTATTTTCCAGTCAAGCGAGACTGTTCACTGTGCAAGACACTCTCTCTTATTTTACGACTAGCTGTTACTCGCTGTTTCGCTAGCATGCGAGTAGTGTTGCTATGATGAGTGATACTGAGTAAGTAAGCTAATAATTTTACGAAATGTCTGTGTATACAGTAGCGCAGAGAAGTATGTATAAAAATGTATGCAGTGCCGCTATGTAGGTACATAATGAATGTATTTCTATTATTTTCTTGTGTAACGAATTTGAAATTTTTTAATTATATTTAGAAAAACGCCTTGATTCATTAAATTCGTGCAGGAGTATTGTTTTAGGGGTCTCTGGCTCACCTAATACTGGATGTGATATTTTGCAACCAGAGCATCACATACCAACCGTTTCTCCCTTCCATTTTAATGATTTATGTGCCTATACTTTTGATCCCTCCCCCTATGAAGACTAATTTATGATTAACGTAGTCAGTTAATACACTCCTGGAAATTAAAATAAGAACACCGTGAATTCATTGTCCCAGGAAGGGGAAACTTTATTGACACATTCCTGGGGTCAGATACATCACATGATCACACTGACAGAACCACAGGCACATAGACACAGGCAACAGAGCATGCACAATGTCGGCACTAGTACAGTGTATATCCACCTTTCGCAGCAATGCAGGCTGCTATTCTCCCATGGAGACGATCGTAGAGATGCTGGATGTAGTCCTGTGGAACGGCTTGCCATGCCATTTCCACCTGGCGCCTCAGTTGGACCAGCGTTCGTGCTGGACGTGCAGACCGCGTGAGACGACGCTTCATCCAGTCCCAAACATGCTCAATGGGGGACAGATCCGGAGATCTTGCTGGCCAGGGTAGTTGACTTACACCTTCTAGAGCACGTTGGGTGGCACGGGATACATGCGGACGTGCATTGTCCTGTTGGAACAGCAAGTTCCCTTGCCGGTCTAGGAATGGTAGAAAGATGGGTTCGATGACGGTTTGGATGTACCGTGCACTATTCAGTGTCCCCTCGACGATCACCAGTGGTGTACGGCCAGTGTAGGAGATCGCTCCCCACACCATGATGCCGGGTGTTGGCCCTGTGTGCCTCGGTCGTATGCAGTCCTGATTGTGGCGCTCACCTGCACGGCGCCAAACACGCATACGACCATCATTGGCACCAAGGCAGAAGCGACTCTCATCGCTGAAGACGACACGTCTCCATTCGTCCCTCCATTCACGCGTGTCGCGACACCACTGGAGGCGGGCTGCACGATGTTGGGGCGTGAGCGGAAGACGGCCTAACGGTGTGCGGGACCGCTTCATGGAGACGGTTGCGAATGGTCCTCGCCGATACCCCAGGAGCAACAGTGTCCCTAATTTGCTGGGAAGTGGCGGTGCGGTCCCCTACGGCACTGCGTAGGATCCTACGGTCTTGGCGTGCATCCGTGCGTCGCTGCGGTCCGGTCCCAGGTCGACGGGCACGTGCACCTTCCGCCGACCACTGGCGACAACATCGATGTACTGTGGAGACCTCACGCCCCACGTGTTGAGCAATTCGGCGGTACGTCCACCCGGCCTCCCGCATGCCCACTATACGCCCTCGCTCAAAGTCCGTCAACTGCACATACGGTTCACGTCCACGCTGTCGCGGCATGCTACCAGTGTTAAAGACTGCGATGGAGCTCCGTATGCCACGGCAAACTGGCTGACACTGACGGCGGCGGTGCACAAATGCTGCGCAGCTAGCGCCATTCGACGGCCAACACCGCGGTTCCTGGTGTGTCCGCTGTGCCGTGCGTGTGATCATTGCTTGTACAGCCCTCTCGCAGTGTCCGGAGCAAGTATGGTGGGTCTGACACACCGGTGTCAATGTGTTCTTTTTTCCATTTCCAGGAGTGTAGATCATAATAAAACGCAGCCTCACCCAACGCTTCCTACGTAACGCACCTAAAGGTGCGACTCTCTTGTCTGTCGTACAGCCTTTATTTAAGTGACGCCGTCGCTATGAGTCTTGATGCGTCTTGGAAGCTGTAAGAGACGTGTGGTGCTCAGCGTCTAAAATGCGACGGGCTTGTGACTGCTGTAATGTCTCTGTAGCTCTTAAGGCCGCCTAGCGTTCTGAACACAAGTTCTGGCGGACACGAGATTGCTCTGAAGTTTGTTACATTCTAGTAACTTTCGGAGCTTGAACTCTCTTAGAACTACGCGCTAAATCAGACTTACGTTTGTGAGGCTTATAGTAATAGTTTTAAATATGGTTCTTGGGTTTACCGTCCGATTTTATTGTTGTAACTCCGCCAAAGCTCTCCAGCTATGCCAGGTGATGTACGATCTAAGTTTCATAAAGCACGTGCACGATGACATTGAATTGCAGCCTCACCGCATAATCTATAGACACTAACAGTCGCCGCATCGTCTGCATGCCACTCACGTGAACCATATTTAAAAATGTTAATAATACTCAAAAAATACAACTTTCTAAATTACCCTATGATCTTCGTCATGGTTCAAGCTATCTCCGTATCAAATACAATCGGAATCGGAAGCGGTAGAGTCAGTAAACGTAACAGAGTGAGTTACTTTCGCAGTTAATAATACTGGTATTAGTATGGAAGTATGGATTAACTACGTTGAGAAATGAATATGCGTTGTATTGATTACGTTGAACCATATTACGTGGAACATACCAACCTAAAAGCGTTTTCAAAGATACGATGAAGTTCAAAAGCGAAAGTGTAAATAGTTTTTTCAAAGAGTAAATATTTTCCCTTAATTTGCGTAACGTTCGTGAAATAAATAAATATCTTGTCCTACACACTTTGTAAAGTACCCTCTCTTCTTCAGCAGCCAGCCGCAGTGACCGAGCGGTTCTAGGCGCTTCAGTCTGGAACCGCGCGACCGCTACGGTCGCAGGTTGGAATCCTGCCTCCGGCATGGATGTGTGTGATTGATGTCCTTAGGTTCGTTAGGTTTAAGTAGTTCTAAGTTCTAGGGGACTGATGACCTCAGATGTTAAGTCCCATAGTGCTCAGAGCCATTTGAACCATTTTTCTTCAGCAGGGTTCAGGCTGTCTCGCGTTAAATTTCGTGGCTATCGGTTCAGCGGTTTAGTCCTGAAAACGTAACAGACATTGTTACTTTCGCATTTAATAATATTAGTAAGAAAGTACGGATTCGTATGGATTAAACACGTTGAGGATTGTATGAGCATTGTTTCTAGCTGTTACCCACGGCTGCGCTCGCGTATTAGTAAACTATAATGAAATGTGCGTATGGCTTTCCTGGCCAGGAACCCCGACTGGGATATTGGGAGCATGGTGCGAGTCTTTTTATCTGACGCCACTTCTATGATTTGCACGTCAATGACGGCAAAATGACGATGATGGCAACGCACACTTCCAGACGCCAACACGAAAAAAAAAAAATCGTGGAACAGCAGTGCTAACCGCATGACCACGAGCTGTTCTTCGTGCAAGTTTCCAAACATCAAATAAATTATAGGAGACGCATGATACCCAGCGTTTAAAATATGATGAGTCTGTGACTGCTGTCAGCACGGAAATATGGATTAAGCACGCAGAGGATCGTATAAACATTGTGTCCATTACGTTCAATCTTGTTATGTAGAACATATCAAACAGTAAAAGTATTTCCACAAATGTGACAAAGTTCAAAAGCAAAGAATAAATGGCTTTTTCAAAGAGTAATTATTGTTCCATACTTCGCCTTATATTCTTCAAATCAATAACTATCGCGTAATACACACTTTATAAACTAACCTATTTTCTTCCTCAAAATGATTCAAATGGCTCTAAGCACTATGGGACTTAACAGCTGAGGTCATCAGTCCCCCAGAACTTAGAACTACTTAAACCTAACTAACCTAAGGACATCACACACATCCATGCCCGAGGCAGGATTCGAACCTTCGACCGTAGCAGCCTCGTGGTTCCGGACTGAAGCGCCTAGAACCGTTCGGCCACCATGGCCGGCTTACTTCCTCATTGTTCAAGTTATCTCTGTACCAAATTTTATCAAAATTGGTTTAGCGGTTTAGTCGTGAAAGTATGGAAGTGTGAAAGTATGGATTATAAATGTATATCTTCACTTCAGCAAACCACACCCCGGCGTCCACAACGGCCTGCAGATGCGGCCGGGAGTGGTACGTTACGAGCTACCGTGTAATTCGGCCGACACGCGCGGAGTACATTGGTAGGACTGTAAACGGCCATTAGCCTGGGACGTAGCGGTACCCAGCTGCGAGACGAGCAGCAGGTCAGCTGCGTTTCGAGCCGGCCGCATCGCGGCGTCGTCAGCGGGCAGTCGTGACCGGTGTGGGAGGCGAGCGGTGGGTATCGGGAGAACCGCATCAGGGGCGGTGCCGGCGCCGTTACGGCTGATGGATGCGCTCTATTAGGCGCCGTACCGTCACGCGCTCCACGCCGGCGAATTAATGCCCTCCGCGGGGCGGCCGCCATTAATGGCCAATAAATTACTGCCGGCGAGACGGAAAAATGCTCGTAATTCCGCGAGCCCGCCTGCTCTTTGCACAAACTCTACTCGCATCGAGGTCTCGCCGGTCGGATTTCGTCAGGGACGGCGCTACGGGGTGCAGTGCAGTGTAACGAAATTCCAACTGCCAGTTACTGCTCGTGTCCTACTAACCTAGCACACATTAGGAGGGTCAGCCACAGCCTGGGGGATGTTTCCAGAATGAGATTTTGGAAAGTAGGAGACGAGGTACTGGCAGAAGTAAAGCTGTGAGGACGAGGCGTGAGTCGTGCTTGGGTAGCTCAGTTGGTAGAGCACTTGCCCGCGAAAGGCAAAGGTCCCGAGTTCGAGTCTCGGTCCGGCACACAGTTTTAATCTGACAGGAAGTTTCATATCAGCGCACACTCCGCTGCAGAGTGAAAATCTCATTCTGGAAACATCCCCCAGGCTGTGGCTAAGCCATGTCTCCGCAATTTCCTTTCTTTCGGGAGTGCTAGTTCTGCAAGGTTCGCAGGAGAGCTTCTGTTAAGTTTGGAAGGTAGGAGACGAGGTACTGGCAGAAGTAAAGCTGTGAGGACGGGGCGTGAATCGTGCTTGGGTAGCTCAGTTGGTAGAGCACTTGCCCGCGGAAGGCAAAGGTCCCGAGTTCGAGTCTCGGTCCGGCAAACAGTTTTAATCTGCCAGGAAGTTTCATATCAGCGCACACTCCGCTGCAGAGTGAAAATCTCATTCTGGATTAGGAGGGTCAGTCAAATGAAAACCTTAAATATTTTTTTAATAATATTTATTGTGCAGAAGACGTACAAAGCTGTATCACTTTTCAACATAATCTCGCCCACGCTCAATGCAAGTCCTCCAGCGCTTAAAATGTGCATAAATTCCTTTAGAAAAAATTCTTTTGGTAGTCCGCGCAACCACTCATGCACCGCGTGGCGTACCTCTTCATCAGAACGGAACTTCTTTCCTCCCATTGCGTCTTTGAGTGCCGCAAACATAAGGAAATCACTTGGGGCAAGGTCTGGTGAGTATGGTGGATGAGGAAGTGGTTGGTAGAAGTGAACACAGGCTTCGTCCCCAGTAACGAATCTTGCAAGGAAGCCATCACCTTCTCATTCAAAGCACCGAAGAAGTTCTTCACAAGCATCAACACGTCGTAGGAGTCAGCTGCCCTGGCACCATCTTGAGACACTTTGTGAAACTGGAGCACATCATCACAATGTGCTGTGCTGACCCATGACTAATCTGTAAACAAGCTGCAACGTCATTCAGTGTCACTCGGCGGTTTTCCTTCACTATTGCTACAACTGCTGCAATGTTCTGTGGAGTCACAACTCGTTGTGCCTGACGTGTACGAGGAGCATCTTCCAATGAAGTCACACCATTTGAGAAGTTCCTACTCCATTTGTAGACTTGCTGCTGTGACAAACAAGCATCACCGTACTGAACCTTCATTCGTCGATGAATTTCAATAGGTTTCACACCTTCACTATGCAAAAACCGAATAACAGAACGCTGTTCTTCCCTGGTGCACGTCGCAAGTGTGCGGCGTGTGCAGTTGAAGTGATATGGGACCCCTGATACGTCTAGGTACGACTCGGACAGGTGACACGTACATAAGCATCCTGTCTGATCAACTGCATCCATTCATGTCCAATGTGCATTCTGACCAACTTGGGCAATTCCAGCAGGACAATGCCACACACCACACGTCCAGAATTGCTACAGAGTGGCTCCAGGAACACTCTTCTGAGTTTAAACACTTCCGCATGAACATTATTGAGCATATCTGGGATGCCTTGCAATGTACTGTTCAGAAGAGATCTCCAACCCCTCGTACTCTTACGGATTTATGGACAGCCCTGCAGGATTCATGGTGTCAGTTTCCTCTACCATTACTTCAGACATTAGTCGAACGCATGTAACGTCGTGTTGCGGGACTTCTGCGTGCTCGCGGGAGCCCTACGATGTTAGACAGGTGTACCAATTTCTTTGGCTCTTCAGTGTATAACTGAAGGAACAGTAGAAGGAAACAATGCAAGGGGCAGATCGAGACTAGAATATATCAACCAGATCATGAAGAATACCAGCTGCATCTCCTATATTGCGTTCACGAGGAAGGCCGGACGAAGACGAAATGCATGGTGAGCTGCTGCTAACCAGCCTGATGCTTGAAGACCAATGGAGAAGTTTCCCTAAACCACTTCAGGTGACTACTGAAAAGGATTCCTATACTAAGGCCTCAGACGTTGTGCTAGAGCTCCGTCATAATAATCTAATACATTTGCATATATCCTCCACAATACACCTTACAGTGGAAAGGTACTGTTTAGCATTAATAACCGCTGTTTCTCCCGTATGATTCACAAATGGAGTGGCGGACAAATGTCTGGCATAATTTGTGCTTCGTGTATCCGCCTTGATGTTTTCTTTGTTTTCGAACAAGTTTCAGCTATAATTCCCCATCATCAAAGATACTTCTTACAATTCTATTCCTTACATTTTTTAACATTAATAATCATGTGTTTCGTCAAACATGCCACTGAAAGCCTCGATTTAGCAGATATCTGCTATGAAACATTCATAGCATAAAAGATACAATTAACTACTATGCATATCCTCAACGAATAAAGTAAAGCTGTCATCAACCCAAAGGATATCACCAGTGCCTTACTAGGCATGGTCCTACTGGAGGTGCTACGCACTTGCCTTCCAGCTACAGGAGGAGTTTGACGTGGACTCGGACGACAGTGTACTCGTCATTTTTCACATTAACAAACATCGTCAGAGGTGAAAGAAGAGATAAGGGACAGATTAAAATGCTAGGACCGACTGGGGATCGAAGTCTAGACTTTGGTTTGGCACTTAACCACCTTCATTTATTTGTTATTCAAAATCTGCACAATGGCTGTTATCGCATCTAGGACCAAGCACGTTTAATTTAGTGATGAAAGACACTACATCTAGATCACAAGTATTTTTTTGTATTTCATGGAGGGCCTCTTTCCTGCCCTGCAGATCTGACTTACACTAGCCAAGTTTTGTAGGTGATATTATTCACAGACGGATCATTACAGAAGAATGCGAAAAGTGGTAGAAGCGGACGTAGGGGAAGATCGGTTTCCGTTCCGGAGCAATAAAGCAACACGCGAGGCAATACTGACCGTACGATGTATCTTAGAAGATAAGAGTGAAAAAAGGCGGACCTACGATTGTAGCATTCGTAGATTTGGGGAAGGCTTTCGACATGTTGACTGCAAGACATTCTCAGTCTAGCAGCGATAAAGTACAGCTTGTACAGAAACCAGGTGGCATTTACAAAAGTCGAAGGACAGGAAAGGAAAGCATTACAAGAGAAGGGAGTGACGCAGGGCTGTAGCCTCTTCCGGTTTTTTTTCAGTCTGTAAATTCAGCAAGCAGTAAAAGACACCAAGGGGAAATTTGGACAGAGTATCAAAGTACAGAGGCACGACATAAAAACTCTGCGGTCTGCCGATTATGAACAGTTGAACCGCGCACCATAGTTTAGCGCCAATAACAATTATATAGGTATGGTGTCTGTTCTTTCGGACATGCGTCATACCTGTATAATATATGTGCCTGAAGGCATATCGCTCTTTCAGTGGAGATGCACGATAATGTCCGACCTCTTGCGAAACACAATACGGCTGCGAGCGAAGACGAATACGACATTACAGTGTAGTGCGCGGCATGTGGAAGTATGGGTCGGGCGTGACAGACGCTCCGATAGCCGAAGCGATGCCGGCACGGTAGCTCAGCGTGTTCGATCAGAGCCGATTGTCATTTGTAATAAAAAAGAACTGTGTAAAGGAATCAACGATCAACTTGAACGGATGCCATATGACGTCCGCCCAGACCAAACGAAACGAACAATACCGAACAAAATTAAAAAACATATACATATAAAAAAGCAATTAGAACGATCGCCCGCGTAAAGTGGGAAATCCGGGTTCGAATATGGGTCCCGCACAAATTTTCATCTGTCGTTACTGAATTATTTCAATGCACCAGTGCAGCGAAAGTTAGAAATTTGTTTCGTCACGTATCCATTAACATTATTTGGTTGAAAGCTGGCAAGATACTGAGCAGGGTGGCCCTCTATTGTAAAAAAAGTAATGATAAAAACGAAATGATCTAAGCAATGAAGAAAAAAGTGGATGACTTCAATTTCATGTTCTTCGCACGCACAGAGCGAGTAAGTACCTAGACAGTAGGGCTGAAGATAAGCCTTTCGGTGTCGCCTTATACCGTCGTGAATGTAGCCTGTCTCCGTATTAACGACGGCGCTACTATGTTCAGTTGACCAGTAAGCCCTCGTCAGCTCACCTTTGGATATTGCATCCTGGAAGTTGGCAGCGCTGCGCTAGACAGGTCAGAGACGTAGCTGGCCGGGTGTATAAAACCTCAGTGCGGACCACGTCCATATGTTGTGGCGGAACCGCAGCCACGGCGGTATACAATCCTCCACTCCGTAATAACCGCGGCACGGCCCGTTCCATTGTGAAGCGGAAGAAATATCAGGCAGTCGCAAGAATAAAAAGCCGTGTAACCGAGCCGAGATGAATTAATACCCGCGGTCGCTCCGTAATTGCATTACGGTCGAGAGCAGGGCGCTGGACGCTAATTACGCCGCCCGTAATGAGTAATGGGGCACGCCGCAGCCCCCCGGCGTCTCTAATTACCCCCGCGGCTGATTAATCATTATGGTCCGGCCACGTGTTCCGCTCCCTTCTCCCCAGCCGTGCCGTGTTCTGCGGGCAGCTCCATTGTTCCACGTCGGGTCCGCGGGTTCCCTTCCAGAACGGACCTCCGTCTGCCGACGTCAGCATTCAGCCGTGTGCCTGTGTGTGTAAGGGGAGCACGCTGGCACACAGGAAGCTATGCACAGGCGATACGCCAGGGGATCCGGTTTCCAGATTTTCAATGCCGACCCACGGAAAGAGCACCGGGGGTCGTGTGACCTTCCGCTGTATACCGGCTTATCAACAGCCTTTATACGGCGGTCTCCACGTCCACTGCTGCCAATCAATCTGCATATGTAGTGAACATTAATAAAACCGACTCATCGCACAGGGACGGTTTTCCAGAACACAGTACATAGCTGCATCGCGTCCAAGTCACAACAGGCGTTCAAAGTGGCCTCCGTGGGATTGCAGGTGATGCGGATAGTAGTGTTTGTCAAGCAGGATACGCATAATAGTACTCTGGCTTAAACTGTGTTGGCGGACCACCTGCCTGGAGCTTGTCTGAATTTCCCTTAGAATCCGGTCCTCCAAATCTGGTGTACACACTCTTTGCACGTTCGTCTGTCTGAAAGGAACCATCATGACACAAACACCCAAAACGGGATTGAAACGTTGTGTGCGCCGGCCGCTATGGCCGAGCAGTCCTAGGCGCTTCAGTATGGAGCCGCGCTGCGGTTACAGTCCCAGGTTCGAATCCTGCCTCGGGCATGGATGTGTGTGATGTCCTTAGGTTAGTTAGGTTTAAGCAGTTCTGAGTCTAGGGGACTGATGACCTCAGATGTTAAGTCCCATAGTGCTTAGAGCCTTTTTTTTTAATTCGGTGTGGTGTGCCTGTGAAGGTACTTGTTTTGGTATAGCGGTGCTGCTTCTCGGCCGATTCTGTCTGTTTGGCAGCACACAAACACCATCTCGGCTTGTACTGGGCGTGAATACCGGAGCATTCTGCTGCTTACATTTTGCAGCGTCAATCACTCACCTGCAACACAACAAGTGATCAGAGGAACAACTCCCTAGTTTCTATGATGCAACGTTTTTTGGTACCGAGGCCATTTTTAGTGCTTTGTGCTTTAATTTCACATAAAAATTTAACGAACAGTACAACTTCAGTAAAAGAGATATTCATTCCCTCAACAAATATAAACTAAGTGAACTAAAAGTAACGCAAGGCAATACTTTCTAAAACTATGTTCCGCAGATTATTACTTCTTCTTTCGAACATCTATCTTAGATCTCCGGCCCCAAACACAGTCCTTAAGCAACAGGTGATTTCCCCCATTTGCAAGTCGCTTCAGCATTGCAATGATTTTTCTTCCATCCCCTCTCTTCTCAGCAACCTTCATTTTGATGACTGTGTCTATTAAATATTAAATTAACACGCAGAACTACCAAAGCACTGAGATGAAACTATATAATTCGCTTCTGGTTAGGAACTCATAAAATGTCACAAAATCGATTACCTCCCTTTTGTTGCTTGCGTCTCGGCCGGCTGCTGCTGCCTGACTACTGCTGCTGCTGCTGCCGCCTGGCATTTAAAATTGTCTTCAATCTTAATAATAAAAACATCTTTCGGCTTCGATGTAGTCACTAGTATGGCATAAGACTGAGAATACTAACATAACAGATCCGCTGGAGACGCGAAACTACGTTATTAAAAAGTCCTAGGAGACAAGCAGAATGATCAATGGATGTCTGAAGCCTCTGGACAAGATCCAGCACCTAACTGGCATCGTCGCTCCAGCGAAGTGTAGAGATGCAGCAACATTTAAAGAACTATTTAAATCAAGAGAATCGGAACGCCACTTCCTCTACGGTCTCCAAACGGCTCGCCAGCGATTGAAATCAAGGCGAAGTTTCACAGATCGACGGAAGATTACGAAGAACGTAAAACCATGCGGACCTTTGGACGAAGACCTCACATCAACACAGGATGAAGCCGAAAGAGGTACTAGCCACAGGATGCGAAGAAAACTGGGGGGATCTGGGAGGCTCTAAACAGACATGGGGAGATACTCTCACTGAATGGGGCTACCCTGCAGACTCCAACCTTTGTGAATGCGGAGTACTACAAAGCGGCCCGCATCATATGTTAACCTGTCCACTGTGCCCCGCCAAATGCACTATGGACTACTATTCCATGTTGTGTCGTGTGAAAGTTGTACACACTTTTTTTTTGGTCATCAGTCTACTGACTGGTTTGATGCGGCCCGCCACGAATTCCTTTCCTGTGCTAACCTCTTCATCTCAGAGTAGCACTTGCAACCTACGTCCTCAATTATTTGCTTGACGTATTCCAATCTCTGTCTTCCTCTACAGTTTTTGCCCTCTACAGCTCCCTCTAGTACCATGGAAGTCATTCCCTCATGTCTTAGCAGATGTCTTTTCATCCTGTCCCTTCTCCTTATCAGTGTTTTCCACATATTCCTTTCCTCTCCGATTCTGCGTAGAACCTCCTCATTCCTTACCTTATCAGTCCACCTAATTTTCAACATTCGTCTATAGCACCATATCTCAAATGCTTCGATTCTCTTCTGTTCCGGTTTTCCCACAGTCCATGTTTCATTAGCATACAATGCTGTACTCCAGACATTCATCCTCAGAAATTTCTTCCTCAAATTAAGGCCGGTATTTGATACTAGTAGACTTCTCTTGGCCAGAAATGCCTTTTTTGCCATAGCGAGTCACACTAAAACATGTAAATAATATAGTGCCAGCGCATACCAGGGACCGGTGCATCGATTCCGTAATGTTTGGATCATAGTCTGGCATTGTATCACAGAGCCAGGGAGACGCATACGGTCTTCATACGATTTTGAAATGATTTTTATACAGCGGCGGTTTTGAAAAAATGGTTCAAATGGCTCTGAGCACTATCGGACTTAACTTCTGAGGTCATCAGTCCCCTAGAACTTAGAGCTACTAAAACGTACACTACTGGCCATTAAAATTGCTACATCAAGAAGATGACGTGCTACAGACGTGAAATTTAACCAACAGGAAGAACATGCTGTGATATGCAAATGATTAGCTTTTCAGAGCATTCACACAAGGTTGGCGCCGGTGGCGACACCTACAACGTGCTGACATGAGGAAAGTTCCCAACCGATTTCTCATACACAAACAGCAGTTGACCGGCGTTGCCTCGTGAAACGTTGTTGTGATGCCTCGTGTAAGGAGGAGAAATGCGTACCATCACGTTTCCGACTTTGATAAATGTCGGATTGTAGCCTATCGCGATTGCGGCTTATCGTATCGCGACATTGTTGCTCTTGTTGGTCGAGTTCCAATGACTGTTAGCAGAATATGGAATCGGTGGGTTCAGGAGGGTAATACGGAACGCCGTGCTGGATAACAACGGCCTCGTATCACTAGCAGTCGAGATGACAGGCATCTTATCCGCATGGCTGTAACGGATCGCGCAGCCACGTCTCGATCCTTGAGTCAACAGATGGGGACGTTTGCAAGACAACAACCATCTGCAGGAACAATTCGACGACGTTTGCAGCAGCATGGACTATCAGCTCGGAGACCATGGCTGCGGTTACCCTTGACGCTGCATCACAAACAGGAGCGCCTGCGATGGTGTACCCAACGACGAACCTGAGTGCACGAATGGCAAAACGTCATTTTTTCTGATGAATCCAGATTCTGTTTACAGCATCATGATGGTCGCATCCGTATTTGGCGACATCGCAGTGAACGCACATTGGAAGCGTCTATTAGTCATCGCCATCATCGTCACCACACGGCGTGATGGTATGGGGTGCCATTAGTTACACGTCTCGGTCACCTCTTGTTCGCATTGACGGCAGTTTGAACAGTGGACGTTACATTTCAGATGTGTTACGACCCGTGGCTCTACCCTTCATTCGATCCCTGCGTAACCCTACACTTCAGCAGGATAATGCACGATCACATGTTGCAGATCCTATACGGACCTTTCTGGATACAGAAAATGTTCGACTGCTGCCCTGGCCAGCACATTCTGCAGATCTCTCATCAATTGAAAACGTCTGGTCAATGGTGGCCGAGCAACTGGCTCGTCACAATACGCCAGTCACTACTCTTGATGAACTGTGGTATCGTGTTGAAGCTGCATGGGCAGCTGTACCCGTGCACGCCATCCAAGCTCTGTTTGACCCAATCCCCTGGTGTATCAAGGCCGTTATTACCGCCAGAGGTGGTTGTTCTGGGTACTGATTTCTTAGGATCTATGCGCCCAAATTGCGTGAAAATGTAATCACATGTCAGTTCTAGTATAATATATTTGTTCAATGAATACCCGTTTATCATCTGCATTTCTTCTTGGTGTAGCAAGTTTAATGGCCAGTAGTGTACTTTGGTCGCACACGGCCGTTGCGCTCGCGGCTGGCGATGCATTCTGTTAGACTTCTTCCCTCCGTGCGGAGTCTAGCGGGCAGGCAGGCCTCAGCTGCCCAGATCTAAGAGCGGCGTCTAGACCAGCGGTCACCGTATAAGGCGAGGAGCGGGAATCCCGCGACATTTGCATCGGGCAGCGCGGCCGGCTCAAAGCGCCGCCGCTACACATGTTGCCATCTGCAGCACCACCTCCGGCCGGCGCTCGGCTCACGGAACGAGGTCGCTGCACGGGAAATGGCGAACGTCATGGCGCAACTACAACCTGCCGGAGTATAGGCCATATCCACAAAACACCGATTTTATTCAACACTGTGTACTCGTACCAAGGAGACAGCACTCTCTTCACACACCTATTTCTTTCCTGTTCCACTCGAGAATGTTGCGCGGAAACAAAAACTCTCAGTAAACCTCCGTTTCAGTTCTAATTTCTCTGATTTTTCCGGTCATGATAATTTCACGAGACGTATGTGAGAGGTGAGAGAAGGTAATAATCGTATGTAGCCCGACTTTTCTTGCGACAACGCTTTTGAAATGGTAACAACGCCTACCACTGTAGTTGGATAAGCATCTACGCAACGTTCTCGCGCTTACTAAACATACGGTGACGAAGCTCGTCGCTGGTCTTTGCATCTCCTCCATCTCGTCTATTAATCCACCCTGATAAGCAAATCAAAGGGGGAATACTCGAGAATCAATCAAATGGTTCAAATGGCTCTGAGCACTATGGGACTTAACATCTGAGGTCATCAGTCCCCTAGAACTTAGAACTACTTAAACCTAACTAACCAAAGGACATCACACACATCCATGCCCGAGGCAGAATTCGAACCTGCGACCGTAGCGGTCACGCGGTTCCAGACTGAAGCATCTAGAACCGCACGGCCACACCGGCCGGCGAGAATCAGTCGGACGAAGATTTCATAAACTATTTCTTTCATGTTACGAGTTATATTCCCTTGGATTCTTACGATGAGTCTCAGATTCACATCTTATTTACCTGTAATTAGTCTTACATTGTCGCTCCACTCAAGGAACCGACAGGTACCGTATGCTTGTCACTGCTTCCACTGTTTTATCGCCTATCGCCTAATCGACAAGTATCGGATCTTCCCATATACTTACGCGCATTATGTTGCATTCATTTACAATTATAGTCACATATCATTCCCTCCATCGTGCATCGATCTTCTGCAGGTCTTCCTGCATTTCGCCAGTTTTCTTGCTTAACAACTTCCCAATATACAACAGTATCACACGCGAAAAGCCTCGCGGAGATAATCACGCTTATCATCAGACCGCATTTAGAGACGGCAGACGAAGAGAAAGTAAAGGTTACATCCTCAGAATACCACCTACCGAGAGACGTGCCAAGCTGAACCTACACATCCATCGGACTCATCATCGTCAACGATCTCACATGCCTCACATTCATCAGACAATGTGTAGTAGATTTCGGATGTAATTAGTGAGCAGTTTCACGACCTGTCACTCTACGTCACCACGTAATATCACATTTTATTACGGAAATAAATGTGTCATATACCGTGCTGTATGTAGGAACCAAACACATTTACTCCTTGTACAAGAAAAGCGAACATTATTGAAACTTTCCTGGCAGATTAAAGCTGTGTGCCGGACCGAGACTCGAACTCGGGACATTTGCCTTTCGCGGGCAAGTGCTCTACCCGCGAAAGGCAAAGGTCTCGAGTTCGAGTCTCGGTCCGGCACACAGTTTTAATCTGCCAGGAAAGTTTCATATCAATGCACACTCCGCTGCAGAGTGAAAATCTCATTCTGATAACATCCCCCAGGCTGTGGCTAAGCCATGTCTCCGCTATATCCTTTCTTCCAGGAGTGCTACTTGTGCATGGTTTGCAGGAGAGCTTCTGTGGAGTTTGGAAAGTAGAAGACAAGGTACTGGCGGAAATAAAGCTGTGGGGACGGGGCGTGAGTTGTGCTTGGGTAGCTCAGATGGTACAGCCCCTGCCCGCGTAAGGCAAAGGTCCCGAGTCTCGGTCCGGCACACAATTTTAATCTGCCAGGAAAGTTTCATATCAGCGCACACTCCGCTGCAGAGTGAAAATCTCATTCTAGCGAACATTATTATTTCATTATCTCTGATTTTTATTATCTCTGTTGTTGCATGAAACGTTAATGACTCCGATTTTGTTCTTGCTCTGATAAAGACGAAGGGAACTTACAACAGTGAATATTGCGTATTACATTTCGATAGTAAGAGTAAAAGTTGTGTTACAGGAAGAAATAAACGAGTGCGTATCTCTGATAAATAATTAGGAGGGACCTGAACGCAAATATTACTCTTTCTAGTGATTGTAGCTACTATGGAAAGTTTTAGCTACACTACGCCGACGTGGAGTTGGAGGGACGCTGGGCGAAAGAACCTGCAAATAAACACGGCGACTTTCAACGGACGCAAAAGCACGCAACAAGAAATCTGCCATAGCTCTTTACCAACATATTAACACACGACAAAACACACACAAACCGTGTTTAGTTTCAATGAATATTTCAATACACCATTTGAAAACCAAGAGTACATGCTAATCTTGTCCATAAAATACAATAAAAGGAACAATATAACCACCTCTCCTTTCCTGACGAAATACTGACGTTAAAACTTGCTTTCGCTGCTAGCGCTCGAAGTGGTAGTCGTCTTACTGAGGAACTGGCGTCTTCACTTGGGCGACAATCTTCTCGGAATGTAACATCTAATTCGGTACTTTTGCTTGTAAACAGTGGAAAAAGTGCGTCTACGACAACCAGCATGCTTTCGCGTAACATTTCCACCTTCAGCGGCCATTTTTTTTTAATAGCAAGATGACATTTTGGACTCGCTCATACGTGGCCACAGTACTGACGCTTTGACCGACTTCGAGCCGTCCAACTGCTCGGCCACGATCGTAAGCACTCAAATGATGTCTTGCAAACATGTAGCCGTACCACGTGGAATGTGGCACTAATCGGTTCCACAACCACCTTCGTCAAACACCGTACTGCATGAACTATCAAATGCATACAGAGCGTTTGTGCACATGCACCGCTGCAGTTAACGCATCCCGTTGTCTACATTTACTTTTACTATCATTGGCCTGGTGTACCGTAGCAATTGTCCGTTGTTCCGTAGCAATTGGCAGATGTTGCTTAGCAAAGAGTCAGTTGTTCTTTAGCAACTGTCAACCATCCATACACAATATTTCAGCTATCTGTCGGGCCCCCATGTTCAGGTGAGTGAAGCTGTTTGCGAAACTCGCCTGTGTGATTGTCAGATGATGGTGGCGTCCAGAAGGAAGCGCTGAAATAATATTTTTGCGTGACTGTACGGTCCGGCTGCAGACCCGACAAGAATATCATCAGAAACGAAAGTCAACTGAAAGTACAAGTGACTACTCAAAGACTGTCAGCCTTCAATTTGTACAACTGTAGACAGCAAAAACGTTTTATAACATACGTTCAACAGCAAATTATTGAACAGCTTTAAAACGATGGTGAAAATATACTACAACCATCAACTACAGATAGCTCTAATAGTTTTCTCAAAGTTGATACAAGTTATTACGTCGAGTTTAGCCTAAGGAAGACTAGTAGGACCAATGGGTTCGATACACATATACGATTTACTGGGTAGGATCAGCACAATTACATGATTTTCCGAATTACAATAAATCTGCTGCAGTGGCTTAAGTCAGCGGGATTAAAACATCATTTTATTCTGTTTCCTCAACTACGTCTTCATCTACATGTACACGTGTACTCCACAAGCAACGGTCCAGTCGCGAGTATCTCGCGGGAAGAGCGATTGCCGGTAAACCCTCGTGTAAGCTGCAATCTCTCTAATATGACCTTCGCGGTCTTTTCGGCAGGTATACGTAGGAGGAAACATTATATTGGTTGACTCTTCTGGGGACGTACGCTGTCGGAACTTTTAACAGTTAATTGCACCGTGACGCAGAATGCCTCTCTTGCAGCGTCTGCCAATGGAGTTGGCTTTCGCGCTTACTGAATCAAATTATAAGGAAACGCGCTACTCTTCTTTGGAGCTTCTGTATTTCATTTATCGATATTCAGTACACGAGGATTCTGCAAGCTACCACATTTCCTGAGGATTCTTGCAACGAACGTCAGTTTGGCATGTGCGTTTCCTGCTATCAGTTTAGCGGTCGTTCCACTTTAAATCGCTCCGTATGCATATTTTTAGATGTTTTATGGATGTGACGGCTTTCAGTAATTGTTCTGCAATAGTTTAGTCATACAATAAATTCTCTTTCCATGTATTCGCAATGCGTAACATCTGTTTACGTTAAGGGTGACTGGCTCTCCCTGCACCAAGCGTCGATCCGCTGCAGGTCATTCTGCATTTCGCTACAATTTTCTAGCATTGCAATTTCTCTGAATACAACAACATTATCCGCGAAAAGCATCATGGAACTTCCGAAGTTATCCGCTACGTCATTTACACTGAATAGCCAAAAAAACTGGTACACCTGCCTAGTATCGTGTAGGGCCACCGCGAGCACGCATAAGTGCCGCAACACGACGTTGGAGGGAACTGACACAAAGAATTCTGCAGGGCTGTCTATAAATCCTTAAGAGTACGAGGCGGTGGAGATGTCTTCTGGACAGCACGTTGCAAGGCATTCCAGATATGCTCAATAATGTCCATGTCTGGCGAATTTGGTAGAGAGCGAAGTGTTCAAACTCACCAGAGTGCTGCTGCACCCACTCTGTAACCGCCTTGTTCGTCTGGGGTGTCGCATTGTCCTGCTGGAATTGCCCAAGTTCGTCGGAATGCACAATGGACATGAATGGATGCAGGCGATCAGACAGGATGCTTACGTACGTGTCACGTGTCAGAGTCGTATCTAGACGTATCAGGGGTCCCACATCACTCCAACTGCACACGCCCCACACCATTAGAGCCTCCACCAGCTTGAACAGTCCCCTGCTGATAGCAGGGTCCATGGATTCATGAGGTTGTCTCCATACCCGTAGACGTCCATCCGGTCGATGCAATTTGGAACGAGACTCGTCCGACGAGGCAACATGTTTCTGGTCGTCAACAGTCTGATGTCGGTGTTGACGGGCCCAGGCGAGGCGTAAAGCTTTGTATCGTGCAGTCATCAAGGGTACACGAGTGGGCCTTCGGCTACGAATGCCCGCATTGATGATGTTTCGTTGAATGGTTCGCACGCTGACACTTGCTTCTGGCCCAGCACTGAAATCTGCAGCAATTTGCGGAAGGGTTGCACTTCTGTCACGTTGAACGATTCTTCAGTCGTTGTTGATCCCGCTCTTGCAGGATCTTTTTCCGGCCGCAGCGATATAGGAGATTTGATGTTTTATAGGTTTGCTGACATTCACGGTACACTCGTTAAATGTTCGTACGGGAAAATCCCCATTTCATTGCTACCAAATGGTTCAAATGGCTCTGAGCACTATGGGACTTAACTGCTAAGGTCACCAGTCCCCTAGAACTTAGAACTACTTAAACCTAACTAACCTAAGGACATCACACACATCCATGCCCGAGGCAGGATTAGAACCCGCGACCATAGCGGTCGCGCGGTTTCAGACTCTAGCGCCTAGAACAGCTTGTCCACACTCATCGCTACCTCCGAGAAGCTGTGTCCCATCGCTTGTGCGCCGACTATAACACCACGTTGGGTTGGTGCTTCAGCGCATATACATTGTGAAAAGTAATGGGTCTTTCTTACCTCCTTGCGGTGCGCCCGAAGATAGTTTTACATCTGGAGATTTCTCCCTGTTTAGGGTGACACCTTCTGTTCTGTTTGCTAAGAATCTCGTCAATCCAGTCACAGGTGATCTGATATTCTGTACGCTCGAGTTCTGTTCATTAGTCAACAGTGTCGAACTGTGAAACTTCCTGGCAGATGAAAACTGTGTGCCGGACCGAGACTCGAACTCGGGACCTTTCCCTTTCGCTTGGGTAGCTCAGTTGGTGAGCACTTGCCGGCGAAAGGCAGAGGTCCCGAGTTCGAGTCTCTGTCCGGCACACAGTTTTAATCTGCCAGGAACTTTCATATCAGCGCACACTCCGCTGCAGATTGAAAATCTCATGCTGGAAACATTCCTCAGGCTGTGGCTAAGCCATGTCTCCATAATATACTTTCAGGAGTGCTAGCTCTGCAAGGTTCACAGGAGAGCTTCTGTAAAGTTTGGAAGGTAGGAGACGAGGTACTGGCAGACGTAAAGCTGTGAGGACGGGGCGTGAGTCGTGCTTGGGTAGCTGAGTTGGTAGAACACTTGCCCAAGAAAGGCAAAGGTCCTGAGTTCGAGTCTCGGTCCGGCACACAGTTTTAATCTGCCAGGAAGTTTCATATCAGCGCACACCCCGCTGCAGGGTGAAAATCTCATTCTGGAGTGTGGAACTGTATTGGACGCCATCTATAAATCGAAGGACACGGCATCTACCTGGGTCGCCGGCATCTACCGCCTTCCGGGTCTAGTGGACTCCCGTACAGTCTTCCCTTTGTGGCCACTTCCAAGTATATTTGCATTTTAACTACATCGCTGTTTTTGTCTCGCTCAAACTGTATGCGAATAGGACAGAAAATGTCTGATATGTCTGATACTTGTACGAGGTACCTTCGAATACGAACTGCACTCTGGCTCGTGTAGCACGGTACATGTGACGGTCTAGATGTAGAATACCATTTTACAAACACCAGTATGCTGCCGAGTGGCGAAGTGAGAAGAAGACTAGGAGGCGAGATGAAACCGCGCCGGCCTCTGCTCTGAGAGCGGCCGCCGTGAGACAGTGGAGATTGCGCCGGTATGCCGGCAGCGCGCGCCCTTTTTGCGGCGGACGGCGCGCCGTTGCCCGGAGACAAACGCGACGCGACGCGGCCCATCTCGGGGGAGCAGAGCAGACGCACGTCACGTGCGCCCAGCCTTTGATCTCCTGGGAGCGCCAACCCGTCTCTCTCTCTCTCTCTCTCTCCTCCGCGGCAGCCAGCAGGCAGCAGCGTCAAACCGGTCTCGAGTTTCGCTCCAGCGGAGACGACGCCGCGGAGGAAAAGAAAGGCCGCACAGTATACAATGTACCGCGGGCCGCCCCTGCCCGAGCCTCCCTCTTCCTTTGTCGCCGCTCTGCCGAGTGCAGGCACCCTGCCAACATACACGCTGTGTTCAACCATACCCACGCTGCGCCCACTGCCACATACATTTTGGCAACACCTTTTTTTCCCGAACGAGCAATCCAATTTATTAGTGTTCTCAATATATTCAACTCCATCGCCTTAAAAAAAAAAAAATTTTTTTATCTCTATTCTGGCAACACTTACATTGTGCTCCGATGGGTACATCTTCAGATTCTTTCTGTCGTCATTGCTCTTCAAACAGAGACTGAGTATTACTTCTAACATGACGCTCCTTTCGCGTACGTGCAAAATATCGCTACGCTACCAGCAACATTCCACTGCAAACTCCAATAACACCCCTCCCCCAAATTATTGTCAGGGTGAACAGTCTCTCAGATCAGAAGATCATGACATGCCTTTTCCCATAGGACAGCGTCTACTAAAGCACCGTGCTCTTAGAGTTTCGTTACATCTGCTACTAAAGCACCGTGTTCTTATAGTTTCGTTATATCTGGTCGGTGACTGTTAGCAACGAAGGAGGACTTACGTTCAGCGCCCTGTTGACGACCACGCACAAGCTCCGGTTGCATTCGAACCGGGAAGAAATTGGCCCATTCTTTATCACAGAAATCATCCAAACATTTTCCTTAATCCACTTTGAGAAACGTTGCATTTGCTTGCTCTTCATTACCACTGCAGGATTTCAACACTGCACTGCCTCAAAGAGACCTCCAGTGCTTGTTCCACTCAGAAGCTAAAATTTTCGCCTTTCAAGCGATCCATTATATGGTACCTTTTTTATTACACTACTGGCCATTAAAATTGCTACACCAAGAAGAAACGCAGATGGTAAACGGGTAACCATTGGATAAATATATTATACTAGAACTGACATGTAATTACATTTCCACGCAATTTGGGCGCATAGACACTGAGAAATCAGCACCCAGAACAACCACCTCTGGCCGTAATAACGGCCTTGATACGCCTGGGCATTGAGTCAAACACAGCTTGGATGGCGCGTACAGGTACAGCTGCCCATGCAGCTTCAACACGATATCACAGTTCATCAAGAGTAGTGACTGGCGTATTATGAAGAGCCAGTTGCACGGCCACCATTGACCAGACGTTTTCAGTTGCTAATAGATCTGGAGAATATACTGGCCAGGGCAGCAGTCGAACGTTTTCTGTATCCAGAAACGCCCGTACAGGACCTGCAACATGCGGTCGTGCATTATCATGCTGAAATCTAGGGTTTCGCAGGGATCGAATGAAGGGTAGAGCCACGCGTCGTCAGCCATCTGAAATGTAACGTCCACTGTTCAAAGTGCCGTCAATGCGAACAAGAGGTGACCGAGACGTGTAACCAATGGCATCCCATATCATCATGCCGGGTGATACGCCAGTATGGCGATGACGAATACACGCTTCCAATGTGCGTTCACCGCGATGTCGCCAAACACGGATGCGAGCATTATGATGCTGTAAACAGAACCTGGATTCATTCGAAAAAATGAAGTTTTGCCATTCGTGCACCCAGGTTCGTCGTTCAGTACATCATCGCAGGCGCTCCTGTCTGTGATGCAGCGTCAAGGATAACCGCAGACATGGTCTCCGAGCTGATAGTCCATGCTTCTGCAAACGTCGTCCAACTGTTCGCGCAGATGGTATTTGTCTTGCAAACGTCCCCATCTGTTGACTCAGGGATCGAGACGTGGCTAAACGATCCGTTACAGATATGCGGATAAGATGCCTGTCAACTCGACTGCTAGTGATACGAGGCCGTTGGGATCCAGCACGGCGTTCCGTATTACCCTCCTGAACCCACCAATTCCAGGGCTAATAGTCATTGGAACTCGACCAACGCGAGCAGCAATATCGCGATACGATAAACCGCAATCGCGATATGCTACAATCCGACCTTTATCAAAGTCGGGAATGTGATGGTACGCATTTCTCCTCCTTACCCCCCGAGGCATCACAACAACGTTTCACGAGGCAACGCCGGTCAACTGCTGTTTGTGTATGAGAAATCGGTTGATAACTTTCGTCATATCAGCACGTTGTAGGGGTCGCCACCGGCGCCGACCTTGTGTAAATGCTCTGGAAAGCTAATCATTTGCATATCACAGCATCTTCTTCCTGTCGGTTAAATTTCGTTTCTGTAGCACGTCATCTTCGCGGTGTAGCAATTTTAATGGCTAGTAGTCTACTATTAGTATGCAGGGAGGAGAATAACAACCTAATAGTAGGGCCAGTCGAGGGCACGCATGTCCAATCGAGTAAAATTTTCCGGATGACAACAGATCCGAAAAGCACTCTGGTGGAAATACGGGATAAAATGACGGGTAAACATCGACAGTGGGGGAAATTCGTCCGCTAATCGAACGTGTATGGTTGTCCGACTAAGCTGCTGCTGTGTTGTGCTGCGGTTACTGCGATCGACATCACTTCTTCCTGTGTGCTGTACCGAGCTACACACTGAATTGAGGGAAAAAACGTTTAAAATTTGTTTTCTTTTTTACGATTCTGTTACTTCGCACTTACTGATCTACTCTATTTTCATTGTACATTAGCAAATACTAAAACATGTGACCTTTAGACTAAATTATTCGTAACACTGCACTTTCCAGTACTATTACGTCAACTATCTCACTGCAATGCTGATTCTACAGCGCAGCCTACTATCTCAACAGAATTGCGGTACTTTTACTGCAGTAGATATAATAGACAAACCCGCCATACACCACAGAAAATTTAGACAGTAACTGCGTTCTTTAAGGTAACAAATATTAGCTGGAGAAAATGAGGTTAAGAGTTCTCCGGGGGACGTCGAAAGTTATTTTTACGTCTGAAGATTTTTCTTCTTTATGGATGACACGCTGTGTTCTATTTGGAACTCTTCAATCCAACTACAAAGTTGGTCTGATGCACCGTATGCACATTTTTGTATCGAACACCTTTCGGTTGTTTGGCAGGATCCATGTGATTCTCGGTCTCCAGAAAGGTCATAATACGCGAGCATAGAACGTGCTCCAACACTGAATAGTTTAAGTGAATATAAGAAATACAACACAGAAGCCCAGTCGCGTATATCAGGGTAGTTCATTAGAAATAGCCTTAAGCCGCTTTTAAACGATCGATTTTCTTGTCTCAACTTACTCGAAACAAGTGCGTCTACTGCAGCGCCTCTGGTGGTTTATTCACGTAACTAGTTTTCGTCTGTTTTGAGCGGTCATTTTCGTTTACATGTCAGCGCCAAAACTGCTGGTGTTGTAAGAACTGTCTGCTGTACAGTTTGGCTTCTGAAAGGTGAAAGTGATGTTATGAGGGACTGTCTTTTCTACGGAAAAATCGGAATATAGTGACAAAATGATAGAACAAGCAATATTAATACAGTTTATTAATGACCACAGCAGAATTCATAGTGGAAGATCTTGTCAAAGGTCGTGGTAAATTGTTCACAATAACTAAAAGAATAGGAAAAATGTCATTAAAACATTTCATAACATATATTTGTTCATAACATATATCCTTGCAAATAAGTCAGACAATAAGTAGCACGCTGTAGATAGCGGATTTATGCTTTGTATCTTTTCTTGCTCAGTGTCATAGCAGCAACGAAAATTATTTTTCTCGTCCAATAATTCTGACTTTTTCACTACTGAAATAATTTTCAATAAAACACATTCTCATTTGTGCATGGTGTAAATATTTTTCTCTGTAAAACGAAAATACTTTTTATTTTCAGATATTTCGCCTCTCTTGCAGGAGAACGCTAGCAGGGAAAAATACGAGGACCTTGTGTAACTTTTCAGTGTGCCACGAAAACAACGTACACTGGACTCGCATTCGGGAGGACGACGGTTCAATCCCGTGTCCGGCCATCCTGATTTAGGTTTTCCGTGATTTCCCTAAATCGCTCCAGGCAAAATCCGGGATGGTTCCTCTCAAAGGGCACGGCTTGCTTCCCCATTCTTCCCTAATCCGATGAGACCGATGACCTCACTGTCTGGTCTCCTTCCCCAAAAACAACAACAAAACAACGTAACAAAGAGGACAAAAAAAAATGGTTCAAATGGCTCTGAGCACTATGGGACTTAACATCTGTGGTCACCAGTCCCCTAGAACTTAGAACTACTTAAACCTAACTAACCTAAGGACATCACACACATCCATGCCCGAAGCAGGATTCGAACCTGCGACCGTAGCAGTCACGCGATTCCGGACTGAGCCCCTAGAACCGCTAGACTACCGAAGCCGGCTAACAAAGAGGACAAGAAAGCACAAAATGTATTTCTATAATAGGAGTGAGAACGACCAGAATAGGTTATAACTTGCGACGTTAGCAGACGCTGTCATAGTCCCTTCTCTGTTCATGTACAGTGTGCACCATTCTCGCAAATTTAGAAACACACATTCAGCACAGTCTATAGATCATCGACGTCATAGTCACATTCGCGTGGTTGTCGGTCGCTGATTTACACGCAGGAACGAAAAGCGCACGCACTTTGAGTAGTCCATTGAGGCTAGAAAGTCGCTCGTGTAAAACGGTCTCTAGACTGTGTCGAAGTCACGTCAATCACTGTGTGTGTGTAGGAAGTACAAAGCTCGTCTCCGGTTACGTACGGACAGTGAGTCGTGAATATTCACGGGGTGTAATGAGATGTCTCATTACGGGTGAATGAAGCTCTTGGTGACGTGTGTCACTCGGAGTTCCCTGGAGACTCCCTCTCGCAGTCAGGTGAGCTGAGCCGTGTTTCGTTGGGCCGGTAGTTTTTTGTGGGTGGCCGTCATCGCTTTGGGACGCGCCGACTTGTAAACTAGACCCCCACCCACCGCCGGCTATCTTTATGGTGGTAATTCTGGTCCGCACTGCTCGGCTTATCAGCGCCTGCCCCTCTATACCTGACCTAGCGGGGTGGGAGGGGAGGGTGGGGGAGGAGCGCTCAGCCCCTCCCTCCCACCCCTACCCAGCCACACACAAACCGGAAACCGCGGCGCAGAGGCTCAAAGGCGGCGCAGCGGGGGTCGCCCAATTAGAAGCGGCGACATGTGTCGCAGAAAACCCTCTGCCACACGGCATAGCGGCCGCGCGCTATGAATGGGGGGAGGGGAGCCGCGACTTGATATACGCCTTAAGGCCGGTTCCCACTAGAGCGCGGCAGCGCGTCGTGCGGCAGCGGCAGCGGCAAGCGTTTTCCGCTTTGACGCGGCGGCTCGCGGAATTGGCGTTCCCATCTGGAAGCGGCAGACGCTAGCGGTAGCCAATGACGGACAGCCACTGAGGTACGGGGCAGGACCCACTGAAACGCGCGGTGCGTTTGATTAGCTATATCTTACACCTACATGAAGGAAAGACGAAGTTGGGTGAAGACATACCAATTTTTCATTTTCTGTACAATGTACTCTTTCACATATTTCATTATTCATGTTTTCTCATTTCACCATAAACAGATTTCATGACTACCGTTCACGATTGTTCACTATCTCCTAACACATTGAAACAATGTACGACAAAAGAGATTATTCAGATAGTTAAGCGAGACAAAAATTAAAAATGTGATACGGTAGCAGGTACACGAAAACAGTAAGAACACAAAGACTAGGTGGAAGGGATGAAAGTGGAAGCCACCTGATAGAATTTCCCACAGAGCATAATGTAATCATCGCCAGCACCTTGCTTAAGAATCACGAAAGAATAATATACATTTGGAACAGTTTTCGAAACCAGATTTTAAATTGTAAGGCATTTCCTGGTGCAGACGCAAACCTGACTGAAGACTGTCAATAGCAAGAAAAGCGTTCTGAAAAAGAAAATTTGTTCACACCGAATATAAATGCTAATGGTTGGATACTATTTTACAAAGGTATTTGTGTGGAGTGCAGCCTCGTATGCAAGTGAAACGTGGACGATGAACACTTCTGTCAAGAAGACAATGGGCGCTTTCAAAACGTGGTGATTTATAAGAATGCTGAACTTTAGATACGAGGATCGTGTGACTAAAGAAGAGGTACGGAATTAAATAGAGGAGGAAGAGGAAATTACGGTACAACTTTGACGACAATAGGAGTTAGTTGACAGGGCGTATTGTGGGGCGTCAAAGAGTGAGGACAAAGGGGTTGGGTGATAGTATTCTGATAATAATCATCTGTTGAAATACTATTCTACTACTTTATCTATTAATGTAAGCAGTGAATTTACTCTTCCATGCACTCCTTAAAACATTTAAACCAAAACTGAAATCAGCTGAACACCAAATCTTTCAACCACTGTCTGACAACTACTGGATTCACTTTCAACTTTCTATAACTATCACTGGCTAGCCACACACACATACAGATATAAGGAGAACAAAAATAAACAAACATTAGTTTTCAGCAAATAATTCTGCAGGTTGGCAACATGTACATAAACAAACCAGACAGGAAGGGACATGAGCTGAACACACTGTAGTTACGACTTTAAATCAGAGTTTTCGGTAAAACGTCTACTGCTAGTGACAGAAGAAAAAAGAGCGAACATGAAAATGTGCTTATGTTCCATAATCTAAGTTTTAGTTCAACCTCCAGCATGTGAGCAGGTGAGGGGAAACGTATATGTCCGCCAAAAACTCAATTCACTGTAAGTAATCAGTCATTCACGTAAAAAAAGATGTGAACTGTTTTATAATCTCCAAGTATCACAGATCAAAACAAAACTGAGTCATTCTAGATTCCACCGAAGATGCCTTAAAGTAAAAGGCGAAACGCGTCTTGAATCAGTAAAGTACACTGGATAAAGAAAAAAGAAAGGAAATAATCAATAGCTCTACATATTTAGTAAATTACATCTTATGACATACCAGCAAATTAGTTTCGGTTTAACTTCTCATTCGACATGCTATTAATGCCATTTAAAAAAATTCATCTATCCCTTCTGAAAAACTGTAGTTACTTTCATATCTTGGTAGATAAACAGATTTAGGATATTTATCATGCGACGAAATACATGACTTTTCACAAGTTATCGTTTGCAAAAAAAAACACATTTCGATTTCTTGAACCGTTTACGAAATTTGCGGTTGATACAACCACATGGTTTACGACGAGCAGGACGAAGTACCGGTCGCGTCGCCGAGCAACCCGCGCGCGGTCACGGCATAGCCCGCCCGCCGACATATCAGACAATATCTCGAGAACGGTGATAGCTATCGATCTGCTCTCAGCTTTAAAAACAATTTCGATATGTTGACTAAATTTCATACGCAATAATGTATTACCTAAAATGAACTGTACGCAAAGTCCACGCAATGCGTTTTTACCTCTGCACACTCATTAAAATTTCGTGTAAAGGTTTATGTAAATGCGATACAGCAAGTAACCACGACGAATAACGAAAAGAAATTCGGCCCTTTATCGAGACAAGATATCAGGCTGTAACATGCCCAAGAATCAAATTTTTCTACCGAATAGTTTCCTTGGAATCGGATGATAAGTATTTCATAGCTGCCGCCGCGTCCGCGCCAGCGGTTCGGCGAAACTTCGTGTGGCCCGGGACTCCGTACCTGACGTCACGCTCAGCGCGTTCTGTGATTGGCGGCGCGCACCTGGAGCGCGGCACGCGGCAGCGGAAGCGGTTCGACATGGGCAGACCGCGACGCAGAGCCCGCCGCGCCTTGCCGCTGACGCCGTTTCCATGGCAACCACGCCGCTGACGCGCCGTTTTGACGCGCGGCAGCCCTAGTGGGAACCGGCCTTTACAAGACGCCTCTGTTCAGCGCGCGCAACGCGAAACCAAAAAGTAAACAATAAGCAAAAGGAGGCGGCTGGCTCATTCGGCTTCTGCTTGCGCACACTAAACGCATCCTGCTGTGGCGTTCGTCAGACATTCAGCTTCCTGTCGTGCGTCTGTGTCAGACACTGAGTAGTGAGGGGAGACTGCATCTCCGTGTTCACTCGGATTAGGTTTCTTAATGGTGGCTATACAGAAGGAGGTGTCTCTTTCAGACAACGGCTCGGTACATTCACCCACAGCTTCCTCTCTTTGTAAAAAAGAAAACAGGGCGGAAATAGTTGTCACTGAATGGGGGAGCTTGTGAAGCCGGGCACATGATGATGTCCTCGGAGGACTCTGAAATGAAACGGAAGCTAGTGGTACAGCTTTAATACTCGAAGCTGTTTCCGTCTTCTTATTTACCGGCGTCCCTAATGAATTGTATGCTCCACTCTGTACGAGACCTCTATACCACAGAGACCCGCAATTACATCTTCCTTATGTCTGTGGGTATGCGGGCGCGCATGTGTGTGTGTGTGTGTGTGTGTGTGTGTGTGTGTGTGTGTGTGTGTGCGTGAATGAGAGAGAGAACATACGTTCAAGCACGAAATGAAGGTTCAGAAACTAACAGTGTGCCTATTTTTAAGATACAATTTATTGATCTCTAGTTACACGTTTAATGTTCACACGAGTCATCAAAGTTATACTAAACTGTCGTAAAATGTTAATAAACAATAAGTCTCGTATTAAGTTACTGGAATTTAGTACGAGTTATCAAGAAGGGCAAAAAGTTTATTTTTTGCGTCGGAAGAGGTGTTATATATAGCGGCTCTACAGGTCCCAAGACTCCGGATGGAAAGATCCGCATTCCAGTCTCTGTCAAATCTGTTGTGGACTGGCAAAACAGCCAATCCACAATGACGGGTAGCCGAAAGGCACGCGTTTAAGCTCACGCAGGCTGGCGTGAGGTCTGGAACAGTTAAAGGAGTTGTGTCTAGTAAAAAAGGTACATAGCTGCTGGAATACTTAACTTTAATCCATAATTGGTGAACATCGGTCGGACGGTATATGCATCACAAGATAAATAGCAAATGATAATGGCGCCTTGCTTGGTCGTAGCAAATGACGTAGCTGAAGGCTATGCTAACTATCGTCTCGGCAAATGAGAGCGTAATTTGTCAGTGAACCATCGCTAGCAAAGTCGGCTGTACAACTGGGGCGAGTGCTAGGACGTCTCTCTAGACCTGCCGTGTGGCGGCGCTCGGTCTGCAATCACTGACAGTGGCGACACGCGGGTCCGACGTATACTACCGGACCGCGGCCGATTTAAAGGCTACCGCCTAGCAAGTGTGGTGTCTGGCGGTGACACCACAAAATCGTACGAGTTATTCTGTTGCTTACATCCAGTTTCATCTATAGCAGTCCTCTGTACACGAGTTTTGGATCCCACGTCGAATAATAGCCTCAGTGACATAGACAGGAGCTAAGCCTGCGGAATACTCAGCGTTCACTCCCATTTCTAGACAGTCCAAATTTCAAGTTGAAAACCCCTTTACCAGTTTATAAAATAGTCCTTCATGACAAATGTTGATGGTGTTGGGACAGCAACCAGCCACAAATTTAGTTTCAGTTCCTTTATTCAAAGGGTACCGTTACCGGTTTCGAATCGTTGTAATTCCATCTTCAGACGGTTTACACGCTTTCCTTGTGACATGTGGTGTTTTTTACAGATTAATTGTCCTAAAATATAATTAATACAAAATTATAAGCACGCCACACACAGATGGTTACGTTACAGATTTTCGTTGCATGTAACTTACGTGAAATGTCGGTTTGGAGTGTTTGTTTTCATAACATTCGTCCAACAGATGTGAATACATTCCCACTGCATTCTTATTGTTGCACACGTAAATTTTTCTCACTGAACACTGTCCCAACACCATCAACATTTGTCTTCAAATAACAGCCCCGGTCTCCATCATGTCAAAAATAGCATTGTCTTTCATGATATGCAAATGTAAATCAAATGGTTCGTTTCGAATACAAAATCACTTTCTGTTGCCAATAACGATTGTTATTTATTTCACTTAATGTAGATACGGAAATACAGTAGTAAATATCGGCTTTCGTCGTATTTTTAAATGTTCTTTACTAGCGGGTATAACAACAATTCCGTGAAATACAGCACTTCAATAATAGCTGATTGGTAACAGAACTTGACACATTAGTTTGTGACAGCTGAGTTGTTTGCTTTGGTTAGTTTCACGTCCCTTCAGGTGATGTTCCTTGATGACATGAGTAGAAAATTAGGAATGAGTGAGTGGGGAATACAAGGGACCTCAGTTTACGTCATCGTGGCCGGATCTGGCTGTGCACACGGCGCAAGCCATCTCTGAAGTCGTGTCACAAGTAAGCTTTTCACGGGTCACTGTATGCGTGACACACCGTGGTTAGTTGAACGTATATCCGAACGTCGCCACCAGAGTAGAGCAGGGGCAGTCTGCGACTCGAGGCTGCCTGCTTTTGGATGGAACTGCAGATAGAAAGCCCACAGCACTGCACACTTTTCGCCAGGTGAGCGCTAGACAACTAGTTTATCGCGACCCACATGGGCACACGCGACTAGTGATGGCAACGACACATAGGAGATATCCATAAATTGTACTAACAATATCGATATTTAAGAAGTTATTTAGGTTTAAAAGAGACCACTCATCGGAAAGCAGAAGTGTTGAGTTGTCGATAGGTAGGCACACAAAAGAAAGAAAATTTGCCAGCTTTCCGCAGTAGCCTTTGACAAGCTAGGGCAAAATACACACACACGCACACACACACACACACACACACACACACACACACACACGCACACACACACACACACACACGCAGACCGTACATACACGCATACGCAGACCGTACATGGTGTCGACTAGACTCATAGGGGCGTGCGTGTGTGTGTGTGTGTGTGTGTGTGTGTGTGTGTGTGTGTGTGTGTGGCGCGTTTGTGTATTTTACCCAGGCTCGTCAAAGGATAATGCGGAAAGCTAGCAAGCTTTCTTTCTTTTCTATGTTTACCTATCGACAGCTAAACGCTTCTGCTTATGGGTCAGTGGTCTCTAAACCTAAGGTATTTATGTTCTACAAGAATTTTCCTACAACTATATCCGTGAAAGCTTGATACAATGCCAAGTGGATATACTACGTATATGAGCAACAACTATTATTTCACTATAGTCGCTCTTGTGTTTGCAATGATTCCCAGTTTCGTTCCATTTTTGAACATTTTCAGATCTATTGTACTTGCAGAACAACGCGTGAGTGACATGTAATATGCTCAGTGTCCGCCGGCCGGAGTGGCCGTGCGGTTCTAGGCGCTACAGTCTGAAACCGTGTGACTGCTACGGTCGCAGGTTCGAATCCTGCCTCGGGCATGGGTGTGTGTGATGTCCTTAGGTTAGTTAGGTTTAATTAGTTCTAAGTTCTAGGCGTCTGATGACCTCAGAAGTTAAGTCGCATAGTGCTCAGAGCCATATGAACCATACTCAGCATCCATAGGTCATGAATGTGATATAGTTAACTAAAGTAGGCCTAATGATTTCATGTTTAAAAATACTAATGTTGCCGTTTTCCAAAGGATATTTTCAATTTAGGAGAACTATTTTCTCTCTGGTATCTGCGTTAATATAGGTAGCTTAAGTGCAATTAAACAGCAATTTTTGTAATTTTAGACCATTAAAATCTTAAAATCTTAAAATTCCTGCTATATTCTGTTTTTCTAACTGCTGCCAGAGTTGTTTTTTTTTTTTTTTTTTCACGAATCGAGGTGAAGTTGTCAGCTTTTCAAATCTGAAAAAAATAGTTGCAAATAGCATTTATAACCGATATGTTGAATTTCCAACACGTTGAAAAAATATATGTTTAATACACAATATACACATCGATATTACTGACCCGCCAGGGTAGCCGAGAGCACTAACGCGCGATGCTTCCTGGACTCGGGTAAGCGTGCCGGCCCCGGATCGAATCCGCCCGGCTATTAACGACGAGGGCCGATGTGCCGGCTAGCCTGGATGTGGTTTTTAGGCGGTTTTCCACATCCCGCTAGGTGAATACCGGACTGGTCCCGATGTTCCGCTTCAGTTACACGGCTCGCAGACATCTGAACACATTCGCACTATTCCATGGATTACACTCGACGCAGACAGTTGGGGTGCACTAATTCCGTCCCGGGCGGTACGGGGTGGCGGCAGGAAGGGCATCTGGCCACCCCTTAAACATTAACATACCAAATCTCATTAACGATGGCTGACCCTGCATAACTGCGGGACAAGGCTCAAGCGATACAAATCGATATCACTCCTACGATTTATTCAAAAGGCAATGAGCAGGTGATGGCGAGACGGTGCGGCTGCAGCTGTGTCCACGGGATAGCCGTGTGGGCAGGAAGCAGCGAGGGCTGGCTGCTGGCTTCCGCCTGCTCTCACACTTTTATAGCGGCCCTCCACGCGTTTATAGTACGGCGCGACGGGGAACCACACAGGACACAAATACCTCTCTGCGGGAAGGGACACTCCTCACCGCTGTCATTCTTCTCTTTATCTTTTTGTTTCCTATCCAGTCGTAACAGCCGGCAGTAATTAATTCTATTACCAAGCCGACAATTAAACGCCTGGACTGTAAGACCGAAGACTGTCACGTCGCAAACAAGTTCGTGCACTTCGCGAGCATGAAACAATGAAAGTAGAGAAGCAGATTAGAAATAAGCAGTACAACCAGTCTGACGGGCTCAGTATTTCTCTGTTTGACAGAAAACTTTAGATTATGGTCATTGGCTGCCGGGAGGTAGAATGTTGCTGGGTGGTGCTGCGGCCGCGGAACACAGTAAGAAAAAGTATACAGTATAACCCGAGCAGAGACGAATTGAGAACCATTCTCACTACAATACGAGTCGCAAATGGAAAAATTCGCCGACGTACGCGACTTTGACAAAGGGCACATTGTCTAGAAATGACCGTCACAGAAACAGCGAAGCTGCTCGGCAGTTAGGGTGTTACTTTCGTGAGCATCTACGGAGAGTGGTGGAAGGATTTTTTTAATAGGAAACAAGGTGTTGGACGTCCACCTCTTGTAACCAGAACGTGATGTTCGAGACTTGCTCGCTCTGTGCAGCGGGACAGATCTTTGACAGATCTGACAACTAAAGACACAGCGCAACAGAATTAAAGGATTACTTCTTGAAACCCCGTAATTGCCTCCCATTGCGACGCATAAGTTTGAAATTTGGCTCAAAGGTGCCTACAACCTCCCTCATTAATGTCGCAGAAGCGTGGCGCCCAGCGACGTCAACCTCGGCCTTAGCCAAGCTTCAAACACCAAACACTACGTTAACATGCGACACATCTTCCGAAGACAAACACCGAATTTCGGAAATCGTTTTTCGCTGACGTGTTTGCAAGTTAAGGTCTGAAGCGGATTTGCTACTCCTGTTAAATATGGCATCTGGAAAACAGCTGATCCACTTTCTAAAAAATGGTTCAAATGGCTCTGAGCACTATGGGACTTAACATCTATGGTCATCAGTCCCCTAGAACTTAGAACTACTTAAACCAAACTAACCTAAGGACATCACACAACACCCAGTCATCACGAGATCCACTTCTGATTCAGTCAATATAATCGTTATTTCTCTGCACTTAAATATTACAGGCGGACAGCTTCATGCTCAGTCTAATGTTTCTGCTTCTCCTTAACTGCACAATAAGTCCATAATAACAAAATATTCTAAAAAACGAAACGTAACTTGACAATCCAAGCACGTTTCAAAACATGGTTGCGTTTACATGGGAGCGAAAATCGTAGAATGCATTCTTCCATGATACACCCTCGCCATCCCAGGCCTTATGACCTGGGCTGTGATAAGCTACAACTCTCGTTTAACTTTGGCGTTTCTGGAGGGGGCGTTTTTTAACGCTCGGTACGGGCAGAATGTTGTCAGACCCGTACTTTTATCGTTCTTGTAAGAGGAAAGTAACGTGTTGTTCCAACTGCATAATGCTCGTCCACACACACAGCCCGTGAAACTCAACGTGCTCTGCAAGACGTGCAGCAACTTCCCTGGCCAGCACGATCTCCGGACTTGTCTCCAATCGAGCACGTGTTGGAGAAGGGAATCGTGAGGCTCGTCAACCAGTAACTCTTACAGAATTACGTGAACAGGTCGAGCAGAAGTGGCATAACGTATCCCAGGACAGTATTCGCCATCTGTACGTGCGACTGAATGCCAGTGAGGACCTCCATTGCCTCCCGTGGAGGCTACACCACATACTAGTACGGGTGTTTCTGCATGGGTTGATACCTTGTACCACAGAGCCGCTTCTGCTATTGATCTGTAAGTGTAATCATTTCTTGTACTCCATATGTACTCTTGCAACAACAAATCTTAAGTGAATTGCAAACGTCTAAATGGGTGTACTAATTTTTTCTGACAGTGTAGTATTAATTTGTTCACGAGTGAGACTACTTTTACCGGCAGATGTGAAGTTCCGTCCCCGCAGTCCGGCAGCTCTACGGGGTCTAACCATCATCGTGTTATTTGAGCCGAATATCACTTACTTGAAAGCGCTTGTGCTGTCTCTTCCTCCCAAAAAGACGCCATTAACAAGTCGAGAGGCGGTTTCATCCAGTACCAGCGTCGTCCCTTCTGTGGTTGATTACACTACTGGCCATTAAAATTGCTACACCACGATGACGTACTACAGACGCGAAATTTAACCGATAGGAAGAAGACGCTGTGATATGCAAATGATTAGCTTTTCGGAGCATTCACACAAGGCTGCCGCCGGTGGCGACACCTACAACGTGCTGACATGACGAAAGTTTCCAACCGATTTTTCATACACAAACAGCATCTGACCGGCGTTGCCTGGTGAAACGTTGTTGTGATGCCTCGTGTAAGGAGGAGAAATGCGTATCATCACGTTTCCGACTTTGATAAAGGTCGGATTGTAGCCTATCGCGATTGCGGTTTATCGTATCGCGACATTGCTGCTCGCGTTGGTCCAGATCCAATGACTGTTAGCAGAATATGGAATCGGTGGGTTCAGGAGGGTAATACGGAACGCCGTGCTGGATTCCAACGGCCTCGTATCACTAGCAGTCGAAATGAAATGAAATGTCGTGTGACGAGGGCCTCCCGTCGGGTAGACCGCTCGCCTGGTGCAAGTCTTTCGATCTGACGCCACTTCGGCGACTTGCGTGTCGATGGGGATGAAATGATAATGATTAGGACAACACAACACCCAGTCCCTGAGCGGAGAATATCTCCGACCGAGCCGGGAATCGAAGCCGGGCCCTTTGGATTGACAGTCTGTCGCGCTGACCACTCAGCTACCGGGGGCGGACCAGCAGTGGAGATGACAGGCATCTTATCCGCATGGTAGTAACGGATCGTGCAGCCACGTCTCGATCCCTGAGTCAACACATGGGGACGTTTGCAGGACAACACCCACCTGCACCAACAGTTCGACGACGTTTGCAGCAGCATGGACTATCTACTCGGAGACGGTACCCTTGACGCTGCATCACAGACAGGAGCGCCTGCGATTGTTGTACTCAACGACGAACCTTGGTTCACAAATGGCAAAACGTCATTTTTTCGGATGAATCCAGGTTCTGTTTACAGCATCATGAAGGTCACATCCGTGTTTGGCGACATCGTGCTGAACGCACACTGGAAGCGTGTATTCGTGATCGCCATACTGGCGTATCACCTGGCGTGATGGTATGGGGTGACATTGATTACACGTCTCGGTCACCTCCTGTTCGCTTTGACGGCACTTTGAACAGTGGATTCAACATTTCAGATGTGTTACGACCCGTGGTTCTATCCTTCATTCGATCCCTGCGAAACCCTACATTTCAGCAGAATAATGCACGACCGCATGTTGCAGGTCCTGTACGGGCCTTTCTAAATACAGAAAATGTTCGACTGCTGCCCTGGTCAGCACATTCTCCAGATCTCTCACCAATTGAAAACGTCTGGTCAATGGTGGCCGAGCAACTGGCTCGTCACAATACGCCAGTCACTACTCTTGATGAACTGTGGTATCGTGCTGAAGCTGCATGGGCAGCTGTACCTGTACACGCCATCCAAGCTCTGTTGGACTCAATGCCCAGGCGTATCAAGGCCGTTATTACGGCCAGAGTGGTTGTTCTGGGTACTGATTCCTCTGGATCTATGCACCCAAATTGCGTGAAAATGTTATCACATGGTAGTTCTGGTATAATATATTTGTCCAATGAATACCCGTTTATCATCTGCATTTCTTCTTGGTGTAGCAATTTTAATGGCCAGTAGTGTAATCATTTCATGTACTCCATATGTACTGTTGCAACAGCAAATCTTGAGTGAATAGCAAACGTCTAAATGGGTGTACTGATTTTTTCTGACAGTGTAGTATCAATTTGTTTACGAGTGAGGCTACTTTTACCGGCAGATGTGAAGTTCGGCAGCTCTACGGGGTCTAACCATCATCGTGTTACTTGAGTTGAATACGGCACACTTGAAGACGCTTGTGCAGTCTCTTCCTCCAAAACTGACGCCATAAACAAGTCGAGAGGCGGTTTCACCCAGTACCAGCGTCGGCCCTTCTGTGGCTGATTAATTTTCGGTGCTGTCTGCTTCGCAAAACGTTTTCTTTTCTTTATGATGCGCAACAACATAGAATCAACGAATGATGTTACAACACGGAGAGGTTTTAAAACCGAGGTTTAGTTACAAACGTTGTTAGAGAGTTGACTGTGATCTGAAGCAAACTTCGCTCGGGGAATCAGCGAGCGGAACACTGCGCGGGGAGGGGGAGGTTCCGCAGCCGTTAACCGACGAGCGGCGGCCGGTGCAGAGAACGCATATCGGCTCTCCGGGGTCGCTCGCTCTCTCGCTGGGAGGCAAAACGCCGGTTTTACGGGCGGCTGCGATGTTATCGGCGGCGGCGCGCGCGTGCGTTTCCTTCCTCCCGCTGCGCGTCTCTTAATTAACCGGAATTACCTGGGCAGGCCGTCGGGGACAGAAAGGCAGACACGCCGGCAATTAACGGCCGGACGCGCTCCACGCTCTCCACCTGCCAGCAGCTAGCGGAACACCTCACCTGCAGAACGCCTCTTCTGCACAGCCAGACACTGTAGACAGCGCGGCAGAAGGAACGACTACTTTGTATCCTACCAACCATTAACAGTACCTCGTGTGCGCTGTTCGAAGGTCGAGTGTGGGAAAAGTGCCTCATCATAGATCTTGAAACGTCCCCTTAGAAAAATTATACATGACTGTGCTTAAACTGACACACAATATTTTTTAGCGCAATGCAATCTGACTTTCAGTAATCCCTACAAGAGAATGGCCCTGACTAAATTAACCTATACGTTTCACAAATCACTTACCTCACAAAAATCTTCGTTACTCGAACTACTCAATACAGCGAGCGCCACTACTGCCAGCTAAATAAAAGATTCAAACTACCGAAGGCACTAACTACTGATAGGCATAGTTAGCAAAAGTAAGTTTTTGATAGAGAACAAACAATGCATTTACCTTAATAGTGTTCAAAAGTCATTATATATATATATATATATATATATATATATATATATATATATATATATATATATATATATCACTCCATGATATCCAATATTACAAATTTACTCTTTCTGATGGGCACACGTCCAGATCGACCGCTCTCAAAATTCCGCCATCTCTCTCCCCACATCCACAACTGCTGGCGGCTCACCTCCAACTGCGCAACTCTACGCGCTGTTGACAGCCAACTGCCCAACACTACAATGGCAGACAACAATGCAAACCAGCCACAGACTGCACACAGCACAGCCAGTGATTTTCATACAGAGCGCTACATGGCGGTGGCGTTACCAATATAGGAACCTAAACAGCCTACTTACAACCTCTGTCTCTTGTTTTTAGCTTTGTTATTTCTATTGGGTCGAAATTTCGGGAAACTAACAAAGAAAGTAGAAAGTACTGACAAGAAATGAAATTACCAATGAACTTTGCGTCAAAATTACAGCCAATTAGTAGTAGAAGTGAAGCCATTCTGTCATCTTTAAAGCAAAATATCGCATGACGAACGAAGCAAGGAGGATGTAACTAGCACAGCCCAAGGGGACATTTCTCGCTAAAGAAAGAACTAGTGTCAAACATCGGCCTCAATGTGAGTAAGAAACTTCTGAGACCGTATATCAAGAGCACAGCACAGTATGTAAGTGAATCATGAACTGTGGGAAAACCGAAAAGGAAGTGAATTGAATCTTTGAGATGTTACGGATTCAAATGGTTCAAACGGCACTACGCACTATGGGACTTAACATCTGAGGTCATCAGTCCCCTAGACTTAGAACTACTTAAATCTAACCAACCTAAGGACATCACACATATCCATGCCCAAGGCAGGATTCGAGCCTGCGACCGTAGTAGCAGCGCGGTGTTGCAGAAGGATGTCGGAAATTAATTGGGCTGATTAGATAAGACAGAAGAGGTCCTCCACAGAATGAACGAGGAAGGGAATATGCGGAAAACACTGACTGGAAGGGACTAGATGACGGGTCATCTGTTAAGGCAACAGGGCACGGGTTCCATGGTACTAGACGAAGCTGTGAAGGTAAATACTGTAGGGGCAGACACAGATTGGAGTGCATCCAGCAAATACTCGAGAACGCTACTCTGAGATCAAAAGTCTGGCACAAGAGATAAAGTCGTGCCGCGCCGCATCAAACTCGTCAGAAGACTGATGACATAGAAAGTGTTGCCCGTGGATCCCATCCGCATTACTAGTATTCCGGTACATCCTCCCCCCCCCCCCCCCCCACTATTCACCCTCCGCCACACCACACGGCGGCTTGCGGAGTACAGATATTACACAAAAAGTGTAAACTCCATCCATACTTAGAATTAAGAGCACAATTTAGACATTCTTAGAGTCGATATATAGGTCTATATCAAACGTAAATTTCAGAATCTTTACTTAGTTATAACTAGAAGATTAAGACTTAGACGTTCATATTTGTTACTAGACAAATACTGAAAAAGAACACAACGCATTCCTTTCCAAAGTTTGTTCATAGCAAATGTAATGTGCTGCTACGAAACTCCGTGCCATAAAAAATTGAATCTGTCAGCAACCGCCCTCCCCCCCGCCCCCGGTACTGGAGGCAAGGTACTATGGGAGGTGGTATGCCCTTGCGTTCCTTTTATCTTTAAACTTATTACTATGTCACTCGTAGAGGGACTCACAGTTTGCCGTGGACTCTGACCTACGCTGCAGCTCAGCACTTTTCCCATTAACAGTTATTTCCAGAAGTGAAAGAAGTGTTGAGTGTCATAAAAACGTTTCAGTAAATTAATATGCTTGCGGCCCTAATCAAAATCAAGGACTGATTTTTGGGATGCTGACAGACATAATAGGAATCTACACTACAATTAATATAAGATAGTTTACACACTTAAAAAACCATCTCCTGTCCCTGCCGAGAGCAGGAGACAGAACTTGTCCCGACAAAGTCGCAAGTAAGGAACTTAAACGCCGGATGCAAATTAATTAAATCAACCTGTGCAGAATTTATCATAATAAAAGCTTTACTGACACTGGTGGAAGTACACGATGCTGCAGTTAAAGACGTTCGAGAACACATGGGTCCCCCGACCAGCCGTTTGCGAGACGACTGCGAACGCGTCAGTTGCGAGCCGTCACTGACTGTAATGTCAAATATTGTCCTAGTTATTAGAAATGTATTTTAAGTGTAAACTTCCTGAGTGTGTTCTAATGTGAGTGTGTTAATTTGACGTAATGGTTCAAATGGCTCTGAGCACTATGGGACTTAACTTCTGAGGTCATCAGTCCCCTAGAACTTAGAACTACTTAAACCTAAGGGCATCACACACATCCATACCCGAGGCAGGATTCGAACCTGCGACCGTATCGGTCGTGCGGTTCCAGACTGTAGCGCCTAGAACCGCTCGGCCACTCCAGACGGCTTAATTTGGCGTAATCCGTATGTTATTCATGAGTCGCGACATCAGCAACTGACAATATGGGTCACAGCCTCCAAACGAGCGAGGTGGCCAAGTGGTCAGCACACTTGACTCTCATGCCGGAGGACGACGGTTCGAATCCCAATCCGGCCATCCAAAGTTACGTTTTCCCAGATTTCCTTGAATCGCTGCAGGTAAACCCCCGGATGGTTCCTTTGAAACGGCACGGCCGATTTCCTTCCCCATACTTGACATAATCCGAGCTTGTGCTCCGCCTCTAATGACCTCGATGTCGACGGAACATTAAACCCAATCTTTCTTCCTTTTTTTCACAGCCTCCATTTAAATATAATCACTAGTAACTTGCCACCAGCTTGTTTACAGATATATTTTAAGTAGTAGAAGCCCTGTGAACAAACCTTTTTTAGTACGCACGGGGCTAGCGACACATGCAGGCCCGTGACTCTAAAGGTCTTATAAGTTGCAGCGACCGTCTGCGACGGGCAGCGGGTTTTTATTTCACACTAATTCAACACTTCGTCGCTGCGCATTTAAATACAGTACTGTTTTCGATAACACATGACAAACCTAAGGACTTTAGAGAGTAACTTTTCATTCACATACTGGCCCCGGAAGTAGCGGTGCGTTCACGATGCATGTCGTAGGTACCAAATTCGTAGGCCTGTATTTCTTGTGAGCTCCGGGTAGGCAAATACGACGTCACGCAATGAGTGCGGGAAAGGTTCAGTACAAGGGGCAGCGCTATTCTGTGTTTGGTGGCCATGAGAGCAACGTGTACTGTACAGTATAGTGACTAATCTTCATCTACATCTACATCCATACTCCGCAAGCCACCTGACGGTGTGTGGCGGAGGGTACCTTGAGTACCTCTATGGGTTCTCCCTTCTATTCCAGTCTCGTATTGTTCGTGGAAAGAAGGATTGTCGGTATGCCTCTGTGTGGGCTCTAATCTCTCTGATTTTATCCTCATGGTCTCTTCGCGAGATATACGTAGGAGGCAGCAATATACTGCTCGACCCCTCGGTGAAGGTATGTTCTCGAAACTTCGACAAAAGCCCGTACCGAGCTACTGAGCGTCTCTCCTGCAGAGTCTTCCACTGGAGTTTATCTATCATCTCCGTAACGCTGTCGCGATTACTAAATGATCCTGTAACGATGCGCGCTGCTCTCCGTTGGATCTTCTCTATCTCTTCCATCAACCCTATCTGGTACGGATCCCACACTGCTGAGCAGTATTCAAGCAGTGGGCGAACAAGCGTACTGTAACCTACTTCCTTTGTTTTCGGATTGCATTTCCTTAGGATTCTTCCAATGAATCTCAGTCTGGCATCTGCTTTACCGACGATCAACTTTATATGATCATTCCATTTTAAATCACTCCTAATGCCTACTCCCAGATAATTTATGGAATTAACTGCTTCCAGTTGCTGACCTGCTTTATTGTAGCTAAATGATAAGGGATCTTTCTTTCTACGTATTCGCAGCACATTACACTTGTCTACATTGAGATTCAATTGCCATTCCCTGCACCATGCATCAATTCGCTGCAGATCCTCCTGCATTTCAGTACAATTTTCCATTGTTACAACCTTTCGATATACCACAGCATCATACGCAAAAAGCCTCAGTGAACTGCCGATGTCATCCACAAGGTCATTTATGTATATTGTGAATAGCAACGGTCCTACGACACTCTCTTGCGGCACACCTGAAATCACTCTTACTTCGGAAGACTTCTCTCCATTGAGAATGACATGCTGCGTTCTGTTAGCTAGGAACTCTTCAATGCAATCACACAATTGGTCTGATAGTCCATATGCTCTTACTTTGTTCATTAAACGACTGTGGGGAACTGTATCGAACGCCTTGTGGAAGTCAAGAAACACGGCATCCACCTGGGAACCCGTGTCTATGGCCCTCTGAGTCTCCTGGACGAATAGCGCGAGTTGGGTTTCACACGATCGTCTAATGTGTGTTCATAAATGATTTTAGTAAAAATGAAACTTTGCCTAGTCTATCCCGATAGTTATTTGTACATTAGAGCATACATTACCAGCAATCATTTTTAAAACTATATCATATTACAATAGATTACTGAAATCCGATTAATTACATCCTGCAAACGCTTCCCCACTACGGGTCAACAATCGCGCCTTACATCTACATCCGCATGTACATGATTACAATGCAATTCATAATTAAGTGCCTGGCAGAGGGTTTCTCGAACCTCCTTTAAGCTATTTCTCTACCGTTCCTCTCTCGAACTGCACGCGGGAAAAATGAACACTAAAATCTTTTCGTACGAGCTCTGATTTCCATTATTTTATTATGGTCATTATTTCTCCCTATGTAGGTGGGTGCCAACAAAATATTTTCAGACTCTGAGGGGAAAGTTGGTGATTGAAATTTCATGTGACGGTCCTGCTGCATAGTAAAACGCCGGTGCTTTAATGACTGCCACCCCAATACGTGTATCATATTCGTGGCACCTCTCCTCTAATTCGCAGTAATAAACAACCAGCTGTCCTTTCAACTTATTCGATGCCCTCCGTCAGTCCCAGACCGTGTACGAATACTCCAGAAGAGGCCGAGCAAGCTAGTTTAGGCCTCTCTTAAAACACCTGCTGTATTTTCTAAGTGTTCTGCCAAGAAATCGCAGTCTTTGGTTTGCTTTCCCCACAACGTTATCTATGTGAGCGTTCCAGTTTAAGTTATTGTAATTGTAATCACTAAGTATTCAATTGAGTTTACAGCCTTCATACTTGTGTCATTTATCGCGTAACTGAAATTTAGCGGATGCCTTTTAGTACTTAAGTGAATGACTTTACACTTTTCATTATTTAGTGTCAACTGCCAGTTTCCGCACCATACAGATATTTTGTCTACATCAACTGCCAGTTTTCGCGCCATACAGATATTTTGTTTACATCATTTTTGTCTAAATTTTGCAGTGCATTTTGATCATCAGATTACTTTACAAGACGTTAAATACCAGCATCATGTGCAAACAACCTAAGAGAGCTCTCCTAAATCGTTTATGTAGATCAGGAACAACAGCGATTGGAGAACGCCAGATATTACTTATGTTTTATTCAATGTGTTTCCGTCAGTTACGAACTGTGACCTTCCTGTCTGGAAATCACGAATCTAGTGACTCAGCTGAGGCGGTACTCCATAGGCACGCAATTTAATTAGATGTCGCTTGTGGGAAACGGTGTCAAAAGCCTTCTGGAAATCTAAAAATAGGGAATCAATTCAACGTCCCCTGTCGATAGCACTCATTACTTCGTAAGAATAAAGAGCTAGTTGTGTTTCACAAGAACGGTACTTTCTGAATCTGTGTTGGTTATTTGTCAATAAATCTTTCTCTTTGAGGTATTCCATAACGTTCGAAAACAACAAATGCTCCAAAATTCTATTGCAAATCGTCGTTAGCGATATGGGTCTGTAATTCAGTGGATTACGCCTATTCCCTTTCTTGAGTAGTGGTGTGACTTGTGCAACTTTCCAGTCTTTAGGTACGGATCTTTCTATGAGCGGGCACTTGCGTATGATTGCTAATTATGAAACTAAGGTACAGCGTACTTTGAAGGGAAGTTGACTGGTATACAATATAGACCGCAGGCCTTGCTTTACTTAAGTTTTTAAGGTGCTTCGCTGCACAGAAGATATCTACATGTACTTCGAAGTTACGCAAGTTGGCAGTTGTTCTTGATTCGAATACTCGAATATTTACTGCTTCTTCTTTTGTGTAGGAGTTTCGGAACACCGTGTTTAGAAACTCTGCTTTAGTGGCACTCTCATATGTAACGTTACCATTGCTATCGCACAGTGAAAGTGTTGATTGTATCTTGCCACCGTTGTACGTTACATACGACCAAAATATCTTTCGGTATTCTGCCAGATTTCGAGACAGAGTTCCGTTATGGAAGCTGTTAAAAGCATCTGGCGTTGATTCTCGCGCTAAGAAGGTCGCGCCTTAAAAGCAAACGAAAGCCATCATATTCTGTATGACGAAACTTTGATCCGACATAGGTCGCCATCTGCGACTGCTGCGGCAATGCCGTTTTGACAGTACGTACAGTGGGTCCCAAAGAACGCATTGGCACAGTTAGCCAAATAATAGCCTAACCTGAGTTATGCGCTTATTCCAACTATGCCGTCGCTTTTACGAGTATTTTCATGCTGCAGCCTTACTTACGGGAAAAGGGAGCTGGTTGCTGCAGCGATCACAGTGATGACTTACCTGCAAAAGAGAAAAAGAAATTTTAGATTTTAGCACTCATACAAAACCAAACAACTCACACTCATTGATATGTAAAGATAATTATATCGCTCTGCAACACAGTGTGTATCGTAACTAATAGCGAAAATACACGTTAACTGAAGCAAAAATGCTGTAGTAAACACGGCTTCACAAACGAGCTGTTTCGAAGATAGCCACGAATGTGTGGTTAGCAGACACCACGAGAGAATGGAAATGGCGCATTTCGCGACTGAGAGGTCTATTCACCCTCAACGGCTGACTGTGGTGTGCAGTGTCCACTCACAGAGTAATCGGTTCGATATTCCTTGGTGGCACAGTCACTACTGAATAGTACGTGAACGTTTTGGAAGATTATTTCATCCCCATTGTCCAAAGTGACCCTGATTTTGACAAGATGTGGTTCATGCAAGACGGAGTTCGACCCCATCGAAGAAGGAGAGTCTTTGACGTCCTGTAGGAGCACTTTGGGGACCGCATTCTGGCTCTGGGGTACCCAGAGGCCACTGCTATGGGCCTCGATTGGCCGCCATATTCTTCGGATCTGAACACATCCGACTCCTTTTTGTGAGAGTATATTAAATACAAGGTTACAGCAGTAACCAGAAAAACATTACTCAGCTGAAAACAGCCATTTTGGAGGTCATCGACGGCATCGATGTTCCGACACTTAAAGCGGGACATATAGAATTTCGCTATTCGTCTGCGCCACATCATCGCCAATTATGGCAATCATATCTATCATGACCTAAATTCGAAAATCCCGAGTTAGAGTCTCGGTCCGGCACACAGTTTTAATCTGCCAGTAATATCAGCGCACACTCCGCAGAGTGAAAATCTCATTATGATCTGTAGTGACGTTTACATACTGAATAAAGTGTGTGCACGCCGTAGTTTGTAACTACTTTACGTTTTTGTTTTTCGTATGGTTGAATAATTGTTACCCTGCAGATCTTCTTAACTGCCGAAAGCGTGCCCACGATCTGGCCTAGCAAGCAAAAACACGGGTAGCGGATTGGAACGCATGTTAGTTTCGCGGTGCGACATCCGTCACATGTTCTGGCTTTCTTGGAGCTGGTACTGAAATGATACGTCTGTCTGTGCGAGGCAATGGTGGAGAGAAGGGGGCCCTCCTGTACCCTGGCTGGATTCGCCTTCGAACTCTGCCCCTTCATGCCTATATGAAACGACCTCACAACCTACGCTACTGCCAGTAGCGGCTAATCACGAGCAGCGTACACTAGCGCCCCGAGCTGCGCATGAATTGCACACGAACATACTACCGGCAAGCAATCGGGAAGCGAACACGGAACCACCGGTTGGCTATCTTCCCACGAAGCAAAGAAGAGTGTAGCACGGGTCCTCGACATTAGAGAACGGTTAGTTAGAGGAACCCTCGGAGTGCAGCGAGCACAAAAAGGTCTCGGAGTGCAGCGTCAGCAGCAGAAGGTTACATCAAAGCGAGACCGCGGCGCATTAAAACACTACCACAAAAAGACGAAGGCGAAGAGGCGGCATGACACGTGCACTGCACGCCACACTCAGCGCCGGCGCAAAACGACCACAGCGGCCGCAGCCCAAAGGGGAGGGGGTGGGGGCAGGGGAGGGGAGGCAATTTGTAGCCAGACGCCGAGGTGGGGGGCCCACTCGGCAGGCGGTGGCTCGGCCCGCGCTGTGCTTTACGCTACATGCTTTCCCCGATGGGTGGCTACGTCTGTCTGCAGCCTGATGGTATCTGATACACTTCCTTCAAAGTCTAACAGCTCTACAGTTCCTCTGGCAGATGTTGCAGTGACCAGCCAGCAGATATACCAAGCGAGATATCGAAATAGTCAGTTGGTTCGATGGTTGATTTGGGGTATGGGTCCAGACAGCGGGGTCATCGGGAAGGTTGGGGAAGGAAGAAGGCCGTGTCCTTTCAAATCCCTGCATCTACCTGAAGCGACATAGGGAAATCACGGTATACCTAAATCAGGATGGCCGGACGCGGGCTTTAAACGTCATCCTCGCGAATGCGAGCCCAGTATGCTAACCACTGTGGCATCTCCCTCGGTGCACTGGACTCGCATACGAGAAGGCGGTGCTTCAACTCCTGCCTTCCTGATTTATGATTTCAGTGGCTTCCCTTAAAATGCTCTGCCGGGATGGTTCTTGTGAAAATGACGCGGTGATATCCTTCTTTCCTTATCCTTCCCCTATTCCCCAGCTTGTCGTCAAATACACCATAAAGAAATATTCCGTCAGTACTTGCAGCGACATAGACAAATTAAAAATTTAAATACGCAGTATTAGTGTTCCAAAATAATAATTATTTTATATTTAGATAATAACCGCCTTTCTGGGCCATCCTCGGACAACTTGACACTAAACAGATGGTTACACTAAACAGATGTTCAATGAGATGTAATGAGTCCACCAAAGGCAGTTTTGTAAAAAACGAAACGACGTCAAAACTGACTAGCAAATCGCTACTTTTCAGCATACCTGACTGGATAAAATCACTCGAATTTCTTATATGATGTGGACATTTGCCTACAATGGGTTTGAGTAAAGACGCCAAGTACCTGGCCACATCTTAGGAGGCCGCTCCAGTATTGTTCACGACAGGACGTGAAGGCACACCTTCTTTATGGATCTTGGACAGTCCATTCAGCCTAAGTGGAACTGATGTATTCCGTCTGGGTCTCTTAATGACGTCCTTTGGAAGAGAACTGTTAGATAGAATTTCTGTTGTTTCTCGCATCACTCGGTTAGTGGATCCTTATCGATTTTGCGATACGCTAAGTCACCAAATAAACATTGATCTTATTAATATAGTCGTCCAGTGGCATGTGGACAGTAGCTTCATACGACTTGAGTACTATCGTATCCACGTCTGCTTGTAAGTTACGGAAGGCTGCCTTCTCCACAGACGAGATGTTGCTCTTCGGTGGTGCGGCTGTCGTGTCCCAGTTGTGCCATAATGGAACTGTGTCTATCACTAAGGATTAAGACAGGATTCTTTGATTTGTGTCTACGGATAGTTAGAATGTCTAGTAAATTTAGTTTTCTGCCTTTAGTTCTTCTATGGAGAGTCACATTTACACACCTCAAAAAAAGTTTTGCATCACCCCAATTCCCAGAACTCCTGAAGATAGAAGTTGGCTGTGGATGTTGTATCACAGACACAGTCCCTTTGACTGTGCAGAGATGTCACTAAACCCGCCCACAGATGTAAACAACAATGCATGAGCAGCGCCTATTAGACGGAGGGGTCCGACAACCGATCAGTTCCATTCATTCCACCACGAAGGAGGTACACGGCTCGTGTTCGTCTGTAGTTCAACCATGCCTAGACGGTAAGTACCGCGGTTTGATCGCGTCCGCATTGTTACTTTCTGCCAGGAAGGGCTCTCAATAAGGGCGGTCTCCAGGCGTCTCGGAGTGAACCCAAGCGATGTTATTCGGACATGGAGGAGGTACAGAGAGACAGGAACAGTAGATGACATGCCTCGCTCAGGCCGCCCAAGGGCTACTACTGCGGTGGATGACCGCTACCTACGGATTATGTCTCGGAGGAACCCTGACAGCAACGCCACCATGTTGAATAATGCTTTTCGTGCAGCCACAGGACGTCGTGTTACGACTCAAACTGTGCGCAGTAGGCTGCATGCTGCGCAACTTCATTCCCGACTCCCATGGCGAGGTCCATCTTTGCAACCACGACACCATGCAGCGCGGTACAGATGGGCCCAACAACATGCCGAATGGACCGCTCAGGATTGGCATCACATTCTCTTCACCGATGAGTGTAGCAAATGCCTTCAACCAAACAATCATCGGAGACGTGTTTGGAGGCAACATGGTCCTGCTGAACGCCTTAGATACACTGTCCAGCGAGTGCAGCAAGGTGGAGGTTCCCAGTTGTTTTGGGGTGGCATTATGTGGGGCCGACGTACACCGCTGGTGGTCATGGAAGGTGCCGTAACGGCTGTACGATACGTGAATGCCATCCTCCGACCGATAGTGCAACCATATCGGCAGCATATTGGCGAGGCATTCGTCTTCATGAACGACAGTTCGCGCCCCCATCGTGCACATCTTGTGAATCATTTCCTTCAGGATAACGACATCGCTCGACTAGAGTGGCCAGCATGTCCTCCACACTTTAACCCTATCGAACATGTCAGGGATAAATTGAAAAGGGCTGTTTATGGACGACGTGACCCACCAACCGCTCTAAGGGATCTACGACGAATCGCCGTTGAGGAGTGGGACAATCTGGACCAACAGTGCCTTGATGATCTTGTGGATAGTATGACACGACGAATACAGGCATGCATCACTGCAAGAGGATGTGTTACTGTGTATTAGAGGTACCAGTGTGTACACCAATCTGGACCACCAGCTCTGAAGATCTCGCTGTATGGTAGTACAACATGCAATGTGTGGTTTTCATGAACAATAAAAAGGGCGGAAATGATGTTTATGTTGATCTGTATTCCAATTTTCTGTACAGGTTCCCGGAACTCTCGGAACCGAGGTGATGCAAAACTTTATTTGATGTGTGTAATATCATAAGAATAACTTTCACTGAGAGCACGTTCAGCAAAGGTGAAATCTCTCTTGTTCCGTCGAAACTCCTTTCATGTTCAGTCTAGTAGATATAGCCGTACCTGACTGAGCTACATATAATTTGCCTCACATTTGGCATTAAGTCAATATAACGTCCACTCTGTTCCACGCGTGGGATATTTTCTTCAGCACTCAAAAGAATGTAGGCAACAGTACAGGTTATCCTTTAAAAGCTTTTGTACTTTTTACTGGATTTTAGTTTGGTGGCAAGTACGTATGAAGTCTTGCCGACATAGCTGTTTGCGAGTTATGTAATTATTTTTATGTAAACTGGAGATGGAAGTGGGAGAAAGTAAAGGAAAGGAAAATAAAGTAACTAGCGATATCAGCTGCATCGAGACTTAATGCGGAAACAGCGGCAATGGGTGAAAATGTACGCCAGACTGGGGCTCGAACCCGGGATCTTCTGCTTAGAAGGCAGTTGCGTTAACCACCGCCCAACCCTCACAGAGTGTTAATCGAAAATGCGCGGACTAGTCGGCATGCTACCGACTCTAACTTCTACCCAGCACCACGTATCCGCAGTTCCCGTCCACGTCCTCTGTGTTTGCTAATTGTAGATTCGCGCTGGAGGTCGAATGTAGGTGTACATCTGCACTCAAGGTTCTGAATTCATTGCCCATCGAGGCGGATCAATTACATATGAATGCAGGGTGTCTCTCCACAGAACAGACACCACGCATTCATATATAATTAATTACTTTAATTCATTTTCTAAATCTGATATGGCTGGTGGTACAGATGAAAGAAAGGACATCACGATTCATAAATAATTAATTATTTTTAATTGATTTTACAAATCTGATTTGACAGATGGTACAGACAGCAAGCTGTGCATCTACCTTTCGTCATCAGTGTCGAAATGATGCAACGCGGGTAAACTGAACCCTACTGTGGGGCTCTTCAGTGCAGCGTTGCTCCATCCCTTCCAATACAAAAAAAAAAAAGGTCGTTACCGGAAGTAACAATCCAGTATCGAGAACACGTAATGGACACTGACTAGCAGAAGAGCTATCTGTTGTGAACCCTGGTAACTATTTCGCCATTCGTCACTATTTTTCTCTTAACTGAAATGCCAAACAGTTTGGATTCTACAAGTTTCCAGTACCATTCTACTTTCAATCTGTGATATTTTTCCTCGTGTTACAAGCCACTGTCTAAAACTACTAAATATGTGAACACAGAAAGCATTCACATGTATTTGAACGTTACATGCCAGATAGTAAAATGATACCCTTTCTCACAAATAATATTATCTCAGATGAGTACAGTATAGGTAGCAAGTACCAGCTGCAAGGTGGTAACATTATATGTTGGGTGTTTAATAAATACAGATTTCCAACAATTTTCGGTTTTATTTTGTACGAAATTGCACTTCCTTCCACAAAACTAATATTAGTACCCCTCACCCGCTTCCCCAGGGTCAGGCACTGAGTTCGCACTTACTTAATCCCGATTATTGAGAATTCTCAGTAATGTATTCGGATCTTCTGATACCTTTATTTCCTTTCCTGCTACCGAGTTAGGTGACTTAGGCAGTGGTCATGAAACATCTGTCATATTCCGAAGGACGGTGGGTCGCAGTCCTGTTCGGCCATCCACGTTTCGGGATTTCTCTACATCTATTAGGGTGAATGCTGGGCTGGTTCCTTTCAAAAAGAGTGACCGATTTCCTTCCCCACCCCTCCCCCAATCTGAACTTGCGCTTAGCCTCTAACTACCTCGTCGGCAACGGCAGTTAAGCCCTAATCTTCCTTCACTGGCACAGACAGTAGCCAAGGTACACGACGTTGAAATATAGACAATTTTGCTCTAAACGTTGTGGAATACTTGTAAATTATTACGCGGATATGGAGATATTTTAGTTTTTCATCCGAAAGGAGTGCATAATGCCAAAAGTATTCATCTAATAGGAGCGGTTGTCTTGCCAAGAAAACGCTGCCTGGTCGAATTATCTAGCAAGAGAAAAAGGACAATGATATTTGAGACTGAGCACAAACTCACCGTTGGGAGCAGCATCGAGACCCTGGACTGTTGCGCCGTTTTCAATGGGTACATCCCGACATTTGCTTAACTGATTTAAGGAAACCACAGAAGACTAAACTCGAGTGCATGGCTGGGTATTCTAACCCCGATGCTCCTGACTGCGCAGCGATACGTTTTAGTTAGTAATACAACGAAAATAATTTGAAGTAATAAAGCGTGTCCCACAAAGAATGCAGCTTTTTAATGCACAATAACATACAAATTTACTGATGAAAGTAAGCAATTCACACATTACTGTAGAGTATGCCACCTGTGATGACGTATGAAATACGATATTACTCAAATGCCCTTCACAGCTTTGTAGGCACACTCCCGTTCTTTCGATGAATGTTTGCATAACTATTCGACATTCTTGCGCCTCCAGTTCTGAAATTACACGCTGAATCTCGCTCTTGAGCTTTTGATGTGATCGTGGTTTGTTGGCGTACACACAAGTTTTCAAATACCCCCAGAGGAAGATATCACAATCAGAAGACCTGGGTGGCCAATTCATGCCACTGTTGCGAGAGTGACTCAACCAGGGAACCTCTCACGTAACAAGTCCATTGTTGCAATCGTTGTGTGACAGGTTGTACCATCTTGATGATAAAAACCTCTACAGCATTCACACTATCCATTTCAGACGACGAAAAATCTAAACACATTGTGATAACGTTCGCCGTCCCTTGTTAATGCGTTCCCGGAGCCATCGTCGAAAAAGTACGGCGCAATTACGCTCACAGCCCAAATGTCATTCGTCTTGGATGTAATGGCTTTTCAGTATCTACCCGAAGGTTTTCTATGCCCCAAATCCCGTAATTTTGCTCGTTCACGAAATTGTTCGACAGATCAATGAACATTATTTATGAAACTGTCGTCAGGTCTTTGTTTGGCAAGCACCCAATGGGCAAACGCTAGGCTCTTGTCGTGGTCGTTTGGCTTCAGATTTGTGTCAGTTGAATTTTATAAGCTCAAAGGCGAAGATCATCTTTCATAATTGGTGGCACGCTGATTCTGAGAATGTCCGGTTGTTGTGAACGGCATATAGTCGCATCATTTACACCATTGTCCCTTAAGAACTTTTTACGCGAAACGACTAATACGATGACGTTTCAGGGTTTTACGTCCATAACCGAACCGACTTTCTCAAATTTGGTAATCAGTCTCATCACAGTGGACTTGTTCGGTGCGTAATTTACAAGAAACAGTTTATGGTTCAAATGGCTCTAGGCACTATGCGACTCAACTGCCGAGGTCATCAGTCCCCTAGAACTTAGAACTACTGAAACCTAACTAAGCTAAGGACATCACACACATCCATGCCCGAGGCAGGATTCGAACCTGCGACCGTAGCGGTCGCGCGGTTCCAGACGGTAGCGCCTAGAACCCCTCAGCCACTCCGGCCGGCAGAAACAGTTTATGCTACTGGCTTGATTCTTTTAGTGTAGTCCTTTGTCTCGGTCCATATCCCTGGCGCTTGACCTTAACGCTGGTTAGGATGCACGGAACACGGCGGCGTGCGCGTGTGTTCCGCAGCATAACATTAGCTCACGGAGCAGGAATTCTGCTGGCTACAGGCCGCTTTCCATAATTTCGCGGCAGTAATGGTTGTTATTACAGGCGCGGGCGCCGGCGGCGGCAGATTACCGTAATTATAACACGAGAGTCTTTTTTTTCCTCCTCGGCTCCCCACAGTCGTATCGGCCCAGCTCGGCAAACGTCGGAGACCGAGTGCTGGCGCGAGGAACTGCCTCACTGCCGCCATGGACCGTGTTTTCACGCGTTAAATACTTTAGAAGAAAGAAAGGGTGAAACTGAAAGGAAGAGGGGTTCAGCTTGTGCACTCGAGAAGCAATTTTAGCACTGCGGTTGATACACAGGACAGAATTAGGAAAAACAAGGAGGTAGATATTGCAATCGCGTGTTTCTAGAAGACTTTTTTGATAATGTGGTACGGAATGGGATTTCCATTCTTATGCAGTGTAGTATCAAGCACAAGGATAGAAGGATAATCCTTTCTTTTTATACGAAGTAGAGGAGAGTGGACAGCACTGAGGAAATAGTGCAAAAGGCCGAAATTAGGAAAGGTTATAATGCAGGTATGCTCATTGTCACGCTGATGTTTCATTTGTACATTGAAAAGTCAATGAGGAGAAAGGAGCTGTCTCGATATGGAGGTTGTTTGCCAAGTACAGAAAATAAGTACGACTTGCTTGACTAGTTAGTGTTCGCCGAAAATGAAGTATGTCGATTTCTCCGAATTAGGGACTCCTCAGGACTTTCAAACGGAGAATGAATGTGCTTCTGTAAAAATTAGTCTCGAACGATGTGGAAGACGTCAATCAGAATTAAAACCCATATTTACTTTCGTACATTTATCATGGGCAAATAGTGTCAGTGGTGTTGAGAAACAGCTGAAATCGTTAAAACAAAGCTCCGGGCTCCGATCGAATTCCTGTCAGATTCTGTACTAAATTTGCGGCTGAGTCAACCCCTCTTCCAACTATAATCTATCGTAGATCCCTCGAACATGCCAAGCTCTTGGAAAAAGGAACAGGTCATACCCATCTACAAGAAGGGTAGTAGAAGCGATCCACAAAATCACCGTCCAATACCCTTGACATAGAGTTGTTGTAGAATCTTAGAACACATTCTGAGTTCAAACATAATGAGGCATCTCGAATAGAACGACCTCCTCAATGCCAGCCAACATGAATTTCGAAGACATGTGAAACCCGACTCGCACTTTTCTCACATGACATATTGAAAGCTTTGGATCAAAGCATCCAGGTAGATGGAGTATTTCCTGGCCTCAGAAAAACATTTGACACAGTACCGCACCTACGCTTATTGTGAAAAATTCGATCATATGGGGTATGAGGCGAAATTTGTGACTGGACTGAGAATTTTTTGATAGGGAGGATGCAGCATGTTAACTTGGATGGAGAGTCATCGTCGGATGTAGAAGTAGCTTCGGTGTGCTCCGGGGAAGTGTGTTGGGACCCTTGCTGTTCATATTGTATATTAATGACCTTGCAGACAACATTAATGGTGACCTCAGGCTTTTTGCAGATGATGCAGTTATCTATAATGAAGTGCTGTCTGAAAGGAGGTGCATAGATATTCAGTCAGATCTTGATAATATTTTAAAATGGCGCAAATATTTGCAACTTGCTTTAAATATTCAAAAATGTACAACTGTGCACTTCACATAACGAAAAATATAGTATCCTACGACAGTAATATCAGTGAGTCACTGTTCGAATTGGCTAACTCGTACAAATACCAGAGTGTAACACTTTGTGGGGATATGAAATGGAATGATCACATAGAATCAGTCGTGTGTAAAGCCGATGGTAGACTTCAGTTTATTGGGAGAATACTGGGGAAGTGCAATCAGTCTACAAATGGCTCTGAGGTCATCAGTCGCCTAGAACTTAGAACTAATTAAACCTAACTAACCTACGGACATCACACACATCCATGCCCGAGGCAGGATTTGAACCTGCGACCGCTACGGTCGCTCGGTTCCATACAGTAGCGTCTAGAACCGCACGACCACTCCGGCCGGCCGCAGTCAGTCTACAAGAGAGATTGCTTACAGATCACTCGTGCTACCCATCCTAGAATACTGCTCAAGAGTGCAGAACCCGTATCAGACAGGACTAACAGGGGATACTGAAGGTATACAGAAGAGGGCAGCACGAATGGCCACAGGTTTGTTTAATCCGTGGGAGAGTGTCACGAAGATACTGTACGAACTGAACTGGCAGACTCTTCAACACAGATGTAAACTACCCCGATAAAATCTGTTAACAAAGTTTCAAGAACCGGTTTTAAATTATCTCTAGGGATATACTACAACCACCCAACATATCGCTCACACATGGATCGTGAGGATAAGGATTAGAATGATTACTGCACGCTCACAGGCATTCAAACAATCATTCTTCCTGTGAAATACGTGAATGGAACAGGAAGAAACCCAAATAAATGGTACAGTGGGACGTACCCTCTGCCATGTACCTCACGGTAGTTTACAAAGTATAGATGTAGATGCAGATATATATTATACAAAATAATGCCCGTGCTTTCACAGCAAAACAATGACAACAGAAAAAAATTACAATATTTACTTATCCTGGAAACATTACTGCACTTCCGAATTTTACGACTGACGTTTCAGCGAGTCGAGTGGTTGGGACCAGCCGCCAGCAGGCAATCGTTGTTCAGTGTCGAGCGCAGCGTTCCCGCTGTGCTGTGCTGGCTGTTGTATTGCAGAGTCTTGCTAAGCCCGCCATTAAAATCTGTCCGCCCTAAAGCTGTTTCATTCGAGCTAGACCAATATGAGAAGAAACACGTCAGTAGAGTGGAAGCATCTGGCCACCAATAAAACTGTACGTTGTCAGCTGCTAAACATTTTATGGTTGCTACCAGTAAAGTATGTATTCCCGAACAATGAAAACTTTCCTGGCCAAAGTAGGTGCCTTTACTTCTATATACAGATTTTCTTGTTCCAAGTACTAAATTCGCAACGGAGCTGTTGGTTGCAAAAAATGGTGGTGTATCTACGCAACGAGTTTCGTAAAAGAAATGTGTGCTCAGGAACATTAACTGGTATATGCAGCTGCTTGTATTTCATTATTCTTGAACTGACACCACAAATAATTCTTGTAACTCACCTACAGAAACAAAAAACAATGCTCGGCCAGATGAGTTACCCCAAAATAGGATACCATTTGAGATGTGTCATCATCAGTTTCCTGCCATGCTAGGAGGTACTTTGGTGAGTCGCCATTCGCTTTCTTCTTAACGTTGCTATACGTACTGCCATACAGCACGTCATCCTGGATCTGAAACCTGTGCCTCCCTCGCCTCCTCTTCCCTTTCATAAACTACTCTAAGTCTATCTGTGTTAAGTCTCTTCTTCTTTTCTAATCTATGTCCAATTCAGTCTCTCTCCCTTGTTTTTATTACATTCAGCAACTGGCTCTGCTCTCCCTCGCTTCTCAGTACTTCTTTTCACTCCATCTATCCAACTTATTCTTTCCATCCTATGTCGTTCCACATCTGGAAATCCTCCATCCTTGCTGTGTCCGTCTTCCTCATTGTGTTAGCACCATACCAGAGGACACTCCATACAGAACATTTTACTATTCTTTTCTTCATATCTTTGTCCGTACTGCTGACGAAAACTCTCATTTTCTTACAAAACGCCTCTTTCGCCACCGCTTATTAATTTTTCTGCTGCTCTTCGAAACATTTTCTATCCTGCTTCCTAGATATTTAAAGCTATACATATGTTCTAATGTTTTTCCATCTAAAAACAAATGTCTTGTGACTAGGGCCTCCCGTCGGGTAGATCGTTCGCCGGGTGCAAGTCTTTCGATTTGGCGCCACTTCGACGGGGAGGCAAAATGATGATGATTAGGACAACACAACAGCAGTCCCTGAGCGAAGAAAATCTCCGACCCAGCCGGGAATCGAACCCAGGCCCTTAAGATTGACATTCTGTCGCGCTGAGCACTCAGCTACCGCGGGCAGACTTTTTCCATCTACAATTTTGTTTACCCTTTTATTTCCTCCTAGCGCCATTACTTTTCCTTTCTCTGCACTGACTTTCATTCCGTAACTGTGCCCTGTAGATTCAGTGGCATCCACTACATCCTGTAATTCTTTTCCATCTGTTGCTAGGATCGTGTACTCTGCAAACCTGGAACGCCAAATTCTTCTCCTCAAAAAATGTTACCCCTTCTCATCTAGTGGGCAATGGTTAATCATATTTTGTAAGTGCAGATAGAAAAGAACAGGAGACAGACAGCACTCTTGTCTTACTCCTTTTCCTGGTTCTGCCCAGTTTCTCCTTTCTCCTCTCACTTTCGCCGACGCTTTTTGATTTAAATATCAGCAGTTTATAAATCGTATGGCTTTCCAAGCTGATCTCATCGCCTTCAATAGTTGCAAACTTATTCCAAGCCCCACTGTTGTTGTTGTGGTCTTCAGTCCTGAGACTGGTTTGATGCAGCCCTCCATGCTACCCCATTCTGTGCAAGCTTCTTCATCTCCCAGTACTTACTGCAGCGCACATCCTTCTGAATCTGCTTAGTGTATTTATCTCTTGGTCTCCCTCTACGATTTTTACCCTCCACGCAGCCCTCCAATGCTAAATTTGTGATCCATTGATGTCTCAAAACATGTCCTAACAACCGGTCCCTTCTTTTTCTCAAGTTGGGCCACAAACTCCTCTTCTCCCCAATTCTATTCAATACCTCCTCATTAGTTATGTGATCTACCCATCTAATCTTCAGCATTCTTCTGTAGCACCACATTTCGAAAGCTTCTATTCTCTTCTTGTCCAAACTATTTATCGTCCATGTTTCACTTCCATACATGGCTACAGAAACGACTTCCTGACACTTAAATCTATACTCGATGTTAACAAATTTCTCTTCTTCAGAAACGCTTTCCTTGCCATTGCCAGCCTACATTTTATATCCTCTCAACTTCGACCATCATCAGTTATTTTGCTCCCCAAATAGCAAAACTCCTTTACTACTTTAAGTGTCTCATTTCCTAATCTAATTCCCTCAGCATCACCCGAACTAATTCGACTACATTCCATTATCCTCGTTTTGCTTTTGTTGATGTTCATCTTATATCCTCCTTTCAAGACACTGTCCATTCCGTTCAACTGCTCTTCCAAGTCCTTTGCTGTCTCTGATAGAATTACAATGTCATCAGCGAACCTCAAAGTTTTTACTTCTTCTCCATGGATTTTAATACCTACTCCGAGTTTTTCTTTTGTTTCCTTTACTGCTTGCTCAATATACAGATTGAATAACATCGGGGAGAGGCTACAACCCTGTCTCACTCTCTCCCCAACCACTGCTTCCCTTTCATGCCCCTCGACTCTTATAACTGCGATCTGGTTTCTGTACAAATTGTAAATAGCCTTTCGCTCCCTGTATTTTACCCCTGCCACCTTTAGAATTTGAAAGAGAGTATTCCAGTCAACATTGTCAAAAGCTTTCTCTAAGTATACAAATGCTAGAAACGTAGGTTTGCCTTTCCTTAATCTTTCTTCTAAGATAAGTCGTAAGGTCAGTATTGCCTCACGTGTTCCAATATTTCTACGGAATCCAAACTGATCTTCCCCGAGGTCGGCTTCTACCAGTTTTTCCATTCGTCTGTAAAGAATTCGTGTTAGTATTTTGCAGCTGTGACTTATTAAACTGATAGTTCGGTAATTTTCACATCTGTCAACACCTGCTTTCTTTGGGATTGGAATTATTATATTCTTCTTGAAGTCTGAGGGTATTTCGCTTGTCTCATACATCTTGCTCACCAGATGGTAGAGTTTTGTCAGGACTGGCTCTCCCAAGGCTGTCAGTAGTTCTAATGGAATGTTGTCTACTCCCGGAGCTTTGTTGCGACCCAGGTCTTTCAGTGCTCTGTCAAACTATTCACGCAATATCGTATCTCCCATTTCATCTTCATCTACATCCTCTTCCACTTCCATAATATTGTCCTCATGTACATCGCCCTTGTATAGACCCTCTATATACTCCTTCCACCTCTCTGCTTTCCCCTCTTTGCTTAGAACTGGGTTTCCATCTGAGCTCTTGATATTCATGCAAGTGGTTTTCTTTTCTCCAAATGTCTCTTTAATTTTCCTATAGGCAGTATCTATCTTACCCCTAGTGAGATAAGCCTCTACATCCTTACATTTGTCCTCTAGCCATCCCTGCTTAGCCATTTTGCACTTCCTGTCGATCTCATTTTTGAGACGTCTGTATTCCTTTTTGCCTGCTTCATTTACTGCATTTTTATATTTTCTCCTTTCATCAATTAAGTTCAATATTTCTTCTGTTACCCAAGCAGTTCTATTAGCCCTCGTCTTTTTACCTACTTGATCCTCTGCTGCCTTCACTACTTCATCCCTCAGAGCTACCCATTCTTCTTGTACCGTACTTCTTTCCCCCATTCCTGTCAATTGTTCCCTTATGCTCTCCCTGAAACTCTGTACAACCTCTGGTTCTTTCAGTTTATCCAGGTCCCATGTCCTTAAATTCCCACCTTTTTGCAATTTCTTCAGTTTTAATCTACAGTTCATAACCAATAGATTGTGGTCAGAGTCCATGCCCCTGGGAATGTCTTACAGTTTAAAACCTGGTTCCTAAATCTCTGTCTTACCATTATATAATCTATCTGAAACCTTTTTGTATCTCCAGGATTCTTCCATGTATACAACCTTCTTTCATGATTCTTAAACCAAGTGTTAGCTATGATTAAGTTGTGCTCTGTGCAAAATTCTACCAGGCGGCTTCCTGTTTCATTTCTTAGCCCCAATCCATATTCACCTACTATGTTTCCTTCTCTCCCTTTTCCTACACTCGAATTCCAGTCACCCATGACTATTAAATTTTCGTCTCCCTTCACTACCTGAATAATTTATTTTATCTCATCATACATTTCTTCAATTTCTTCATCACCTGCAGAGGTAGTTGGCATATAAACTTGTTCTACTGTAGTAGGTGTGGGCTTCGTGTCTGTCTTGGCCACAATAATGCGTTCACTATGCTGTTTGTAGTAGCTTACCCGCACTCCTATTTTTTAATTCATTATTAAACCTACTCCTGCATTACCCTATTTGATTTGTGTTTATGACCCTGTATTCACCTGACCAAAAGTCTTGTTCCTCCTGGCACCGAACTTCACTAATTCCCACTATATCTTTCTTTAACCTATCCATTTCCCTTTTCAAATTTTCTAATCTACCTGCCCGGTTAAGGGATCTGACAGTCCACGCTCCGATCCGTAGAACGCCAGTTTTCTTTTTCCTGGTAACGACGTCCTCTTGAGTAGTCCCCGCCCGGAGATCCGAATGGGGGACTATTTTACCTCCGGAATATTTTACCCAAGAGGACGCCATCATCATTTATCCATACAGTAAAGCTGCATGCCCTCGGGAAAAATTACGGCCGTAGTTTCCCCTTGCTTTTAGCCGTCCGCAGTACCAGTACAGCAAGGCCGTTTTGGTTAGTGTTACAAGGCCAGATCAGTCAATCATCCAGACTGTTGCCCCTGCAACTACTGAAAAGGCTGCTGCCCCTCTTCAGATACCACACGTTTGTCTGGCCTCTCAACAGATACCCCTCCGTTGTGGTTGCACCTACGGTACGGCCGTCTGTATCGCTGAGGCACGCAAGCCTCCCCACCAACGGCAACGTCCATGGTTCGTGGGGGAGGAGCCTCCCCACCAACGGCAAGGTCCATGGTTCGTGGGGAAGCCCCACTATCAAATGCAATTTCCAGGTCTGCAGGTACACAGATATGAATTCATCCTTTCTCAAAGAACCTCGCTCACAAAATTCGCAAGAGTCCTATACATCTCTTGTGCCTTTATTCCGTATAATACCAAACGCTCCTCAGCTAGATTTTTCTGCATTACCTTTTTCCAGTCTTTTATTAAAGACTCTTAAATTAATTTTGGCTGCATTTGAAAAGAAGTTAATTGTCCTTTGCTCACAGCATTTCTTGGTTCTTGAGATTACGAAATGAGACTAAGCAATTCATATACTACGTGAAATCGGGTCGATCATGTATTTTCTTTCTTTCTTCCTTGGGCGTCTCAACAAATAGGCAGGTTTTCACCTCAGCATTTACTGACTCGCCTCGATAACAGCCAATCAGAAGACGCGGTATTGTTATCCGATATACGTGCCTGAAAAATGACGGAATATTCCATCCGACGGGAAAACCGCCACTGATAAATATAATTAATTTTTAGTTCCTGGCAGTGTCCCGTGTCGGCTCGTTAAATTCCACGATGTTACAAATGAAACGAAGGGAGGTAGCAGGAAGTGAGTTCGTTAGGAGAGAACACGGAAGCGGCCGGAGGTGTTTTTTGTACGGCGCGGCAGCCGGTCCCGGTCCGCGAGTCGTCCTCCAGACAGATAGCGGGCGCAGACAGAGAGAGGAATGCTTTGAGGTGCGGCGCGGGTTTATTTGGACGGCCGCGGGCAGAGAGTGCCGCCTCATCGGGCTCTGGCGAACCGCGGGGCGCCGCTTGCGTTTCGGCCGCATCCATCATCAGGAGCCACACAAAGCTCTCTGCTATCGCTGCCCACCTGCCGTTAACTGGGCCGGGCCGCCCTCGCTCAGTGCAGCTGTTGCCTTTTTCTTCGCAGGGCGTTAGTACTCGGCCAATCCTGTCCGTTGGGCGTCTGTAGCTTCTCCATCACTGTATTATAGAAGTCTTTTCCTTTCAGATTTCATTCACGAACGCAATACAATTGACTGAATTATCTTTAATAACATTTTCCTCCATTTTATTTTATTTTTGTTACGTTAATGACTCCCACGTCAAGAGCCATCACCTCGGTTTGGACTTGTATGCATCCCTCAATGCACCGTTCGTGTGCTGCATCTTTGTATCAGACGAGATAGCCAAACTCTTTAGCAACACAGAGGTGGTGTAATACTACATCCCAGTACCTGTTTTTTTCCACTACTTGATTTCATAAGTTTAAAACCATTTTTTAAGTATACGTATGAATTTTGTGAGTAATTCAAAAATGTTCCAATGTGTGTGAAATCTTAGGGGACTTAACTGCTAAGGTCATCAGTCCCTAAGCTTACACACTACTTAACCTAAATTATCCTAACACACCCACCCATGCCCGAGGGAGGACTCGAACCTCCGCCAGGACCAGCCGCACAGTCCATGACTGCAGCGCCACAGACCGCTAGGCTAATCCCGTGCGGTTGGTGTTCATAAAAATGTAATATATGTTGAAAGAATGAGTACGAAATAATTATGCCAAATCATTGTGTTTACCATGCTGATAATGTCTGGGTAATTTATACTGTTCGAAACACAAAATATATCTTTCATTTAACAATAACAACGTTGGCGCGAGAGCGCGCAGTCCTATAGGTGAAGCTTAGGCTCTCTAGGTAAGGGCAGAGAGAAGTATCGAAGCATCCGTACTGTGTGGTACAGGCGCGCAAATGCAAATGGAGATTCTGCTGGAAATGGTATACAATATATGACAATGCAAAACACAAGTGAACGAGTACATGTATGGGCACAGTAGATCGTCACAACAAGATTTTGGAATTAGTGAATAATACTGTGTGGTCTAAGTTACTCAAGCTGCTCGCTAATGAAGAAGAGCCTAGTACCAATAAACCAATGATGAACTCGATAATAAGCATTACATCGCACCACAAGGAACCCACCGCAAAGTAAGATCCATCTAGTATTTTTATAGCTCTGTAATAAGCATGCCAGCGTAAGAGTAACATTTCTGGAACATAACAGTGTGTTTAGTCAAAGCTAAAACTTCGGGAGTGAAACTTGATTGATCCTATTCGTTAAGCATCAGCAGTGTCGTATTCTGCTCACCATAACTTCCGAGAAAGTCATGAGTGAAAGGAATAGTTGGAAGAAAACAGATCAGTTAAATTTACAGTTGATTTTCAACTAAGTAGTTAATTACAATAAAAACCAATAGTAGCTATAGCTGTTCATGTTGTGTTGCACTACTACTGCAGACAATCAGTTCAAATTAAAAGTGGTTTAAATGCAATTCATATTTCGATGATAAAGATACGCTGGCCCTCTTACAGTCAAAATAGTTATTTGATTTTATGCTGTGTTTCGTAAGTAATATTTTGTGCCTTTATCTACTAACATTAGTACTGACGTATAGTTGCCATCAATGAAAGTTTTTACGGCTTTGATTTGAAAAGCAACCATTTGCAAAGTAATTAGTAAGTAATAATAATCAGTTTTTGTAACGACTGACATATTCTCAAACACAGAGCATTATCGTGAGTTATGTAACACAGTACAGTTTCCACGAAGTGTTCCTAGTCATTGCACGTGATTGGTGACGGTAATTAGAATTGACATTATTGCACTCCAAATAACGTCTTTAGTGATCGTCTTACACGTGTTTTCTACATCTAAACACGCGCGAGTGCACTTTGCTCAGTTGCTGCATCATCATTCTCGCCCAAAATGTGGGTGATATCAAAGCCATTACAGTCATTTACCAAATTTAACTTTTGCTCGTTTTGGAGCTGGCGACATTTGTATTCTGCAATTTAAATTTACTGAAACAATTTTTAGCAAACAAAATTACGGCTGGCTACAGTGAATCTTTAATTAACTACCATTCTTTACATTTCGATCGTAGCAGTACACAGTAAACACTCGTGCAACAGCATTCAGGTTGTCACTGTCTACAATGTATCGGTAAACATTGGTCTTCGGTTTCGATGCCTTGTTTCCATTGATTATATAACATCAGAAACACGTGCCATAGAAACCCTTGTATACACCGGAGAGTATAGATACGTTATACTGGAGGGTGCATTTTCCATAACAGACGAGTTATGCACCAAGTTACAGAATGTTGAGAATGGAAGGAATGACGATCCTCTTCAGCAGGCAGGGGTGCATAGTCGAATTGTGAAAAAGATATTTGGTGGCCGAAAGGGGAAGCTTTAGAATACAAAAGAAAGAGCATAACATAGAGTCCTAAGGCTGAAAAAATCTACGTATGGCAACGATGAATTAATGGGTGTACTTAAGAAGATGGAAATATTTGCTGTCAAAAGGAAATAAACTCTGGCTTAGTGCCCCGAGAAGAACGAGTGCCAAATGAGTGCTTTTTATTCCACCGGACAGTATCGCATGTTTACATCATACTCGAGTACAGAGCTGCAGTTACGAACGCCCATCACACTGTGTGCTGTGAACGCGTCAACGGCTTCCGCGTCAGCACGGTTGCACTTGTTCTGCCGGCGCTGTGGAACCCCGCATCTTACGTGATCTGGGATGCAACGGAAGCTCTGCACTCGATAGTCCGATCCTGTTGGAACGTACGAATACGTTGCATTAGCGAGCGTCGCCTGCGGGCTAGTAACGCGCTCAACGCAAAATCTGTACGTAACTGGTTGGTAAATGGAACTGAGAGGCGACCAGCGACAAGGCAGAAGCGGTCATGATTCGTTTCAAAGTATTAAATGGTTAATACAATACTGGTCATTAAAATTGCTACACCACGAAGACGAGCGGGCTACAGACGCGAAATTTAACCGACAGGAAGAAGACGCTGTGATATGCAAATGATTAGCTTTTCAGAGCATTCACACAAGACTGGCGCCGGTGGCGACACCTAAAACATGCTGACATGAGGAAAGTTTCCAGCCGATTTCTCATACACAAACAGCAGTTGGCCGGTGTTGCCTGGTGAAACGTTGTGATGCCTCGTGTAAGGAGGAGAAATGCGTACCATCACGTTTCCGACTTTGATAAAGGTCGGATAGTAAGTAGCCTATCGCGATTGTGGTTTATCGTATCGGGACATTGCTGCTCGCGTTGGTCGAGATCCGATGACAGTTAGCAGAATATGGAATCGGTGGGTTCAGGAGGGTAATTCGGAACGCCGTGCTGGATCCCAACGGCCTCGTATCACTAGCAGTCGAAATGAGAGGCATCTTATCCGCAATGGCTGTAACGGATCGTGCAACCACGTCTCGATCCCTGAGTCAACAGATGGGGACGTTTGCAAGGCAACGACCATCTGCACGAACAGTTCGACGACGTTTGCAGCAGCATGGGCTATCAGTTCGGAGACCACAGCTGCGGTTACCCTCGACGCTGCATCACAGACAGGAGCGCCTGCGATGGTGTACTGAACGACGAACCTGGGTGTACGAATGGGGAAACGTCATTTTTTCGGATGAATCCAGGTTCTGTTTACAGCATCATGATGGTCGCATCCGTGTTCGGCGACATCGCGGTGAACGCACATTGCAAGCGTGCATTCGTCATCACCATACTGGCGTATCACCCGGCGTGATGGTACGGGGTGCCATCGGTTACACGTCTCGGTCACCTCTTGTTCGCATTGACGGCACTTCGAACAGTGGGCGTTACATTTCAGATGTGTTACGACCCGTGGCTCTACCCTTCATTCGATCCCTGCGTAATCCTACAGTTCAGCAGGATAATGCACGACCGCATGTTGCAGGTCGTGTACGGGCCTTTCTGGATACAGAAAATGTTCGACTGCTGCCCTGGCCAGCACATTCTCCAGATCTCTCACCAATTGAAAACGTCTGGTCAGTGTTGGCCGAGCAACTGGCTCTTCACAATACGCCAGTCACTACTCTTGATGAACTGTGGCATCGTGTTGAAGCTGCATGGGCAGTTGTACATGTACACGCCATCCAAGCTCTGTTTGACTCAATGCCCATGCGTATCAAGGCCGTTATTAGGGCCAGAGTTGGTTGTTCTGGGTACTGATTTCTCAGGATCTATGCACCCAAACTGCGTGAAAATGTAATCACATGTCAATTGTAGTATAATATATTTGTCCAATGAATACCCGTTTACCATCTGCATTTCTTCTTGGTGTAGCAATTTTAATGGCCAGTAGTGCAGCAAGTATTGTTATAAAAACTAAACAGTTTTCTCATCGGTATCCAAAAATTACATGGCGAGAACGGGTTTTCCTGTTGGTGAATCGCACCCTGTTAAAAATGTAATAGGGGACAACGTGGAACGTATTATTGAAGCGAGTGAGTAGCAGTATCGCCCAGTCCTAGTAAGCTGGCAGTATACTGATACTAGCTACTGTACGACGGAGCGTACGGCAGCACTGTGACATCGGGTCGATGACGGCTTGCTCGCAGCCGTGACAGTAAACGCTAATGGCGTAAAGGAGTAAGGTGACGTGGATGTGGGTGCAGACGCCGCGGCGCTGACGGCCGCGGGACACTTTTTGTGGGCGCCAGCGCCGCCCTCACGGAGATGAGCCCCGACACCGCTCCGGCGGGGAGCTCTGAAAGGACGCGCCGCCCTGCGAGCGCGCCAGCGCCGCCCTTTAAGTTCACCGCCGGGACCAAAGCGCGCATTTTCCGCATTCCTGGAAACGAACACCGCGGCTAAACCCCGCGCAGGACGGGAGGGGGGCGTGCAGGGATTCCTGCCTCGGGAGCCGAGCCGGGCAGCGTTGTAAGCGAGAAGGTGTTGATACCGGCCGGCCAGGTAGACGGCGGCAATCACCTCGCGCCTGCCTGCACAGTACAGTCGCTGCCGCGGCAGAGCGCAACCGCCGGTCCCGGCCGCGCCTCATTCCCGGAAACATGAAAGGTAAAATAACATAGAAACTAAATATGCTGGAATAGCATGGAATGTGGTCTGGAAAAACATCAGTAGTGATGTTCTTTCGTCTGACATGAGAACAGCGTGGTCAATAGCAATAACATCATCAGAACTAATGAGCGTCTCTTTGCCATCGATTTAAGTGACACTAACCTCTGCAGCAAATGTCACCTCGTTGATAGTGTGCCTCATCGTTTCACATGTGGCGATCGGATTATCAACTGGAGGTGGACCACGGAGAAAATTGCTCAAATAACAAGAACTTCAGCTAACAATGTACCGACTAGCATTTTCTTCAGACCAGAAGAAAGTTACTACCCTCAGGCAAAAAATAACGCAGTAACTTGGTTAATGGGCAAATATACAAGTTACGTTTTTAACAATATTGGGAGCGATGAACATATTGAATACAAGATGTATATGGAAAATGAATTTGAGAAAATAAATATCAGAATCACAATAAGAAATATGGTAACATGCTAGGAATTGTCTTCAACAGAATGGGTATAGGTTAAGAACTGGATTCATAGTAGAGAGGGGGTGGGTTGGTACACGTTCCCGACCCTAACCTCACCTGCAAGTGACGCATGAAAAATAAATCAGTAGTACAGCAGATACAAGAATATGACGGCAAACATCTGGTGTCTGATATAAAGGAAGATCTTGAACTCCCTAAGGATGCGTTTAGAAGGCTGGAACTGACAAAAATAACAAGGCAGTGAAGGACTTTGCGATGTCGCTGCTCGGGACAGCTCTCCTGTCCACGTCATTTACCCTGGAAGGAACACACATCAAGGATTTACTGAATGATTCATTTGGGTCCGGGAAATGATGATGCGGAACCTCAGCCTGCAGAAGAAGAAAATGTGCGTGCTGAACTGCCACCAGTTGAAGGTGACACTGAAGGTGCTAAATTGTGCTACTGCTAAAGACTGAACATGATTCCTCAGTCTTTGAATGTTGCAATTTATGAGTGCAATTATCTGTCACCTTATTTATGTCATTTCATTGTAGCCATTTTTGTTACTTTTTTTGTGGAATAAAAAAAAGTTCCAGACGAGCGACTTCCTTGTCTGAACCGCTACGCAAGCCAGCGTGTGAATCACCTGCCAGCTAGATCGTCAGTGGGTCGCGGATAAATTTATAGTGTCGAGTATAAACAACAGATATAAGAACAGAGTTCATGGTATACTCCTGGAAGTTCCAGATCAAGCAATATTGTTTACCGTGACGCTTTGGACTAACGTCATCTGTTCTTGCAGTACTAAAGACGACTATGTAATAGTTGCAATCTAGATCTGCTGTAATAAAACGACGGATTCCGCGATCGACTGCCGTTCTTTTCTTCACTGTCTACATTCCACACTGCGCGCAGTGGGATCACATGGATTCCACTCTCATTAAATTCGAAAATTCCGAATGAGAAGAAGATTGCTCCTGAGCAGGGACGGTCCAGTACTGACGTTCTCACTGGCGGAAGGCGATGGCGCAGTATGCCGGCATCGGAAGTCGCCACGGACACTCACCTCACAGTAACGTTAAAAAAAATGTGTGTGAAATCTTATGGGACTTAACTGTTAAGGTCATCAGTCCCTAAGCCTACACACTACTTCGCCTAAATTATCCTAAGGACAAACACACACACCCATGCCCGAGGCAGGGCTCGAACCACCGCCGGGACGAGCCGCACAATCCATGACTGCAGCGCCTTAGACCGCTCATAGTAATGGATTTTATGCTTTTGTCCCTATTAACCTTTATCTCATTGTTTGCTTTGATTTGGTGAACATACTGCCAAGGTTCCACAAGGAGTATGTGGTTTCCTAGGAGTATTTTCCCGCAACACAGACCAAATCTTGAAAGCAGACCAAATGCTTGAAAGGAGAAGCTGATTTACGTTACAGTACGCGGGCACACAACAAGCCCACACTGCCCACAAATACTCGTAAGAATGTTCGAAATATGTGCGAATTGCTAAGGGGCGAAACTGCAGAAGCCATTGGTCCCTATACTCACATACTACTTAAACTAACTTATGCTAAGAAAAATACGTACACCAATGCCCGATGGAGGACTCGAACCTCCGGCGGGAGGGACAGCGCAGCCTATGACATGGCGCCTCTAACCACGCGGCCACTCCGCGCGACCACAAATGAGAGCATGTATAAATAAGCAAAACGTTCATACACAGTGAAAATATCGCTTCTGTTGAAGCATAAAAATGTTTCTGGATGTTACTTGGCACTTAGAAAGTAAACATGATATAAAGTATAATGTAAAAATGTGCAGTGCACTGTCTTGTAAATATTGTTTGACGTGTTAACGTATACGTAAACACACGTGTTCTCGAGGAAACGACTATGCGACACTTTTGTTATTCCTACAACTTTTGTCAAAAATATCCGTTATTACTCTTGCTTTGGTTACGATCAAACCCGACTACCAATGCTAGTTCCTTAATGCTGTTACTGTATACTGACTGGCGGTCCCTCATAGCCCCCCTTTCACCGTCCAATGCTCGGCAATGTTCTGTGACGTTCCGCCTACTTGAAACACACCACAACACCATCTGACGTTGTAGGCGCCGTTGCTGTAGTCCACTGTGAAACGTACTTCATGAGAAATATGGCTGCCAAACTGCACAGCAGGGAGGTCTTAATTTCTGTCTGTCTGTCGGTCTGTTTCTCTCTCTCTCTCCCCAGGGACCCAATTTCGGCGTCGTCACGTGACAACACGTACTACCTCTGGTAACTAGGGACCAACGGGTGATTATGGGCTGTGCCTTACCGCACCACAAGAGATATGTATTAATTGAGTCAATATGACTGATTTCAAATGACTCAAGATAATGAGAAGAAAACATTGAACACACATGACCTAAAATGATGCACTGAGGTAACTCCCATAACCACTGAACTCCATCGTAAGTGATATTCGCAAATCTTCGAATTAATCTGCATTCGTTCCATTTTATGTCAGCGAAATTAATTCAAATGAGTCAAAACGCGTAAACCGGTCAATGACATGACGCTATTTTTGTCCATATCTTCATGGTTATTGGAGACAAATACCTTTTGCCAGTGATGGCACAGTTGGCAGCATTCCCTATGCCTTAAGTGATTTCGGGAAACCACGAAAAATCTAAACTCTGGATGACTCAGATAGGGTTTGAACAGCCGTCATCCCGAGTGCGAGTTCAGATTCTTAGTACTGTACAGCCCCGCTAGGCTTCTAAGGATTCCTGTATCGCGAAACTGAAGAGAACAGTGGTGCTTTGCTGTGATCTTATGTGTAGAGTCTTGTGCCGAGCGCCTAGCGGTGTGCCGAACAGTGAAAGCAGGAAGGCACAAGTAGTCGATAGTCTGGAAGAAGTTGTTGTTGTGGTCTTCAGTCCTGAGACTGGTTTGATGCAGCTCTCCATGCTACTCTATCCTGTGCAAGCTTCTTCATCTCCCAGTACCTACTGCAACCTACATCCTTCTGAATCTGCTTAGTGCATTCATCTCTTGGTCTCCCTCTACGGTTTTTACCCTCCACGCTGCCCTCCAATACTAAATTGGTGATCCCTTGATGCCTCAGAACATGTCCTACCAACCGATCCCTTCTTCTAGTCAAGTTGTGCCACAAACTTCTCTTCTCCCCAATGCTATTCAATACCTCCACATTAGTTATGTGATCTACCCATCTAATCTTCAGCACTCTTCTGTAGCACCACATTTCGAAAGCTTCTATTCTCTTCTTGTCCAAACTATTTATCGTTCATGTTTCACTTCCATACATGGCTACACTCCATACAAATACTTTCACAAACGACTTCCTGACACTTAAATCTATACTCGATGTTAACAAATTTCTCTTCTTCAGAAACGCTTTCCTTGCCATTGCCAGTCTACATTTTATATCCTCTCTACTTCGACCGTCAACAGTTGTTTTGCTCCCCAAATAGCAAAATTCCTTTACTACTTTAAATGTCTCATTTCCTAATCTAATACCCTCAGCATCACCCGACTTAATTCGACTACATTCCATTATCCTCGTTTTGCTTTTGTTGACGTTCATCTTATATCCTCCTTTCAAGACACTATCTTCCGTTCAACTGCTCTTCCAAGTCCTTTGCTGTCTCTGACAGAATTACAATGTCATCGGCGAACCTCGAAGTTTTTATTTCTTCTCTATGGATTTTGATACCTTCTCCGAATTTTTCTTTTGTTTCATCGGGGAGAGGCTACAACCCTGTCTGACTCCCTTCCCAACCACTGCTTCCCTTTCATGCCCCTCACCTCTTATAACTGCCATTTGGTTTCTATACAAATTGTAAATAGCCTTTCGCTCCCAGTATTGCACCCCTGCCACCTTCAGAATTTGAAAGAGAGTATTCCAGTCAACATAGTCAAAAGCTTTCTCTAAGTCTACAAATGCTAGAAACGTAGGTTTGCCTTTCCTTAATCTAGCTTCTAAGATAAGTCGTAGGGTCAGTATTGCCTCGCGTGTTCCAATATTTCTACGGAATCCAAACTTATCTTCCCCGAGGTCGGCTTCTACTAGTTTTTCCATTCGTCTGTAAGGAATTCGCGTTAGTAAGGAGTAAGACTTGGAATTGTCGCCCTCTTCGGACCACTGCTCGGAGATTACGGCTTTCTGAACGGAGCTGTACACGCAGCGATGTTGCAGCTTAGCTGAGCCGCGCAGTACGGTGTATGAGGGAGACGAAGCTGTAGCGAGGGCAGGTTCCGGCGCGCCGGCCAAAGTGTCGGCGCTGCGATGGCAATTACGTGGCCGCCCGCGGCGCGTCACGTGTAATTTGGGAATGAGATGGTGCGGCTGGGCTGAATACCTGCCGCAGAGGGTAGGGGGGGCCATAGCAGCGCCCTCCTGGAAAGCAATCGTGGAGGACGAGTCCTCTCCTAGTTCAGGCTTCCGCAGTGTGACGCAGTCAAGCCTAATGCACATTATGAACTCTCGGATACTGGCGGGTATTAGCGATTCCATTTGCGAAACAATAACACAAAACTATTCTTGCCTAAATGACACATTTTATACATTACAGATTACATTCGCTGTCAATGAAAACATAACTGTAAATTTTATAAAGTTGTGCACAACTTTTCCAATAAATTGTTAATCTTTGCGTAAAGAATATACTCGTATAAGTTAATTAAAAATCTATCTTTGCCAATGATATAAATAATTTGATTCTTTGCCAATAAATGTAATCGTTGTTCTTTTCACGTGGCGGGAAGATTAATTTTAAGAGATAGTTCTGTGCAGTCTTTTGTAACGGGTTTATATGTAATGTAGTTTTTTGCATTTATTTATTGCATATATTAGTTGGAGAGTGTGTGTCTTGGGAGGAGGGGGAAGCTATTTTTTGCTCCAGTTGTTTGAAGCGTTTAAGAATAGAGAAGTTAAAAGTGCGAGCATTTATTATTTCACAGTTACAGATTCCTCGAACATTTACAGTCGTGTATAGTTCCCCAGTTCTTCGTACAGGAAAATCCGGAAACAACAATTATACTCTGAAGACGAAGCCAACATATGATAAAACCAGCTAAGTACCAAATATAACAACTATTCAATGTGAGCATGTCCACTTTTAAAATTTCGCAAATTGACATACATTTCTAACTAGATTTGTCGCTGGTGGTTTCACCTTTTTTGAAAGTGGCATGTTTCAGAAGCCACTTCCTTAAATGTGCTTTAAAAACTCTCTCGAACACCTGTAATGGATTCGTAAGTCATCATATACCACCAGATTCGTAAAATACGAATTACAATAAAATGAGTATACACTGGCGTCCCATAATACGACTGGCAGCTAGGCTCCAAACACACGGCATAATATTAACTCACACCCTGCCAATAATTCAATTTTCATATACAATATATTGAAATCCATACAAACAGGGTGATTCAAAAAGAATACCTCAACTTTGAAAACCTATATTTAATCAAAGAAACATGATGGAACATTGGGTAACTATTCAATGTGAAGAGTACTTAAGAAAATTTTGACTGAGTAGAAAACAAATTCATAAATGTTCCTTAAGACCTCTTCCAGACACTCGAGCGACATCCAGTAGATACTTGAACTCGTTCCACACTCTGTCTATCGTCCCACACTCTCTGTAGCACTTTGGATAACTGCAGTTATTCCTTCTTTTAATTCCTCGGTGTTAGCTGGTAGAGGTACACCGTATCTTTAACATGCCCCCATAGAAAAAAATGACAGGAGCTGGGGTCAGGGCTTCTTGGAGGCCAGTGATGAAGTGCTCTGTCACGAGCTGCTTGGCGGGCTATCCTTTGCTGTGGGTACTTTTTGTTCAAATAGGCACGAAAAGTTGTCAATGGGGTGGTGCCCCATCCTGCTGGAATATGAACTGACGTGCTTCTTCTTCGAGTTGAGGGAACAGCCAATTCTGCGACATTTCCAGGCAAGTTTGCCCAGTTACAGTTTCACCTTCGAAGAAAAAGGAGCCAAAACCTTAATTGGCTGAAATGGCACACAAAACGTTCACCTTCGGTGAACCACGTTCATGCTGAATTGTTTCCCGCGGATTCTCACTACCTCGTATACGGACATTGTGGCGATTGACTTTCCCTGTTGTGTGAAATGTTGCTTCATCACTAAACACTAGCTTCGATATGAACCGGTCATCTCTTTCCACTTGCTCAAGGACAATCTCGCAGAACTCGATTCTTTGCATTCTTTGCGCCTTATCAGCTTCGGAAAGGGCTTCAAACAATTGTAGACGATAATATTTCTTTACTAACCTTTTTCTTAGGACTCTCCAGACGGTCGGTTGCGGAATTTTCAGCTCGGCGGGTCGGTTTTCCTAGACTGCGAGAAAACGCTTCCAGAATGTGGCCAACTTTTTCTTCACTAGTGCGTGGCCGTCGGGAACTTTTCGCTTTGCACAAAGACCCCTTCTTTGTGAATATTACTGTTTATACCAACTTACGATACATCACGTATAGGGAGGTTGAAAACAATACTGGGTTCGAAATGCACGCTGAACAGCTCTCGTCGATTGACTTATGCCGTACTCGCTTTTCGTTGAGCTGTCGTCATCTTTGCTCTGATAAAACAAATGAAGGTGACGTGGCCAAAAGCGCTCCTTGCGACCAAGTGAGCAGCCAAATGAAACTTCGGAGCTTCCTTCAGCGACGACAGAAAGAGCGTAGCTCTCCTTTTCTTCTTAGCAGAGTACTCAATTTTCAAAGTTATGGTATTGTTTTTGAATAACCTGTATTATAAGAATGGGTGTACGTCTATATGTATGTATGTATGTTCCAAGTCTCCTCCTAAACCACTAAACTGATGTCAACCAGACTTGTTACAAATATTATTTGCTGTCTGGAAACAGCCGCTGTCGTGTAAGAACCAACTATCTATCAAAGGGGTGGGGAGGAAAAAGTAGCGTAGCTCACAATGCGCAAATAACCATACTACATTCATGGAGTATTTGAGAATGAGAGCACTTCCTGACTTGTGAAAAACTTTACACGTAATTTCAAACCTTTTCGAGACTTTTTCTTGCTGAGAAAACCCACAAAATAATGAAAGGGAAAAAGTTTATCAGCTACTACATTTTCGCTTTTCATGCAGTAACACTGGCGCGTGAGGCATGCCGTTTTAATTTATTACTTCTTTACTAGTAACTGTGCACGCGACACATTTTGCACACAGCTTTCACATATACCACTGAATTTACCTGCAAAATTATGTCATTGTGCGAGACATAGTTCAGGATATATGACGCCATAAACATTGAGCTTTTTGAAAACGAAACTGCAGGACGAAATTCGATGCAGATACGGGTGAAATACGTGTTTTAATGTGTGAGAAATATGTTAAATATTTGGGAAATATATGACATGTGCTTACACGGGTAAATAAATAAACGGGTAAAATGCTGTTCCTAAAACCTTGTATCGGCGTAGTTCAAACTTGGTACAGATATTACCTACTGTCTCGAAAGAAATACTGTGGGGTGTAAGCACCAGCAGGTTCCTACTGGGGTGGGGGTGATAACGCGGAAAGGGAAAGGGGGGAGGAGAATGATAGGCAGAGAAGGGGGACATGGACAGAGACAGGTGAGAGAGGAGGAGAAGAAAAGAGAGGAGACGAGAAGGACAGAGAAAAGGAAGCGGAGATGGACTGGTAAAGGAAAGAGGAAGAGATAGGCAGAGGAGGAGATGAACGGTGGTAAGAATGAAGAGAAGATGGACACGGAGAGGGGGTGGAGGAAGAGGACAGAGAGAGGGGGAGCACGAGATGGACAGACAGGGGAGGGGGGGAGGACAGGAGATGGACTAATAGAAGGTTGTAATAAATACAAACTCAGCTAGTCAGTTAATAAATAAAAGCGAAGTGATGTGGAGCCATTTCTTCGTTTCGGGTGTGTGTCCATCGTAAATGTCATCCGTTCATGTTTCATTTGGCAGGTGTTCCCAATACGTTTAATTTTGTTCAATACGCGTTTCAACCTAAAAGCTCAGAAATAAGATTACTTCCACAAAAATTTAGAGTCACCTACTTTGGTTCCGAAAGGCGTCCATTATTCAACAATACACATTTTCAGTAACATGCCAGCAATAAAAAGTTTATTATTGAAGTTCAGTTTGAGAAGAGCGTAAAGAATTTAAAGGTGGCCAACTCCTTCTACTCCGTTGGTGAATTTCTTAGCAGAACCGATTGATGCGTGTATGTTATTAATAATATCACATAATATGAATATTGCGTACAATCTGACTTTATTATAATTTTTTTTGCTGTAAAATGTTTTTTATTTACTTCTTTATTTTTTATCTGATGATGCGCACCTACAACAGCCTATGACCGAGTCTGCGTCCACAAGGGCAATTTCATTTGGGATCCTTGGAAGGTACATTAGCGTATATGTTCTTATTTTGTAAATGTTTATTGTGTATTCTTGTTTTATGATATGTTCCACATCCTAGAGGATCTCCTCACTATGGATCAGTTGGAACGACAATTACGTCTAATCTAAACTAATCCAGTCTACAACACATAAGGTACTGCTAAATTGACATCTTCCCTGTGGAAGACGACAGCGGTCCATGACTTGTGCTCTATTTTTTAACACTATAGCATGAAACTGAAAAGCAAGTACGTGAGGATCAATAATAAGACTTGTAAATGTACTGTAATCATCTGACGAGGAAATCACTGTACTAAACCAGTAGTGGCAATAAAGAAGAAAATTAATGAATTATTCAGGGGATTCTTTAAGCCTCTTAGAGGCTGTCAGGACCAGATCTTTAGCTTACGGCAAATAATGGAGAAGTGTTATGAGTGGAACAGGGAATTGTACCTATGCTTTATAGATCTAGAAAAGGCATATGACCGGGTTCCTAGGAGGAAGTTATTGTCTGTTCTACAAGATTATGGAATAGGAGGCAAACGTTTGCAAGCAATTAAAGGTCTTTACATGGATAGTCGGGCAGCAGTTAGAGTTGACGGTAAATTGAGTTCATGGTTCAGAGTAGTTTCAGGGGTAAGACAAGGCTGCAACCTGTCTCCACTGTTGTTCATATTATTTATGGATCATATGTTGAAAACAATAGACTGGCTGGGTGAGATTAAGATATGTGAACACAAAATAAGCAGTCTTGCATATGCGGATAACTTAGTTGTGATGGCAGATTCGATTGAAAGTTTGCAAAGTAATATTTCAGAGCTAGATCAGAAATGTAAGGACTGTGGTATGAAGATTAGCATCTCCAAAACGAAAGTAATGTCAGTGGGAAAGAGATATAAACGGATTGAGTGCCAAATAGGAGGAACAAAGTTAGAACAAGTGGACAGTTTCAAGTACTTAGGATGCATATTCTCACAGGATGGCATCATAGTGAAAGAACTGGAAGCGAGGTGTAGCAAAGCTAATGCAGTGAGCGCTCAGCTACGATCTACTCTCTTCTGCAAGAAGGAAGTCAGTACCAAGACTAAGTTATCTGTGCACCGTTCAATCTTTCGACCAACTTTGTTGTACGGGAGCGAAAGCTGGGTGGATTCAGGTTACCTTATCAACAAGGTTGAGGTTACGGATATGAAAGTAGCTAGGATGATTGCAGGTACTAGTAGATGGGAACAATGGCAGGAGGGTGTCCACAATAAGGAAATCAAAGAACAACTGGGAATGAACTCTATAGATGTAGCAGTCAGGGCGAACAGGCTTAGATGGTGGGGTCATGTTACACGCATGGGAGAAGCAAGGTTACCCAAGAGACTCATGGATTCAGCAGTAGAGGGTAAGAGGAGTCGGGGCAGACCGAGGAGAAGGTACCTGGATTCGGTTAAGAATGATTTTGAAGTAATAGGTTTAACATCAGAAGAGGCACCAATGTTAGCACTGAATAGGGGATCATGGAGGAACTGTATAAGGGGGGCTATGCTCCAGACTGAACGCTGAAAGGCATAATCAGTCTTAAATGATGATGATGATGATGATGATTTAATCTGCTGGGAAAACTCCCAAGGGGACGTCCAAGGGCGCGATGGAAGGCTCCAGTGTTAACAATCCTTAAAGAAGTGAAACAGACAGCAGTGGAGGATTAAGCTGGAAACCGGTAGCGATGGGCTACCATCCGCAGCACATCTCCTCTGCTGTGACTGACTGAGCCGTTTTATTGTGCATTTTGTAATGTGTTCATTTATATTTTTATTGAGTGCTGTTTTTTCTCCTTTAGTAGGGCCGTGGCCGAACTCGTCGCTGCAATCTTGCTTCAGTCAACGGGTCTGTCCCAGTTTATCTTCCGCACAAATATGTGTGGTTATTCTTTCTGCGGTAGGCCTTAAAGGCCCGTTAATGCAATAAATGATGATTACGATTTAGTGGTATAGATATGTTCCTCCGCCCCAACATCACCTCAGTTTCAGACGGTAACTTACATTTGGCTCTTATCTCGCTTGGAGAAGTCGCTGACACACGCTTATGCGGTGGCGCTCGTTTCTGAGGCAACCGGTTCGTATCTTGATGGTAGACTTTCGCCATCAGTAAGGGGATTACAGGTTATGGTCACACTTTGTGCCAATATCTTGGACTGAATTCCAAACTTCTCAGTAGTGTGATGGCATGCGACACTTGACAGTGATTCGCCGTCGGATGGACACGCCGTCGCCGTGTTGCTATTCGTGAGGTGTAAGGTGGGAGCCGGCAAAACTCTCCCTTCTCTTATCGTCCAACGCAATACTACGCGATACACGAACTCAGTGTTCATATTCAGCTTGTACATGTTTAAGTCACAACTACCACAATTAGGAAAGACAGGTGTCATCGTGCACCAAGGAATAAAAATCTCTTCAATTAGTCAAAAATGGTTCAAATGGCTCTGAGCACTATGGGACTTAACATCTATGGTCATCAGTCCCCTAGAACTTAGAACTACTTAAACCTAACTAACCTAAGGACATCACACACATCCATGCCCGAGGCAGGATTCGAACCTGCGACCGTAGCGGTCACGCGGTTCCACACTGAAGCGCCTATAACCGCACGGCCACACCGGCTGGCTCTTCAATTAGTCGGCTGAGCCTATATCTCGAGGTCTCCCGGTTACCAGCGTCATGTGACTCTTTTTGTACTTCCAGTTAGGGTATGATGGTCGACAAGTACTGTCAGGCGTCGGCTAAGACTCGAAGGCAGTATTGTAAAAAAGTGAACACGCAGCACGCTGCGTGGCAGTCGCTGCCACGTGTGCCGTGGAGTCGATAATCGCGTCGTGGAATGTAATATGCCGACACTTTAGCTCATCCACGGCGAAACTATTAAATCATTAAAAAAAGAGGACGTAGCTGGTGCTGGCCGCCGTATGTTAGGACATGAATAAACATGACGGTGGGATTTACATAAACGACTGGGCCAGAGCGCTCGCCTCGCTGGACATGGGCCGTTTCCGTAAACAGCCGCGCATCGCCTACCCAGCGACCTCAGGCGCGGTGAATACCGCGGGGAACTGTCCCAGTCTTCGCCCATACTCCAGAAACACGACGCTCTTGCCATCCTCTGCCACAGAAAAAGTTAACGTCATCTGGCGCACTAAACGTCAGCTCGACCAACAGCGGGCACGATGCATACGGGCGGATACAAATGTCGTAGTTGCGCCTCGATAAAGATACCGGAACTATTTACAAGCAAGAAGGAGCAGATTTGCTGTCGAGAGCTACGAGCAATAAGAGAGGCACTCCGCTATGCGCTGCAGTACATCGACGATACTCTGTAACAAACTAGGGGAGCGCTCTCGGAAAACTGAGGCATCAGTCCTGCAACGTGAAAAAAAATCTATAAATGAAAAACACAAAAATGTATTCTGCCACAAAACCGTCAGTCTTAATATTTTCTGGATTTCCTGTCTCATTTAGTTACTGTTTAAGGTGACGTTTGTTCTGTTTCTGCATCTCACTCGCCACGTGTGATGTCTATTTCACAGTTGTTTATCAGTACTGTACATCATGGACCGATGATGGCCTTGTAAGCCAAAAACCGGTTAACTGAATACATCGATATTACAGGACATCCAAATTTTTGTGCTTTTCATTTGTAAATGTGTGGCTCTATCACGGAGCGACGGAAGAATGAATTGACTAGAAAACTATTTTGTCTTTTACGTACAGCACCCAGTTTACCAGCACATCAAGAAACAAATTAAAGTACAACATCTCTGATTGAAAGGGCATTCCGCAATCATATACATGATATTACAGGTTACTAGGCAGGCCCGTGTGGCCGAGCGGTTCTAGGCGCTTCAGTCTGGTACCGTGCGACCGCTACGGTCGCAGGTTCGAATCCTGCCTCGGGCATGGATGTGTGTGATGTCCTTAGGTTAATTAGGTTTAAGTAGTTCTAAGTTCTAGGAGACTGATGACCTCAGATTTAAGTCCCATAGTGCTCAGAGCCATTTGAACCATTTTTGAACAGTTTACTAGTTATCAAAGAGCACCGTCACCGAAGCAATACATTTCTTAGAAGTCTATATCGTTCAGCACTTGCATCCACAGTAAAGGGAAACGGATCTCGATGAATGGTTCCGAGGCGGAGACTTTGAAATTATCAAATGGTTCAAATGACTCTGAGCACTATGGGACTTAACATCTTAGGTTATCAGTCCCCTATAACTTAGAACTACTTAAACCTAACTAACCTAAGGACATCACACACATCCAAGTCCGAGGAAGGATTCGAACCTGCGACCGTAGCAGCAGCAGCGCAGTTCCGGACCGAAGCGCCTAGAACCGCTCGGCCACAGCGGCCGGCTGCAGTGATCCAAATTCAAACTTGCTCGACGCCTTATAACAACAAAAATAAATTCGGAAATAGTCACATGTGTTAGCTTCCAAGGAATTAAAGCAAAACAAGATCACCTTGTAGAACTGAAAGATCAAATCGATGAATAATAAATATTTTCTTTTCCTACAGCAGAGTTTTTTGGTGTTAGTTTTACACGCTATCAGCTTTGAATATATATATAGATTTACCTTAATAAAACACAGGCGACATCATCCAACCGTTCGTCTAGTGACGGCTGTACATCATTTTTGTAGCTATATCGTTTTTCAGGTAGAATGTTCCATACACATGGGAAGCACAGAGCCCGGGCTACGTTATGAGGCAGTACAGGCTCACTGATCTCGAAAGATTCGTGCACCCTACAACGCTGCCTGGAATGGAGTTATCTGGCTTCTAAATTGATATGTAAGACCAACACCAACGGCCACAGATGAAGTAAAAGAATAGATACTTGTTTTTCGTCTTTACTGAGCAGCTTAGGTCCCTGTACTACATGGAAGAAAGGCTGGTGGATGCGGGCAAATCCAAAAAAAGCCAGGGTGGACAGCTGTACCCCCTTCCCTCACAAAAAAGAAGAATCTTCGCCAATCGAACTCGTACCCCTCCCCAGCAGATAGACAGACTTATCAGCTCGATATCAATTCGAAGACAGTCAGAGCATGTAATACTGTTGCTGTCTGGTAGCAGGTGTACCCGCAGCCACTTGTCGTGAAATATAAAAACTATTTCGTCATTCGCCGCGAAACAAACACGTCACTGCAGGAGACTTGGATCCTATTTGATATTCCACACGCGCGCCGAGCAAGAGAACAATGATTTTGTTGTGAACAAAAGATTAGTGCTACTGAACGCTCTGTCGATGGTAATTCACAGGATATGCTACATATCCTAAATCTGTATGCCTCAACCAGCCGTTACCTCTGACAGCTAAATATGAGAGTAATTGAGTATCATACGGATGTGTATAAACTAAGTTCTCAGAGCACACCATTCGGATGTGGTGGAGGAAGTGTTGCTGTCTGGTAGCAGGTGTACCCGCAGCCACTTGTCGTGAAATATAAAAACTATTTCGTCATTCGCCGCGAAACAAACACGTCACTGCAGGAGACTTGGATCCTATTTGATATTCCACACGCGCGCCGAGCAAGAGAACAATGATTTTGTTGTGAACAAAAGATTAGTGCTACTGAACGCTCTGTCGATGGTAATTCACAGGATATGCTACATATCCTAAATCTGTATGCCTCAACCAGCCGTTACCTCTGACAGCTAAATATGAGAGTAATTGAGTATCATACGGATGTGTATAAACTAAGTTCTCAGAGCACACCATTCGGATGTGGTGGAGGAAGAGGGTTTAAGGATACTGGAAGAGGAGGAGGAGATTAGTGTTTAAGGTCCCGTCGACAACGAGGTCATTAGAGACGGAGCACAAGCTCGCGTTAGGGAAGGATGGGGTAGAAAATCAGCCACGTCCTTCTCAAAGGGACCTAGCATTTGCTAGAAGTGATTTAGGGACATCACGGATAACCTAAATCAGGATAGCCGGACGCGAGTTTGAACCGTCGACCTCCCCAATGCAAGTCCAGTGTGGTAACTACTGCGCCACCACGCTCGGTTTTAAGACACTCATAATCCTGCTCTGTGTACTATTACCTACACATTGGAGCATATAAGGAGGTATAGCGACGGACGTAGCTGCTTTCCCCCATCCCATCACCCGGCCACTATGTTTGCAGTCGGTGTGAACGCCACAGTTAAACCCGCTGAAAGACCATCATCCACTTGGCCACAACACAGTGACCCGTAAACTGTTCCCATACTTTCGCTCCCGCTACAGGCGAAACCCAGCAGTTCTCAGCGCTGGCACATTCTCCCAGGCATTGTTTCCGGTGACACTTTCGACTACACCGACCTGCTGTGGAAGGCAGAGGCAGAACTAGGCCAACGTATCGTGCTAAAGTCCAGGCTCAAACAGCTATCTCGCGAGCACTCGCCGAATGAACAGCGGAGCTCTAATGTCAGGCAGTTCAAAATGTGTCGGCAGGAGAACGTATTGGACAATTATGTCGAGATGTGGTGTACGAGTCGTGAGTCGAAAAATGAAAAATTTGAGTGTAAACAATTGTTTGGACATAATCGGGGACATCGCACAAGTTATATGGAAGAAATTAACGATTCCAAATTTATATAAATATTTCATACTACTACTTTCCGATCTCATGTTTGAGAAACTGGAGCGCATGAAACCTTTTCGGTTGTAGTAAGGTCTAACAGGCATTTGGTATTGATACTTGGTTAATTATGTTCTGTTGTTCTGTCGTGTTACTTATGTAAATGAGGTACATAAAAATGACCATTTGCACCAAATAGTCTCGCTTATTTGGCGTGTGTTACAATTGCTGCAATATTAGACAGGTCTATTTCGTTTTATCTATTAGTGACAAAATAGACGTAATCAAATCGAGAAACCGCACTGCACCAGTCTTGGGCACTATTTCGTATCAACAGCTTTACAGTATTAGACAACGACATTTTGATTTTTCACGTAACAAAACGTTTGACAAGCTTTGATGAAGTAAAAGGTTCTTTCGCAGAAAGGAAAGCACGACCGTGTAAAGCCGTAGCAAGGTTAGAGGGGAAAAAAAATTCTGGGACTAACGATTGAGGAAATATGTAATGTCTTACTTGTCTCTTCTCTTTACTGGTTTCATGTTTGCTATACGTGATTTTTTGTCACACAGAAGAGAAAGTTATTAGCTGATAGGCAATAAATAGTGAAATTTTTTTGAAGGGCTATTATTCTCCGGGCCACAAATAATCGCACCCAGTATTAACTGTGAGTTTTTTTAAGGGGGGTAGGATGTCAAACTGGCCGATTAGGAGCAGGAGAGGCACCACAGGACATTTTAATTTCCACTGCCCTGAATACAGGCCTGATGACTTCCATTACAAAATATAGTATATGTTTGAATTCCACGGAGCGAAATACGGGGCGTGTTTTTTAAGTAAGAACCGTTCTGAATTTTTACATGAAAGCCTATACCTTAATCTACTTTTCTACATAATTTCCGTCAATATTGAGGCACTTGTCATAACGTTGTACCAGTTTTTATTGAGATATCTTAGCAGGTCTCTTTTTAATTTCAAAACGGTACTTACTTAAAAAACACGCCTTGTATAGTGACGTGCAGAGAATAATTCTGTGTGATGAGGCGTGGCACTGCATTTTGGCACACTTCAAACCAAATAACATGTCTCACATTTCCTAGAACATATACGAGGGGGGACCCAAAAATAACCGGAATTTCTTGCTAGAAAGCATATTCTTTATTGTTTTCAAATACAACCTCAATCTCCGAAGTACTCTCCCTTAGCATTAATACACTTGTCCAAACGTTCATTCCAGTGTTCGAAGCACCTTTTAAATTCGTCCTCTTTGATACCTGCTAGCACTTTCATGACATTGCGTTTTACGTCTTCCACATCCGCAAAACGCTTCCCTCTCAAGTCTCTTGTCATCCTCGGGAACAGGAAGAAGTCCGAAGGTGTTAAACCCGGCGAATAGGGCGCGTGGGTCAAGGCAGTCGCCTTCGTTGAAGCCAAAAACTGGCGAACGTTGAGAACCGTGTGCGCGGGAGCGTTGTCATGATAACCTCGCGACAAACTTCCGCGAAGCCGTTTCATAACCTCCAAATAGAATTGTTGGTTTATTGTTTGGTTTTCAGTTACAAATTCAGAGTGTATGATCCCTTTGATGTGAAAAAAAAAACAGATCAACATCGTTTTCACATTCGATTTCCGTCATCGAGCTTTTTTTGGTCGAGGTGAGCCAGGTGACTTCCATTGTGATGACTGTTGTTTACTTTCTGGATCGTACCCATAGCACCATGACTCATCACCTGTAATGATTTTGTTGAAAAAATGTGGATCATCTTTGAATGCGTCCTTCATTTCGAGACAGGCTTGAACGCGACGATCCCTTTGATCTCCGGTAAGAAGCTTCGGCACGAATTTTGCTGCCACTCTTCGCATCCCCAAATCGATGGTCAAGATGCGCTGAATTGAGCTCCAGGACAACCCGGACAAGTTCTCGAGTTGGTCGATTGTCCTGCGTCGATCTTCACTGATGAGATCACGGATTTTGTCGATGTTGTCTTCGCTTCGAGTAGTTGATGGTCGACCGGAAAGGGGTTGATCTTCAACCACCATTTCTCCCTTTTTAAACCGAGAAAACCATTCGTACACTTGCGTTTTACTAAGAGCATGGTCTTTGTAGGCTGTCTGAATCATCGCAACAGTTTCTGCTGCGTTCTTGCCGAGCAAGAAACAAAACTTCACTGCCGCACGTTGTTCGTAAGAACTAGCCATTTCCTCGTGTCACGTCTGCACTGTACGCACACTCAAAGAACTGCCAAAGAAACCACTGTGGTGTCACCGCCAGACACCACACTTGCTAGGTGGTAGCTTTAAATCGGCCGCGGTCCATTAGTACATGTCGGACCCGCGTGTCGCCACTTTCAGTGATAGCAGACCGAGCGCCACCACACGGCAGGTCTAGAGAGACGTACTAGCACTCGCCCCAGTTGTACGGACGACGTAGCTAGCGATGCACACTGACGAAGCCTCGCTCATTTGCAGAGCAGATAGTTAGAATAGCCTTCAGATAAGTCAGTGGCTACGACCTAGCAAGGCGCCATTAGCAGTATATTGTCTGAAACTATAGTGTCTCACTTGTATCGTCAATAGCGATGTACCAAGGATGAATTAAAGTGAAGTATTCCAGAAGCTACGTACTTTTCTTTATAGCATTCATTACGTATCCTGTTTCAGACCTCACGCCATCCTGCGTGAGCTTATAGCGTGTATTTCGGTCTCCTCAAACCGCACTGTGTCGGCACTTCTGTCGACACATCAACCACACTTCTCACTTCTCACTACAACCCTCTGGCGGCGCAACCTGATACTACAAGTACACGATGTGCAGCATTACGATTCCGGTTACTTTTGGGTCCCCCCTCGTATTGTGCTACAGAATGAACATATTTTTAAAAAATCGATTTTTAAAATTTTTCACGTGCTGTCTTACACGCTCGTGGTAGGGGGGGGGGGGGGGGGGGGGGGAGCACTATCAAGTTTTTGTCCCAGTTCGGAAATATCGTAGATCCGGGGCTGGCTGTGGTTCGTGCCACAGCAAGACAGAACCTGCACCAGATCCCCCGCACGCAGGTATCGGCGAGTCGCCGACTACCTGCGCCAAAGTAACAATGGCTGCCAGTCCACACGGGTGTTTAGCGCTCCTCTGCAGCTTCAAAGCCGCCGCCGACTCCGCTCTGCTGGCTACCGCGCCCACAGCAGTCGCGGCAACGTCTTTTCTGGTCGCAGATCTCCCCAACCAATGGCTTGTGTTTTTCTTTCGTCTCAAGGCTATCTATATAATGAATATTCGAATCGAATCAAAGTTCTCATATGCAATTTTCATTACTTTTTACACTCTTGGATATTGATTTGCTACAATATATTACTTTTACAAAAACACGTGTTTCATTAGGTCTCATAAAAGCGTGGAAATGGAGAAAAAGAAGGCATTTGATAGGCACCGTCTAACTGTACGTCCTGAAGACTAAGAGAAAGTACTGCGAGAACAGTCAGAAGAAGAATTACAAGAATTGTCAGATTCGTGTGAATCTGAGTCGGAAGAGGAAGTTATTGAAGAAGAAAACCACAGCAGTGACTCCGAACAATCAACAGAGGAAACATATGACTACCTGGTTGAAGAGGGGAGACAACAAACAGAGGATTACCGATTTTACGTAGGAAAAGATAAAGAAACTATTTGGATAAGTGAACCGCTTCCTTCTTCTCCTAAAACCAAGGCCAAGAACATCCTAAAAGTTTTGCCAAGTTCAAAAGCAAGTGCTGAAATTACGGAAAAAGAAATTGATGCATTTTACCTATTTATTACTGATGGGATGAATATTTTTCCTTAGGTTAAGAATGTAAAAATAAATGTGGTGCGCCGGCCGGGGTGGCCAAGCGGTTCTAGGCGCTACAGCCTGGAACCGCGCGATCGCTACAGTCGCAGGTTCGAATCGTGCCTCGGGCGTGGATGTGTGTGATGTCCTTAGGTTAGTTAGGTTTAACTAGTTTTAAGTTCTAAGGGACTGATGACCTCAGAAGTTAAGTCCCATAGTGCTCAGAGCCATTTGAACCATTTTTAATTGTGGTGCAAAAGCCGCAACGAGCCCACTCATGGGAGTATGAGAGGCGCGCCCACCGAAGGGTTAAACAGGAAGCAGATTAATCCAAACTTGGCGACGATTCCGCCATTATAAAGGCATAAAAAGAGCAGTAGTATTAAATTTGAGCGACAGTGCATAGAAGAACCATTTAAAGACATTAAATTGGTGTGCTTAAACCATTTCTGTTGAAGCATCGTGTAAGACGACACGATGAGAAATAATTACCACGCTATGTGTGCTCGTTGCTACCACCCCCCAACTTCCAAAAGTCTAGGTAAATAAAGGAGGATACCATGTACTACATATACCACTTGCTACAACCTCGTGCAGACCTTAGTTATTTCCTGGCTAGCTTCTGTGTCGCGTCCATTCGCTAGGCCCTTTCACGGATCGGTAGTGTGACAACAATATGAGAGTGCCCCGCACACAAAAGTGTATCAGAGATAAGCAGTCAGCGATCTGTATCGGAGGCGGGACTCTTTGTGTTGTGCTAATGCAGGCCCCTGCGACAAAACCCCGCGCAGTGGCGGGATTATTGGCGTCGTCGAGAACGGTCCGGTGCGCCGCAACACGCAGAGGGCAGGGCGCACGGAACATCTGGCCGGCTGGCTGGCCTGCCTAACCGCAAACACAACAGGGCTCTTCTTTTTAGGGGCGGCTGAATTAGCAGGGCCGTTGGGGAGGCCACAGGGCACCGGCCCTACAAAGGGCTGCCGGCACAATGGCTGCTGGAATGCGACAGCTGGCGTTCCCACGTCCGCAGCTCCTGCCACTGCAAGCTGCGCTGCCTTCGCGATGCTGAGACCAGAGACCACTCCGAATGGATTCGATGTTCTCGCTGTTATAAGTCTCTCACTTTCATAAACAGCTTAATAATACAACTAAGTGTAGAGCCACAGCATGGCGATAGGAGAAGAGTAAAGATTAACCCTAGAGCAGTCGCGTTGGTTGACCCCGGTCAACCAGAGTTCATTGTTTTGCTCTGAATTCTAATTCCTTATTGTTGGATTGCTGGCGTTTCCACCCATCTTCAAACTGGACATCTCTCAGTCGTCTGCATTGTTGGTGGAGTTGTAGCACGAAGACGTTGGCAATAATTATAGCATATTTTTGTGCACGCTCTTCTGGTGTACAGAATCAAACACGAGACTGGTAATGTCAGTAAATTTCTTTATACTAATTACTGTATTTATACTATCGTTTTATGGGTTCAAATCTTTAATTATCAAATAAATTTCATTTTTGTTTGTAATTATAGGGCTCCTTTCACCCAAAGGGTTACCAGAGGAAGAAACTGAATTGCTATTAAATTTTATTCAATCTGTATATTGAGCAAGCAGTAAAGGAAACAAAAGAAAAATTTGGAGTAGGTATTAAAATCCATGGAGAAGAAATAAAAACTTTGAGGAGACAGCAAAGGACTTGGAAGAGCAGCTGAACGGAATGGATAGTGTCTTGAAAGGAGGATATAAGATGAACATCAACAAAAGCAAAACGAGGATAATGGAATGTTGTCAAATTAAGTCGGGTAATGCTGAGGGAATTAGATTAGGAAATGAGACACTTAAAGTAGTAAAGCAGTTTTGCTTTTTGGGGAGCAAAATAACTGATGACGGTCGAAGTAGAGAGGATATAAAATGTAGACTGGCAATGGCAAGGAAAGCGTTTCTGAAGAAGAGAAATTTGTTAACATCGAGTATAGATTTAAGTGTCAGGGAGTCGTTTCTGAAACTATTTGTATGGAGTGTAGCCATGTATGGAGGTGAAACATGGACGATAAATAGTTTGGACAAGAAGAGAACACAAGCTTTTGAAATGTGAATGCTGAAGATTAGATGGGTAGATAACATACAATAGTACAAGATTCCACATTCCTACTCTTCCAAATGACCTCCAAATATTTTTGGCACCTTACAAATGCCACAAAACAAAAAGAAGAGTCGCTGCATTATGCGTGGCAGTAAAAATAATGCTGTTACCATGATTCGTTGTTGTCAGTGTAAGAATTGTGTGTAAAAAGCGTTCTCCCACTGCCTGTGAAAAATGTGCGTGTAACACTGTGAATGAGCTGGAGGAATAGGATGAGTAAAATTCGCGTATACAGAATGACAAATACAATACATCTAATACATAACCCGAATATGACACAATAAGTGTTGTAGAAGTAATACACATTGCGAAATAAATGTAGGCCAAGTGTGATGTGGAGATTAGTATATGTGTTAGAAATTTGTTTAAATAAAGGAGCAGGATACTTTTATTAGGTTTTGTAACTACCTACTGAGAAGAAATTTTCGTTCAAGCATTAAAATATACGTTTATGTATGTTTTTGTTGTCGTCTTCAGTCCTGAGACTGGTTTAATGCAGCTCTCCATGCTACTCTATCCCGTGCAAGCTTCTTCATCTCCCATTACCTACTGCAACCTACATCCTTCTGAATCATGCTACTCTATTCTGTGCAAGCTTCTTCATCTCCCATTACCTACTGCAACCTACATCCTTCTGAATCCGTTTAGTGTATTCATCTCTTGGTCTCCCTCTACGATTTTTACCCTCCAGTACTAAATTGGTGATCCCTTGATGCCTCAGAATATGGTCCACCAACCGATCCCTTCTTCTAGTCAGGTTGTGCCACAAATTCCTCTTCTCTCCAATTCTATTCAATACCTCCTCATTAGTTATGTGATCTACCCATCTAATTTTCAGCATTCGTCTGTAGCACCACATTTCGAAAGCTTCTATTATCTTTTTGTCTAAACTATTTATCGTCCACGTTTCACTTCCATACATGGCTACACTCCATACAAATAGTTTCAGAAACGACTTCCTGACACTTAAATCTATACTCGATGTTAAGAAATTTCTCTTCTTCAGAAACGCTTTCCTTGCCATTGCCAGTCTACATTTTATATCCTCTCTACTTCGACCATCATCAGGTATTTTGCTCCCCAAATAGCAAAACTCATTTACTACTTTTATGTATGTAAAAAGCAAAATAAAGTTTTTTTCTCAAGTACCAAGTATGTTACGGAAGTATTTTTCGTGCCTTTAAAGAACGCGACGGCTGGTTGACAGTCAACCACGCAACCAGTGATGTTACAAAAAGTGACGCGACCACTCAAGGGTTAACGGTCAGCCAAACGTTGTCCAGAACGGGCAGCCTGCCACAGTCCCTGTGTTGCAAGCAGCTTGTGGCAAGCAAACCCTCGGTCAACCAGAAGGTAGGCGCCCGCTGTGAACACCTCCAGAGTGCGGCGAGCACCAGACGGGCAAGAGTGGGAAACGATGAATAATTTGAACGATTAATTGATATGGTGCTCGCAAACGTGTTTTTACACCATACACGCCACACCGAATAGGCGGCAACATGGAAGGAAACAGGCGCAACACTGAATCCAACAAGTATTAAGTTACTCCATACAGTATAAATAAATGCAGAACTGTATAGTATATACTACCTCACGAAAACAGCTATGTGAAATATAGTTCTACTGATGTTATGATATGCTTGCACGAACTTACAGTTCTACATTGTAATTATTAGTATGCAGTATTACGCCTATACAGTAGTAATACAATATCGTTCTGGAGGGTCATTAAATAAACGTGTCGAACGTCTGTTTACAGTTTCCATGTCTTGTTTAGGCGAGTAATAATGTGCAAGTGCGCGTCGCTCAACATTTTCGGTTCAATGAGTGTACGTAACGCTTTGAATTATTCACAAGATATACGAAACCAAGACGACAGTTCCTCGTACAGACGATGAAATTTACGATAGTTTTCTGTTAACATTATACAACCACTTTCTTCGCTTCCTTGGGCACAAGGTGAGTAAAAGCAGCAGTGTGATGGGCCGCACAGCAGGTGTGACTCATTCGTAGTCGCGACTGGAGTCACTTGGAAACTGTGGCTCACTCGTAATCGCGACTGGAGTCACTTGGAAACTAAGTGACCCCCAAACATTGTGGAACTGAGAGCAAGGTGCCACGAGAAGTGCACCCGCAGTTTAAAAAGGGGTGGGGAGTAGTGTGTTGTCAGAAGCAGCAACAGCACAATGGGTCGGTGGGGACAGCCCTGCCAGTTCGAATGTCGGGATGTAACCTGGGCAACAAATCCCTCAGGGACATTTCAACCCTTGTAAAGCTGCCCAAATACACTGTCGTTGACATGACTGAAATGGAGAGAACAACCATAGCTAAACCAAGCCCTTACGTACTGACAGATCGCGACCGCCGACGATTGCGTAGGATGACTGCAAAAAATCGCATGAAATCAGCGGAAGGAATCGCTCGTGAGTTCCAAATTGCTACCAGCAGACCTAGTAGCATAATGACGGTGTGCAGGGAGCAGCGCCTCGTAAGTTACACATTTCTGCAGTCGTTGCTTACACGGGAAACTAACCATCGCAGCCCTCTCAGATTCAGTGGTAAGATGCCCCAGTGGATAGACCGTCGAAAACTGAACACAGATCAAGCATGAAAACAGGGAGAAGCTGTATTGAACTGTGGAAAAAAGATGTGCAATACAAATAGTGAATGGTCCAAGCTCAAGATGTGCAATAACGAGAGCCGGCCGGTGTGGCCGAGCGGTTCTAGGCGCTTCAGCCTGGAACCGCGAGACCGCTACGGTCGCAGGTTCGAATGCTGCCTCGGGCATGGATGTGTGTGATGTCCTTAGGTTAGTTAGGTTTAAGTAGTTATAAGGTCTAGGGGACTTATGACCTCAAATGTTGAGTCCCATAGTGCTCAGAACCATTTGAACCACTTTTTTGCAATAACGAGTGCATTTGAATAACAACGCCGTTATGTGGAGACAGCGTTCGGTTGCGAAGGATGCGGTCTGGGTTCAAGAATGTCTCCTATCCCATTTTTTTTCCACGAAATTGTGAACTGTCCGTCTGGCCGTTGAAGTGTCTGTTCGCTGTATTCAAATTTATGTCTGTGTCGTGGTGTAATGTCCGTTTGCAACAGCGAGATGTAAGGTAGGAACCTATCACAAAGCGAAAAAAGTGGTCCAACTAAAATATTCATATTTCTTTACGTACTACACGAAGATGCAATAAAAATGGGGGTTCCTATTTTTTTTAAAAAAAAAAAAACGCAGTTGATATCCGTTTGACCTATGGCAGCGCCATCTAACGGACCAACCATATCGCCATCTGATTTCCCCCTTCAAGTTAGACGAGTTTCGTTCTTTGTAGTTTTTTCGTTTGATGCTTATTTCGTGAGATATTTGGCCCGGTCACTATCAATGGACCATCCTGTATAGGAAAGTACTGTGATTTGCAGAAGGCAGCATTCAAGGAAACTACAATTTGCGAAACGAACACGGAAATAGCGAGAGAAGCTACACTGTTACGATGATAAAACTTTCGTTTCCAGTGCATTCTTTTGTGCTAAGACGTGGCAGGCCATATGGTTAATACACAGACATCTATACTTTACAGGCCACCTACGATGTGTAGCGGAGGGGATTTCACATACGGCTACGATTTGACAAGCCTTCGTATCAGGTCTGATTTTCCCGTCGTGGTCGTTTTCCGAGAGGAAGTATTAGTGTGTTACCTAACTGTTGCTGCGACGCATGCTTTCATAACTTCACTGGTAAACCTCTCCGTGATGCACGATGCCTCCCTCATGGCGCCTGCCACTACTGGGCATCACCGTGACACTCTCGCACCGTGCTACACGAACCAGTGGCTCAACACACCGCTGCTCTTCTCCTCTGCTTCCTCTATTCATTTTACAATACGAGTCTCAGACTGACAATAATTTCCGTCACAGACCTCCCTCTAGCCGAAGATGTTTTCTGACACCAGACTCGAATGTGAATCCCCCCCTCCTCCCCCGACGTAATTTGTGTAGGTACGCGATACAACCACGCTTGTCTGTGGTCCCCACTGAAATGGAGAGGTTCAAAAATGGCTCTGAGCACTATGGGACTTAACATCTTAGGTCATCAGTTCCCTAGAACTTAGAACTACTTAAACCTAACTAACCTAAGGACGTCACACACATCCATGCTCGAGGCAGGATTCGAACCTGCGACCGTAGCAGTCCCGCGGTTCCGGACTGCAGCGCCTAGAACCGCACGGCCACAGCGGCCGGCGAAATGGAGAGGTGTTCCGTCCTGATATCTGTAGGTACATTTTCTGTGCTTTTACGAAAACCGACGAAGACTGTCCGAGTATCGGGGTTCTTCAGCGTGCCGTTGCCAGACCGCGGAGGACAGTACTTTTACTACGGCCTGCGACTCCCGTGTAAAGTACGAGCCGCGCGGGCAGATGGCCACAGAGGGAGAAGACGAGTAGTGGGGGCTAATGAAGGCGAGGCTAGCCGCTTTCGCTGGAAGGCCGGCCATTAACGTCGGCGTTAAATGCGCGGGGCAATTTAGGTCTCATGAAAGGGAGCCCCTCGCCGCGCGCGCGCTCCTCTCTTCTTATTTGGCCGGCCGGATAAATTATAAATGCTCCATCAGAGTCGCGGACGCCACGTTCGTTCCGATCACACGCTGAGGCAACCCAGCGACTGGCATGCGTGGCTGTCCGCTGCAACTCCAATGTCCGATCGGCCAGCGCATTGCTTAATTCATCTTCGGGCATCTTACTTTCTTCTCGTTTTATATTCGGCCTGCAACCACTTCGGAGTTGTAAAAAACATGGCCTCGGTGACACAGTATTTTAAGTTTAGCAGTTTACAACCCAACTGTTGGTTGGTTGGTTGATTTGGGGTAGGGGACCAAACAGCGATGTCATCGGTCCCATCGGATTAGGGAAGTCGGCCACGCCCTTTCAAAGGAACCATCACGGCATTTTCTTGAAGAGATTTAGGGAAATCACAGAGAACCTAAATCAAGATGGCCGGACTTGGGTTTGAACCGTCGTCCTCCCGAATGCGAGTGCAGTGTGCTAACCACTGCGCCACCTCGCTCGGTCCAACGGTTGATTTGAACATCGTGCTGATTTAGTAGTCATGCGGTTACACTTCTGACATCGATACCTTTGAGTCGGCTGCGCAAGTGACCCAGTCTGGTACCATCCAAGAGCAGAGGCAAATTCTTTGTGCGCGTGACAGACCTCAGACCCAAGAATCCACATCTGCATACACACCCAGCGTGCCACGGTGCGGTGCATGGTTCCTAAGCGAGATATCCAGTGGTGGCAGCAGAGTGGTCGCATTCTCTTTATTGAATACCTGTTCTCTAAAATAACACAGCAGGGCTACGCGACAACAAAGTCGCCTCTTTTCCAAACGTTCAAATTCAAGTTCTCTGAACACTTTTATTACACTTTCATTTGCACTTCCCGATCGATAGACGGTTGTAGAGGAAAGCAAGTAAGCAATTAATCTTGCTTCCATCGGGGACATGTGAAAGGAAAGAAGAAGATCTGCCATAACAGTCACGGTCTTATTGGAGAAATTTTGCCCTTGCTTTCCTTCGAAATAACAGATAGTTCACGCATCAGTCCACATGGTTCCACAACTGAGAATGGAATCAGAATTGTGGTGCCCTTATTAAAAGAGTAACTAGTGACTTATCTGTTAATATAACAAATGGTTCAAGGAAATTAAATTTTAACAACAATCACTGCAGACACTTCTCTCATAAAAGTCGGAAATTGCGTCAGTAAGATATTGTAACCATGAAATACGGGTAGTACTTTTCAGCTTTGGCGGTCTACAGAAAACTCAAAAAGGTATATGACAACAGATAACAAACATCGCCTATGCATACAGCTCCTTCAGCGGTTCCTAAATAAACATCCGTTCCAGTCACACACTTCGCGTGATCCAACTATTTTGGACGAGTTTTATCGCTAAGCTCGTGAACCACAATACGCTTCAAATAGGTGCGCGTAACTCTGAAACAATGGCTTGGAATATTGCGGTTTGCTGAAAACCGGTTTCTTTCGGCATCATACGTATTCTGTGTAGTTTCATGCGGCTCTTCTCCTGTACCAACATATTCACCTCGGAATAGCACTTGCAAACCTTCGTCCTCAATTATTTGCTGGATGTATTTCAGTCTCTGTCTTCCTCTACAGTTTTTACTCTCTACAACTCCCTCTAGACTTGTGTAAGTCTTATGTCTTAACACGTGTCCTGTCAGCCTGTGCCTTTTCTGGTTAGTTTCTCCTACGTATTCGTTTCCTCGTTGATTTTTCGGAGAACCTCCTTGTCAGTCCAGTTAATTTTCAGCCCCCGAAGACACCGCCGTCCCAAACGTTTCGATTCTCTTCTTTTTCGGTTTTCCCACAATCCATGATTCACTGCCGTACAGTGCTACACTAACAAATATCTTTGTCAGATAAAAGCGTACATTTGAAACTAGTAGACTTCTGTTAGCGAGTAATGCCGTCTTTGCCTGCGCTACTCTGCCACTTATACCTCGTTTGCTTCGACCACCATGCTTCATTAGCCTCGCAAGAAACTCCTAAACAAATTGCATGTCTACGGCGTATCCCTTCAATTGTGCGACTGGATTCGTGATTTCCTGTCAGGAAGGTCATGTTACACAGTAATCGACGGAAAATCATCGAGTAAAACAGAAGTGGGTTCCGGCGTTCCTGATCTAAATAAACGTTTTAGGAGAAAATCTGAGCGGTACTCTTAGACTGTTTTCAGGTGATGTTGTCACTTACTGTCGAGTGAAGTCATCAGAAGATCAAAAACAATTGCAAAATGACAGACACGATATCTCTGTGCCGGCTGGAGTGGCCGAGCGGTTCTAGGCGCTACAGTCTGGAACCGCGCGACCGCTACGGTCGCAGGTTCGAATCCTGCCTCGGGCATGGGTGTATGTGATGTCCTTAGGTTAGTTGGGTTTAAGTAGTTCTAAGTTCTAGGAAATTGATGACCTCAGATGTTAAGTCCCATAGTGGTTAGAGCCATCTGAACCATTTGTATGCACTTTAGAGCCCATGCTCGCTAGACTTCTTCGCTTCGAATGGCCGTTCCTGTCACTCCCGTGAATATTGACAATTGCTCCTGAGACACCTTATGTAGCCCATCTTTCGTTACAAAAAAATCAAATGTGTGTGAAATCTTATGAGACTTAACTGCTAAGGTCATCAGTCCCTAAGCTTACACACTACGTAAGCTAAATTATCCTAAGGACAAACGCACACACCCAAGCCCGAGGGAGGACTCGAACCTCCGCCGGGACCAGCCACACAGTCCATGACTGCAACGCCTAGACCGCTCGGCTATCCCGCGCGGCCTTTCCTTACAGCTCGTATCTATTTTTCTGAGAATTTCAAACACCTTGCATCAGTTTGCGTTGACGAAAGCTTTTTGTAGACTGAAAAACAATAGGAAAGTACCCTTAATTGCTTCCATTATCAAGTTTAACGTCAGAATTGCCTCTGGCGTAGATCTTCAGCTTTCTTTCCCATCCTCCGGTATGTTACTCGACCCTCTATACTAGTCTAGAGACGTTTACCTGTGTGACGCAGGTTGTACCACCTACCGGAAATTGCTCCAGACGCCCGCCTGCGCTAAGTGGTGCTGTGGTTCAGACAAGTTTCCTACGGAATAATAACTCGTAAAGGTTGACTTTCTGGTGGTTTCTACCGTACAGGTTAATTCCTCACGGACTTGATTCGGAAAACTAGTGCTGTCCCAGCGGAAGCGGCTAAACGTGGGATTTACGTGCCGTAATGAAAAGTCGTGCAATTAGCGGAGGCGCGCGCACAACGGCGCACTTACTCATCTGGCCGGCGGAACCGGTCTGGTCGTGGCGGCTAATTGTCCGTCCCTCCAGGTAGGAGTCCGGGGTTCAGTGACCCCGCGGCCGCTGCCAAATCGCGGCCACCAGATGGGCCCCGCACCAAGGCACGGCCTGCCGCGGCGCGGGAACGCAGCCGAACGTGGCGCGTCTCTTCCAGACGGGCAACACAGGAATCTGACGAGATACGGCGCAGCGAAGTTACTTTACCGTGCTCTGTTCCGTTCCATCTTACATCGTCGCTGAAGAAACAACGCTGCGCAACTGACTGTGTGCAAAAGCGCGCGCGACCGTAGCTGTTGTTTGTTACGTGTCTTTCCGATGGAAATCAGTTCCGGAAAGGTGTTTCACAAGACGATCTTTTCAGCGAGAAAGAAACAGTTGCTCACTTGAAAGCACCGTACTATAATGGAGATCTGTTTTAGAGAATGATTGGCATCTGCCAGCCATTAAGTCAACCGTCGATCTTCTGTAGGTCTTCCGGCATTTCCTTCAGGTTCTCTTGACATTACGACCTCCCTACAGACAACAGCATCCTCTAACAACAGCCTCATGGAACTCCGCAGTTTCAGTTGCGCAGTATGTCGTTCTTTTGCATGTAAGGTGGATTTTCAACATTTTTTTTTAACTTACGCGATACATTTTCAGCTTCATTTTCATCTTACGAAATTGAAATTACGTCATTCCCACCCTGAGTTGAGTGTACAGGGTGAGTCACGAGGAAGGGTACAGGCTTTGAGAGGTTATACACTGAAGAGCCAAAGAAACTAGTTGACCTTCCTAATACCGTGTAGGGCCCTCGCGAACACGCAGAAGTGCCGCACCACGACATGGCATGAACTCGACTAATGTCTGAAGTAGTGCTGGAGGGTATTGACACCATGAATCCTGCTGGGCTATCCATAAATTCGTAAGAGTACGAGAGGGTGCAGATCTCTTCTGAACAGCACGTTGCAACACATCCCAGATATGCTCAATAACGTTCATGTCTGTGGAGTTTGGTGGCCAGCGGAAGTGTTTAAACTCATAAGAGTGTTCCTGGAGCCACCCTATAGCAATTCTGAACGTGTGGGGTGTCACATTGTCCTGCTGGAATTGTTCAAGCCCTTTGGAATGCACGATGGGGATGATCATACAGTTGGCTTACGTACGTGTCACCTGTCAGAGTAGTATCTAGATGTATCAGAGTCCCATATCACTCCAACTGCACACGGCCCACACCATTATAGTGCCTCCTCCAGCTTGAACAGCCCCCTGCTGAGATGCAGGGTACACGGATTCATGAGGCTGTCAACATCCCCTCGATGCAGTTGGAAACGAGAGTCGTCCGACTAGGCAAAAAATTTCCAGTCATCAACAGTCCAATGTCGGTGTTGACGGGCCCAAGCGAGGCGTAAAGCTTTGTGTCGTGCATTCATCAAGGGTACACGAGGGGGTCTTCGGCTCCGAAGGCCCATATCGATGATGTTTCCTTGAATGGTTCGCACACTTGTCGATGGCCCAGCACTGAAATCTGTAGCAATTTGCGGAAGGGTTGCACTTCTGTCACGTTGAACGAATTTCTTCAGTCGTCGTTGGTCCATTTCTTGCAGGATCTTTTTCCGGCCGAAGCGATGTCGGAGATTTGATGTTTTACCGGATTCCTGTTATTCACGGTACACTCTTGAAATGGTCGTACGGGAAAATCCCCACTTCATCGCTATCTCGGAGATGCTGTATCCCATCGCTCGTGCGCCGACTATAACACCACGTTCAAACTCACTTAAATCTTGATAACCTGCAAGCAGTAATCGATCTAACAACTGTGCCAGACACTTATATAGGCATTATCGACTGCAGCGCCGTATTCTGCATGTTTGCATATCTCTATATTTGAATACGCATGCCTATACCAGCTTCTTTGGCGATTCAGTGTAGTATTACTGATTCTGAACAAAAACCGTCATATGAACATACATCTTGTCCTTAACAGTTTCAGAGGAAACTAATGGAAACAATGGGGAACAGGACAAATGCAGGTGATAGTAAATGAAACATTATGATCCAATACTTTTTTTTAATTGTATGCAGTTCCTCACATAAGACGTTCAAATGGCTCTGAGCACTATGGGACTTAACATCTGTGGTCATCAGTCCCCTAGAACTTAGAACTACTTAAACCTAACTAACCTAAGGACATCACACACATCCATGCCCGAGGCAGGATTCGAACCTGCGACCGTAGCAGTCGCGCGGTTCCGGACTGAGCGCCTAGAACCGCTAGACCAACGCGGCCGGCGGCGTTCAAGTAGTCGACCGTCAACTGTAATGCGTTTTGCTGCTCTTGTAGACAACTGCTGTGCTGCTGATCTTAGCCTTCGTACGGTTCCTTACTGGAGCACACACATGTAAAATACCAGCGAGTATTTCCTACGCTGTGTCCACTCCGCGCTTGCAACTTAGTTCTTAAGCCAACCCCACAAACAGTAATCTAATGGAGTAAGATCGGGTGACCTCGGTGTGCAAAAAATGACTCTACGGCGATCGATCCAGCGCCCAGGAAGCGTTTCAGTGAGGGACTGCGTCACTGGCCGTGAGGAGTGTGCAGGAGCTGCGTCGTGCTGAAGGTACATGCGACGTCGTGTTGCCAAAGGTATTGTCCAGCATTCTGGTAACACATTTTGAAGGAAATCAAAATACAATATTCCATTAAGACGGTTATCTGAAACAACTGGACCGACGAGATGGTCATCTATAAATAATCATTAAAGACAACACTTCGTAGTCTGATGTCACTTTGACTGTATTCGCATTAGAGTGTTGGTGAAGAAGGACATGCGCCTGACTCCCATGATTTTGAAATTGCTGTATGTCGGATACGGTTAAGGAAAGGGCATATGTTCATTTGAATTTGTCTGTTCTTTATCAACAATGCTATCACCCATCAAAGGAAGTACCTTTCATCCTGACTCACCTCCGCAGTGGCAGATTAAGCGGTTCAAATGGCTCTAAGCGCTATGGGACTTACCATCTGAGGTCATCAGTCCCCCAGACTTAGAACTACTTAAACCTAACTAACCTAAGGACATCAAACGCGTCCATACCCGAGGCAGGATTCGAACCTGCGGCCGTAGCAGCAGCGCGGTTCCGAACTGAAGCGCCTAGAACCGCTCGGCCACAGCGGCCGGCGTGACAGGTTCACATGACGGCTTAAGTCAAAACGCGTAATGTGTTAAGGTTAAATAAAAACTTAATAATGAAGAGAGTCGTTAGGACTGAAAATTACATTAAATGCAGGGAAGTTTTGGTTAGCCCCTTAAGACGACGTTATGAGCGCTAACATCGCGTGGTCACTTTGGCGTTATCGCTAAAGTTATCCCGACAGACAGACAGACGTGGTTCACGTGCATTAATACATGGTGCTTGCAGGTTAAGCAGAGCCTGCTGTTCCTGCTTCGGAACTCGTGATGGAGATGGTGAGCTCTCATATTGGTGTTGTCCATTTGCTTGTTACTTCTTATATTTTTTGTCTTCATTTGCTGCCAGATGCGTCACTACTGCAGCAGGAGTAAGCTACCCCTTTTCTTACAATAAGAAGTTTTCTTCCTCCCCTATTCAGACGCCACCGCAATAACGCGACTGATGGAAGCTGAGTTCCTAACAAATATAACCGCCCTTTGCTTCAAAAAATACTATATGCAGTTTACTAAAAACTTTCGAATGCTGCCACTGACCTAACATTTGCTCAAACGTCGTCACTTTCCAATCAATACTAACATGAATGTGCCAGCGTTACTCACAAATCCACTTTACATATGTAAAAAAAAAAAAATTATTCGAACCGCAGCCATCTGTGAATAAGACGTACATCACGTTAGCTAATGGCCTGGTGTTGCGTTGTTTATTCCTCGCTGTTAATCGCGACATGTCCTCGTGGACGAGGCCGTTCGGAGACATTGCGAAACGTCTGAAGGCTGCATTAGCGGCAGAGGCTCAGTTTCCGGTGCAGAAGCCGTCCATTCGCAGCGGCCGGTTGAATCCGTTAAGAATACGCTAACGCTTCGCGCCTCTGCTTAACCAAGCCGAGCTGTCCCGGGCGCAGGTGGTCCAACACTCTCAGAGCTGCTCCTGCTTGCTTCCTATCAACATCTCCCTACCATTGCTGACGAATCATGGCAATGTGACCACACTAGTAACCGCAGCTTAGTAAGTACTAGAATTTACTTTTACTCGACACCAAAGGCGTCCACCGCCTCTAACAGTTTTTTCTGCATACGAAACCTGCTGAGTTACCCTGTACTTGGTATTCCAGGCTATACTGTATCTCCCACGATAACTCGTGGGTGAGCAGGCTGTCACGTCGTAAGGTCTTGGTATAAAGCTACAGTGTCCAATACAGGTGGTCCTCAGCAGTAATTCGCAATAAGAAACTCTAAATATTTCAAGTTCGGTTTCAAAGCGCATAATGCTTACTTTTGGGTTAAAATGATGAAGAAAGGTGAATTACTGAAACGTAACAAATATGCTATCATTAGAAAAATTAAAGCGAACAGTTATGTGGCAAGCGACACTATGAGTGCGAAGACAGAACAGAATTAAGAAGATAATATTGAGACAGGTCATGTGGCTAATGGCTGCTTCCTTCTTCTCTTTGCCTGCTGTTTACCGTGAAACGTCCTTTTTTACATCTGAATGCGTTGCTAGGGCAAACGCACACACTATTTTTACACATACATCAACAGCAAAATGAACGATCGGCTACATACATGTATTAAATGAAAATATACTGGAAAATCGTACTCGGCTCCTAGCACAACATCCCGCATCTTAATTCCTCCCAAAACTGCGTATTTTTATTGGCTTATTCAAAGGCTAAAAAGCAGCAACATTGCGCTTGCCAGCCGGGCTCTTACTGGGGGAATGTAAATACAGAGAAATGAAAAATATTATACAAGCAAGGAAGTCCTACTGTCCTTCTAGGAGGACAAAACTCATCAACGATGTGCAGCACAGAGAAAGACGAATAGTGTCACGCCTGGCACACATAAATCTCGGGTCGGAAGAGGGCAGCTTCAAAGTAACTCCTTTCGGATTTTCCCCAGGACAGCGATACCGTATTCCTGGGTTGTCCCACACGGTCAGTGACGAGAATGGGATTCACAGAAGAAATGACGTCAGCCCTGGCGTGACGATGAAGGAATGAGCCGTTCTTTGCTCAAGAAACCAACCTATCCTTCACCTCCAGGGCGCAGATCGCCATAAATTATGTGGCAGACGCCACTTTTAATTGTGCCCTTTTTTTTCTTTATTGTATTTCGATTCCCCCCGAAGGAGGCGGGCTGGCAGCAGCTTATTACGCTGCTCTGCAGCCTACAGACTTTTTAAAATGTAAGGAGAAGTTAAGAAACAATAAAAGCAAGCGATAAAACGGGGACTTAAATTGTAAAACGGCGGAAAATTGGGGAAAGTTAAAACATAAAACAAAGGGTTGGCAAAGCGAATAAAAATACACAGGATGCAGACAGGTAACATAGTAGACAGACCATTAAAAAACATGGCGACAGTCTGGTTTCTGTTTGCAAGGGATCTAAAATCACACCCTGCGACAGTATGATGTCCGTTCGCAACACATCGGAAAAGACACACAACACTGAACACTCACTGTAAACACTGCGCTAAAATGTCGGCACAAAGAGAACACACCATAGCCTAAGGCAGATGGGTGGGGGGGGGGGGGGGACCTGGACAGATGGGGGGGGAAAGCAAGGAGAGAGGAGAGGAAAACCGAAAGGGGGAGACCAAAGGAGGGAGAGGACCCATAAGGGGGAGAGGGGCAGGGCAGACGCGAGAGGGAATGGGAAAAGGCAGAGGAGGGAAATGCAAAAGGACTCGGGGGAGAGAAGGGGGGCAGAGAGAGGGTAGGTGGGGAAAAAAGAGGATGGAAGGGAGGGAGAGGAAGCCCAAGAAAAGGATGGAGGAAAGGAGGGGGGTGAGGATCGGAGTTGATAGGAGGGATAAATGGAGGGAGAGAGGGCATCATCCGGGAGGGGGAGTTGATGGAAGCCACCTTGGGAAAGGAGATGAAGGGTGTAGAGATGGAGGTAGGGGGGACACAGCAGTGAAGACATGGCAGGGGGCAGGGATGGGAGAGGAAAGGAGCAACCAGGGGGTGAGGGGGATCAAGGCGGCGGGAGGTGTAGAGGATGTGTATATGTTCGAGGAATAGGAGCAGATGTGGGAAAGGAATCAGGTCATAGAGGATCTGCGTGGGGGACGGGAGGCGCATACGGAAGGCGAGGCAGAGTGCATGATGCTCAAGGATCTGGAGGGACTTATAGAATTTGGGGGGGGGGGGGGGAGGGGCAGCAGATATCCAGGCGGGACTGGCATGACAGTGGATGGGACGGATTTTAATTGTGCCATACACATGAAGCTTTATTCCCGTTACGTGCAAAGGCGGAGCAGGGGGGGCGTGCTGAAAAGTAGTGCCTCTGAATTTTTTGTATGAAACCTCTTAAAACCTTTTAAATAAAACAAACATTATTTACATTTTGCATCTTTATTCTTCACGTCTGCGTATCATCGCTGTGTCATCCTCTGCCAATAGGTGTCGCTTGCCGCTGGGTATTGATATGGAGGGGCATGTTGTCACCACACCGCTCTCCCGGTTGTTATCAGTTTACGTAACCGGAGCCGCTGCTTGTCAGTGAAATAGCTCCTGGGTTGGCCTCACAAGGGCTCAGTGGACCCCACTTGCCAACATCCACGTGCAAGCCAAGCCCAATAGAGCTTAACTTTGGTGATCTGAAGGGAACCATTCTTGACTGCGCTCCAGTGTCTTTATTAGCTACCCTATAGGAACGTTTTCCTTTCATTTCTATTTATAGTGCGTTGCTGTGGTATTGATTGAAAACCTTTTCCCGAGCCTACAGAGAGTGAGCGCATCCGGCTGGTGTACGCCCCGATGGAAGCTGACCCGGAGCTTGGGCTCGCCGGCCGGCGGGCGGCCTTTTGGCGCAGCGCGCGGCTCGCGGAGGTGCGTGAGCGCGTGGGCGTGCCCTTGGCGCAGGCGGCGGCCGCCGACAAAGGCGCCGACAGGCGGCGCGGCGTGTGTCATTCATGTGGCGAGGCGCGGCGCGGCGAGGGCCCGACGAATACAGAAACAGGCGCGTCACGGCCCGCCGCTCTGGCCGCGCGCCGTTCCCAGGACGCCGCGTCTGCGTCCGCGCATGCGCACAGCGGCTTACTAGCCGGCGGCGCGTCAACTCCTCAGCTTATAACTCTCGTACAGCAGCCGGGTCCACGGGAATGGACGAGTTGCAGTGTAAAACTCGATTTTAAATTGACATTCAAAAATCGCACATGTAGCAAAGGAATACGACCATTATAGCAAACGTCATCATTTGCCACTTGACATCTACATCTACGTGATTACTCTGCTATTCACAATAAAGTGCCTGGCAGAGGCTTCAATGAACCACCTTCATGCTGTCTCTCTACCATTCTACTTTCGAACGGCGTGCGGGAAAAACGAGCACTTAAATTTTTCTGTGCGAGCCCTGATTTCTCTTATTTTATCGTGATCATAATTTCTCCCTATGTAGGTGGGTGCCAACAGAATGTTTTCGCAATCGGAGGAGAAAACTGGTGATTCAAATTTCATGAGAAGATCCCGTCGCAACGAAAAACGTTTTTGTTTTAATGATTGCCACTCCAATTCACGTATGATGTCTGTGACACTATCTCCTCTATTTCGCGATAATACAAAACGAGCTGCCCTTCTTTGTACTTTTTCAATGTCATCCGTCAGTCTCAACTGATGCGGATCCCACACTGCACGAGCTGGGAGTAGCTTCACAATGCTTTGGAGAAGTACCGTACCAGGATTGGCTGGGTACAGCGCACCGGAAAGGATGGAAAGAAGAAACACCACGGAGAGCAGGAGACCCTCGGCTAGCCGACAGTTTCGGCGATGTACGCTGGCGGACCCGTTCCGGGAACGCCGTCCGGCGCGGCTCTGCCTTCCCAAACAAGCAGCGGCGAATACGACCGGCGACGGAAGTGGGCGCCATCAAAACAAACGCACCGCGACCAGAGCCGGCGCTCCACAACACTTCCCTAAGCCGCCGAGCTCTAGGCCTCGTCGCCGTTTATAACAATCGCCCGCATTACCACGATCTGGAAAAGTGGCACACTTTACGTCATACTGATTGCAGCAATACGCATTTAATTCTGAAACACTTTCCAACATATTCTCCAAATAAGATCACCTGACAAAAAAATCAGCCATCATCTTAAAACAGTAGAGTGGTGGCTTTCTAGCGCTCTAAATTGGTTGCAGGTAGTCATCTCATCCTTCGCTCATGACGTTCACGATGAAAGTGAAGTGGTGTGTACACGCCAACCGGTGGTGTGCAGGCAGCGCAGTTACGACTGGTCGACGTGGAGCCGGGCAGAACGGCGGGACAGAGCTACTGGATTTGGAAGTGCCCATGACTGTACCGTGAAAGAAGCTGCCCGATACGTTGATGTATTTGCGCAGGCTGTCCAAAGTAGCTGTGTCACTCGCAGCAATTAGGAATTGTTAATGTCAGTGAACGCAGGACCACCTCAGTTTCCCAGCGAATATCAGGAAGAAAACTGTAAGCAGTGGACACTTGGAATCGGTTAACCTGGAAAAGGCTATTGCTCACAGTGGCACATGAAGCTACACGTCTCCAATGGGCCAAATACAGAAGCTACACAGTAGCTGATTGCAGGCGTGCACTGTGGGTCCACATTACACAAATAATGGTTTGATTTAATACTGCACCCAGTTGCTTTAGATTACTATTTTTAAAAACATTTTCCATTAACTATCTTTCAATGCACCGAAGACTCATTATCGAGAGGTTCGTATTTAGAAACACTTCGAATCTCATAACCTGTAACTCTTTCGACGTTTAACGTGAGTGACGAAAAATGGTTTAACCAAGTGCACCAAAGTACAGCGTTTTCCACAGTGGTATATAATGGATCGGTTTACAGCGCTAGGCTTATTTCTTGAGGAAATACACATCGTATAAGCAAAGATGCAACACAGCAGTATTTATTCATGTCCACAAAACTGCAGGATACATATAATTCTAATTATTTTCGCTAGTGCAGCGCAACAACCACAAAGTCCAGTCACTACCAGCCATATTAACATAGGCCTTTAGTGACTCAAATGCTAGTTAATGCAAGAATGATTAAAAAAAAACAAGCGGCATGTAGCGACTGGTTGCAGTACTAAGAGTAAGCATGCATCATTTTAACCATGGTCGCACGTTGTACGTTCGTAAGGGATAAAACAGAAATAATGGATAGTCTTTCTAACTCTATTTTTTCCACCACGTGTGCGCTGCGACGTAGTGGTCAGTTTCTAGTGATCGCGACGTTGATGGGACGTACAAGTTCCCTACCTTCTGGGTTGGGTATTAGTCTAGGGTCCACGTTCTCCACTATACATGCAGACTGTCCTCGTATTGCGAATCTTAGGATGTCCCATCTGGGCCGTGAACCATAGTTCTCCCAAACCACAGACCCATTACTTAACCAGCGCCTTTATTTTATACGTTTCTCGTCCAACTGATTTATTACCAGGACGATTTAGTGTGACATGAGAGCAGACTAGTATGGCTCGGTGGCTGAGTATGTGTGACACTGCAAATCAAAAATATATATAACTTATCGCTTTCGTTAAAGTGCAAATCAAAAGGGAGTAAGTCTCCGACAATCCCTATTATATATTTGCAACCTATCGCTTTCGTTAAAGTGAAATGTGTTGAGTTCGACTGAAGTTCTGATTGTGTGACCGCCTCAAAGTGTACGTCCCCCAACAATTGGTTGGTTATGTCAGTCCACAGGACAGGGAAAGGGCATACACACCACTTCCAGTAGGCCATGCATACAGGGGCTGGACAAAAACATGCGAACAGTAAAAACACACCACATTAATATGCCTAATATGGCGTAGCAAACCCGTTGGCATTCAAAACGGCTTCTAGTCGGCTCGGAATGAGTAACTACAGGTCCTGTATGGTTTTCATGGAAATCATACACCGTTGTTCCCGCATAATAGTGGCACCTGCAGGTAATTACTATGAAGGTGCATAGCAATCAGGCGCCCTTCTCTCCAAAGGCTCAACATTGCTGAGTCCTGAAGACTACGCTGGCCAGGGGAGATGCAGCAATCCATCCTTGTGCTCAGAAAACGAGTCTGAGCTCTGTGAACAGGGGCCCTTTCGTCTTCGAATACAGCATCACCACTGGGGACCGACCTGATCAACGAAAATAGTCACATAATTGTTGGCAGTAACGCCACCTTCCAGAGTACCACGAAGCCCAAGGAACACCAAGATACGGCTGCGCAAATCATCACTCAACCTCCGCCATGTTTCACTCTTGGGGCATAAACTCCGCCAAAAGTTGGAACAGTGTGAAACTTTCTTCCACTGCCCCATAGGCCACGTCTTATGGTTTCAGCTGCACGTATGACTACTATGGGCATTTGCCTCACTGGTGAGTGGTTTTGGAATTCCAACTCGCCCTGCAATTCGCAGCATATTGTGCTCCCTTCGCGTTGTTTTGGTGTTGACAGGGTTCGCGAGTGCGATATTCAATTCTGCAGTGACTTTCCCAGTTGTCGTCCCCTGTTTTTCGTCACAATCCTCCGCCATCATCATTCGCCACACACCTTCGTCCGCGTTGTGACTAAGCGAATGATGTTATTCCACTTTCCCCTCAAATACTCTCGTGTCCAAAATTAAAGCAACAAACCGAAAATTTGCCAGGTTGCGTTTGTTTTGTCACAAAACAGTATAATCAGGTGATAGCAAAGTAGAAACGATATAAAGAATACACAACGTAAACAAGTGCAACGTGCACATTTGGCAACAATGCAGGCCTGATAAGCGACGGGGCGGGATGTGAATGATGTCATCAATCTCGTGTTCAGGCAATAACGCCCACTCTCCTGCAGCGCTGCTCGCAAGTCTTGGAGAGTGTTTGCTGGTTGCTGACGTGATGCAATACATCTCCTAGTGCACCGAGACATGCTCTATGAGATTCAAATCGGGAGAGCGAGCAGGCCACGCCATGCATGCTACACCTTCCGTTTCCAAGAAAACATCAACCAACCGCGTTGTATGGGGATGCTGAAGGGGGACTAAACAGCGAAGGTCATCAGTCCGCGTTGTATGAAGTCGAGCATTATCGTCCAGCAATACGAAGTGTGGGCCCACAGCACCTCGCGCAACCGCACATGAGGCCCCAAGATCTCCTCACGATACCTGACAGCAGGTAACCCTTGACGATTTAACCTTAACAGTTTCATGAAGTGGTATTCGAGTGGTCAACATAATACCTGCCCACGCCATTAGGGATCATCCTCGACATCAGTATCTTTCATCTACATCTACATATATACTCCCCTAGCCACCAAGCGGTGTGTGGCGGAGGGCACAATTCGCGCCAAAGTCTTATTCCCCCCCCCCCCCCCCCCCCCCTCTGTTCCACTCGCGGATCGCGCGAGGGAAAAACGACTGTCTGAACGACTCAGTACGAGCTCTTATTTCGCTTATCTTTGAATGATGATCATTACGCGATTTGAAAGTTGGTGGTAATAATATATGCTCTACATCCTCGGCTAAGATTGGATTTCGGAATTTAGTGAGCAGCTCCTTCTGTTTAGCGCGTCGTCTGTCTGCAAGTGTGTCCCACTTCAAACTTTCTATGAGATTTGTAACGCTCCCGCGATGGCTAAATGTACCACTCACGAATCTTGCCGCTCTTCTTTGGACCTTCTCAATCTCTTGAATCAGACCCAACTGGTAAGGGTCCCATACAGACGAACAATACTCTAGGACTGGACGAACTAACGTATTGTAAGCTATTTCCTTTGTTGAAGGACTGCATCGATTCAGGATTCTACCAATAAACGGCAATCTAGAGTTCGCCTTACCCGTTCGAAAATGGTTGGGTGCGGAAATCGTGTTCCACGTTCCCTCCAGATGCGAATCCGTCGAGAGTGACGGCCCGGAGCAAATCAGGACTCATCTGCGGAATGAACACTGGCCCACTTTTCGGCCAGGTGGCATGTTGACGACTCCACTCTAGACGTTCTCGTCTGTGAAGACGCGTCGGAGGTACACATACAGCACGTGTCTCACAATAAAGGCCACTCTGCCGAAGCCTTCTGTACGCCGTTTGCCTCGATAGAACACGTCCAGTGGATGCTGTGGGATCAGATTCCAATTGCAATGCAGTACTAATGCAGTACCGTTGTGCCCTTACAGCCAAATAACGGTCCACTCTTTCTGATTTCACACGTGGTCGGTTCTGTCCTGGTCTTTGTTATACAGTTTCGGTCTCTATAAACTGTTGCCACATCCGAAAAACAACAAAGCGATTCACTTTAAGGCATCAGTGTGCGACTGTCCTGCTTCCATTGTTCCCAAAGCCCTCCATCGCAGAGAGCCTGGTAGGCACCTTCTCTGTGGCATACTGCACCGTCTGTGACTTCGTACACATCGCCTCCGGACGTGGGACTACCCGGCAAACACTGTCGTTTGATAGGTGCCCTGACGTCATCTTTCGCGTGGTTGTCCGTTGACCAGATTGCCATCTCCCTGGAGGACGCGATCGTACGACCATCTGTTGACAGTTTGTATGACAGTTCAAATGGCTCTGAGCACTATGGGACTTAACTTCTGAGGTCATCAGTCCCCTAGAACTTAGAACTGCTTAAACCCAACTACTGCCCGAGGCAGGATTCGAACCTGCGAGCGTAGCGGTCGCGCGGTTCCAGAATGAAGCGCCCAGAACCGCTCGGTCACAACGGCCGGGGAATCGACTTTTGACTCACTGATGTTGTGCCTGTAAGATACTATGTTCTTAACCTTTGTGAAGTACCGAATTTTACATTTCTCAACATTTAAAGCAAGTTTACAAACTTCATACCACTTTGAAATACCATGTTGTAGCTTTCTCCGGGTACCAGTTACTTCAGCACAGGCAACTCCATCGTCTACAACAGCTCTGAGGTGTAATGTTAATTTTATCTGCCAGGTCGTTAATATACGTGGGTGGTTTGAAAAGTCTGCAAAAAAAGAAGAAAAGGTTTGTTTCGTAAACAACTCACCTTACCTCTCGACATAGTTTGGTTCAAAAATGGCTCTGAGCACTATGCGACTTAACTTCTGAGGTCATCAGTCGCCTAGAACTTAGAACTAATTAAACCTAACTAACCTAAGGACATCACACACATCCATACCCGAGGCAGGATTCGAACCTGCGACCGTAGCGGTCGCTCGGCTCCAGACTGTAGCGCCTAGAACCGCACGGCCACTCCGGCTGGCTCTCGACATAGTTTCCTATGAAGGATATGCACTAGGTCCAGCGATCCTTCAGTTTTTGCATCCCATTGGAAAAGTAGGTTTTATCAAACTCTGTGAAATACTCGTTGACTGCAACTACGTATCACTTCCTCGTTTGATGAAAATTTCTTCCCAGCCAACGTTGGGAATTAAGGAACGCGAAGAAGTCAATTGGGGCTAGGTTCGGTGAATAGGGTGGATCAGGAACCAATTCAAAGCCTAGTTCATGCAATTTTGCCATTGTTATCGCTGATATGTGGAGTGGTGCATTATCTTGCTGAAAGAGCCCCTTTTTAAGTGCCAATTTCGGTCCTTTTTGAGCCAACGGTAGTTTCAAACGATCCAACAGTGAAACATAACTGGGTCCAGTTATGATTGTACCTTTTTCGAAGAAATCTATGAGCAGTATTTCTTGGGAATTAGAAAAAAACAGCGATCATTGCCTTACCAGCTGACAAAATGGTCTTTACCTTTTTCAGTGCATTTTCATCAGCCTTCGTCTATTGTTTTTACTGCCATTTTGACTCTGGTGTGTAATTATGGAGCCAGGTTTCATCAACAGTCACAAATCGCCCAAAAACGTTTGAGGGTTGCGATTAAATATCGCCAGACATTGTGCTGAAATGTTGTGCCGGATGCGCTTTGGTCGACTGTGAGCACACAGCTTCTTCATGCCCAATTCCCCGTGCAGGATATTACGCACTCGCTCAGTTTGAGATGCCTACAAACTCAGCAATCTCACGAATTTTTATTCGGCGGTCTTGCATTACCATATCGTGGATTTCGTCAGTGGTTTCCTTTGTGGTGACCTCCGTTGGACAGCCGGAGCGCGCATCGTCTTCGGTGCTTGTCAGTTCTGTTTTGATTTGCGCGGCAGTCCGATCTTTCATATGGAAATGTTTAACAACTGCACGAAACTCCATCTTCTCCATTTTCAATCGCAGTCGACACACTGACCAATTCAGACAGTCGACACACTGACCAATTCAGACAGTCGACACACTGACCAATTCAGACGACTGTTAAACAAAACTGTTCACTGTATATTTTTGAAATTATTTGTAAGATTCTTGGAATAATCAAGCTTAGCAACCAAGAAGGCGTAACAAAAATGTTCCATTCTTTATTGGAAATACAGCAGACTTACGAAACCACCCTTGTACAACATGAACAGCAAGATTCCCAACACAATTCTTGGGGCATGACTTCCCATCCAGGATAACATGGTGCGTCCTCTTTCGTTAAATTCCAGATCCTAGAACCGTTGTATGACAGTATTCCGAATTATATTCAGGACGGGGAAATAGTGGTTTGTTACTTTGATTTTGGACACCAGTGAAAAAGAGGACAGCTGCAAGGTTGGCTGACACCTGCATTTACGATGAAGCACCCACTGCTTGCGGTGTTTCAGTATTTTTGTCCAGTCCCGGTAGTAGAACACTGTGGTGTTTACCTTCTTATAGGGGTAGTACGCGGACTCTGCAGGCACCAAATGGAACGTAATTCTTTGTGTACCGGCTAAAAGGTGGACGGTCGAGAAGAAATACTGGCAATTTCGAGAAACTTGCGCGGATGGCTGGAGGAACGAGACGTGAAGGACATTCCAAATGAGAGACGAAAGTATCCGAAAAGAAACGGAAAGAATTCCTGGAGCGACGCAGCGGCCGGACGGTGGAACGTTAACGCGAGAAGTAAAAAAAAAGAAAAAGAAGGGGACAAAATTGGGAGCGGCCGGCGAAAAGGCTTTAATGTGTCCGCAACGCGCGGCATGGCGCTCCGGCAGGGCAGAGCTGAGCGAGGTCCAGCCAGGTATGCGGGGCCCGCGCTCCGGAGCGAATGGGAAACAATGTTGTTGGTCGTTTTTTAGTGCCTGCCGCGGCCGCCGCCGCGCCGTACAAGAAAGGAGCGTGTGGGGTGGGGGAGGGGTGGGGGGGGGGAGGTGATGCTGTGTAGGAGCGGCAGCGGCAGGCAGGGTCCGGTTTTTTGAGGCCCGGCGCGGCCGGCCGCTCTGGTCCCGATAATTTACACTTTAAAGGCCGCTCACGGCGGAACGGAGCCGGCGCTCATATTAATAGCCGTTATTAGCGCACCTCGCTTCTCTACCTGCCCTGGCCGCTGCTCGCCTGCCTGCCCGCGCAGCCGAGCCGGCCGCGCTCTGCACGCGGCGCTGGGGAGTCCCACACAAAGACTGAGACACTGCCGCGCACTCTGACAGTTGGACACTCTACGCACGTCACTGTTTCCCTGGCTCTCGCGAGTTAAACCTGTCCTCACTGCTAGCTGCCGTTTGACGCACAGATGACCACTAGACTAGGTGACTGCCATTGTCGCAACCGCTGATGGCATCCACCGATATACAGGGTGAACGCAAACTCCAACGGAGGCTCTTAAGGGAAATTTTCTGAGTACTTTGCTACATAAACCAGGGCTTCTTGGTGGCTCGTTACAGAATATTCATGATTTCATCCGGTTCGTTACCCCAGTTAAGGTTTGTTTTCTGTGAAAGCACCTGTACCAAAGTGAAGGAGCCTGTAACATGCAATCACCAAAACGTACAACAAATGGTTCAAATGGCTCTGAGCACTATGGGACTTAACTTCTGAGGTCATCAGTCCCCTAGAACTTAGAACTACTTAAACGTAACTAGCCTAAGGACATCACACACATCCATGCCCGAGGCAGGATTCGAACCTGCGACCGAAGCGGAACCTGCGACCGAAGCAGTCGCGCAGTGCCAGACTGAAGCGCCTAGAACCGCTCGGCCACTCCGGCCGGCAAAACGTACAACAAAAGGCACATTTACACGCTTCTTCTCGCGCACAAGACGAGTTAGCGAAGTTGCACATCTGTTTACTACACTCAGTAAAAAGTACTTTCTAAAGCCAAGATCGTAGAAATACCTCCTTATTTTCCAGAACCGGTTCGGACGGACTTTGCTGTCATCTTCAGGTCTTCAAAATTTTTGTTAAAAACGTTTTTATTGTGAGTTAGAACCTCGCACCAAGTTTTCACGTTAGAGGATAAAGTGTAGCATCTTACACGAAGTTTTGTCAGTAATAAAACATTTACAATCAAAAAGCTCCTTGCGTACATTGCCATGTGCGTAAATGTAGCGCTCACAGATTGTTTCGTCATAAATATCACAATATACTATAAAATGCACAGCAGCACAAATGTTTACGTTTGCTGGCCGGAGTGGCCGAGCGGTTCTAGGCGCTTCAGTCTGGAGCCGCGCGACCACTACGGTCGCAGGTTCCAATCCTGCCTTGGGCATGGATGTGTGTGACGTCCTTAGGTTAGTTAGGTTTAAGAAGTTCTAAGTTCTAGGGGACTGATGACCTCAGCAGTTAAGTCCCATTGTGCTCAGAGCCATTTGAATCATTTTGTTTACGTTTCCTGCCATTCACGCCGTCTAAGGTGCATCGGCAATTAATGATCACGACAAGCTAACGTAAAGAGTTGTGTTACTGTGTGTTTTATTGTATATTCTGATATTTATGAAGTAACAATCGTCTATGAGCGCTGGGTATACGCTCACGGCCATGTACATAAGATGCTTTTCGGTTGTAAATGTTTTATTATTGACAAACCTTTGTGTAAGATGCTACATTTTATCCACTAACACGAGAACTTGACGTGAGGTTCCATCTCACAAGGAACACGTCTTCTAACAAAGATTTTGAAGACCTGAAGATGACAGCAAAGTCTGTCAAACTGGTTGCGAAAAATAAAGAAATATTCATGCGATCTTGCCTAGAAAGTTTTTTTACCAAGTAAAGCAGGTCGCTCCTGCGCATTTCTCAACAGAAGATTTAATGTTTATACTCAGTACTCCCCCACGGTACTGCCGTTGTTGCTGCTGCACGTCGTACGTAAACGAAGGCAAGTCTATTTCCGCGTGTAAAAAGACAACAGATGATACACGAATACTGCCGATAGAAGCCGAAGCGCATACTCAAAGGTGAGCTGCCAAATGGGAAAGACGCCTGCCAGTGTCCACTTTGCAGCTACCGCGGCTCGCTAACAGATTTCGAGACGAAAAAATATGGGAACTTGGTGCAAAGAACACCTGAGTGTTTTTAATTGACAACATGAACTGTATCCGTATCTTTTTGAGATGTGAAGTAAAGATCACGACAACAGCAATAAACATGATACAGTACTGAAGAACTACGCTGTTCATTGACTGAAGGGCGGAGACGTCAGTGGAGAAAATAAGTACTCTGTTCACAGTACTGCCAAAAAAAGTAGGGGTCCTGGCAGTGAGGAAGTTTACGTATCAGAAGTTTAGTTGTTTGACAGACTTCGTTTCATCAGTGGTACAGAATCTTAGAGTAGCCGATAGCTTCCTCGAAGAAGTGATTGCTTTTCTCATCACAGCGTACTGTTCCGTTCATTTCTATTGCACAATTTACATTAAGAATCGGTAATTATCCTCAGTTAACTTCGAAACGAATATTCGACCTCTAAAATCAGTTATCTTAGGAGAAATGTCAAGCTTCCCCACTCCCCCATCTGCTCAGTCAGTTTTTCACCCATAAAAGCCGTTTCTTTCTTTTCACTGTATTTAATGCAATGGCTGCAAAGAAAGTTAAGACTTGCTGATTTTCTTGTAGCACTGAATGCCATGGCAGCGTTGCTCTCTGTACAAGCAGCAGGGTCTGCTACGTGCGCATTGTGTCGCGTCTAACCACACGTGACCACTGTCCCATTCACTGAGCGAGGTGGCGCAGTGGTTAGCACAATGGATTTGCATTCGGGAGGACGACGGTTCAATCCCGCTTCCGGCCATCCTGTTTTAAGTTTTCCCTGGTTTCCCTAAATCGCTCCAGGCAACTGCCGGGATGGTTCCTTTGAAAGGGCACGGCCGACTTCCTTCCCTAAACCGATGACCTCCTGTTTGGTCTCTTCCCCCACACAACCCAACCGCCACTCTCCCGTTCTCTTGAGCGCACGCTGTATTGTGCGCTTTAAGGAACATATAAATCGGCACTAATACAATAACTCTCAGACAAATGGAAAATATTGTGACGTGGTTGCTGCCGGTGCGGGAAGGCCGGAGAAAAACGGAGCTGTGCCGCTCTTCCATTGCATTTACCAAACCCATACACGAGCTACTTCCTCGGAACACCAACTATCCGTACTGCCCTGTATCGCAGTTCACGTACATTTAACACTGCCGGAAAGACAAACCCGAGACAGAACTGATCAGTACTTTATGCAAGTTTGACGAGCAAGATGAAATGCAGTATTGCTGTTTTAAATAGCAAGTGCTGCATGTGAGTGGAAGACGTTTGTTTACGACAAGATACACAGCGCATATGATCCACACTTCAACAGCTATGTAGATGTTTGCAGCGTAAGAGAGGAAAGGAAATGCAATTACTCCACGACAAGCCACCGGAGACCCCAGATCCCTTATACCAAAACAGGAAATGTCGCTGAAGGAGATCCTCAATTTTGTTGGCGGAGTTTGGAACACTTTGTATGAAAGAATGCTGTCTGCACAGCTTCCAGGAGCTGATCCAGAGCTCATAGGCTGAAGAACCATGACTTACCCATTCGACTGGTTTAAAACCCACAATATTTGCGGACCACGGAAGCCTTGTTGCTTGACAACCTCTGCCACTTAACTCGCAGCGTGCTATCTAGTGAGGCAGACAGTTGAGTTAAGGCTGGATCGTATCAGCACATTGGATCTTTCGTGTGGGAAAGAGGCGACAGACAACATCCAAAGTCGAGCGGCAACACTTCGCCAAAGATTCGCGAGGGCATCTGAAGTATGCTTATCTACCCCCAGTGACAGGCGCAACATAAGAGGCTCTGTGAATCATGGAGAAGTTTATGCGAAAAATCTCAGTGATTTAAAAAGCACTGCATCAGCTACGTTTTTTCTTGTTTAATGACGTATTTCTGGTATTTATTCTCAAGAGAAAATTAGGACGACTGTAGGTGCAGAGAGGCTGAACAAGACACACGCAGACATCACATTCAGAGCTGACATGAACTCCCACAACAGTCGAAAATGTGAATAAATTCCATAAACGCGTCGAGCTGTATGTGGATAAAAAGTAACTGGTACAATAACATTATAATAAAAATTATTACTGACATTTATTCTTATAGGCTTTCAAAGAACGTCATTTATGGTGAATGATATTTAAAAAAGCCTCAGACCAGACGTTCCAAGAAGAGACACATAGAATACATTATCTCACTTTCCCGCACATATTTCGGGAAATGATCGCAGCAGGAAAATCTAACAAATTCGATTGGAGTCTTCCCGAAAGGTAAGTGTGGATTTATAATAATAATAATAATGACCTCAACCCTTCGAAAACTGGTAACATCTGTCAATTAGACCGTTTAAGTAAATAGTCGATTTCACAGTGAAAACTAACATACACTCCTGGAAATTGAAATAAGAACACCGTGAATTCATTGTCCCAGGAAGGGGAAACTTTATTGACACATTCCTGGGGTCAGATACATCACATGATCACACTGACAGAACCACAGGTACATAGACACAGGCAACAGAGCATGCACAATGTCGGCACTAGTACAGTGTATATCCACCTTTCGCAGCAATGCAGGCTGCTATTCTCCCATGGAGACGATCGTAGAGATGCTGGATGTAGTCCTGTGGAACGGCTTGCCATGCCATTTCCACCTGGCGCCTGAGTTGGACCAGCGTTCGTGCTGGACGTGCAGACCGCGTGAAACGACGCTTCATCCAGTCCCAAACATGCTCAATGGGGGACAGATCCGGAGATCTTGCTGGCCAGGGTAGTTGACTTACACCTTCTAGAGCACGTTGGGTGGCACGGAATACATGCGGACGTGCATTGTCCTGTTGGAACAGCAAGTTCCCTTGCCGGTCTAGGAATGGTAGAACGATGGGTTCGATGACGGTTTGGATGTACCGTGCACTATTCAGTGTCCCCTCGACGATCACCAGTGGTGTATGGCTAGTGTAGGAGATCGCTCCCCACACCATGATGCCGGGTTTGGCCCTGTGTGCCTCGGTCGTATGCAGTCCTGATTGTGGCGCTCACCTGCACGGCGCCAAACACGCATACGACCATCATTGGCACCAAGGCAGAAGCGACTCTCATCGCTGAAGACGACACGTCTCCATTCGTCCCTCCATTCACGCCTGTCGCGACACCACTGGAGGCGGGCTGCACGATGTTGGGGCGTGAGCGGAAGACGGCCTAACGGTTTGCGGGACCGTAGCCCAGCTTCATGGAGACGGTTGCGAATGGTCCTCGCCGATACCCCAGGAGCAACAGTGTCCCTAATTTGCTGGGAAGTGGCGGTGCGGTCCCCTACGGCACTGCGTAGGATCCTACGGTCTTGGCGTGCATCCGTGCGTCGCTGCGGTCCGGTCCCAGGTCGACGGGCACGTGTACATTCCGCCGACCACTGGCGACAACATCGATGTACTGTGGAGACCTCACACCCCACGTGTTGAGCAATTCGGCGGTGCGTCCACCCGGCCTCCCGCATGCCCACTATACGCCCTCGCTCAAAGTCCGTCAACTGCACATGCGGTTCACGTCCACGCTGTCGCGGCATGCTACCAGTGTTAAAGACTGCGATGGAGCTCCGTATGCCACGGCAAACTGGCTGACACTGACGGCGGCGGTGCACAAATGCTGCGCAGCTAGAGCCATTCGACGGCCAACACCGCGGTTCCTGGTGTGTCCGCTGTGCCGTGCGTGTGATCATTGCTTGTACAGCCCTCTCGCAGTGTCCGGAGCAAGTATGGTGGGTCTGACACACCGGTGTCAATGTGTTCTTTTTTCCATTTCCAGGAGTGTAGATATAATCCAAGTGTACTGGCTGAATATCAGATATTAATATACCTGCCTTTCAACAGACGCTGCACTATCAATGGTACAGAAAAAGCCTGTTCGTTCAACAACAGCAAGATGCATCACGTTGAACGACCTTGCACTTTTACAGCAATATTCGAAACATTATCGACTCGGTAAATGACAAGCTAATCGATTTCTGCCATGGTGAGGAGTAATTGGGTTTTCGAAAGGCAGCTGTCACGTTACAAATCCATGTCCTCTCTCCTACCATACAGAAATCCTGCTCTGATTCTGCTGAACACTGCTGGGGAGTTAAAAGCTGGAAATAGAAACCGACGGGGCAAGTGGGTGTAATCGTTACATCAGCTGGGCAGTAGCGCCAGACGCGGCCCCAGGAGACCGTGGACCGAATCCAGGCCAAGGCGACAGCGACAGCCGGGGCCATTCACCGTTAAGTAATGACTCACGGCTGCAAGATATCGCAATTACAGCCGTCATAATCTAACCCCACTATGACGAAAGAAATACCGTAATGAAATCTTTTTTGTCCATACGCATATACGCAATACTCACTTCTATAGTACGTTTCACCCTCGTCTAGTCTTCAGTCAGTTTCGACGCAGCTCATACCACATGTATTCCGTACAAATCGATTCATCTCTGCGTAGAGCTGTAGGCTACATGAATATGAACCTGCTTACCATACACAGACAAGGCTTGAGGCTCGTTTGAGCAGTTACCAGGAAGCGCCAGACAACAGGCTGTAGTGCGCATGCGCAGCTACGATGTCGTAGGCAGCCCGTGCTTGGTGCTTGCTCTGCTCATACGCTTTTCGTCGTATTTCTGGTGGGGCATCACGTGACCATGTGTAGCCGTGCGGCATGTTGTTGAGAGGACATACTGAATTGTACTTAGAGCAATTGTTTTATCATATCCCACACAGATAAAGGATGCAAATAAGGAAGCAGTTCTTGGCAAAATATCATTTCAAAATTAGACTCCACAGCTCGAAGTACCATAAAATTTTGCTAAGGGGTGACTTTGACAGATTTTTTTTAAAATTCGTACTCTGCAATATTGTTATGTAGCGTTTCCAACTGGTTTACATCTACACAGCACCGCAAAAAGTTACTAGGATGGAATACAAATTACTTGCAACAAAAAAAGAGACAGTTTCTTGTGTAGCTTACACCGGAATAAAGGACAATAAATTTCATGACTATTTCAAAATGTGAAAATATTAACATGGTGAGGCAAAGAAACTGTACAACTGACAGTTTATATTCTATTCTAGCAATAAATATGAAGCCATGTGGGGAGTTAAAACGATAAAACATGGTATGCTGCCAGTCTAAAATTTAGCATGGAATGGCATTCTATAAATTTAAGACGTAAACACAAATTAAGAAATAACTTCAGGCCCAGAAGTAGTACTAGACAAGTGCCTTGTGATCGAAAAACACTTTCACAGAAGGCAGATCTATAAAATTCTGCTACAGCTGTCATTATATTTGAAACAAAATATTTAGTTCAAAACTATTGAGCAAATTTGCCTACTTAGCTTCAAGTCAATGTTTACGTATGTTCGTGCGTATATAGAATTAAGAGATCTTACAGTGTCATAAAAGGAACAGGGCATCAGAGACTACTCCAGCAGCATCGGAATTTCATAAACCATACTAAAATGCTTCATTCCGCTCTAATTGCACATTTCTATGTCCAGATGGACTCTGAAGTACCTGATATTCAGCGTTTCATGTGGTTCTCGTGATACTAATTTTCTTGGAGGTCCAGTACTGTATTCTCATGTTTGGTTCTTTATTATGGTATAACGTCATTCGTCCCAGAAGATGAAAATTTGCACTTTAAACTGAACGAGGCTGAAAGTAGCCAACAGCGCGGAATGAAACACTTCGTTTCAACTAAACTAACTGCCTCAGCGGAAAAAAAATTAACTGAACCAAATTTCTCTATAAATCGGACAGAAATAGCTTCATTAAGACATTAATGGTTGATTGCTAATAACATGGAAATAATATAAAATCAGAAAATTGAAACTACCAACTTATTTTGGTCTTTCATGGTTATGAGAATGTATATTAATTCATTTGATGGCTCCCAGCCACAGAAATCTGTTTTGTTTTCATTTGACGTGGGAGCTGTATACGAAGACACGGCCACGGGTCACGTGGGGAAGGACCCCCCCCCCCCCCCCTCACTGTAACTCAGCTTGCTCTGCGCATGCGCGGATCTGGCAGCTTGGGCGCGCCAGGAAAATTTCTCCGGGTAGCTTCTGGCTGCTTGCTGCTAATGCTCATACACCAAACAGCCACGCTCCAAGTAGCCAGAAGCGGGAGGAAGGCACTGCTGATACACGAATTCAGCTCTGCTCATACGAACCTTTGGTGTCTCTAAAATTTTTATCCCCCCCCCTCCCATTTACAAAACAGAATATTCCTTGATGCCTGTACCCTTCTTTTAGTCACATATTTCTATCAAGCCTACCTCCAGCATTCTTCTGTAGCACCCCATTCCACAAGCTTCTATTTTCTTCTTGTCCGCACAATTTTTCGTCCACGTCTCAATTTCATTTATGGCTACACGCAAAAGAGATGCTTGCCGTCCTTAGTCGTTTTGTAGCTTAAACTCGTCTACTACTTTCAGCGCCTGATTTCCTGATGTAGTTCTCCCAGCATCACCTTACTTGATTCGACTACATTTTAAGGATGTTCATCTTTTCAAGCCACTCTGGAGTCTCCGACATATTAAATATAATTCACTATTTGTCGCGATTATCGATAGAATGTTCTTAAGAGACACGTTTTATTCTTCTCCGTTCAAAGTAAAGCGGTGCGTTCTGCTTGTCAACAGGGCGTTATTCTGGCAGATGGTAGGGGTATTCTAAGGTGAAGGGTGTTGATTTGGGAGGAAATGCCCCCGATACGCCGGCCGTCTTCTCTCCGCGAACGATGTTAAAAAACTACTGTCTGATCATATGCATCCGTTTGTTGGCTTACGAACCCTCCCGTGAGACGTGAGCTTTTAGCTCAATAGAGAAGCTCTCTAACGTTGCAAATTCTCAACCCTAGAACACTAAACGCAGGAAAATATTACGTTGCTACTAAACTATCGTTAAGTTTACAACACCACCTATTATTCAAAGGAAGTCATAATGTATAGGCTATCCATCGGTTAAATACCATTATTAGATCTACAGTGGTAGGTCATACAAATGTCCTGTTTTATACCCTATTGCAATCCTAAATCCACGAGGGTTTAGTAAGGTAGAGTTAAGAAGACGGAGTTCCATGAGAACTCCGTTCTTCAAATAGCGCTTTTTAGAATCTGCAAGCTACCCGCCTGAAGCATAGCAAGCACCCATGATACGATCTTCTGATCACGGAAGTCTGCGGTGTTAGAATTGCAAAAACGCTGGAAAAAACTTCCACCCCACAGTGACCACCTACTTTAAAACACAATGACAAATCTTGAAAGTTTTGATTGACCCCGTCGTGAACGGTCAAGATTCAACCGGATTCGAACGAGTTGGAAAATGTGTCCATCTTGAAATCGTGAGGTTACTACAAAATGTGTGTGTGTGAATTCCTAAGAGACCAAACTGCTGAGTCATCGGCCCCATTGAGGTTACTGACCCCCTCAGATTTAGTGCTAAGAGAGCCCAGTGCACAGCCCGTCAAAAACTGAACACAGATCAAGTATAAAAACAGGAAGAAGGTGCACTGGACTGTGGAAAAAAAGCGAAGCAGTGAACGGTCAAAGACCAAGAAATGCAATACAGAGCAATCGGGAACAGCAATGGCCTCATGATAAAGTGGTTCTGGACTGTCAAGCGGGCGAACCGTGTTCATACATCCCTCATGTCATTTTTTTTCTTCCGCTGTTCGCTTTATTCAAATTTGAGGGAGCTATAATAACAGCTGATTCTGCACAACTACTCTATTAGCAACGGGCAGGAAGTGGCTTTTGAATGGGGATCGCAGACGTTTGATGACAAGGCGACAAGTCAGCCGAATCCTCCACCGGAAAACACGTCTGGTGTGTCGTACACGGCATTAGTGACAGTACGTGTGTCATGATAAGTACCTCCTATCGACGTACCTACACTATGTTATCAAAAGTATCCGGACACCCCCAATAACATACGTTTTTCATATTAGGTGCATTGTGCTGCCACCTACTGCCAGGTACTCCATATCAGCGACCTCCATAGTCATTAGACATCGTGAGCGAGCAGGATGGGGCGCTCCGCGGAACTCACGGACTTCGAACGTGGTCGGGTGATTGCGTGTCACTTGTGTCATACGTCTGTACGCGAGATTTCCACACACCTGAAAATTCCTAGGTGCACTGTTACCGATGTGCTTGTGAAGCGGAAACGCGAAGGGACACGTACAACACAAAAGCGTGCTAGCCGACCTCGTCTGTTGACTGACAGAGGCCGCCGACAGTTGAAGTGGGTCGTAATGTGTGACAGGAAGAAATCTATCCGGACCACCACACAGGAATTCCAAATTGCATCAGGATCCACTGCAAGTACTAAGACAATTAGGCGTAAGGTGAGAAAACTTGGATTTCATGGTCGAGCAGCTGCTCATAAGCCACACTTCAGCCGGTAAATGCCAAACAACGCCTCGCTTGGTGTAAGGAGCTTAAACATTGGACTACTGAACAATGGAAAAACGTTGTGTGGAGTGACGAATCACGGTACGCAATGTGGCGACCCGATGGCAGGGTGTGGGTATGGCGAAGGCGCAGTGAACTTCGTCTGCCAGAGTGTGTAGCGCCAATAGTAAAATTCGGAGGCGGTGATGTTATGGTGGGGTCGTGCTTTTCGTGGAGGGGGCTTGCAGCCTTTGTTGTTTTGCGTGGCACTATCACAGCACAGGCCTACATTGATATTGTAAGCACCTTCTTGCTTCCCACTGTTGAAGAGCAATTTGGGGATGGTTGATTGCATCTTTCAACACGATCGAGCACCTGTTCATAATGCACGGCCTGTGGCGAAGTGGTTGCACGACAATAACATCTCTGTAATGGACTGGCCCCCACAGAGTCCTGTCCTGAATCCTACAGAACCCCTTTGGGATGTTTTGGAACGCCGACTTCGTGCCAGGCCTCATCGACAGACATCGATACCTCTCCTCAGTGCAGGACTCAGTGAAGAATGGGCTGCCATTCTCCAAGAAACCTTCCAGCACCTGATTGAAGGTATGCCTGCGAGAGTGGAAGCTGTCATCAAGGCTAAGGGTCGGTCAGCGCCATATTCCCAGCACTACCGATGGAGGGCGCCACGAACTTGTACGTCGTTTTCAGCCAGATGTCCTATACTTTTGATGACATAGTGTAAGTCAGTGAGATATCCCTCCTTGCCCGCTATAGATGTTTGTATGAATGTGAATGTGACCAGTCCCAAGGAAATGATGAAAACATAATAATAGTTTGTCACATAAGCTGCAACAAATGAACGCAACAGTTTTACAAGCACACAGTTCCTCTGTGCTCTGTCAAAACGTATGTTTTCAACGTTTTTGAAGTTGCGTTTCGTTTTGGTAGTCTTCACTATCGAATTTCTTCGTTGCAACATAGTTCACACCGTTTATTCGTTGTTTTCATTTCTGCGAGACGTCTGTGTGATATCTCGCCTACTCTCACTATTCATCACATTTACTTGCGACGGTAACGTATTCTTACCACATGACCCATATTATATAACCAATGTACAGTATAACAACTGCCAAGACTACAGAAACAGAACAAACATGTCAAGGACCGGACGGTCAGCTCATAATGTTGTGGGAAAAAAAATGGCAAGAGGGAAGTTTTAACACGGATCGCCCGTTAGGCAGTCCAGTACGACGATCACTTAACCACGACGCCATTGCTATTTCGGCCTGCTCTTCTTGTGCTTGGACCGTTCACTGTTTCTATTTTGCTTCTTTTTTCACAGTTCAGTACATCTTCTTCCTGTTATCATGCTTGATCTGTGTTCAGTTTTCGGGCCATCTTACCCGTAAATCCGAGGGCGCTGTGATGGGTAGTTTCCCTTGCCAGAAAGTGGTGCGTGCCACTGCGGTGCGGACGTCCAGACAACAAGACGTACTGCGGAGGTCTACCCACTCAATGCTTTTAAACGAGTTCTGGAAAACTTAATTGAAGTGATACGAATGCTGCAATCTCATTGTCAAATTTAAACAAGAGGCTGTGAAATCAACTCATCGTTCTCGAACTGTGTCGGCGTTGTCTGAAGAACACACTGCACAGAGATGAAAATGCTTGTGTGGGCTCTTATGTCACCGAAAGCAATGTTATTATCGAGCGTGGAGCCTAAATATGACGAATCTTTGGAATTGCGGATGGTGGCCGATTGTTTGTGGGTCAGAAGAGTTGTCCAACGCTCATTGTGCCTCGTAGAGTACATATCAGGACGCGTCTTTGCCGTCATCAGGGCCGAAGTGGGACTACACGATACTACATCTGCATCTGCACTCAATAAACCACTGTGAAGCGCATAGCAGAGGGCATGTCTCATTGTACTGGTTATTAAGGTTTCTTCCCGTTTCATTCACAAATGGAACGCGTCAACAATGACTCAGTGCATCTGTGCATGCTGTAATTAATCTAATCTTGTCCTCATGATCCCTATGGGAAAGGGGTTCTGGTATATTCCTAGTCATCATTTAAAGCCGGTTCTTGAAGCTTTGTAAGTAAGCTTTCTAGGGATAGTTTACGTCTTAAAAAATGGTTCAAATGGCTCTGAGCACTATGCGACTTAACTTCTGAGGTCATCAGTCGCCTAGAACTTAGAACTAATTAAACCTAACTAACCTAAGGACATCACACACATCCATGCCCGAGGCAGGATTCGAACCTGCAACCGCAGCGGCCACGCGGTTCCAGACAAAAGCGCCTTTAACCGCACGGCAACGCCGGCCGGCGTTTACGTCTTATTCAAGAGTCTTCCATTTCAGTTTCTTCACGATCTCTGTGACACTCTTCCACGGGTCAAACAAACTGCACTTCTTTGTATTCACGTTCAATGTCCACGTTAGTCTAATCTAGTAAGGGTCTCACACACTTGAGCAATATTTTAGGATGGGTCCCCCGAGTGATTTGTAAGCAATCCCCTTTGCAAACTGATTGCATATCTAGAGTATTCTAGCAATAAACCGAAGTCTACCAACTGCGTTACCCAGGACTAAGCCTATGGAATCATTCCAATTCATATCCGTACGACGTGTCACACCCAGGTATTTGTATGAGTTAACCGATTCCATCTATGACTCATTCATATTACGGTCATAGGATTTTACTTTTTTTTCGTTTTGTGAAGTGCACAATTTTACATTTATGAATTTTAAAGCAGATTCGCAACCTGTACATCACTGAGTATTTTTGCAGATTTTTTACAGACAGTAGTATAACGTCTGAGATTACTAGTAATAGTGATCGTAAGATGATTAATATACAACATGAACAGCAACGGTTCCAACACACTGCCCTGAGGGACATCCAAGATTACTTCTACATCTGAAGATGACTCTCCATCCATGATAACATCCTGCGTCCTCTCTACCAAAAAGTCCTCAATCCACTCACAAACTGCACTTGATACCCCACCGTACTTTTGACAATAAGCGTAGGTATTGTGCTGACTCAAATACTTGTCGGAAATCGAGAAATACTGCATCTACCTGACTGCTTTGATCCCAAGCTTTCAGTATGTCACGTGAGAGAAGTGTGAGTTGGGTTTTGCGTGCTCGATGTTTTCAGAGTCCGCGATGGCCTCGATGCTTTCGGAATTAATGATGGCTGGCATGGAGAGCGTCCTTCTGTTCGAGATATTTCATTATGTTTGAGCTCGAACTATTTTCTAAGTTTCTACAACTAATCGATTTGCGCACATTGGACGGTAGTTCCCTTCCGTAAACGGGTATGGCCTGTGCTTTCTTCCAGCTACTGGGCACGGTTTTTTCTTCGGGAGCTCTACGGCAGAAGAGGGACTAAACTCAGTAGGAAATTCAGTACAGAATCTGATATGAATTCTAGATATCTGTCTCTAATTCCAACAGGAAACGCTTGGGTTCACCGATGTCTTGACCAGTTCTGGTTCGGCTACACTCCAGATGTTTGGTGCACAGGAAAGCAACGAGATGGTGAGGGGCGTGGACAACCGTGGCCTTTCCAGCCTGGTGGGGAAAGTCCGCCGCCCGGCTCGGATGTGGCCTGCGGCTGACTCACGGACCGTGTCTACTGGGCCGAGGTGAACGGTCTGCAGTCTCACTGTTGCGCCACGTAAATCGCTAAATACGGCACTGGGGGATACAGTGCCCGGACGAAGCCGCATTAAGCAACCTATAGAGCAGAGTCCTGACACAAGAGGCACGTTTTAATGAAAGAGATTGCAGTACTTCTTACGTAAGTGGGAAGACAAAGAATCACTTACTTCTTAATGTCCAACCTGCCGAGAACAAAGTTCGACAAGAGCACGCGTTTTCTCATCCAACATGGACAGGAAAGAGCAAATGACACTGATATATTTGCCAAAGTTCTCTATATTATATTACAAAAAAAAAAATATATTTTTCCATTCATCACGGTGCCAAGTCGCTCTCTAATTTCAAACATTTTTTTAAAATTTTGTACCTAATATAGATGTCATATATGTTCACGCAGATCAAACAACCACACTAAAAAGATTGCTGAGACCGTGGGCATATCCCGAGAACGTGTCCATCATACAATTTATTAGATTTTAGACGTGAGGAAGCTCTTAGCCAAATGGGTTCCCAAATGTTTCCACGCAGACCAAAAGCGTGAATGAGTGGCCGCTTCACAGACCATTGTGGTCTAATTTCGTTGGGATCCTGTGGGATTTTTGGATCGTCTCGTCCCCATGGATGAGTGGACATACATTTATGGTCCAGAAACAAAACAACCGTCCACAGAATGGAGACACGGTGGTTCTCCACGTCCACAGAAGTTCAAAACACAAAGATCAGCAGACAAGTTGCTCGCATCCGTCTTTTTGGGGTAAAGGTGGAATCCTAATTATTAAGTACTTACAACATGGTAAAACAATCACGCAATGTACTTTGCTGAACTTCTCGACAAAGAAAAGGAACACCTGGTTTCCAAACGTCGAGGGAAGCTCAGAAAAAGAATCTTGTGACTGCAAGGTAGTATGCCTCCGCACAAGGCGGCCATCACGCAGCAAAAATTGGCAGTCTCCACTTTCAAATTATCAAACATCGACCTTATTCACTTAACTTGGCCACCTCAAACTGTTATTTATTCCCAAACCTCAAGAAACATTTCAAAGGGAGAATATTTCTGAGCGCTGCTGGAATCAGAAAGGCTGCGAAGGAATAGTCTCGAGCAAAATCGATTTTTAAAATTTTTTTAGACGAGCTACAGAAGCTGGAACAAAGATGTCAGAACTGTGTTGAGTTCTAGGAGCAATACGCATTTTTTCTTTATAAAGCCAAGGACTTATCAGCACCACCAGTACAGCAGTATTCCATCTGTCTGCATGTATGCAGTCAACTGTCCTCGGAGTCCGTCTACAGTAAATGTAATCCCTACGGCAGTTACTATTTCGATCGTTCCACACATACTCCCATTCCTTTCTCCTTCGCCTAAGAAAAGGAAGTGTTTCGTAAACATGCAATTTCTTTGCTAAGCATGCGAAAACGTGACCAATACGCGAATATGTCTGAACTTAAGTTGGTGCACATGTGCAACGTTTTAGGCAGCGTTCACAGTGGCACCGACAATGGTTCAAATAGCTCTGAGCACTATGGGACTTAACATCATAGGTCATCAGTCCCCAAGAACTTAGAACTACTTAAACCTAACTAACCTAAGGACATCACACACATCCATACCCGAGGCAGGATTCGAACCTGCGACCGTAGTAGTCGCACGGTGCGGGACTAAAGCGCCTTGAACCGCTCGGCCACCGCGGCCGGCTCACCGACAATGGTCCTCAGACACCGTCGACATAGCCCGATAACATCGGCCGATAGCGTAGTCATAACGTGTCTGGTCTCCTGCGTCAGTTTTTGGCAGGATCAAGGTTAGATTTTAACCTCTTAGGGTGGGGTGGATATTTCGACGCCTGTGTGTTTGGATACGAGTGCTGCATAGCGGCTTCTGCTATTAAAGAGACGCCGAATGCATGAGAATGAGCTTTCCTGTCTCCTATAGTTCGTGGCGAGTACTGTACACTCTGTCTTCAGTTATCGGAATAACCAGACAAGTTTTACGAATACATGCGATGACGGGAGACACGTTCTGTTACATACTCAAGACAATTCGTGGTGACCTTGAAAAGGAAGTAATAAACACTGTTTCGCTGTATTTATATAAAATTCTGTCGTTCATCAATTGACCTTCAGTGACTGTAATTTAGCACACAGGCGAAAGAGAAGCATAAAATGTAGCATAAGGTACTCCGAAAACCTAAAGCACTTGAAGGTGGAAATACATACCGTACACCTGTCCGCAGCTCGTGGTCGTGCGGTAGCGCTCTCGCTTCCCGCGCCCGGGTTCCCGGGTTCGATTCCTGGCGGGGTCAGGGATTTTCTCTGCCTTGTGATGACTGGGTGTTGTGTGATGTCCTTAGGTTAGTTAGATTTAAGTAGTTCTAAGTTCTAGGGGACTGATGACCATAGATGTTGAGTCCCATAGTGCTCAGAGCCATTTGAACCATATACCGTACACCACATTTGAAAAGAACTTAATATTAACAGTATCACTATCCTTCTGGCATAAAACGCCAGTAAGCAGTATTAATAACTTGTTGACAACTAATGAGAACCCACCACAAAAAGATCCAGTAGAGCTCTAAGCATATAAGATACGCCACCGTCTTCACTTGAACAAAGTAATTTTGGAGGCTATAATCTGTGCCTAAATTTTTCAATAAAGATTTTGGATATTTGAGATTTCGAATAAAGCTGCGATTTCAGTCAATAGATTCCGAACTGTATCCCGGTTACGATATTTTCATCCGCAGGATGCCACAAACTCACTCTTTCTCGGACTAAATGTATCGGTTTCACACGCTCCACGTCTCATGTGAGAGAACGTCAATCGATTTGACCGTAGAAGACAAACTGATCTGAATTTCACCGATTGTCATTCGAAGTCTGTACCTTCGGGAGATGACCGCGCACGTAGTGACGTACTGATTTGAAAAGATCGGCCGTCTCCGGCTGGTGTCGGTCGTCAGCGGAATTCACCGATATCGGAGCCACAGTAACCGCAGCCTTTACTCGTACGACTTCGCAGCCGCTGCGCCCGCCGACACGAGAGGCCCATGTTCCCTGAACGGCGCGTACAGCAAAGCGGCCGCCGGCGGGCGACGTTTGTGAGACGGGCCGTACGGCTGCGAGCACAGTGGAAGCGCGGCGCGGCGCGGCGATTCGTCTCGCATTTATCGGGCGGCGGCCGCTGTGAGAGCGTGACGGATCCGCCACAGCGCAGCCGAGCCGAGCCTGCTCGGGCGGCCGGCCCCAGCTCGCGTCTGCAGCGCGGCAGTCTGCGACAAGGGCACAAGAAAACCACACGCAGCCACTCTGCACATGTCGAGCAACTCACCGACTTGCAAGGTGGCAATTATCGAACTATATGAAAAAAAAGTAAATTAGTTACAAACTATGGCGTGCACACACTTTTTCCGACATGTAAACGTCACTACAGCTGAATGGGTTGAAAATAAATAAATCGCGAGGTTCTGATGGGATTCCAATTCGGTTTTACAGAGAGTACTCTTCTGCATTGGCTCCTTACTTATCTTGCATTTATCGCGAATCTGTTGCCCAACGTAAAGTCCCGAGCGACTGGAAAAAAGCGCAGGTGACGCCTGTATATAAGAAGGGTAGAAGGACGGATCCTCAAAATTACAGACCAATATCCTTAACATCGGTTTGTTGCAGGATTCTCGAACATATTCTCAGTTCGAATATAATGAATTTCCTTGAGACAGAGAAGTTGCTGTCCATGCATCAGCACGGCTTTAGAAAGCATCGCTCCTGCGAAACGCAACTCGCCCTCTTATCACATGATACCTTGCGAACCATGGATGAAAGGTATCAGGCGGATGCCATATTCCTTGACTTCCGCTGCAGACTCGTAACTAAGGTAGGAGCATATGGGATTGGGGGATTGGTTCCCAAGTATGTGAGTGGATCAAAGACTTCTGAAGTAATAGAACCCAGTACGTTGTCCTCGATGGTGAGTTCATCGGAGGCGAGGGTATCATCTGGAATGCCCCAGGGAAGTGTGGTAGGTCCGCTGTTGTTTTCTATCTACATAAATGATCTTTTGGATAGGGTGGATAGCAATGTGCGGCTGTTTGCTGATGACGTTGTGGTGTACGTTAAGGCGTCGTCGTTGAGTGACTGTAGGAAGATACAAGATGACTTGGACAGGATTTGTGATTGGTGAAAAGAATGGCAGCTAACTCTAAATATAGATAAATGTAAATTAATGCAGATGAATAGGAAAAAGAATCCTGTAACATTTGAATACTCCATTAGTAGTGTAGCGCTTGACACAGTCACGTCGATTAAATATTTGGGCGTAACATTGCAAAGCGATATGAAGTGGGACAAGCCCGTAATGGCAGTTGTGGGGAAGGCGGAGAGTCGTCTTCGGTTCGTTGGTAGAATTGTGGAAAGATGTGGTTCATCTGTGAAGGAGACCGCTTATAAAACACTAATACGACCTATTCTTGAGTACTGCTCGAGCGTTTGGGATCCCTATCAGGTCGGATTGAGGGAGGACATAGAAGCAATTCAGAGGCGGGCTGCTAGATTTGTTACTGGTAGGTTTGATCATCACGCCAGTGTTACGGAAATGCTTCAGGAACTCGGGTGGGAGTCTCTAGAGGAAAGGATGCGTTCTTTTCGTGAATCGCTACTGAGGAAACTTAGAGAACCAGCATTTGAGGCTGACTGCAGTACAATTTTACTGCCGCCAACTTACATTTCGCGGAAAGACCACAAAGATAAGATAAGAGAGATTAGGGCTCGTACAGAGGCATATAGGCAGTCATTTTTCCCTCGTTCTGTTTGGGAGTGGAACAGGGGGAGAAGATGCTAGCTGTGATACGAGGTACCCTCCGCCACGCACCGTATGGTGGATTGCGGAGTATGTATGTAGATGTAGACTACAGATGTTCGGATTTAGGTTATGAGATGTTCGATATCCCTTCCATCATTGGCGATGATGTGGCGCAGATGAATAACGAAATTCTGCATGACCCGCTGAAGTGTCGCGACATCGATGCTGTCGACGACCTCCTGAATACCTGTTTTCAGCTCAGCAGTGGTTTTGGGGTTACTGCTGTACACCTTGTCTTTAATATAACCCAACTAAAGGGAGTCGCATGTGTTCAGATCCGAAGAGTATGGCGGCCAATCGAGGCCCATGCCAGTGGCCTCTGGGTACCACAGAGCCAGAATGCGGTCCCCAAAGTGCTCCTCCAGGACGTCAGACACTCTCCTACTTCGATGGGGTCGATCTCCGTCTTGCATGAACCACATGTTGTCGAAATCGGGGTCACTTTGGATAATAGGGAATGAAATCATCTTCCAAAACCTTCACGTACCGTTCGGTAGTCACCGTGCCATCAAGGAATATCGCACCGATTATTCCGTGATTGGGCACTGCACAAAACACAGGTACCCGTTGAGGGTGAAGAGACTTCTCGATCGCGAAATGTGGTTTCTCAGTCCCCCAAACACGCCAATTTTTCTTATTGACGAATTCATCCAAATGAAAGTGACCTTCGTCGCTACACCGAACCATACAGCGCGTACTAATTCTCAACATGACCCGCGGTCAACCACGCAGTTTGAACGTTCTAACGCAAACCGTTCAGAAGTTACGACGATTTTATTTCAAATAGTTCAATAATTGTCAACCTATAGCATGCATAAATACACACATTAGACTGTCTTTTTTTGGGGGGTGAGGGGGGCACACAAACAAACCACAAATAACTCCAATACCCAACTAACATTTCCTTTGGTTGCAAGCCATATGCGGCAACCAATAGTCCCCTCCCAAACATTCCCAACTGGGGCTGACCACCTCGCCCGATATTTCGCTGAACGGGTCGGATCTCAAAACAGTCCGCCCTGACTTCAGCAAAAAAAATGAAAACTATGCAAATTTTAAAAATAGTAAAAACGTACGTAGCAAGTCACATACATTACTAGCGCTGACTTATTCTGCTGTTGTTATATTGAGCATTACTTAACATGACTAGGGTAAAGCTTGCAGAAATCAGTCCTTCCTTTCATACGCATCTCGTTTATTGCTTCCTGACTTTTCATAGACAAATGTATGTAGTGGAACTCTTTGGTTGCAGGTTCCTCTGTGCATCTGAAGAAGTCCCGTAAATGTGAAAGAAATATTAGAAAACTATTTCTCGTACACAAGTAGCAGTCGCCAAGTTTGGTTTCTGTCAAAATATGTTTCGTATGTGCACTGCTTCGTGTTGCACTGCATATGCAGGCGTGGAATTCATGTACTCAGGGCAAATGGAATGGTGATAAAGGTTTCGAATCCAGCTTCAAAATTGCTTGACTGCTCGCTTGCTTGCTTGCTCGAGCCATGATATTCCGGGAACAAACAATAACTGCTCTCGTATTTGTTAATTCTTATGTTTTGTTTCCTTCGGCCAGTTATTGGTATGCATGCGACAGCATGCGTCCCTAATATGTTCGAAATCACCGCGCATAAAAACAGGATTTTCTGGCGATCACACCTCGGGTTCTATTGGGTCAAGCGTTTTCGATAGCTAGGGACCATTTGTATACGAACAAAAGGATCGTCTTACTGTCACCATCCTACAATACAAAGAGGGAATATCATACACTTCCTTCTGCTTGGGCAAATGGAGCAAATCGGCTGATTCTTTCTGAATTTCGTGTGGTCTGTAGTATGTATGATGGAACTTACGGAAGCATCGTTAGTTCTTGGGCGGCTCCTCGGAAAAATACCACAAAAACGGTTTTTTTACCATATTTTCACCAGCGGCCGAAAACCCAGCCGAGGATTCCAAGGTGGCTATCCACAGCAAATAACTGAAATATTTACGATGTATTCATAAGATCACGATCTCGAACCACTTTGAAAACTTTCTTGATATCTATCCGTTTCCAAGACACAGTGGTTCAAAATTACCCTACTTCTACACTTCTCCCGGGACATTGAGAAATCTAAAAAATAAATAACCGCAGCTAATTATTCAAATTTTAACGGAATATTCTCTAGGCATTTATCTAGAGGACCCATTTCCCCGTTTTCACCGACCTTTGTCCATTATCGACGAACATCCCAAAAACTCGTTTTTTTGGGTATCAAAACCCAGTCGCGGATTCCGAGACGACTATGTACAGCAAATTGCTGTAATTTTTGCGATGTGTTCCTAAGATCCCGATCTCGAACAACATTTAAAAAATTACTCCTATCTTTATTCGTTTCCGAAATACAAAGGTTCAAAATTACTCAACTCGTACATGTAAAATAAGCACGTAGGCGGAAAAGTTGTTGATAAAGTGACGCAGCACGCAGAAATATGCTGAAAGTGTCTTCGTTATCATCTGTGAGCTTTATGCTGTAGTCTTGAAGCACATGCAAAATGCTTTTGCACGTAAATTCTGGTCTGAGGTGTAAGATTAATTTTGCGTTTTTTTAATTTCACGCAAGTATCAAAATTATACTAACCAATATATTTCTTCCGATATGAGTTACATGCCCTGCTGAAGGAGGGAAAAGAGGGGAATCAGCGGAAAAATACTCCTATCGGAGCACAAAAAAATGGGAATACGTTCGCGTTTATTTAAGACTCGGACTGAGAAGTGGGCTACCTGTCTTATTCTACCTTCCTCAATACCCCTAAAAATTTCCCAAAAATGCAAACATATTCGCGCTTTTTTATGCTGAGAGGGAAGAAGACAGTGGCAGTGGCGAGGAGACGAAAAAGAAATAAATACTGGAAGATTTTAGATAGAGGTTGTATAATAGGAAGGGCGAAGGAGACAGTGGCAGTGGAACATTGGACAGTAAAAGAATATTGCAAGGGAAAGAGTGAAAGAAGCAGGGGAGGAGAAAGGATAAAGAGAAAGTGGAAGTGGGTGAGAGCCAGTGATTATGAGAGACAGTGCCTATGACAATGACAACGAGGAAGAGAGAGAGCGACAGTGAGAAGAGACAGCAGCAGACGGAAGGGAGGTATGGATACTAGCAGGAAGAGAGGGAAGAGGGAGACAGTGACACGAAGAGGAGACTGAAGTAGTAGGAAAACTTGTAAAGGTGTTGAGGAGGGTAGAATGAGGCAGGTACCCCACTTTGACAAGTCAGAGTCTTTTAAATAAACAGGAACATATTCGCATTTTCTGTGCTCCGATAAGAGCATTTTTCGCTGGTGATAGGTTACCGCAACAAGGAACCAAACATTTCGCGCCTGAAGCAACATGTTAGCCATGACAACATATTATACAATAACGAAATGAGTTCATGATCGAACCTGAGAATAAGAGCATGTTGTTTGCAAACGAAGAATTAAGAACGGGGTATACTGTTTATGTGAAAATGATTAAGCATTCCATAATGACCAACCATCTTCAACGACTTCGGCTGCATTCCGTATGATTTCGGTCTTCCGCTCACTTTTTACAATCCTATAAAGCACGTTACAGGAATACCACAAAAACTACATAAGACAAAAATGTAACTGAAAAAATAATAAAATTGTAGGATCGCACTGTTTTAGCGACATCCTCTGGTTAAAACATGCGACTAACAGGCTTAGCACTTTTTTTTCGAAATTCATTAAAACATTTTGCTGACACATTAACTTTATTTATTCAATTGTATTGTTCATCAGACGTAATCTTTCTTTTCAGAAATGGTGTTCGTGTCTTGCAGTGCCGTATGAAAATTTAGCCTCTTTAGCAGCACTCTCCAGATCACTGTTATATCCATCGTTGGTTTTAAAAAAATTCTTACTTTTGGCGAAGCAGTAGCATTATTAGAACTCCTACGTTGTTTTCACACAGTCTTTAATTATCACTCTTACATTTACGCGCAACAAAAAATTCTCCAGTGGCACAGTGTGCAATAACACGTTCATTGTTACTGTCATTACATATTTTCATTTTCAAAAATTTGCATTCCTGTTGCAGTTTAACATTAAATAAAAGCAACTGCAGCGTATAATAAGTTGTTGTACTTCAACTTGAACTTTGATGAAAAATATAGTGACAGTACAATATCCCTTTTTAGTGCACGTCAAACAGCTTTGTCAAATAAATTTGAAGAATATTTGATCATATTTCTTTGTAAAAGAAATATACTAGTGTAATAACGGTCTTAGAAAATGTTTAATAAAATATAGGTCCTCGCCAGTTACAAAATTCACAAACCCCGGACAGCACTAAAAAATCAGGAGTGCCCGAGATAATTCCGGACATATGATAAGTCTACCGAGTAGCATTCTTACATTTGAAAGTATGTAATTATACTGCAAACACAAACGCTGCTTTGAAACTGAGTCAACACAAACACAAGCACAGAATTTCTCACTTACTTAACGTCCCTTATTTACAGATACCCACGTACGTACACACATACGGAGATGTGGAAGTAAACAGTACGGCCATTGTAGCACAATTTACGCTTCACTTGGAGCACGCGTCCCGCTGACGTACCTTGTCGCCCTCAGACTTGTCCTACAGTGCGGCCCTTTTGACAAGTGTCCGCTAATGGGCGGCTGGTCTTTTGGAAACGCCGCCACTTAAGACGGCTTACACACCCTATCTGACTGTCTGCCGCATCAAGACGTAAGGGTGCGCAGGCACTAACGGGTCGTCCACTAACTGAAAAGTCGCTGAAGTCATTCAGTATGTAGAACTACAGAATACTTCCATATTAATACCGAGCACGACGGGCAGTTATATGAGACGCTGATAAGAGGAGCTGACTCAATGATTCTGTGAAACAGGATGTTTTTGAATTGTCTCTGCTCTGTGACGTGAATAATTATTTTCATATTAACTGTAGGCACTGCAAGCAGATAAACGCAAACGTAAGTTACTGTGGGTGAGTCATGTAGAAGATTTGTTATTTGTACTGTCGTAGGCAGTTGGAGGGTGGTTAGAGTTTTAGGCCCCAGCCGATGACGTGAATTAGTGATGCAGTACTTGCTCAGTTACACAAAGATGAAGAAATGAAACAGCCATATAGCCTACTTAGAGTCAGTCCTGACATTCAGTTGAGGTGATACTTAGGGCGATGTGCGGCAAAAACAGAAATCCGTTTGCCTGGTCGGAGGATCTGAACTCTGTATCGTCCCATTAGGAGTACAGAACTACAACACTGAGGCACCTCGCTCAGTAGTTGCATACGTAATGTAAGTGAGGTACTGACTGTTTTACGAGGCTTGAGATGTGTGTGAACTTATTCTCAACTACCACAAATAGTTCAAATGGCTCTGAGCACTATGGGACTTAATTTCTGAGGTCATCAGTCCCCTAGAACTTAGAACTACTTAAACCTAACTAACCTAAGGACAACACACACATCCATGCCCGAGGCAGGATTCGAACCTGCGACCGTAGCGGTACCGCGGTTCCGGACTGAGCGCCTGAACCGCTAGACCACCACGGCCGGCTCAACTACCACAGATCAATGAATCCGTGATTCCGCTTCACAACTATACTCCGCAAGCCACCATACGGTATGTGGCGCTGGGTACCTTGTGAACGACTGTCACTTCCCCCCTTCGCTGTAGCAGTCGCAAATAGTGTGCGGGAAAAACGATTTCTGGTAAGCCTTCGTGTGGACTCGAATCTCTCTAGTTTTACCTTCATGGTCTTTTCACGAGATACACGTGGGAGGAGGCAATTATTTGTTGCCTCATCAAGGAACGTATGCTGTCGGAAGATTAACAATAATACGCACCGCGATGCCGAAAAGCTCTCTCGTAGCGTCAGCCAGCAGTTGGTCGATCATATGTGAAGCTTTCGTGCTCACTAAATGAACGTCTAATGAAACGTGCAGCTCTTCTTTGGATCTTCTCTGTTTCCTCCTATCTAGCGGGATCCCGTACTGACGCGCAATATTCAAGTGTTTGTCGAACGAATGTTTTGTAAACTACTCCCTTTGTTGATGGACATGCTGCGTTCTATTTGCTAGAAACCCTTCATTCCAATCAGAAAGTTGGGCTGCTGTTTTATACGCTCGTATTATTTTCATTAGGCGGCTGTGCGGGACCGCTTCGAGTGCCTTCCGGAAATCAACGAACACGGCAGCTACCTGGACGCATCTATTGATTTCCTGTTGTCGTGGACGGACAGGACGACCTGGGTTTCACACTAAAGTTGTTTTTCGGAGGCCGTGTTGTTTCGTACAGAGCCGATTTTCGGCCTCCAAAAAATGTCATAGTACGCGTGCATAAAACACATCCCAAAACTCTACAGCTGAGAGACGTCAGGGACAAAGGCCTATAGTTTTGTGCGTCTGCTCGACTACCCTTCTTGAAAACAGGAATAATTTGCTCCTTTTTCCGACTATCAGGAATACGTACACGGCTGATAGAAGAAGGACAAGTTCTTTAGCATACTTTATGTACAATACTGGCCATTAAAACTGCTACGCTACGAAGATGACGTGCTACAGACGCGAAATTTAACCGAAAGGAAGAAGATTATGTGATATGCAAATGATTAGCTTTTCAGAGCATTCACACAAGGCTGGCGCCGGTGGCGACACCTACAACGTGCTGACATGAGGAAACTTTCCAACCGATTTCTTGCGCACAAACAGCAGTTGACCGGCGTAGCCTGGTGAAACATTGTTGTGATGCTTCGTGTAAGGAGGAGAAATGCGTACCATCACGTTTCCGACTTTGATAAAGGTCGCATTGTAACCTGTTGCGGTTGCGGTTTATCGTATCGCGACATTGCTGCTCGCGTTGGTCGAGATCCAATGACTGTTAGCAGAATATGGAATCGGTGGGTTCAGGAGGGTAATACGGAACGCCGTGCTGGATCCCAGCGGCGTCGTATCACTAGCAGTCGTGATGACAGGCATCTTATCCGCATGGCTGTAACGGATCGTGCGGACACGTCTCGATCCCTGAGTCAACAGATGGAGACGTTAGCAAGACAACAACCATCTGCACGAACAGTTCGACGACGTTTGTAGCAGCATGGACTATCAGCTCGGAGACCACGGCTGCGGTTACACTTGACGCTGCATGCTGCATCACAGACAGGAGCGCCTGCGATGGTGTACTCAACGACGAACCTGGGTGCACGAATGGCAAAACGTCATTTTTTCGGATAAATCCAGCTTCTGTTTACAGCATCATGATGGCCGCAACCGTGTTTGGCGACATCGCGGTGGACGCACATTGGAAGCGTGTATTCGTCATCGCCATACTGGCATATCACCCGGCGTGATGGTATGGTGCGCCATTGGTTACACGTTTCGGTCACCTCTTGTTCGCACTGACGGCAGTTTGAACAGTGGACGTTACATTTCAGATGTGTTAGGACCCTTGGTTCTACCCTTCATTTGATTCCTGCGAAACCCTACATTTCAGCAGGATAATGCACGACCGCATGTTGCAGGTCCTGTACGGGCCTTTCTGGATACAGAAAATGTTCGACTGCTGCCCTGGCCAGCACATTCTCCAGATCTCTCACCAATTGAAAACGTCTGGTCAATGGTGGCCGAGCAACCGGCTCGTCACAATACGCCAGTCACTACTCTTGATGGACTGTGGTATCGTGTTGAAGCTGCATGGGCAGCTGTGCCTGTACACGCCATCCAAGCTCTGTTTGACTCAACGCCCAGGCGTATCAAGGCCATTATTACGGGCATAGGTGGTTGTTCTGGGTACTGATTTCTCAGGATCTATGCACCCAAATTGCGTGAAAATGTAATCACATGTCAGTTTTAGTATAATATATTCGTCCAATGAATATCCGTTTATCATCTGCATTTCTTCTTGGTGTAGCAATTTTAATGGGCAGTAGTGTATATGTTCGTAGGTTTTCGCTGTCGGAGTCCCCTTCCACAAAATTGTTATCGGTTACAGACTGCGTTGTATTGTCAAATGACAGTCCAATGTTTCGGCCGCTACTGCCAGTAGTCCACAACCCAGACGAATGTTATGGAACGAAAGCAATGTTTGCTTGACAATATATAGTAATTTCTGAGAGGTATTCCTAAGGTTTCCCCTAATATCTCACAGATACTGTTGTTCCGCAGAGTTTCGAAACGGCGTTCGTCTTCAGTTACAGCCGGCTTGGCGGGTCTTGCCCGCCACACGGCACGGCGGCGGCCAGCAGACTGCGTTGCGTCACACGGCGGCTGGTCCAGGGCCCGGCGCTGCTTTCGCCTTCAGCTGACTGACCCTCCCAACGCTAACCGCAGGGTACGGCGCACACGTCCCAGATGAGCTGCCAGTCCGCCGGCACCCACACATCGCGCGCTTCTGCGTCCCAGCACTCGCGTAACTGAGGTTGCGGACCACGACAGCAGCAACAAGACCACAGCTCACAGATGTCCGTTATACAGCTTAGGTGATGAACACGAACGTAGAATTAGGGCATCAGAGTTGAGATTTCTTAGACCGCTGAAAGGATGCACTGGATTAGGAACGAACTGAACATCTTTGCACTTGGAAATAAAAATCCACCAAACAGAATGAAACTGAATGAATGAATACTCACAGTTTGGTTCTCAAAATCCTCAGCTGTAAGTCCAAAGGGAAAAAAATGTGTTTGAAATCTTATGGTCGCAGGTTCGAATGCTGCCTCGGGCATGGATGCGTGTGTGATGTCCTTAGGTTAGTTAGGTAAGTAGTTCTAAGTTCTAGGGGACTGATGACCACAGCAGTTAAGACCCACAGTGCTCAGAGCCATTTGAACCTTTTTTTTTTTTTTTTTTTTTTTTTTGTTGACCTCAGATGTTAAGTCCCATAGTGCTCAGAGCCATTTGAACCAAATCTTACGGGACTTAACTGCTAAGGTCATCCGTCCCTAAGCTTACACACTACTTAACCTAAATTATCCTAAGGACAAACACACACACACCCATGCCCGGGGGAGGACTCGAACCCCCGCCGGGATCAGCCGCACAGTTCCTGACTGCAGCGCCTTAGACCGCTCGGCTAATCCCGCGCGGCTCCAAAGGGAAAAGAGGGGTGCCGCAACAGACAAATGTCTAACATTTTAAATCTAAAAGACGAAAAAATTAAATCCTCACATATAACTTTATATTCGATTTACGGCCTCTTAACTGTTATTCATCAAGCCTCTGCAGGCACATGAAATGCAGCCACATGAAATGTGTATGTGATCGTGGACGGGGACAAGAGTTACGGTTCACTTTGTCCCTAGCGACGCACTTACGAGTGTTATTGCTGTGTGAAATTTAGGACGTGCTGTTAACACGGCACTGTAGCCTTGGAATAAACAAGTTGTGTTGACAGCCAAGAGACAATTAAAAACAACGTGGAGAGGGGACACCCGCTGAGCACGCGAGTTTCAAGTGCGTTGCTTTCTTTGCTGTTATGAAGACATTTGCATCCTTAATGGCGGAAGGTGAGCCCGGGCTGCCGCCAATCAGAGGCCAGCCGCATCACACGTGCCATTGCTGCCAGCTTCATTTGCACCTTTAGTTCCACTCTGCCCCCTTTCCTCTCTTTCCTTCTCTCTCTCTCACTCTCTGCATGTGTGTGTGGAAGTGTACACGCTACGTTTTCACAGTGGCTGCTGAACTACCAACAAAGCTGACTGAAAGAAGACCTGAAGCGTGTGCATAGAGAGGGGCAGCTGTAGAAAAACGCTACATAAAGATATTTTTACGGTGTCGATGGTACCTTCAAATTTTCCCACAAAACAAACACGACGTATCGTCACATTCGGGAATGAACTACCACGCAGGGCTGTTGTCGTTTCCCCAACGTAATAGCGTTATTTTAATTTGCAGACGCTTCAGTTTATGAGGTCGTTGCACACGAAGTAATTTGGAATGACGTAAGGCAGACTTTTACTAAGCTGCCAAAAGAAATGGTCATACGGGAGGAAGAAATTTGTGTGCTGCGTGTTTCGATACTCACTTGCATATGCGTAGAATAGTTCGCTGTCCTTCAAATTTCTAGACAACGAAGCATTAGTTTCTAACACAGAAAATAAAACAACCACACACCGGGATATAAAGTAGTAGAATTTGGTACCCATAATGCTTTTGTAGTGTCTTTAAGCACAAACTTCTGCCTAATTCACAAAGCGATTGAAATTAAATGTTTATGTTCTGTATACATTCATATTAAAAAAGCTGAACACACCTTCGCAATTCTTGTATCATAACTGGACGTCGCTGCTACATGTCATATTCGAAACACAATCTATTCTATATAAAACACGTTCCTCCTCATGTTACTTAAATTATTATTCTAATATTCCGTTGCTTCTCGGAATGCTTTTGTAAACCTCTCCACCACTTGTATTACAATTTTTGTATTCTTCTATTACAATTTTTAAAACATTGCGGTAAACTTGGCTAATGATCATCTCGACTGGCAAATTTTTATAAATATTGCAACTGGAGTATTTGCTTGTTTACACAATAACAGTCAGAATAGCCGCAGTCGGTAAGTTTTATGCGCTAAATATATCTATTTATGTGAGTGATGTCCGCTTTATATTTTCATTTTATGTTTGAAAAATGACTGGGTGTTCTTGCTTTATTCATTATTTGGACTTTTAAACGTAGAACAATATATGTAGAACATACATTCAGAATATATTTATCTGGGAAAGCCTTACTAAACAACCGAACACGACAACTGGCATTGAAGTAGACACATATTGGGTGCGTGTACAATGTTGCAGAAATATTTCTAGCTCATTTCTGACAAATGTGTTTCTGGAATGCCATTTCATCATATATGATTGAATTTGGCATTAACGATGCTATACGTCTTGCTATTAGTCAAATGTCTAAATGAATAACAAAATAGCACGGGGGAGGGGATATTGAAAAAAAATGGCTTTTTCACAAATCTACGTGTACCCTGTAACGTACATTAAAACCATAGAAGTTTTATTTGAAGTTTTTTTTAATCTATTACTCTTTCAAGGGTATTAACTCAAATATATTAATCTCAGTTTTTTCGAGTGGGTGTTTCACCCCCTTAACTGTCTTTTGGGCACGTATAAATGTGTATCTACTGGTGCTCTACACAACATACTCAAATTCGATCAACCTCGAAGTGTACCCCTCGGTAGATTTACTTGTGAGTAATAGATCTTACGAATGACGTGTATGTGACCTTTGTATATGTGCTAGACTTCGCGCGAATTCTCACATCTAACAATAAGCCTCCCAATGGCCCACAGCTCTCCTTACATGTTCACTACTCACCTTTCTAATGCTACACTTAATATGTAATCGACTTGACCAATTCCAAGTATGTGTTGCTAATTTCATAATCGAATAACTACTCCAAGCTCCAACAATAAGAACACAGAAACTGCACGCTTTACCTTGGTGTTCACTGAAAATATCTAACCCATCATCTCCGTAAGCACGTGGCCATACACTGACAGGAAAAAGTTTCAACAATGAAAATACCTACTAAAATGCGTGTTCAAGTGCTTAAAACTCTTACCCTCGTGTCTGTAAAGAAGAACGAAGTCCTTGTACTAAAGTAACTGAACAGCCACGGTAAACGCGACAGTTCCCAACGTGTTGCTACAGCTTTTTTGTCACAACACCTGCCGTGCAGATGTTCACGCATTCGCAGAGACAGCTGGCGGCAAAGCATGGCGGCACAAGCCTCTAATAAGAAACGATTTCCGTCTGCGCCAATATCCAGCGCTCCTCACTCACTATTTTCTACTTCTGTAGGCCGCTCATTGTGTCAGTACACATTATGGCTATTATTAACATACGAACAGTGGAGGAAAATGTGGAAAGACTGTATACAGTAATCATTTTCAAATAGATGCAGAGATGCATAAGATGTGGCTAGCTTGGATAGCTGCCTCTAACCAATCATCGGACTCAAGGCAACAACAACCTGAACAGTATACAAGCAATCATATTTCCTTCGCTCCATTTGAAATGGAAAGAGAATGACTAGGAATTGTATAAAATACCCTTCGCCCTTCAGCGTAGTGTGGCTTATGGAGTATATACGTTGATGAGTTCTGCTTCTTTGCTTACTCTTTTCTGCTCGAGGGGTCTGCTGTAAGTTACGACTGAGGCTGCAGGTAACTCAGTATGCAAATTTGGTACAGAGCTCGATAGAGCCTCCATCTGGTGTATCGGCCGGCCGCTATTTGTAGGCAGAGCTCGGCGTCGCGGCCTCGTTAGCTGCGCAGAAGCAGCCGTGAGGCAAGTCGGCGGCGAGATCACAGCCGGCCGGCGCCGACCACTGCCCCGGCGGGGCTCGAACCGCCGACCTCTCTCTCCTAGACCTGACACGCGGCGGGACGTATTACCTCCCTCCTACCGGGAAAGGCGCAACTTCGCTTCCAAACAGGCTCGATTAGCAACGAGACGCACGTACGTGGCACAGGCGTCTACGAGAGCTTTTGTTTAGTCCGTTGAAAAAAAAAGAAAAAAAAAGTCTGGAGAGCTTTACTTGAAAGACGGCCGAGTCCGCACTTTTCGAAAGGCGAACAATCTGTGTGTTTCATTCATCAACCGTAATGCAGTTCTCCAGTTGCGACATTTGGCAGCTATCCATAACTGCTGCGTCTCGCATCATTGACGAAGTGCCTTATATACTTGTTTCCAGGTCTGATCTGATTCTTTTCTTCGGCCACCCCTTCAATCGTAATTTTCTGCAGCGGTTAATGACGTAATGCGTGGCGCACCATTCCATCTGGACGATTCGTTAGTTCTTTATTAGGGATTTTTTTCGTCGTTTAGTCGTTGCGCGACATCCTGAGTCCTTACTCGGTTGATTCATTTCATCTTCAACAGCTTCCTCTAACACCGCACTTCAAAGCTTCTAATCTTATAATTTCTTTGTTTCTAATAGACCACATTGAACATTTCAACAGGGATGTACTATGACTGTAGATTTTAGAAGAACATGCCCCTCCTAAGAATAATGGTACAAGTGGCGTTGCATATTATAACGATCTATGCTTCCCATCACATTTTGATAAAGTAATAGTAACCAGCAGTTGAAAAACACTTTAATTAACAGCTGTCGTGGACTTATATGAGATTATTTAGGTATTACGCAGCAGGTATGGAGCACGATATGCATGAAGTCCCCCCAAAATTGAAGCACTGATGTTGAGCGAAAGTCCTAAACGTGTAGCGCTATGTTCATACAGGGAAAAAACATACGAATTAAGCACTTCAATGCTTCCATCTCTAGCAATCTTCGTTAACGCGAAAAATGACGAGTTGCATCCTGACTCGGATCCATGTTAAACTGTAGGTTCTCCCGATAACTGGCTGGATAAGTCAATTCAAAGGTCGAAGGAAGGCAACGTCATACCACTTCTCCCCCCCCCCCCCCCCATCGGGTCCTCCCTCGTGCATGTGTGTGTGTTGTCTTTAGCGTAAGTTAGTTTAGGTTAGATTAAGTGGTATGTAAGCCTAGGGACCGATGACCTCAGCAGTTTGGTCCCATACGAACGTACCACAAATTTCCAACTAAAAAAAAAAAAAAAAACCATACCACTTCCAATACGACAAAGTCTAGTAGAGCAGGCTGTTGCTCAAACCTACCTTCGGTTAACGACAGTTTTACCTTTTCAAGTACGCTGCCAGATAAACAAAGAGAAGCACCTAGAAGACATATTTGGATGTCAATGTAACATCATACAAGCACACACCATCGGCAGACACGTAAATGATTAGCGTAGCAATTCCCTGTGACAGGATAGGCACCAGTGTGCATTAGTTTTGTTCGGGTTTACTGTTGTTACCAGGCCTGATAGAGTATAAAATATGGCTCTGAGCACTATGGGACTTAACATCTATGGTCATCAGTCCCCTAGAACTTAGAACTACTTAAACCTAACTAACCTAAGTACATCACACAACACCCAGTCATCACGAGGCAGAGAAAATCCCTGACCCCGCCGGGAATCGAACCCGGGAACCCGGGGATAGAGTATATAAGGGGTGTGAACAGCGTCAGAAGTTGAATGAACACTGTGAAGGACAGGGAGATGCTGCCTAATCGTGTGAAACATCGATATCAGCACCCACAGACTTCTTTAGGGGACTCATTGTGGGTCTCCATTTGGCCAGATAGTTAAATCGTACAATATCTAGATTTGTGGGCCACTCGGATGTGGCAGTGACCTAATGTTGGACTATATGGCAACGTGAACACAGGCATACTCTTGAAGGTTCCGTTAGATCACGTCTGACCACCACGAGGGAGGACCACCTTGTGGTGCACCAAGCACGTCGTAATTCTTTCACATCTGTACCTGTCACTCGATAAAAAGTGATGGACCCCATACCACATTCTGTGTCATTCCGCAGCATTGGTCAGACTAGCAGCAACCGAACTTGGGAATAGAGTCCCATGCGTAGGGACTGTGTTTGGAGTGGTGCCGTGACTAATTAGCATGGACTGCTGATGAATAGCGTCAACATCGTGTTCACTGATGAACTGAACATCGTCAGCGAGTATGGCTGCTGCCTGGCGATATGTCCCATTCTTCCAATGTTTTTGAGAGGCACAGCGGTGTTATTTTAGGCGTCATGGTGTGGGGAGCCGTCAGGTATGACTTCAGGTCACGGCTGATTGTGACTGACGGAAGTCTGACGACACAACAGTAAGTCGCGGGCGTCGTGCGTCCTTCATTTTTGGAGAGGACAATGTTCGTCCACCCGTGGCACGTGTTTCTATGAACTGCCTGCATGATGTTGAGATCTCCCGTTGTCAGCAAGATGCCCAGATCTGACGCCATTGGAACACGTGTGGGAGCAGCGCGGACGTCAACCCTGTCCCATGCCAGTATCCAGAATATCAAGGACCGGTTACAACAGCTGCGGGCCAGATTGCCTCAGGACAGCGTACAACGGCTGTGTGACGCCCTTCCCAACCGAAACAGTACACGCGTCTGAGCCAAATGGGTGCAACTTCATACCGAGTAGTGGGCTCATATTGAGAAGTTATTCGTAAATTCGATCGATTTTGTAAGCACTGATAAAACATCATACGAGGTCTGTTCAAAAAATTCCGGAACATTCGTAATTTCGCGCCAATGGTGTGTTGGAGTGGAATGCGGTTGGCATCCCTGCACAGGCCTGTGTTTAATGTGTAACTGCCGGAAGTTTCATTGTTACGTGTCTATTAGTTATTGTTCAGCGCTGCATTGAGAAGAACGTTGTGTCGCACAGTTTGCGAATTTCGGGATGGCAGAGTTAGAGGGGCAGCGTGCCTGTATTAAATTTTGCGTGAAACTCAAGAAAACCTTTGCAAAGACACACCAATTGAGGCAGAGAGCCTACGGTGATGAATGCTCAAGTTGTTCTCGGTGTTACGAATGGTTCACACGGTTTAAAAGTGGCCGGACGGGAGCTAAAAATGACCCTCGTTCAGGACGCCCTTCGACATCTACCGACGACGCTCATGTCAGGAACGTCAACGAAATTGTGCGTGCCAATCGAAGAGTGACTGTCCGAGAGGTTGCAGAAGATCGTAACATTTCAGTTGGATCATGTCATGAAATCCTGACACAGCATCTTCCAAAGCGTCGTGTTGCCGCCAAATTCGTCCCACGGCTCATAAGTCAAGATCAGGAAGTCTTTCGTCTCGCAGTTTGTGAAAAGTTTTTGGATCGCGCAAATGAGAACGAGATGTTCCTAAAGAGACTCATAACTGGTGATGAGACGTCGGTCTACGGCTATGATGCTGAGATCAAAAGCCATGCTCATAGTTTTCTCTCACTTTGAAGGATTAGCTCACCATTAATTCGTGCCACAGGGAGAAACTTTTTTAATCGACTGTACTACCGGGACTTGCTGCGACGCCTGCGAGAAAATGGGAGACGGAATGAGCCTGAAATGTAGCGACACTATTCATGGTTCAAATGGCTCTGAGCACTATGGGACTCAACTGCTGAGGTCATTAGTCCCCTAGAACTTAGAACTACTTAAACCTAACTAACCTAAGGACAGCACAAACATCCATGCCCGAGGCAGGATTCGAACCTGCGACCGTAGCGGTCGCGCTGTTCGAAACTGTAGCGCCGAGAACCGCTCGGCCACACCGGCCGGCAACAATTCATGGCTCTTGCACTCCGATGAAACGACGAAGTTCTGCAACGTAGACGAGATAAAAGAAAATCCGCAGACGGCGCTGCGCACGATCCAGCAAGAGGCGTGTCAAGATTGCTACCGGGAGTGGAAAAGGCGTTGGTAGCGGTGTGTCAATTGTGGAGGTGAGTATTTCGAAGACCATGCACGGTAATTAAAAGGTAAACGCAAAAAAATGACTTATCGACAAAGTTCCGGAAGTTTTTGAACAGACCTCCTATACCCGCTCAATTCGAGAAGTTCCATTTCGTTTCCTCATCCTCTTCCGGGTGCTTCACTTTCTTTTGTGACAGTTTGCGGTCATAAAATGTAATGTATTGTGAATACATAGAAAGAAGGATCCTCATTGTATGATTATATGATAGCGGAACAAACACTGGTAGCAGTTACTTCTGTAAAATATCTGGGAGTATGCGTACGGAACGATTTGAAATGGAATGGTCATATAAAATTAATTGTTGGTAAGGCGGGTGCCAGGTGGGGATTCATAGGGAGAGTCCTTAGAAAATGTAGTCCATCAACAAAGGAGGTGGCTCACAAAACACTCGTTCGGCCTATACTTGAGTATTGCTCATCAGTGTGGGATCCGTACCAGGTCAGGTTGACAGAGGAGATAGAGAAGATCCAAAGAAGAGCGGCGCGTTTCGTCACAGGGTTATTTGGTAAGCGTGATAGCGTTACGGAGATGTTCAGCAAACTCAAGTGGCAGACTCTTCAAGAGAGGCGCTCTGCATCGCGGTGTAGCTTGCTGTCCGGGTTTCGAGAGGATGCGTTTCTGGATGAGGTATCGAATATATTGCTTCCCCCTACTTATACCTCCAGAGGAGATCACGAATGTAAAATTAGAGAGATTCGAGGGCGCACGGAGGCTTTCCGGCAGTCGTTCTTCCCGCGAACCATACGCGAGTGGAACAGGAAAGGGAGGTAATGACAGTGACACGTAAAGTGCCCTCCGCCACACACGGCTGGGTGGCTTGCGGAGTATAAATGTAAATGTAGATGAAACATACAGCAACACATTCGTCACAGTTGTTGACGAAGAAGAGGCAGCGAGCATAGACACCAACCAGATGCAGACTTCCAACAGAGACACCGGCTACGCAGCCTGAGTGAGGTTGTAGCTTGGGTGGCCGCAGAGCGGCGACAAGACAAGGCGCGGCAGGCTGTCGGTCGCTGACTACTGTCAGACCAGCACTCAGCAGGTTGGGCGCTGCTCACGGTCGGACACCGCCTGCGGGGGGCATCGCCGTGACATCAGCCTCACATCTGGCGTCGCCTCTGGCCAAAGCGGATGTCGCGAGCCTGTTAGTGTAGGTGGACGTGGACGTGTAGCGCACTCGGGGCGCGGAGCTTCTGTTGGAGGCCGCGCTGTGTGTGTGTGTGTGTGTGTGTGTGTGTACGCCACCCACCACACAGTAGCGGCGGGCGGTAGCTGCGTTCCTAGGGAGCTCTCTCGTGCGCTAACGTAGGCGTGAGCGCATGATTCATAAACGTATCAACGTACGCGATGAACGTATTTTTACGCAATTTTTACGCAATGATCCCATTTTCGTTACCGCGTCCTCATTTTGATTCATGTATGTATAGTTGCAGGCTCCTTTGCGCATCTGAAGACGTCCCGTAAATGTGAAAGAAGTATTAGAAAACTATTTCTCGCACACAAGTACGTATGTCGTATTTTTTAACGAAAATATAACGTTAGCAGTCACCAAGTTTTGCTTCTGTCAAAATATATTTCGTATGTGCACTGCCTCATGTTGCAGTGCAGATGCAGGTTTGGAATTCTTTATATACTAAGGACAAATGGAATGGTGATAAAGGTTTCGAATCTACGCCACGTCACACTTCCACTCCGCGGAAAGAATACCGTACAATATTTAATGAAAATATTCTAGGCATACTCGACATCAACTAGTTTCAAAATTGCTTGATTGCTCGCTTGAACCATGATATTCCGGAAACAAACAATAACTGCTCACGTATGTGTTAATTCTTATGTTTTGTTTCCTTCGGCCAGCTATCGGTATGCATGCGACAGCATGCGTATCTAATATGTTCGAAATCGCCACGCATAAAAACAGGATTTTCTGGCGATCACACCTCAGGTTCTATTGGGACAAGCGTTTTCGATAGTTAGGTATCATTTGTATGCGAACAAAAGGATCGTCTTAGTGCCACCATCCTACAATACAAAGTAGGGGTATCATACACTTCCTCCTGCTTGGGCAAATGGAGCAAATCGATTGATTCTTTCTGAATTTCGTATGGTCTGTGGTGTGCATCATGGGACTTACGGAAGCATCATTAGTTCTTGGGCGGTTCCTCGGAAAATACCACAAAAGAGTTTTTGTTCATATTTTCACCGTCACCAGCAGCCCAAAACCCAACCGAGGATTCCAAGATGGCTATCCACAGCAAATGGCTGAAATTCTTACGATGTATTCCTAAGATCACGATCTCGAACAACCCTGAAAATTTTCTTGATATCTTCGTCCGTTTCCAAGACACAGTGGTTCAAAATTACCCAACTTCTACACTTCTCCCGGGACATTGAGAAATCTAAATAATAAATAACCGCAGAAAATTGTTCAAATTTTACCGGAATATTCTCTAGACATTTATCTAGAAGACCCTTTTCCCCGATTTCACAAATCTTTGTCCATATCAAATGTCGCTGGATGATTTTGATATACCGAGGCTCCCTGGTACATTAAAACTGTACCAGACTGTCATTCGAACACTGATTGTATACCTTTCGCGTGCATTTCTCTTTCTCTGACATTCCGTCTGTCATCACAGTATACAAATAATGGGTAACACAAGCTTTCGGAAGTGGTGTTAATTTCAAACCAATTTGTAGAAGATGAAATGAACACTGATAATTTGCTAGACGTAAGTATTTATAACAAATCAGTCGTGGAATACGAAAAGCTTCGAAAACAGTTTATACGTATCTGTAGGCAGGATATGGTCATGCTTAACGCAATTTCTGTACAGATTATGGTTGGCAATATTGCCGCACCATCCGCAAGCCAATTATTCACATCCAAATTGGAGCCCTAATTTTGTGTCTGAAAACTTAACGTTTCTGTGATTGTTACTGAAAGTGCAAAATACACGTGGGCGAATCTTAGTGACCACGATGTTTAATTGTATTTTATTAAAGTTGCCGTACAATGAAATTGTTTCAAGACGCACTTTTAGACGTATAAAAATTATAGACTAATCACCACTTTTTAATTTATGGGCCACTGGGATTTGTTCTGCAATTGCAATATTCGTTATATTTTTTAGGCATCTGGTTCCACGCAAACAACGAAATTCATTGGCACTGTCCACGAATTTCCACGTGATATAACCCTTTAATTCTTTTCTGTTTATTAGCTTAAATTGTTATTCTGTAACCTATTCAACCGACTGCTCTCACATTTAATAATTATGAGATTATCGTTTCGGTTTTCAGAATCATTTCGTTCCGCTGTCGCAGCAAAAACATTTAGGAAAACACTACAGAATACCCGTTCACATTGCGATCTCGCTTCGCTGTTCGCTATTGTAGATCAGATAGTGTACAACATTCCTACCAAGAAAGGAAAGTTATGCGCTTCGACGCACATACCCATTTTCCCTATTGCGCCTTTCAGTTTTCCTATTCAATGTGATATCTGCACCAAAATCAAAATATTCGTCGGAGATTTTTTTGTTACGTTATACATCTTTTGTCATTTACCATGAAGCATAAGTTCTTTGTATGAAAAGTGCGTTACGCTATACAGCAATCTGTTCGTATGCAACGTCACAGACTTCGCCAAATCACAAGCAGATTGTCACGTTCCAACCTAACCAAGACCTCAGACAACGCTAACAGATCAGTCTTGACACAACAACCAAGATTTGGCGCGGGGGAGGGGCACAACTAGCGCCCTCGAACCAACTTGGTGTATTAGTCGATGAGCTCACATTCGGAATTTTTGTCCAGCCTTCCAAAATATGATTTTCTGTAGTTTCTCTAAATCACTTCAGGTGAATACCTGGATGATTCCTTTATAAATAATCTCCTTCATTCTTTCTCAGTCCGTCCCCTACGCTACTTGTTTACAGGGCGCTATACCACAATTTTATTTCCATTTAACATACTGATATTTACATAGCTGAAGAGAACGGAGACAATGATCTAACTTGCAGATAAAAGTGATAATTTTTCTGTTATACGACGAGATTAGAGGCGAAATATAAGGTAGGATATTACAATGACGATGATGAAACCGGCTATGCCCTCCCTAAAGGAACCAACCCGTCAATGGGATTAATTGATTTAGGAAAGTGGAGCAAACTCTAGCTCCGAACTGCCAGGCGAGCGTTTGGATCCCGTTCTTCCCCAAAGCGAGTACAGTGCATTAACCTTCGCGTCACTTCGCTCGGTGTAGTCACTGCAGATGCGGAATTCGAACCCACAACCTCAGCTTTACGGAGGCAGTCGTGACACCTCGGGGAAGACGGATGTCAGGACGGAATGAATTTGCTGCCGTGATTCTCTTTGGGAGACATATCGCCTGTACTGAACACACGACATGGTTCTCACGCAACAGGTGTCCTGTCAATGGGAGTCGCCCAACACACTGCAGATCTCACGAGCTGCGACATAGTCGCGTATACGAACAGTGATACAATGCTGTCAAATGCTTTTTATTCCAGTCTTTGATCACAATATCAATTCTTTTGACGATGACCGGTTTCAGTCCGTGATGACCATCCTCAGATCTACAATATACAAATATATACACCTATCATAGTTACCAATATTTAAAAGTCTGCTACGTGTATTTTACCTAATGTGTTTTTATCAGATTATGCTTTTTGCGTAAATGATGGCTACGTCTAAGCCCACAGTAGCGACATCTAGGTAGGATGTAGGCAAAAAGATTTCTGGTAGCTACTATACTTCAGTTGCCAGTAGCAATAATGACTGTGTGGGCGATGTGGCCTGTTCTACACCTTATTCTGTACTGACTATATTTATATCGTTGGACGATGCCATTATGGCCTTACCACTTTAGGACATGGTGTAGAAAAGGTACGTTTTACTGTATTTTATCTGTACATTTCCCTGGTTGTATGATAGTATATTGTGATACGCGTTGCTGTATTGCGTTGAAAGACACACTGCTCACTAGGTGTATTTATTTGTGTATTATAGATCTGAGGATGGTCATCACGGCCTGAAACCCGTCATCGTCAAAAGGATTGATATTGTGATCAAAGACTGGAATAAAAAACACTTGATACTGCAGATCGCTGTAGCGTTCGCCATTCTGGTTTCACACACTTGGCTACTGACCGCACTGCATACAACCAGTCCTTTTTACAGGCGTTGTAATGTCCCGTGAGCTGCTGCCTGTGTAACGGGAACGGTCCAGGACGTCCGGTACCATTGCAGTATTGGTCTCCTGTCATTCTGTTAACGGACAAGGCACAGGTGCAGAAGTGGTCTGCAGGTCTCCGCGCTCAACCAAGTTTCGGCTTCACGATCACAGAGCGGGAAGCGTTTAGTGAGCTCTTGTGAGGCAGACGGGCTCCCGGAGTCAATCCCGACGAACGTCAGTCGCTCACCTTACACATTACTGTGTCTTACTACAGGAGCATGTTGTACCTTTTAATTTTATACTAAATGCTCTGATCATTGTGGTTCCCATACTGGTGGCAGAAACAAGACTGTTGTTCAACAGAAAATTATACCCTGACAGATGTTATTGCCAACGTGCGGTATCTGCGAGTTACTAACTGAACTGCTCTATGGCAATAGGGCTGTATGCATTGCGATTGACCATCATCCATTGGCACTAAATGGTAAGGTCTCACAGTTGAGGTACGCCTTTTCTACGAATGAAATGGCTGACACGTTCGTAGCTGTTGTCATAGCCGGAGAAGTGTTTTTTTCTTGCCGAAATATCAGTAAAAAAACTACGCTTCATCTTTTCCTACTGTACTCACGTCGCTCGACAGACTCACTGTAGTCATCAGACCCCAGGCAGCTTTTCGATTGCGCCTGTTCCAACTAACTGGCAGTGCTAATGTACAATCAATAAAGACGCGAGGATCAAGGTTCTACCACTTCTCAACACAGGCCCTTGCGCCTCTAACATAGTCCACTAAGGGTGCGTAAGGACACTGGGGACTGTTCGTGTTTTTCAACACAGACGTGAACTACCTGCGGTTTTGAAATAAAACTATTATACAGCTACATATATTTCTGTATAAATTAGCATCAGACGTATGTGACGTGGATAAGTTTCCGTTGATCCTTAAATTTACCAGCCGACGCTTTTAATAGTAAATTAAGTCATTCAAGATCCTAAGCGGAATACTTCAACCAGTTACCTAGTCACAAGGCTGGAAGAGAATTAAGAGCACAGCCAGTAGTCTGCGCCATTTTTTTCATAACAAATATGTACCGAATGGAATTTGACAGAAGAAACGATGTACTTCTATCCGTCTCCACTCGGGGACGATAGTGACGGTACTTTTTTAGTTCTTGCGCGCATTAATGTTATAATCCGAATCGTGATGTTGACACTACACTTAGCACGTGATGAGCGCAATCTTAGTCACTGAACTGCGTTGCCCGTGTGCTTGCCGCTCACGGGCGACACACGACGCTCCGCCGCCGCTACCAGTGTTGGTACTCACCGCTCTCTCGGCCTGTATCTGGTCCTCGTGGCCCAGCACGTTGGGCATGGTGGTGAGGTTGTAGCCGAGCCCCTGGCACGCGGGGATGTTGATGCGCTCGCAGCGCAGCGCGCGCGCGCCGCCCGCCGTCAGCAGCAGCAGCGCCAGACACAAGCACCCTCCGCCGCGCGCTCCGCCGCCGCTTGGCGCCCGCACCACACCGTCTCGCATGACGGAATGCCCGGCCGGCTCTGGCTCCGGCCCCAGCGTCGAGTGCGCGCCGCCGGCAGCGGTGGGGCAGCAGGAGGGGGCGGGGGGGGGGGGGGGACTGTGGGGTGAGGAAGGGGGAGGACAAAGCGCGCCGCGGCTCCTCACAGGACGCCGCCGCCAGAGCCACCTGCGGGGCCAGCCTTTCAGCCCAGCCGTGCCGAGACTCCGTCGCCCACATCCCGACTAGACTCCTGCTCGTACAGGTTCCCAAACTTTCTTAGACCATTACACTTGAGTGGAATCAGGCGTTAGCTAGTGTCCACCCACCCGCTCCCCCTCACCCCCTTGCCGGTTGTTGCTCTCCTCTCTCTCCCACATTATCATCAACTTTTGCACCTAACTAAACTGCAGAATTGACTTTCCTTGGAACACCTTTATTTCTAACATTATCAAAGATGAGTGAGATTTAGGGTGCGAGCACCAATCAGGAATAAGGCCGGTATTACACTATCAAATTTCTTTGTCAAATATCTTTGTCAAAGGTATTTGATGGTGTAATAGGAACTTTGACAAATGTCGTCCAATATTTGATCAAATCTAGGGCCTCGTTGTAGATTTGATCAAAGAAATCGCTTGTCTTCTATTCACTGCAATGTGACATGCTACCACATGGAGCGCTAGCATCGCTGCAGCGTTCTGTCGTCTGTAGTGTTTTTATAAACATTGCCGGTAAATACAATTGGTGTGTGCCGACAACTACAAAATTAATAGAGATGTATGAAGCTGATGAGGCGCTTTACAAAGTTAGGCACCCTGAATACAAAAATAGATTAAGAAGATTGGAGACCTGACCTGACCTGACCTGACCTGACCTGACCTAACCTAACCTAACCTAACCTCCCTCCTGTAGCAAGGAATCGGGGTGTTACAGGGAGCCTGTCTTCTGAAGATGTAGCAGTTCTTAAGTGAATATTGTGCTTTGTGATATGAGGATACACTTCACTGACCACATACAGAAATGTATGCTCATCCATTCTTAAGTAATTGATGTACGACTTGACGTCTTCCACTGTAAGCTCACGTAACAAGTTTTGTTGAATGCTTTTATCGTGTCGTCGTAAAACCCACGGCTTCCCCCCAGATTAGATTAGTTTTTCGTTCCATAGATCCGTCCTGAGGAGATCCTCGTGGATGTGGAACATGTCAATTTTTTTAAAGCTGTAACAACAATACTAATAGTATGAATAAATACAATACATAATTTGTTTCTATTAAAAGTTTCGTCAATGGAGTAGGAGTTGGCCACTAGTAAGTCTTTCAGGCTCCTTTTAAACTGATCTTTATTTGTGACTAAATTTTTTATGTTTGCTGGCAAACTATTGAAGATGAGTGTTCCTGAGTAGTGGATCCCTTTTTGAACTGAAGTAAATGCTTTTAAGTCCTTGTGCAGATCATTTTTGTTTCTGGTATTGTATGTATGAACTGAGTTGTTTGTTGGAAAAACAGAATATTATTTAGGACAAATTTCATTAAGGAGTAATTATACTGAGAGGAAGTAGTTAGTATACCCAGTTCTTTGAAGAGGTTTCTGCAGGACGTCCGTGTATTTACTCCACAAATAATACGTATTACATGCTTTTGGACTCTGAAAACTTTTGTTTGACTTGAAGAATTACCCCAAAATATTATACCATATGACATTATGGAATGACAGTAGGCAAAGTATGCAAAGCTTTTTCATTTTTATGTTGCCTATGTCAGCTAACACTCGAATTACAAATACAGATTTGTTAAGGCGTTTCTGCAGTTCTGTGGTGTGCTCCTCCCAACTCAATTTATTATCAAGTTGTAATCCCAGGAATTTAAGACTGTCAACCTGGTATGTATGGTTCCTTTTTTCCCCCCATTTCTTTTCCGCATGTGCGCACAATGCAATTGCGGTACGTGCAACTGCTGCGGTTAATAACAAGTTGTTGTCAGCCATCTTGAAGTTTGACGAGAAATTTGATGACAGTGTAATACCCCTTCTAGCGCTACGTCAAAGATCTTTGTCAAATATATTTGACGGAATATTTGATCACATCTTTGATCAAATCTTTGACAAAGAAATTTGATAGTGTAATGCCGGCCTAAGTGAAACTAAAGTAGTAAGTTACTAAGAGCGAAGGAAAACAAACTAAAGTAGTAAGTTACTAAGAGAGAAGGAATAAATTTTTCATATACTTCCGAAATAAATTTATTTACTCCATTACTGGTGGAGGGCATCATTGAAGAGTACAATACTACGTTACAAACTTCAGGACAAAATAAGGCCTAAATTTACTCCTAGGCAGTAGTAGGAGTAAAGTAAGAGAGTAAGGTGCGATCTTTTAGTTCTGTGTTTTAAGTGTGGGATTCTACGCATTACCTGGACTACGAAGAATACACTACTGGCCATTAAAATTGCTACACCACGAAGATGACGTGCTACAGACGCGAAATTTAAGAGACGCGAAATTTAAGCGCCAGGAAGAAGATGCTGTGATATGCAAATCATTAGCTTTTCAGAGCATTCACACAAGGTTGGCGACGGTGGCGACACCTACAACGTGCTGACATGAGGAAACTTTCCAACCGATTTCTCATACACAAACAGCAGCTGACCGGCGTTGCCTGGTGAAACGTTGTTGCGATGCCTCGTGTAAGGAGGAGAAATGCGTACCATCACGTTTCCGACTTTGGTAAAAGTCGGATTGTAGCCTATCGCGATTGCGCTTTATCGTATCGCGACATTGCTGCTCGCATTGGTCGAGATCCAATGACTGATAGCAGAATCTGGAATCGGTGGGTTCAGGAGGGTAATACGGAACGCCGTGCTGGATCCAAACGGCCTCGTATCACTAGCAGTCGAGATGACAGGCATCATATCCGCACGGCTGTAACGGATCGTGCAGACACGTCTCGATCCCTGAGTCAGCAGATGGGGACGTCTGCAAGACAACAACCATCTGCACGAACAGTTCGACGACGTCTGCAGCAGCATGGACTATCATCTCGGAGACCATGGCTAAGGTTACCCTCGACGCTGCATCACAGACAGGAGCGCCTGCGATGGTGTACTCAACGACGAACATGGGTGCACGAATGGCAAAACGTCATTTTTTCGGATGAATCCACGTTCTGCTTACAGCTTCATGACGGTCGCATCCGTGTTTGGCGACATCGCGGTGAACGCACATTGGAAGCGTGTATTCGTCATCGCCATACTGGCTTATCACACGGCGTGGTGGTATGGGGTGTCATTGGTTACACGTCTCAGTCACCTCTTGTTCGCATTGACGGCACTGTCTGGTCTGCTTCCCCCCCCCCCCCCCCCAAAAAAAAAAACCAAAATTTACTACGTAATTAAAGAGTGAATGAGTCACAGCTTTGCATAGTTGTTACATGACTAAGGGAGTGAAATATTTACTGTGTAATTAAAGAGTGGATGAGTTATATGATGCCTGAGTAGTTACATGACTAGGAGAATGTAACTTATACAGGAGGATGAACAAGGATGAATATGTTTTATTATTGTATTTTTTGTTGTTTTGGTGCCAGGCAGTCTTGGAAATTCTGAAAAAAATGAGTTCAGCATTGATGCAACTTCTTCTCAATATCTGATCTCTTCTCTGCAGGTGCCAAGCATGTCTGTTAGTATGGCATTCCATCTCCACTGGAACATTATGAAAAAAAGAAATACTGAACGCAATGAAATAAGACTGACCTTACTGTAATAGCCATACTTAAGAGTACTATTATTATATGCAGCTCATGTACTATGCAAATTATAGTGTTAACTTTCTAAGTAATGTCAACTTTCAAATAATTCTCACGGCTTACCAAAGCTAGCTTTGCTTTTATACATACTATTCTAACTAATACAGAAATATCTTTCAATTTGTTTGTTATAAATGTTGGTTTAGCTGGAAAAACCGTTAGTATGACCGAACACACAGTTTTCTCATGTCGGAAGGTAAAATTCACTTCGCATCTTGCATAAACGTAGGAGGTTCCTCTAGATTCATGAAAAGGAAAATGGTTTAAGACCTGAACTAAGGCATCTTCGACTACTGTGACGTTGTACAGTAAGGTCCGAACAGCGACAAGTTCTGGCGTGTTGAGCTCGTCCTAATTTTCTTGCTGTGGCAATTAACGATACGTCTTTCTGTAATCACAGTCTCCCAACCAACAGAGAAGTCTAGCCCTTACACAGTGTCCGAATGCGTAATTACCTCACACCATCCATGCTCCATCTTTTCCTCGGAAATCACAGTCCCAAATACATGTACACATATATACCATTTCTACAACAGCCATATTCGCTGGTTTCCCCATCCTTACTCCCTAAGCTACTTTCAGACCTCTCTCATAATGCAAAAGCTAATAAAAAGTTCATTGCGTGTTCCGTGCGCTATGCTAAGGAAATGGATCAATCCCTTGTGGCTCAAAGGCCTAGGCCCTAGTGCAAGTCTTTCTATTAGATGCCACATAGGTGACTTATACCAGGGACTCCGACCGGCACTGGATATCTACAGTTTAATGAGGAATGCGAACCGCATGTCGTTTCTGACGAATCATCATATCATTGAGAGGTGAAGACTAGGTTAAAGACGGACAGCAAGACGGGAATTCTATCTCGCAACTTTTCGAGTTCAAGACACGCGCTTTACCAACAGCCCACCAGGTCCGACCTGCCAAGGATTGAAAAACTGCTTCATAGTTGGAAGTTTCTATGCCAGAGTGAACCAACTACACATTTGGACATTTTGAGTTTGCTGTGGCAAATATTCACGTGCCATAACGAATCAAGTCTATGAGTTGACAGTGAGGGATATTTTTCATATTGTCACTTCTGACATATCTCCGATTTACGTCTTTCTATGTTGCGAAGGTGAACTAAGCCCAATGACAACATGATGGACCATCTCGTAGATGAAGGTTCACATGAGTCAAATGACAGCGATGTTAACTTTGAGTTTAGTTCCAGTGAGGAATACGTGCCATTCTCAGCCAGGTCAATCAAGTAGTGAAAGTTCTTTTTACACTTAAAACTACACAAACTTGGTTGAAAATAGTCTGTTGTGAAATGCAATTATGTGAGTCTATGGTTATATGCGAAAGTGTACTAACTACACGAGGGAATGCTGCGCTGAATTCTATGAAGTAAAATGTGAACTATGTCGTGGAATACACACAATCATCGATAGAGACATGGATTTGACCTGTTATTCTAGCCGTTGAACGTGGTGAATCTCAGGTTCACTTCTGCATGCCAAATGTACGCTACATCATCGTTTTGAATTCATATCTGTTTTACACTTCATTTAGTTTCTATGCATGCTGTGTTGGTTTCGTGAAGATACCAATTCTATATCATGCCCGTGACACATTCTCTCCCTATTTCTCGATTATACAAAACGTGCTACACTCCTTTGAACTCTCTCGATGTACTCCGTTAATCCTATCTGCTAAGGAATCCGCACCGCGCAACAGTACTCCAAAAGAGGACAGACAAACGTTGTGTAGGCAGTTTCTTTAGTAGATGTGTTGCATCTTCTAAGCGTTCTGCCAATAAATTGCAGTCATTGTTTCGCCTACTCCGCAACATTTTAAATATGTTCTTTCCAGTTTAAGTGTTCGTAATTGAAATTCCTAGGTGTTTAGCTGAATGTACGGCCTTTAGATATGATTGATTTATCGTGTAACCAAACTATAACGGACCCCTTTTAGCTCTCTGGTAGATGACCTCACATTTTCATTATTTAGGGTCAATTGCCAGTTTTCGCACCATACAGATATCTTTTCTAAATCGCTTTACAATTTGTTTTGATCTTCCATGACTTCAGTAAACGATAAACGACAGCATCATGTGCAAACAACCTAAGACAGCTGCTCAGATTGTCTCCCAAATCGTTTATATACATAAGTATCAGCAAAGGGCCTAAACACTACGTTAGGGAACGCCAGAAATCACTTCTGTTTTACTCGATGACTTTCCGTCAGTTACTGCGAACTGTGACCTCTCTGACGGGATATCACGAATCTAGTCGCTTAACTGAGAGGATATTCCAAAAACACGCCATTACAAGCCGCCTGTGAAGCACAGTGTCAGCAGCCTTCTGAAAATCTAAAATTCGGAATCAATTTGAAATACCTTGTCAATAGCACTCAACACTTCGTGTGAGTAAAGAACTAGTTGTGTTTCACAAGAACAATGTTTTCTAAATCCTTATTGACTTTGTATCAACAGACCATTCGAATACAATATATGTTCCATAATCCTGCTGTATATCGACGTTAGTGATATGGGCCTGTAGTTTAATGGTTCGCTGCTATAGCCTTTCTTGAATGTTGGTGTGATCTGTGCAACTTCGCAGTCTTTGGGTACGGAACGAGCGGTTGTATAGGACTGTTAAGTATGGGGCTGCTGGATCAGGACACTCTGAAAGGAACGTAAATGGTGTACAGTCTGGACCTGAAGACTTGCTTTTATTAAGTGATTTAAGTTGGTGCACCACTTCGAGGTTATCTACTTCTAAGCTGCGCATGTTGACAGCTGTTCTTGATTCGAATTCAGGGATATTTACTCCGTCTTCTTTGGTAAAGGAATTTCAGAAGGCTGTGTTTAGTAACTCTGCTTTTGCTATAGCATGGATAAGGGATTGAGCGTGTCTTTCCGCTAGCATAATTCACGTACGACCAGAATCTCTTAGGATTTTCTGCAAGGTTTCATTGTGGAAACTACTTTAAGCATCTCTCATTGAAGTCCGCGCTAAATGTCGTGGTTCCGCCAAAGATCGTCAGTCTTGGACATTTTGAGTTCGTTTAAATTTGGCACGCTTTTCTCGTTGTTGCTGTAACATTGTTCTGACCCGTTTTGCGTATTATGGGGGATCAGTTCCGTCGTTTGTTAACTTATTTGGTATAACTCTCTCATTGCTGCCGATATTATTTCTCTGAATTCGAGCCACATCTGATCTACAGTTTCATTGTTAATTAGGAGATTGTCTCTCAGGAATCGCGTCAAGTGAAATTTTATCTGCGTTTTCGAATATGTAGATTTTTCCTATATTTTTGGAGGATATGGGACTTACGGTATTCGATCTCGCTATGGCAACACTGTATCCGTTTTGGTGCTCGTTATTGGCTCAGGATTATTTGTTGCTACGAGGTCAAGGGCGTTTTCACAACCGGTTACTACTCGAGTGGGCTCATGAACTAATTGCTCGAAATAATTTTCAGAGAATGCGTCTAGCACAATTTCGGATGATGTTTTATGCGTACCTCGGTATTGAAACATGTATTTTCGCCAACATATCATCGGTAAATTGAAGTCACCACCAGCGATAACTGTAATAGTCGGAAACTTTTTTGAAATTAGACTCAAGTTTTCTTTGGACCTTTCAGCAATTGTACCATCTGAATTGGGAGGTCGGTAAAAGGTTCCAATTAGTATTTTATTCCTGTTGCCAAGAATGACCTCTACCCATACTAACTCACAGGAACTATCTGCTTCAGTTTCGCTACAAGATAAACTACTTCTAACAGCAACGAACACGCTACGGCCACTGTGTGTAGCCTATCCTTTCTGAACACCGTTAGGTCCTTCGCAAACGTTTCGGCTGAACTTATCTCCTATAATGATTTGAGCAGCTCTGCTTTCCATTAGCGCCTGGAGGTCTGGTACCTTCCCAATACAGCTACGACAACTTACACAACTGTTATACCGATGGTTCCTGTATCTACGTTCTTCCTGTGTTCGGACTGCACTCCTTGTGACTGAAGCCCCCTTCTTGTGTTTTCCCGAGACCCTCTAACTTAAAATACCGCCCAGTCCACACCACACAGCCCCGCTACCCGTGTAGACGTCTGCTGCGTGTAGAGCACGCCCGACCTATCCAGCGGAACATAGTGTGACTGAGCTTTGTGTGTGTTTACAATAGACTGAAAAAATTGTTCAAATGGCTCTGAGCACTATGTGACTTAACATCTCAGGTCATCAGTCCCCTAGAACTTAGAACTACTTAAACCTAACTAACCTAAGGACATCACACTCATCCATGCCCGAGGCAGGATTCGAATCTTCGACCGTAGCGGTCGCGCGGTTCCAGACTGAAGCGCCTAGAACCGCTCGGCCACACCCGCCGGCTACAACAGACTGACATTAGCACTCCACCCCCACATAAATCCGTGTGTGTGGATGTGTTTTAGAGTTGGAGCAGAATGAATATATGTTGGAGAGAGATAGAGACAGTCGAAGATGTGGCCATCACAGATACTGTCCAATCACGTAGTCATGGGGCGGTGGGCTATGTCTCTCTCACAGCTGAATCGCCGGGGTGACTCGGCAGCTCTGCCTGCTGGCCTGCAACATCTGTCGCCGCGCTCTGTTTAACATTGTACTGTCAAAAATTATTGTTATTTAAACAAACATTTACACTCTTACTATAAAGTGGCCTTGGTGACTTTAAAAGGAATTTCCATCATTAGCATGTGCTTTACGTAGCACCATGCACCCAGCAAAAAAAAAAAAAAAATGTAATGGGGTATCCACATCACAGCACACACATAAAATACTGCGTAATTACATCCAGACTTAGAGGGTATGGCCAAAAGTGCTGTCTTCTTGAGTCTTTACCAAGATTTTTGTCGCTACTGATAAGAAATATCGACTAACCTGTGTTTGACCAGTGGTGTTATTATAAAATATTATCCATCATTCTACAATTGTAATTATTTAACGTGGAAATCGATTATGCAATCTCGTGGTCCTGTAAAATACTACAGTACAATTTATAAACACCCCGCACAGAGTGCTATTGATAAAAACATTTGTTTTTTTATCATATTTTTAAAACATACGTCGGATGCTAGTAGCGTCTTGATACAGCCACGTGCCTCTATCTCCAAATACCGGCCACAGCGTTGTAGGTGGGCCTTGTGGGATAGCGGCTGCCTGATGCCTCTGGACATTGTGCCAGGCTCTTGTGAGCCCTCGCTGGCAGAGTAAAGAAATCATTCTCCACCACATTCTATTAATATTATTAATATTATTGATAGTGCGAAAGCAATGCATAGCGTGATAGCTACCAGACGCTGAGCGTTGCTATGACCATGGATATAAGTTTCCCCAGTCTGTAGTCTAACACCTGAAGTCCTTTTAAATGATCTTGAGGTAAGATCGTCATCTGCCCCTAATAACCTACTGCGTTATAACACTGGAAGTGATGCGCCGTCCAGTGTTTAACTGTCTTCATACCAGTAATGCTATACGTGTTACTTGTACCACTGTCTCTGCACACCTCTCCTATGACTAGCTTAGCTGCTGAGAACCAGCTGCCAGGAGCTCCGACGAGAGTGCGAGTTAGACGTCGCATATCTGTGCTGAACCTGCTCGTCCACATAAAGTAGATAATGCGGTCAGCGGGAAGTAGCTGCTCGGCAAAAGACACAGACCATCGTGAAGAATAAGGACCCAGCCTAGATGAACAGCAGTGCATCAGAATACCGAGTGTATTAACTTTAATTACAACTAAAGATATACAGTGCGTATCTTTATAACCCATTATCTGCCATGACTGTCAATTTTTAAGGCAGAGGTTCGATATATGGTACTGCATACTGACATTGCCGAATATTCCTTTAAAACTACAGTCTTCCACAGAGTATACACAACCAGCTGAAAAATGACACTTATGTATTATACACATCTCATATATGTTAACAATCGTATCCTAGATTATACGGAGCCGGCCGGAGTGGCAGAGCGGTTCTAGGCGCTACAGTCTGGAACCGCGCCACCGCTACGGTCGCAGGTTCGAATCCTGCCTCGGGTACGGCTGTGTGATGTCCTTAGGTTAGTTAGGTTTAAGTAGTTCTAAGTTCTAGGGGACTGATGACCTCAGAAGTTAAGTCCCATAGTGCTCAGAGCCATTTGAACAATTTGAACCATTATACGTATATTCAACTCTATTAACGTTATTGCTTTGTTTGTAGGATCATAGAGACAATGGCTCTAAATAGACTTTTTTTCATAATCTTAACGCTAGCATGAACCTCTATGAAGGCAGCGCTTTTGCCAGACATAGCAACTGCAAATAACAAAAACATGCCTCTCAGTCGTGGTTCTATAGGAAGTATCTGATTCCAGTAACGTGGATGACGAATGGATTGAACGAATAGCCGGTGATCCACTCCATTCAACCTTTAGCAATTGCTCTGTTAAAACTGCTGTAATGTATACACATCTCATTCTGATTTAGACCTATAATTTGTTTATGATGAACAGATAAACATCCAGTTGAGCAACGTAGAAGTCCACTTTGTACGTGCAGGGCAACTACTGGAATCCATATTCCCACATTAAATACTTAGATTTATAGGCGTACAGAGCATAATTTTATAAGTCATTATATGTCCTGGCTGCTTGGAATATGTGTTCCTCTGCACAAGTCAAGTATAATATCTCCCATCTCATCTTCATCTACGTCCACTTCCCTTTGTATGATATTGCCTTCAAGTTCATCTCCCTTGATTAGATCCTCTAAATACTCTTTCCACTTCTCTGCTTAAGAGTGGTTTTCCGTCTGTTCTCTCGATATTCATACAACTGTTTCTCTTTTCTTGTTTAATCTTCCCCTAGGGGGTATCTACCTTTCCCCAAATGAAACACGCTTCTAAATCCTTACATTACTAAATCCTAATTTTGTAGAAGCTTGTGTTCCCTTTCGTCTGCTTCATTTTTAAATTTTCTGCTTTCGTCAGTTAAATTCAGTATCTCTGTGACATCCAAGGCTTTATACTAGGCGTTGTCTTTTTATCTGGTTGATCCTCTGCTGCCTTCACTATTTCATCTCTCAAAGCTATCCATTCGTCTTCTACTGTATTCCTTTCCCCTGATCTTGTCAACCGTTGTGTAATGCTCCCTCTGAAACTCTCAGTAACCTCTGGTTCTTTCTACTTAGCCAGGTCCCGTCTCTTTAGTTTCTGACCTTTTTACAATTTCGTCAGTTTTAATCTACAGTCGATATCGAAGAAATTGTTGTCAGAGTCCACATCTACTGCTGGAAATGTCTTACAATTTAAAGTCTGGTTCCGAAATCTCTGTATTACCATTATATAATCAATCTGAAACCTTTCGGTGTCTCCAGGTCTCTTCCAAGTATACAACCTTCTTTGATAATTCTCAAATAAAGTGTCAGCGATGATTAAATTATGCTCTGTGCAAAATGATTTAAAAGTAGGCATTACGCAGGTTTTCAACATGACCGAAACTGGAAGTTTTTATGGCTACTTACAAGTCGGCATTTGTCTTCCAAAATATTAAGAGTACTCTGTTCTCCCAGGTCTTGCCTTGTTCCCCCTCCCCCCCCCCCTCCCCACCTCCCCTTACAAACTATCGTATGGGCGCTCTTGATCATGACTTCAATGTAATATACTTCTAGATTGGTAAATTAGACAAATATGGCATATTTCATAAGTGACGTAATATTGATTCTATAAAACAAAATTGAGTATAAAGTTGTTTTTCATATTTTGTTGTGAAATTTTAGGAAGTCTACTTCTCGTAGTATAGCCTGGTAACGTGTAAAAAATATGGACATATACTCGACTAACTTTACGCTGCAGTCCGGAACCGCGGGACTGCTACGGTCGCAGGTTCGAATCCTGCCTCGGGCATGGGTGTGTGTGATGTCCTTAGGTTAGTTAGGTTTAAATAGTTCTAAGTTCTAGGGGACTTATGACCTAAGATGTTGAGTCCCATAGTGCTCAGAGCCATTTGAACCATTTGACTAACTTTATGCACGGTGGAACATTGCTAGATTGCTACAACGTTATGTAAATACCCAAAAACACGAATCAGACACTATATATTGGTAAATAGGCAGAATCTACATCTGCATCCAGATCTATATGTACTATCTCTGAAAATAAGATGGTATCGTTAAGTTCCGGAATCTGGAAAAGTTACGTAAGATCTTGATTTATTATAGTCACATGAAATTTGTTGTAACGTGTTGTATCGCATACTATATCGCCTCAGTAGGAACGGCGCCGTAGTGTTCAAAAATGGCTCTGAGCACTATGGGACTCAACTTCTGAGGTCATTAGTCCCCTAGAACTTAGAACTAGTTAAACCTAACTAACCTAAGGACATCACAAACATCCATGCCCGAGGCAGGATTCGAACCTGCGACCGTAGCGGTCTTGCGGTTCCAGACTGCAGCGCCTTTAACCGCACGGCCACTTCGGCCGGCGCGCCGTAGTGTTATCGGCGCATACCAGCGTATAGCGCAAGTCAACTTGAGGCAACAGGCTACGCAACCGTCAGCCGTTCAAGGGCTAGTTTTGTTTTGTGCTGTGCGCAGAGGTGCGCTACTGTGATAGTTCTGACTTCTGAGTGCCTGCTGTTCTATTGTTGTCGTCCAACATTGAGTTGGCGGCTGGTGTGCTAGACTGTGGCCTTTCTGTTCTCTGTTACAGTGTGCGATAGCCGACTGCAACCGCTGTCGTCAACAAGTCACTCCCCCTAGCAGCCGTGTGCGGCAGTTTCCTGCAATCGAAGAAAGCCTTCTGCACTCATTATTCGGTGCAACGTATGAACGCAGTGGTTGCGTGTCCTCGGAGATGAAGTGTCCTACGCACTGGCCACCCGCCGTTATATACACTACTGGCCATTAAAATTGCTACACCAAGAAGAAGTGCAGATGATAAACGAGTATTCATTGGACAAGTATACTATACTAGAACTGACATGTGATTACATTTTCACGCAATTTGGGTGCATAGATCCTGAGAAATCAGCACCCAGAACAACCACCTCTGGCCATAATAACAGCCTCGATACGCCTGGGCACTGAGTCAAACAGAGCTTGGATGGCGTGTATAGGTACAGCTGCCCATGCAGCTTCAACACGATACCACAGTTCATCAAGAGTAGTGACTGGCATATTGTGACGAGCCAGTTGCTCGGCCACCATTGACCAGACGTTTTCAGTTGGTGAGAGATCTGGAGAATGTGCTGGTCAGGGCAGCAGTCGAACATTTTCTGTATCCAGAAAGGCCCGTACAGGACCTGCAACATGCGGTCGTGCGTTATCCTGCTGAAGTGTAGGGTTTCGCAGGGATCGAATGAAGAGTAGAGCCACGGTTCGTAACACATCTGAAATGTAACGTCCACTGTTCAAAGTGCCGTCAATGCGAACAAGAGGTGACCGAGACGTGTAACCAATGGCACCCCATAACATCACGCCAGGTGATACGCCAGAATACACGCTTCGAGTGTGCGTTCACCGCTATGTCTCCAGACACGGATGCGACCGTCATGATACTGTAAACAGAACCTGGATTCATCCGAAAAAATGACGTTTTGCCATTCGTGCACCCAGGTTCGTCGTTGAGTACACCATCGCAACCGCTCCTGTCTGTGATGCAGCGTCAAGGGTAACCACAGCCATGGTCTCCGAGCTGATAGTCCATGCTGCTGCAAACGTCGTCTGACTGTTCGTGCAGGTGGTTGTTGTCTTGCAAACGTCCCCATCTGTTGACTAAGGGATCGAGACGTGGCTACACGATCCGTTACAGCCATGCGGATAAGATGCCTATCATCTCGACTGCTAGTGATACGAGGCCGTTGGGATCCAGTACGGCGTTCTTCCGTATTACCCTCCTGAACCCACCGATTCCATATTCTGCTAACAGTCATTGGATCTCGACCAACGCGAGCAGCAATGTCGCGATACGTTAAACCGCAATCGCGATAGGCTACAATCCGACCTTTATCAAAGTCGGAAACGTGATGGTACGCATTTCTCCTCCTTACACGAGGCATCACAACAACGTTTCACCAGGCAACGTCGGTCAACTGCTGTTCGTGTATGAGAAATCGGATGGAAACTTTCCTCATGTCAGCACGTTGTAGGTGTCGCCACCGGCGTCAACCTTGTGTGAATGCTCTGAAAAGCTAATCATTTGCATATCACAGCATCTTCTTCCTGTCGGTTAAATTTTGTGTCTGTTGCACGTCACCTTCGTGGTGTAGCAATTTTAATAACCAGTAGTGTAGATGGGGACTAAAGCGCTGATACACCGCGGGGGTGTGCCCGACCTAAGTTCGACTGTCACGCTGACGGCCACTGTGAGGTGTGATAACGTCAAGGCCGTGTGACAGGCTGAACTGTTCCAGCCTTTGCTCTCTGTCAGACACGGCAGGTGTCTGATTCGTTACGCAATACTGCAGAACTATGGTTAGCCTGCAGGTCAGATAACAGCGCGCTGAAACTCAAAATTGCAAAATGTGCATGATCGTCACAGAGCAGAGACAGATCTGTTTAAGGGAAGCTGTTCGTTTTGTATGTATCTGTGTGTGCGCGAGAAACAGAGAGTTAGACAGAGAGAGGGAGAGAGAGACAGGATCCGCTTTTGAGTCGCCGGCCGCAAAAACACGCCTTCCTGCCCCGCCACTGACTGCTTGCGTTGCGTCGGTCCGGTCGCTGCTGCGATCCACTCCGTAACTGCCCCTGTCGGCCGCAGATTACTTCTTTATTCCCACCCGCATGCGCGATGTATTCTGGAGTGTATCACCGACAGTACGACTTAAGATTCAACTTTTTTTCCCTCCCGTACTGGCCCAGCGTGATCAAAAGAGCCCCGAAACCTGTCCCCCGGCATTGCAGATAATCTCCCGGCCCGGCCGGCGACTGGTTCTTTCTTGCAAACAGCAGCTGCACGATGTTCCACTTCCATCTGTTTAAAATTCTGCCGCCTGTGTCGCTGTTTCCCTTTCGCGTGTTCCGTTTCTCGTTTTAAGAGTAATAACGCCCTACACGGCTGTACACCCGTCGTTGTATAAAATCTCCGTCGGCTCACTTTATTCTCTTGCAACCTCCGAACTCCTTGTCGGTACATTGTCAGAGATTACTAATGTCTGCAAGTGAAAGCTGAAGGGAGGGAGGTTAGGTTCGACGTCTCGTCGACATCGAGGTCATTAGAAACGGAGCACAAACTCTGTTCGTGTAAAGTATGGGGTAGGAAATCGGCCGCGCCCTTTCAAAAGAACCAGCGCAGCATTTGCCTGGAGCGATTTAGAGAAATTATGGGAAACCTCAGCCCGCATGACCGCATGCGGGTTAGAATCGTCATCCATCTCACTGCAATTTTAAATGCAGCCAAAACCTCTCAGACAAACAGAAAAACGATGTAGCGTAAGGAGGGCTATGCGTGAAGCGTTCAGTGAATCCGAAAGGAAAATTCTATGTACTGACTTGACAGAAAATCCTAGGAAGTTCTGGTCTTACGTTAAAACAGTAAGTGGATCGAAACAGCATATCCAGACACTCTGGGATGATAATGGCATTGAAACAGGGGATGACACGCGTAAAGCTGAAATACTAAACACCTTTCTCCAAAGCTGTTTCACAGAGGAAGACCGCACAGCAGTGTCTTCTCTAAATCCTCGCACGAACGAAAAAATGGCTGACATCGAAATAACTGCCGGAGGAATACGCGAAAGAACTTGCCCCCCTTCTAACAGCCGTGTACCCCAAGTCTCTAGGGGAACGGAAGGTTCCAAATGATTGGAAAAGAGCACAGATGGTACCAGTTTTCAGGAAGGGTCGTCGAGCAGATGCGCAAAACTATAGGCCTATATCTCTGACATCGATCTGTTGTAGAATTTTAGAACATGTTTTTTCGTCGCGTATCATGTCATTTCTAAAAACCCAGAATCTACTCTGTAGGAATCAACATGGATTCCGGAAACAACGATCCTGTGAGACCCAACTCGCTTTATTTGTTCATGAGACCCAGAAAATATTAGATACAGGCTCCCAGGTAGATGCCATTTTCCTTGACTTCCGGAAGGCGTTGAATACAGTTTCGCACTGTGGCCTGATAAACAAAGTAGCAACCTACGGAATATCCGACCAGCTGTGTGGCTGGATTGACGAGTTCTTAGCAAACAGAACACAGAATGTTGTCCTCAATGGAGAGACGTCTACAGACGTTAAAGCAACCTCTGGCGTGCCACAGGGGAGTGTTATGGGACCATTGCTTTTCACAATATATATAAATGACCTAGTAGATAGTGTCGAAGTTCCATGCGTCTTTTTGCGGATGATGCTGTAGTATACAGAGAAGTTGCAGCATTAGAAAAATGCAGCGAAGTGCAGGAAGATCTGCAGCGGATAGGCACTTGGTGCAGGGAGTGGCAACTGACCCTTAACATAGACAAATGTAACGTATTGCGAATACATAGAAAGAAGGATCCTTTATTGTATGATTATATAATAGCGGAACAAACACTGGTAGCAGTTACTTCTGTAAAATATCTGGGAGTATACGTACGGAACGATTTGAAGTGGAATGATCATATAAAATTAGTTGTTAGTAAGGCGGGTGCCAGGTTGAGAATCATTGGGAGAGTCCTTAGAAAATGTAGTCCATCAACAAAGGAGGTGGCTTACAAACACTAGTTGGACCTATACTTGAGTATTGCTCATCAGTGTGGGATCCATACCAGGTCGGGTTGACAGAGGAGATAGAGAAGATCCAAAGAAGAGCGGCGCGCTTCGTCACGGGGTTATTTGGTAAGCGTGATAGCGTTACGGAGATGTTTAGCAAACTCTCGTGGCAGACTCTGCAAGACAGGCTCTCTCAATCGCGGTGTAGCTTGCTGTCCAGGTTTGGAGAGGGTGCGTTTCTGGATGAGGTATCGAATATATTGCTTCCCCTTACTTATACCTCCCGAGGAGATCACGAATGTAAAATTGGAGAGATTCGAGCGCGCACGGAGGCTTTCCGGCAGTCGTTCTTCCTACGAACCATACGCGACTGCAACAGGAAAGGGAGGTAATGACAGTGGCACGTAAAGTGCCATCCGCCACACACGGTTGGGTGGCTTGCGGAGTATAAATGTAGTTGTAGAAGAAATGCGAGTCCAGTGTGCCAATCACTGCGCCACCTCGCTCGATCAAGTGAAAGCGGTGCCCTTTGAAACGCTCCTCCTCTTCCGTTATCTCGGAGCTACCGCAGCGTCTGATGGAGTCCTATCACGGTTCCGGCCGGAGTCCACGAACTCTTAGCGCCGTGCGATGCGCGAGACAAACCGAGACCCCCGTGCACTCCCTCCCAAACGTTTGTTGCCGAATCTGGATACTTTCCATTCCCTGCTACACCTACGCTATAAAGCCAAACTAGGGTCGCCTGCCTCGCTTTGACCCGCGAGACAGGGTTCAAACAGTCTCTTCCTCTGCACCGCTGTTCAAAGCCCTGAAGTCAACTGATTGCCTCCAAAAGCTCCCAAGCTCGATCACTGAATTGGTCAACAAACACCGCAATCAGTCTCCACACCGTCAGCAACCGATTTCTCCCACCTCTTCTGTAAACAATACAGTAATACAGTCTAAAGCCAAAGAGGGTAATGGCATACACGGAAACTACAAATTTCAACTGAAGAAAAACCCGGTTCATTCTCTTCTAGCATCACTTACCGAGTCCGTTTCGTCCGCCAGATAACTTCTGGACCGGTACGGTCGCAGGTTCGAATCCTGCTTCGGGCATGGATGTGTGTGATGTCCTTAGGTTAGTTAGGTTTAAGTAGTTCTAAGTTCTAGGGGACTGATGACCTAAGAACTGAAGTCCCATAGTGCTCAGAGCCATTTGAACCATTTTTACTTAACAGTCCTTGTACGCTCGCTAACATCGAATCCCCCACCTCGAAAATGAGCAGTAGATGAAGACGTTTCCCACGCGCGCGAAAGGGAACACACTTTCGAACACTTCTGAACTTCCCACATCTACAGAAACAGCCTTGCTGCTCCGTGACTACGAACTCCTGGGAATACGCCCCCACACCACCACGACTCGGCCCCTGCACCCTGCACCCTAGCACTGCCATCGACCGACTCCTCCATTTCGCGAGCTGCCCACAGCTTCACGGCAGTATTTTCACATGCCGACATTTCGGCCAATCAGCCTCGAGAGTAGAAAGTAGTCACCGCGACTGGCCATTCCCAGCCAACACTCAGAGTACATCTGTAGAGCGCTGCTGTCTGTCGACACTTGCAGAAGTTTTTTTCCGAAAGGGTACTATGAAACGACAGCCTTTATTTTCAAGTCTAGTTCCTTAGGATCAAATTGAGGAGCAAGGAGCTGTGGTCATGGGACGTGTCAGTACATGAAATTACAACAGAAAAGTAATAATACACTCCTGGAAATTGAAATAAGAACACCGTGAATTCATTGTCCCAGGAAGGGGAAACTTTATTGACACATTCCTGGGGTCAGATACATCACATGATCACACTGACAGAACCACAGGCACATAGACACAGGCAACAGAGCATGCACAATGTCGGCACTAGTACAGTGTATATCCACCTTTCGCAGCAATGCAGGCTGCTATTCTCCCATGGAGACGATCGTAGAGATGCTGGATGTAGTCCTGTGGAACGGCTTGCCATGCCATTTCCACCTGGCGCCTCAGTTGGACCAGCGTTCGTGCTGGACGTGCAGACCGCGTGAGAAGACGCTTCATCCAGTCCCAAACATGCTCACTGGGGGACAGATCCGGAGATCTTGCTGGCCAGGGTAGTTGACTTACACCTTCTAGAGCACGTTGGGTGGCACGGGATACATGCGGACGTGCATTGTCCTGTTGGAACAGCAAGTTCCCTTGCCGGTCTAGGAATGATAGAACGATGGGTTCGATGACGGTTTGGATATACCGTGCACTATTCAGTGTCCCCTCGACGATCACCAGTGGTGTACGGCCAGTGTAGGAGATCGCTCCCCACACCATGATGCCGGGTGTTGGCCCTGTGTGCCTCGGTCGTATGCAGTCCTGATTGTGGCGCTCACCTGCATGGCGCCAAACACGCATACGACCATCATTGGCACCAAAGCAGAAGCGACTCTCATCGCTGAAGACGACACATCTCCATTCGTCCCTCCATTCACGCCTGTCGCGACACCACTGGAGGCGGGCTGCACGATGTTGGAGCGTGAGCGGAAGACGGCCTAACGGTGTGCGGGACCGTAGCCCAGCTTCATGGAGACGGTTGCGAATGGTCCTCGCCGATACCCCAGGAGCAACAGTGTCCCTAATTTGCTGGGAAGTGGCGGTGCGGTCCCCTACGGCACTGCGTAGGATCCTACGGTCTTGGCGTGCATCCGTGCGTCGCTGCGGTCCGGTCCCAGGTCGACGGGCACGTGCACCTTCCGCCGACCACTGGCGACAACATCGATGTACTGTGGAGACCTCACGCCCCACGTGTTGAGCAATTCGGCAGTACGTCCACCCGGCCTCCCGCATGCCCACTATACGCCCTCGCTCAAAGTCCGTCAACTGCACGTACGGTTCACGTCCACGCTGTCGCGGCATGCTACCAGTGTTAAAGACTGCGATGGAGCTCCGTATACCACGGCAAACTGGCTGACACTGACGGCGGCGGTGCACAAATGCTGCGCAGCTAGCGCCATTCGACGGCCAACACTGCGGTTCCTGGTGTGTCCGCTGCGCCGTGCGTGTGATCATTGCTTGTACAGCCCTCTCGCAGTGTCCGGAGCAAGTATGGTGGGTCTGACACACCGGTGTCAATGTGTTCTTTTTTCCATTTCCAGGAGTGTAGATAAGGCCCGGCCGGTTATTTTAACTCGTTAATAGTACACTGAAGAGCCAAAAAAAGGTACTCCTGCCTAGTATCGTGTAGGGCCCCAGCGAGCACGCAGAAGTGCCGCAAAACGGCGTGGCATGGACTCGACTAATGTCTGAAGCAACCAGCCCGGTTAGCCGTCCTTTCCGGATTGGGAAGGAGCGCCTGGTCCCCGCCACGAATCCGCCCGGCGGACTTGTGTCGAGGTCCGGTGAGCCGACCAGTCTGTGGATGGTTTTTAGGCGGTTTTCCATCTGCTTCGGCGAATGGGCTGGTTCCCCTTATTACGCCTCGGCTACACTATGTCGGCGATTGCTGCGCAAACAAGTTCTCCACATACGCGTACGCCACCGCCGCTGCAGAATATATTGGGGCATCAAGGATTGCCCAGTTTGAAAATAGAAGTTCAAGCCATAAGGCTACGCCTTCAATGACAAAAATTGACATTAAAACAATAGCTTCTTGGCTGTCTTGTTTTTTTTCTGCTTTTAAATAATTTAAAAAGACATTGAGTGGATGATAACATTTTTAATTTTTTTATTTTTTATTTTGGTTTTTTTCTCACATTCGCTCACACATTCACACGATATATACATTGTGCACACTTATACATATTACAGTTAACACACTCTCACACTCATTCATTCACCTTTTTTTAAATAAAATACTAAAATAAATAAATAAATAATAGATAAATAAATAAATAATAAGTACAATAAAGTAAGATTTAAAGTAAAATTTAAAATAAAATTAAATTAAAGTAAAAATTATATAAAAATATGTACATAAGATGTGTAGTCTTGTTATTCGCGTAGATCGTCGGGCCATCTGGTGAAGGCCAGGTAGTGCACCCTGTGTCCAAGTTCTCGTACAAGGTCGTTATCTGACTGTTGTGTATTTTCGTAAAAGGTTTTGGCAGTGGTTCTGAATCGGTCCCTCAAATAGGGTACCCCTGCGAGTTGGTGAAGTTCGTTCGTTGGGAACCGGTATGGCAGGTGGAGTGCCCTTTTCAGAGCACGGTTCTGAATTCTTTGTAGCCGTTGTATGTGGGGTGGAGCAGCATTGCTCCACACAACAGCGGCGTAGTCCAAGATTGGTCGCACTAATGTAAGGTACAATATCACCCCCAGTCTTGATGGTAGTGTTGACGATGGGTTTAATAGTGGGTAAAGCTGTACCATTCTTCTCCTGGCTTTCTCTCGAATGTTTTCTATATGAGGTTGCCATGTCAATCGCCTATCATGGGTCACACCCAAGTAATTTGCTGTTTTTGGCCATGGGACTGGGGTGCCCCTTATCTCAATAGGCTGGATGTTAGGCGGGAGTGGTCTTCTACAAATAGCTATTGCGCGTACGCCACCATTACTCTACCACGCAAACATTTGGGTTATACTCGTCTGATATGAGACGTTCCCTGGGGGAGAGGGGGGGGATTTCCACCTGGGGCTGAAACGCACAATAACCTTGAAAGAGTGGTTCGGCGTGGGGCGGCGGAGGGGTGAAGTGAACTGCGCTAGTCGTCGTGTGTTGTGGACCATTGTGGCTGCGGCGGGGACGGATCCTCTCCGTCGTTTCTAGGCCCCCGGTTAACATACAACAGATACAATACAATAACAGATAAAATGTTTATGAATCCTAAAGAGACGACTAGCTTTAAGTTTATGTGAACGCAGTCAACGATCTAACATAGGAATTAGCTTAATTTTTCAAGGAACTCCTCGACAGAATAGGGGTGACCTCACGAGGAAACTCTTCAGTTTGGATTTGAAAGCGCGTGCATTACTTCTAGGATTTTTGAATTCCTGCGGTAGTTCACTGAAAATGGATGCAATAGAATACTGCACACCTTTCTGCACAAGAGTCAAGGAGGTGCGATCCAAATGTAGATTGGATTTCTGCCCAGTATTAACTGAGACAAAGCTGCTAATACTTGGGAATAAGCTGGTATTGACAAGAAGAAACGACAATAAAGAATGTATTTATTGAGGGGCCAATGTCAGAATACCCAGACTAGTGAACAGTGGTCAACAAGAGGTTCACGAACTTACTCCACTTATTGCCCGAACCTCCCGTTTCTGAGCCAAAAATATCCTTTGAGAATGGGAAGATTTACCTCCGAATATAATACCATAAGTCATAAGCGAATTAAGACTGCTTTTCATGTCGAACTCCCACTTACTACAAATACTGTTCTAAAATTAAAAAAAACAGCATTAAGCCTTGAACAGGATTCTGAACATGGGATTTCCACACAGTTTACCATCTATCTGAACACCTAGAAATCTGAACTGTTCAGTCTCACTAATCATATACCCGTTCTGTGTATTTAGAACGTCAGGTTTTGTTGAATGGTGTGTTAGAAATTGTAAAAACTGAGTCTCACTGTGTTTTAGCATTAGTTTATTTTCTGCAAGCTGTGAACTTATGCCTTGAACTGCATCATCTGAAGCAGTGCCAACGTTGCATAAAACATTCTTTACTACCAAGGTAGTGTCAGCAGCAAACAGAAATATTTTAGAATCACCTGCAATACTAGAAGGGGTATCATTTATATAAATAAGGGACAGGAGTGACCCCAGCACTGATCCTTCGGACAGCCTCCATTTAACCATGCCCCACTCGAACCGCCCATCATAGCCGTTCTCAGTACTGTGGAGAATGGCCTTTTGCTGTCTGTTCTTACAACAAGTGGTGAACCAGTTTTGAGCTAGTCCCCGTTTCCATAATAGTTCAGCTTCTGGAGCCTAGGCAGACCATCTCGTCGTGCCAGGCCAGCACCCATTAGCTGGATTAAAAAAAAAAAAAAAACGCCCTGTATCTCCAGACTGGAGAATAGGCGCAGTACCACGAACACTGGCCAACGCCGGCCGGGGTGGCCGAGCGGTTCTAGGCGCTACAGTCTGGAACCGCGCGACCGCTACGGTCGCAGGTTCGAATCCTGCCTCGGGCATGGATGTGTGTGATGTCCTTAGGTTAGTTAAGTAGTTCTAAGTTCTAGGGGACTGATGACCTCAGAAGTTAAGTCCCATAGTGCTCAGAGCCATTTGAGCCACTGGCCAACTGGCACTTTCACTCAGAGACCTGCACTCGTCGACTGCCGCGGCCCAGAAGGCATGCCTTGTGAAGAATTAGTCACTTAATTATTGCTAACAGCGAACATCCAACAGATAGATAACTGTAGTATCCGAAATGTTAGACTGCAAAGCGAAAAGCAGAACACTGGCTGCAATAATAAGCTCACTCTCTTAGAATTAGTCCAGCTTTGATCTTCGATGGCCAGTATTTGCTTCGGGTATGTGTAAAATGTAATAATTGTGCCATAGTGGATAATCTATAAATAACGAATTAAATTCTGTTTTCATGTGCAACTTCGCAAGCCAATCATTTTTCTACATAAAATTTACAAAGTGAGAGGATGTGCTGCATAAATCGTATTCCATGGATGGGACGGAGAGAGTTATTTCACACGAAGGAAACAAGTTTTACTTAAATGCGGCACATACATAGAAAGAAGGATCCTTTATAGTATGATTATATGATAGCGGAACAAACACTGGTAGCAGTTACTTCTGTAAAATATCTGGGAGTATGAGTGCGGAACGATTTGAAGTGGAACGATCATATAAAATTAATTGTTGGTAAAGCGGGTACCAGGTTGAGATTCATTGGGAGAGTCCTTAGAAAATGTAGTCCATCAACAAAGGAGGTGGCTTACAAAACACTCGTTCGACCTATACTTGAGTATTGCTCATCAGTGTGGGATCCGTACCAGATCGGGTTGACGGAGGAGATAGAGAAGATCCAAAGAAGAGCGGCGCGTTTCGTCACAGGGTTATTTGGTAACCGTGATAGCGTTACGGAGATGTTTAGCAAACTCAAGTGGCAGACTCTGCAAGAGAGGCGCTCTGCATCGCGGTGTAGCTTGCTGTCCAGGTTTCGAGAGGGTGCGTTTCTGGATGAGGTATCGAATATATTGCTTCCCCCTACTTATACCTCCCGAGGAGATCACGAATGTAAAATTAGAGAGATTAGAGCGCGCACGGAGGCTTTCAGACAGTCGTTCTTCCCGCGAACCATACGCGACTGGAACAGGAAAGGGAGGTAATGACAGTGGCACGTAAAGTGCCCTCCGCCACACAACGTTGGGTGGCTTGCGGAGTATAAATGTAGATGTAGATGTAGAATGAAAGTGCTTAGCTTGATGAACGATTATAATGTTACTGGCCTTGTTATTGTGGTCTTCAGTCCTTAAGACTTGGCCTCCGCCGGCCGTTGTGGCCGAGCGGTTCTAGGCGCTCCAGTCTGGACCCGCGCGACCGCTACGGTCGCAGATTCGAATCCTGCCTCGGGCATGGATGTGTGTGATGTCCTTAGGTTAGTTAGATTTAAGTAGTTCTGAGTTCTAGGGAACTGATGACCTCAGATGTTAAGTCCCATAGTACTCAGAGCCATTTGAACTTGGCCTCCCTCTGTGAACTTTAGCCTCCGTACTTCCTTACATTTCCAAAATGACTATTCCTTAATGACTCAGAATGTGTCTTGCAAACCGATCCGTTCCTTTTGTCAAGTCAAGGCAAAAATTTCGTTTCTCTCCAATTTTGTTCAGTACCTCCTCATTAGTTATTCGATCTACCCGTCTAAATTTCAATATCCTTCTGTAGCGCAGCATTTCTAGAGTTTTCGTTCAGTCCTTGTTTGAAGTGCTTTTCCGCCTGTGTTTCAATTCCATACAAGGCTGTACTCCAGACAAATACCTTCAAAGAGCATCCTAACACTTAAATTATCGACTAGCGACCTGGCCTGGCTTCGCGCGACATTAAGCTTCTACAGCCACACGACCTGTTTACGGACCACTGCGTAGAGCTACGAGTAAAATTCAGAGAACAAAGTAAATGAATATCATGACTTCCATATAACTTAAACGATGTAAGCAGCTGACGCTGGAAGGTTGTATGGAGGCATCAGAGCTGTGTGTTCCATCTTGAATTTGTGGCATCTCATGGCAATGATGGGAACACGTCGTGATGTAAGTAGTACGTTTACAACCACTGTAAATATTGTATGCGAATCATGGGTGTAAGTGTGTGTGAGTGTGTGGTTCAGTATGTATTGGGTGCTGGCTGAGGTGGCACAAATAAAAGAAAAAATGAGAAGAAACATGCATGACGTACGTGTTTAGCTGGTGCTGCAGCACTCCTCTTGTGAAGCTGAGTACGCACTGTGATGCATTGTTGAGACTTATTGCTGCAGTTCTTTGTCATGGACTCTATACGGCAGACTTCTCCTCTGTGAAGAATCGTGTCCACATGTGGATTTGATTCAAGGAAAGCAAAAAGGTTGAAAGTTGAGTCATCAACTGCGCTACTGAAAGAACGTACACTGAAAGATGTACGAAGCGAGGTTGCTGAAGTCGTTTTTCCGAAAACGTTTTACTTCTAGCGTCGAAATAAGACACTATATGTTCTGGATTTGTATGTATTTATTTTTTGCTGTGCAATTGTTCTCAAACAATTGCACGAAAACTACTAGTTAAAAATTTGTCTATTTGAAATTGCAATTCTCTCTCCACAGCTTGACGTTGACCCGGTTATCTTTGCACTATTCCTCATGTTTGTTATGTCTCTCCAAAGCTGAGTATTTCACCGCCTGTTGTTCGAAGAGTTTGCAGTGAAACGAATTGGAATTGCTAATCTGAGAGAAGTAGAAATTGGCAGTCTGAAGCTGTCGTCAAATTTCAATGCGTCCCTCAACCGTCTGTATATGTATTTTGAAATCTTGTCGATTAATCAGCGAGAAATTTCTGGATCTCATTCAAGAAGATCGAGACAGTGTTTTTGTGATCTTTAAAAGGCCTAAACTCTTTCTTGTCAGTGCAGATTCATTTAACAGTATTCCGTATATTTCAAAATGTCCAAACAAATAATATATTTCGCCGCACTGCGGAAAGAACCGTGTTTGCACGTATGTTTGACTCAAGGAAAGCGGAAAGTTGAAAAGTGAGTCATGTTCTGCGCTGCTGCAAGTAGATTTTCGGAAAACTGTGCTCGTATTCAGCAGTTGGGGAGCTCAAATCCCCCTTTCCGTGGTATTCAAAAATTTCTTCTTTTCTCAGCAGTATTTGTCAACGTTATTGCATTTACCTTTACTTCCCCAGTATTAACGCGATATTTTGCTCTCAAGCTAAGAAGTATTTTGAAATTGTGTTATTGGCGTGATGCTTCAATGTAGGGAAAGTGCAAGAGAGTTGACTAAATTCGATGTTAGGATGTGTAATTCTGTCAACTGCCTCGTCCCTATGAGTCCACGTTCTCGCAACAGCTGAGTGATCGACGATTTTTGCAAAGTTAAAAAAAAAAATAGGGAAGGTAATCGTCGCTGAGGAAGCATTAATTGTTAGTGCTGCTGCTGCTGCTCTTTAGAAGAGTAGGAACGCTCCCACAACCTCGTACCTCCCCAAACAGCTCCACAGCAATTGAGATATATAAAGAAAAATACTGTTTTAGAAGTGATTTTGAGAATATTATTAAATGCAGGAACGCAAACTGCGTTGTCATGTTTTAAAACAAAGTAGTTAAGCACTAGTAGGTATTTTAGCAAATCGAAGCCATGAACAACAAGTAACGGAGCTATGTATTCATATTTGGCGTCTGTAAGTATAACCTGTTCATTTTACAACTGCCGACGGCAGAACGCGGAACTAAACTTTGTTTACGTACAGACAGAGTGAAGGCGTCCGACAGTTCTCGACAGAGCACGGTTGACGCACGCAGCTCTGCACTGTGCAGTTACATAATAGTCAAAGCGCGTTTGTACTGCCACATATTCTTAGGGTCTGCCGAAATGGGTAGTCATCGCACAGATATACGTTATCGAAGAGTCCGCTCCGATGGATGTTGATAAATAACGTAGTTCAGTCCCACCGAGAAGAAAAACGAAAATGTTTGCCAATACCGTTGAAAAAGGCTATGGAGAAAGTAGCAGCTACAGAAAGAACGACTGTGAGGATGGTGCGTAATGTTGAGAATGGTGTTCAGAGATGGAGTGGTCAGAAAAGGTGACACCAAAAAAGAAGAGATTGAGAAAGAAAACGAAGTGCCGCGACAATTTGATAAGTATTTAGTGAAAAAAAAGCTCTTGGAATATTACGACGTTAAAAGTGAAATACTACTCTTACAAAGTTTTACAATGGGCTGAAGGAGGGTAGAGCCAATAATTTCACAGGGAAACGAATCATTTTCTGGAAAATTTTGAAGGATACCGGGTTTCGTTTAAAAAGATGTAAAAATAGAAGAACATTTCTGGTTGAGAGGAAGGACATTGTAACTTGGCGTGCATGCCTTCTTAGAACAGTGACAGAAGGTACGAAGAAACCAGTCGTTTATACTGATGAAACATGGGCGCATAAACACTATAGTGCTAGTAAATTTTGGCAGTATAGTGACGTACCAGGTGTGCGGAAACGTGAAAGTTCTGTACAAAGAGCAACGATGGTTCATCCGGGTGGAGAAATAGGATTTATTGAGTGTGCAGAGTTCGTCTACGATTCGAGATCTGCTTTGGAAGATTATGAGAATGAAATGAACAATGAAAATTATATAAAATGATTCAATAGCGCCTAATACCAAATAAGCCAGCTGTGATAGTATTGTGGTACTAGACAATGCATCCTAACATTATGTACATGAAAAAGGAAGTGCCTAACATATCTTCTTGTAAAGCAGATTGACAATCATGGCTGACTATGCATAAAATTCCTTTCGGTGCGGATGTAACACGGGACGATCTCTTGGAAGTTGTGGAACGTTACAAGCCCGAGCCGGAATATACAGTTCGTATAGTGCTGAAAGTATCAGGAAAAGGACTTAACAGCGTTATTCCTTCCATCTTAAACCGTGATCTGAACCCCCATCCATCTTATCTGGAGTTTAATGAAACCTAAAATTTCACTGAAGAACGCCAGCAGCGTTACCCTTTCCCAGCTAAAAACAAATGACTACGGTTTGCAATGTGGAACATTATGAAAGACGATTGGAAGACGGAGTGTGATAAAATGAAAACTAATATGGACGAACATCCGTACAGAGACGCATTGATGGACGAAGCTTCTGATAGCGTAATTATTCAACTTGAATCAGACAGTGACAGTGAAAATTCGTCGTTTGGTTTTGTCAGACTCAGAATCGACAGAGACAACTGTCTCGGACATGAGCAACAGCTCTACCTAGCCAGTAGGCGCGGCGGAATTGTGTGCAGAAGGGCGTGGTTATTCTATCCTTACGTATGGATTACAGTTATTGTGCACCCCTGTTATGCAGCATCTCGCCACCCAACACTTTATACAGCGTGACACACGGGAGACGGACGGTTTTGAACTGCGTGGTACTGAGGGCGCGTTGGTGGGAGGTGGTCGTGGTGGGGATAGTCCTGATCCACACAAGACGCCATTTCATTTAATCATTCACTATGGAGCAGTGGGACTTGCAACGTCGAGTGTTTGTCTATGACAGTTTCGTGAAAAGTGGTGAGCCTACTATTGCTACGCAGCGATTGTTTCGTGCGCGGTTTAATGTCGGTCGACATGGAGCTGTTCCGAGCCGTAACACAATCCTCAGATGGGTGGAAAACTTCAGATCAACTGGAAACATACTGGATAAGAAGCATCCTGGCCCGAGACGCAGAGCAACGACACCAGAAAATGTTGAAATGGTAAGGCAAGAGGCAGTCAGAAGCCCAGGACGGTCAGCTAGACGTCATGCTAGTGAGTTACGAATCAATCGTGAATCGGTTATACGAATTTTACATAAAGAATTAAAATTCCTTCCCTACAAAATGCTCATTGTCTAACAACTTAAAGGAAACTGATTTTGCTGTACGAGAAGACTTCGCTTACAGAATGCAAGTGATTTTGGGACCGAATGAAAATGAAATTTCATTGATGAGCGATGAAGCTCATTTTCATTTAAACGGGACCGTGAATAAGCAAAACCTACGTTACTGGGCTCCAGAGCATCCATACCTTATCCACCAGCGTCCTCTACACTCAGAAAAAGCAACAGTCTGGTGTGCTTTTGGCTCTGTTGGCATTATTGGACCTTATTTTTTGAAGAGAACGGGGCCACAGTTACTGTTAACTCGGTTCGTTACATTCATATGCTTGAAACATTCTTGAAACCAGAACCAAGAAGACGACGAATCCCTTTAAAACGCATTTGGTTCCAGCAGGATGAGGCAACATCGCAAACCGCAAACACATCAATGACAGTTCTTAGACGCATGTTTCCTGGTCGGATTATCTCACGTTTTGGCAATGTTCCTTGGCCTCCCAGGTCTCGCGACTTGTCAGTATGTGACTGTTTTCTGTGGGGGTACCTTAAGAACTGTGTCTATCACCACAAACCACGAAATTTGGACGAGTTGAAGAATGCAATCATTCAAGAAATTGCTGCCACCCCTGCAGAGATTTTAGTCCGTGTGATGGAGGATTTTGAGAAGAGACTTGAGTCCTGCATTCGAAAAGATTGACATTAAATTTTTCACAAATAACTTTGCTAACTAAAATGGCAAATAATGAGCTTTGATTTTGTGTAAATAAACATGCATTAATTTTAAAGTTGGCTGAGTATTATTTCATTAAAAACCGTCCGTCTCCCGTGTGTCACCCTGTATATTAACTATTAAATTATAAAAGAAATTTTATTTGCCCCAGGTGTCTGCAAAATGATGTTACATAAGCAGTTATATGTATAAACAAATGAAATTTGTATGTTTGTTCACCTATCTTAGTTAGATATCGTACACCAGAATTTGTATTTCATTTTCGTTTCTTACCCTTGTCTGTAGAGTAATATATTAATAGCGAATATAATTTTATCTACTACACGCACAACTCAAGTTATTAGATCATAAAACAACAGTTCGATTTTAATTTCGTATGCTTCTCTGTAGAAGAATGTATGAATAGCAAAAGTGTTACACATTCGCATCAGTTATTATATCGTAACACAACAATCTTATTTATTTTTTTCTCCCCTCCGCTTTTATGAAGAAACACATATTAAAAGCGAATGTACTGTTGTCTCCTACACACACGGCTGAATCGTTCGACCGTAAAACAACAGTTTTCTTTTCCCTGTTGTTCATTCCGATTGTTTTTCTGTACAAGAATGAGTTAACAGAATATGTGTTTGTTTTATCTATTGCGCGTATACCAAGCACCGCTTAGGAACCATGTTGCATTTTAATTGAGCGCAGTTATACCGCTCAGTTCGCAGCGCCCTCAGCTAAAATGGCAACTGTAAAGTTAGATTAGATTAGATTAGATTAGTACTTGTTCCACAGATCATAAATACGACACTTCGTAATGATGTGGAACGTGTCAGGTTAATAAAAGGTGTCTATACAAGATATTACATTACACAAAATATTACATGACACTTAATTTTTTTGTTTTGTTTTTGTGGGGGTTGAGGAAATTACCCACTTCCTATATCCAAAAATTCATCTAATGAGTAGGAGTTGCCATTAACAAATTCTTTTAATTTCCTTTTAAATGCTATATGGCTATCTGTCAGACTTTTGATGCTATTAGGTAAGAGACCAAAGACTTTTGTGGCAGCATAATTTACCCGCTTCTGAGCCAAAGTTAGATTTAACCTTGAGTAGTGAAGATCATCCTTTCTCCTAGTGTTGTAGCCATGTACACTGCTATTACTTTTGAATTCGTTCGGTTTGTTAATAACAAATTTCATAAGTGAATATATATATATATATATATATATATATTGTGAGCCTACAGTGAAGATCTCTAACTCTTTAAATAAGTGTTTGCAGGATGATCTTGGATGAGCTCCAGCAATTATTCTGATTACACGCTTTTGTGCAATGAACACTCTTTTACTCAGTGATGAGTTACCCCAGAATATGATGCCATACGAAAGCAGAGAATGAAAATAGGCGTGGTAAGCTAATTTACTGAGATGTATATCGCCAAAATTTGCAATGAGTCTAATAGCATAAGTAGCTGAACTCAAACGTTTCAGCAGATCCTCAGTGTGTTTTTTCCAGTTCAACCCCTCGTCAATGCATACTCCTAGAAATTTTGAATATTCTACCTTAGCTACCGATTCCTGATCGAAGTCTATATTTATTAATGGTGCCATTCCATTTACTGTGTGGAACTGTATACACTGTGTTCTGTCAAAGTTTAATGAGAGCCCATTTGCAGAGAACTACTTAATGATTTTCTGAAAAACATCGTTTACAATTTCACCAGTTAATTCTTGTCTGTTGGGTGTGATAGCTACACTTGTATCATCGGCAAAAAGTACCAGCTTTGCATCTTCGTGAATATAGAATGACAAGTCATTAGTATATATTAAGAACAGCAGAGGACCCAAGACCGAAACTTGCGGCACCCCATTCTTTATTGTTACAAGTTTGAGAAATCACCAGTTTTTTGCATATTATGTGAACTGCTTATTTCAACTTTCTGCACTCTTCCAATTATGTATAATTTAAACCATTTGAGCACTGTCACATTCATACCACAGTACTAGAGCTTATCATCGCCCGCTACTACTTTCCCAGTTTCCCCACTTCACTCGGCGTACGCGCAATTCACGGAACATCTATGAGTTACCATCTTGGCCGCTGTGGCGCTTTGTGAGTAGACGGGGGCCACAGAATAGAGAGAATGCAGAATGGAAACTCGCCTGCAATCCATGCGCGAAGTCTCCAATACAGAAATCGAGTAAACAGCTGTGTCTGAAGCCAAAGGCGAGCGGATACATTCTGTTTATTAATGTGCATTTTAGCTGCTGGGCCTGGCTACAAGTAAACAGTTATTTGATGTTCTGTTAAAGTTAGAAATATATAATGAGCATCAGTTCCGAAAGATGACACAAGGACGCAACAAGCGGATCCCACAGAACGGCTGATAGCAGTGCATGAGATAAATGAGTTTAAAATACCGTACGGTTCAAATGGCTCTAAGCACTATAGGACTTAACATCTGAGGTCGTAAGTCCCCTAGATTTAGAACTACTTAAACCCAACTAACCTAAGGACGTCACACACATCCATGCCCGAGGCAGGATTTGGAACCTGCGACCGTAGCAGCAGCGCGGTTCCGGACTGAAGCGCATAGAACCGCTCGGTCACAGCGGCCGGCAATACCGCATGCAACTGAAGCAAAGCAACAGCAACTCGTGCAGTTAGTTCTTCGGCAGAGGTTCTCCTTTTCCTTCAAAAAATTAAAAAGATTTGTTTCGCATTTGCACGTTTTCTTCACTACCGTGTGTAGTACCTCTCATTCGACTCTGAGGAAACTAGCTCAATGATGAAGTGTCTATTTTTTCCATATTGGTCATAGTTACTATAATACTTAATTTCCTAGTACCCTGCAGTAGGAAATTTTTTTAAGGTTTCCAGTAAAAAACGTGGTCGCTGGTTACTTTACGTTTGGTTCATTTAGGTCATACATTGCTGTGTGCTAAATGTAGCTAACATATCGACACTGTTTCTGAAGTTGGAAGAAAAGCCACATCTCATTGCAGTCCGGAGAAAATAGTAGTTAAAGTATTAATAGAGAGTGCTGCCCGATGGCGCGAAGTGTGAGGAATTTCTGTTTTCAGGTGTATTGTATGTATTAAAAATCCAAGTTTTAGAGCTTCTTCCACTTGGGCGTTATCCTCCATCTTTATAGAAACTGCACTTTTTTCAGTTTTTCCTCAGTAACTCGCTTCCAGTGAAATTCAGGCAAAAATATGCTAGTATTAATTTTAAGGAGCGTTAAATTGCCTGCACGTTCCATGTATAACATGTTCGAGAAATCTGAACAGCTTCTGAGATACGAGGCTGCGAAAATCTGCAAAAATGTCGAGATATCGCAAAAAGTTAGATATGTCAATCGTTCGCCTTTAATAACTTTTTAGTGCAGTTTTGCATAATAAAGGATTGTAGAGGATTTAATTTCCTTCAAGATTCATAGAAAATATTTGTAATTACTCTTTATACACACCGAGAAATGTAGAATTAACAATTGTAGTTAATGTGGACTCGAAACTGAAAGCACAATCCTCATTCAAAAGTAGTACTCGCTAATGTAACACCATCTTTAGGCCACTATGTATGGAATATTATACAAATTGTTCATGAGATTCATGTAATTTATGGGAAATAAGTATTTTTGAAAAAGCAAAACATAAATTTTCAACACTTTTGCATGTACTTATATTTCAAGAAAATACCGTTTAAAATATATCTTAAATTTTATTTTAATGAGATATGTAAAATTTTAAGTTAAAAATTCATCAATTCCTGTTGTTTTGGCTGAGATGTGCTTCAGTTGTACAATTCATCACTTCCACTAGTACGCAGTGGGTCATCGAACTCATCTTCTTTCACGTTGAATTCAACTCTGATGCACTTCCGCGTATTTCTAATCCAGAATGAAAATACAAGACGGAGCATCGAAGTCCTGCTTTTTTACAACTGCATTTGTTGCCACAGGTCTTTTTGCATTGGCACGAAATCATGTTCAGCAATGCCTGTGGAGTTGGTACGTTATTCATTGGCACTGAAGTTAGACCACCAGTAACCTTCTTCCAGTCCCACTTGAGGCTGTCTCTTTCATACTTCACCCGCGTTTGAACTTGCAGGTAAGTTCTATACGCCTGATATTGAACTGCATTATTTGCTGAAGGTGGGCGTGCCAAATAGAATTTAGTATTTGTATCAACTTTAGAAAAGCGAAAATATTGCAACTCATTTATAGAAGTGTTCGAGACAACCCCATGAATTGCCTGAAGGAAGGAAAAGTGGCTCTGGATCCTCTCATGCTTTTCCACAGGAAGATCGACGGTAAACGGTCTGATGATGACCTGCAAAAGCACTTCGAGTACAAAGTTGTTCCCTTTCCATTGTCACTTCTTCCTGAGGAAGGCATTCGCAAATAGTCAAAGTCTACATTACACTCCGCTTTCACGTCCTTACCAAGTGACATGGAAATCGGAAATAGTAAATTTGACGCAGTGACAGAGTTCACTGGAACTGGAGCGAATGTTTCTCTTCTATTGTTATACGTATTTGTGACCTACGCACAACGACATCATGGTCAAAATCGATGGGTACCCCACAGAAGAAGTAATGGGAGCACAATAGTCACTGAAAGAGCTCGTTCTTTCAGGCTAAAATCTTGTGCAGATGTTCTCTTTGATGATACCATGTTTCTGTAGATGCGAAAGGATGAATTGTTACCAAATGAAAAAAAGAATCGCTCTTCATATCATTACTTCAGAAGGAACTTCAGAGAGCACAAACCGTCGCTAAGCAGGCAATAGAAGCAGATGTGTTAATTGTGAAAACTGCCATTTCTTTGTCTTCCGAACACGATGCTGTTGTTATTATTGCAGAAGACAGTGATCTTTCGGTTTTGGTGACGACCTTAGCGCCAGTCATTGTGTTCCTTTGCAGATGTGGAAAAGATAACACAGGAGATGTACTGAATTCCAAAACATCCTTCAAATATAAATATACTGTGAAAAACATTTCTCCATGCAGTAAGTGGTTGCGACATCATCTCCGCTTTCTTTGGACAAGGAAAACTAAATTTCGCACCACACTTGAGAGTGATGCTTCCCACAATAAAAGAGTTTCTATTGTCGAAGATCCAACTGCACAAAAAGAGAACATCGTGATAGCAACTTCCTTGTGGCACTTACGGGGGTGTCTCGAACACTTCTGAAGATGAGCTGCGATATTTTCGCTTTTCTAAAGCTGCTACGAACGCCAAATTCTATTTGGCACTCCTGCCTCCAACTAGGGATGCAGTTCAATATCAGGCGTATAGAACTTATCTGCAAGTTCAAACATGGATGCCGTATGAAAGAGACGCCCTCAAATGGGGCTAGAAGAAGGTTAGTGGTTGTCTAATTTCAGTGCTAATGAATAACGTACCAGCTCCACACAAGTTGCTGAACATGACTTCATGCCAATGAAAAAAGAGCTGTGGCAACAAATGCATCGTCGTATGTGTTCATTGTGAATTCGAAGCATGGGGTGATGCACCACAGTTGAATTCAACATGGACGAAGACGAGTTAGATGATCCACTGCCTACTGTTTGAAGTGATTAATTTTACACCTCAACCACATCTGTGCCAAGAAGTAGAAATTGATGAATTTGTAATCTAAAATTTTATATATCTCAATAAAATAAAATTTAAGACATGTTTTTAAACTGTAATACGTTTGTTTGCGTGGCCATCTTCCGCAGCAGCTGTTAATATCTGTTACTATAGGTTATCTGCCTTGAGCTGACTGCAAACTGATTAAAAAGATATTTTTAAACTGTATTTTGTTGAAATGTAGGCATACGTAAAAAATATTGAAAATGTATGTTTTACTTTTTCAAAACTGCTTATTTCCATACATTACACGAGTCTCATGAACTACACGAACAATATTGCGTACATAATGGCCTAAATATCGTGTTACATTAGCGAGTACTACTTTTGACTGAGGATGGTTCTTTCAGTTTCTAGTCCACGTTTACTAAAATTGTTAATTCAACATATCTCGGCGTGTATATGGAGTAATTACAAAATATTTTGTAGGCATTTTGAAGGAAATTAAATCCTCTACAACACTGTTTATTACGCACTGTGCACAAAACTGCACTAAAAAAAGAACTAAAGGCAACCGACTTCAACATATCTTTTTGCGATTTCTCGACATTTTTGCAGATTTTCACAACCTCTTATCTCAGTAACTGTACAGAATTTTCGAACATGTTATACATGAAACGTGCAGAAAATTTACCGCTCTTTAAAACTGATAATGACATATTTTTTTCTAAAGTTCACTGGAAGCGACTTACTAAGGAAAAACTGTATAAAGTGCCATTCCTTAGTGGCTTTTTTTTTTAAATAAATAAAAAAAAGATGGTGAATGACGGACAAGAGGGAGAAGGTCTAAAACTTGAATTTTTCACGAGAGGGGTAATGCATAGAACATACCTGAAATTCAAAATTACTCCACCTTTTAGAATCCAACACCTTGGTCAGAAGTACCTGTACTGGTCTGTTACTGCTGGAAGAAAATGAAGAAGATGAATGATGAAACACCAACAGTTACATAGTGGAAAACATCTACATCTACATCTGCATTTATACTCCACAAGCCAACACCAACAATTACATAGTGGAAAACATCTACATCTACATCTACATTTATACTCCACAAGCCAAACAACGGCGTGTGGCGGAGAGCACTTTACGTGCCACTGTCATTACCACCCTTTCCTGTTCCAGTCGCGTATGGTTCGTGGGAAGAACGACTGCCGGAAAGTTTCCGTGCACGCTCGATTCTCTCCAATTTTACATTCGTGATCTCCTCGAGAGGTATAAGTTGGAGGAAGCAATATATTCGATACCTCAGTCAGAAACGCACCCTCTCGAAACCTGGACAGCAAGCTACACCGCGATGCAGAGCGCCTCTCTTGCGGAGTCTGCCACTTGAGTTTGCTAAACATCTCCGTAACGCTATCACGCTTACCAAATAACCCTGTGACGAAACGCGCCGCTCTCCTTTGGATCTTCTGTGTTTCCTCCGTCAACCCGACCTGGTACGGATCCCACACTGATGAGCAATACTCAAGTATAGGTCGAACGAGTGTTTTGTAAGCCACCTCCTTTGTTGATATACTACGTTTTCTGAGGACTCTCCCAAAGAATCTCAACCTGGTACCCGCCTTACCAACAATTAATTTTATATGATCATTCCACTTCACATCGTTCCGTACGCATACTCCCAGATATTTTACAGAAGTAACTGCTACCAGTGTTTGTTCTGCTATCATATAAACATAAAATAAAGGATCCTTCTTCCTGTGTATTCACAATACATTACATTACATGACAAATCTTCCTGCATTTAGATGCAATTTTCTAATGCTACAACTTCTCTTTATGCTACAGCATCATCCGCGAAAAGCCGCATGGAACTTCCGACACTATCTACTAGGTCATTTATATATTTTGTGAAAAGCAATGGTCCCATAACACTCCCCTGCGGCACGCGAGATGTTACTTTAACGTCTGTAGACGTCTCTCCATTGAGAACAACAAGCTGTGCTCTGTTTGCTAAAAACTCTTCAATCCAGCCACACAGCTGGTCTGATATTCGGTAGGCTCTTACTTTGTTTATCAGGCGACAGTGCGGAACTGTATCGAACGGTTTCCGGAAGTCAAGGAAAATGACATCTACCTGGGAGCCTGTATCTAATATTTTCTGGGTCTCATGAACAAATAAAGCGAGTTGGGTCTCACACTATCGCTGTTTCCGGAACCCATGTTGATTCCTACAGAGTAGATTCTGAGTTTCCAGAAACGACATGATACGCGAGCAAAAAACATGTTCTAAAAATCTACAACAGATCGACGTCAGAGATATAGGTCTATAGTTTTGCCCATCTGTTCGACGACCTTGCTTGAAGACTGGGACTACCTGTGCTCTTTTCCAATCATTTGGAACCTTCCGTTCCTCTAGAGACTTACGATACACGGCTGTTAGAAAGGGGGTAAGTTCTTTCGCGTACTCTGCGTAGAATCGAATTGGTATCCCGTCAGGTTCAGTGGACTTTCCTCTGTTGAGCGATTCCAGTTGCTTTTCTATTCCTTGGACTCAATTTCGATTTCAGCCATTTTTTCGGTTGTCCGAGGATATAGAGAAGGAACTACAGTGCGGTCTTCCTCTGTGAAACAGCTTTCAAAACGGTTCAAATGGCTCTGAGCACTATGGGACATAACATCTGTGGTCATCAGTCCCCTAGAACTTAGAACTACTTAAACCTAACTAACCTAAGGACATCACACACATCCATGCCCGAGGCAGGATTCGAACCTGCGACCGTAGCGGTCACGCGGTTCCAGACTGTAGCGCCTAGAACCGCACGGCCACACCGGCCGGCGGAAACAGCTTTGGAAAAAGGTGTTCAGTATTTCAGTTTTACGCGTGTCATGCTCTGTTTCAGTGCCATCGTCATCACGGAGTGTCTGGATATGCTGTTACGAGCCACTTACGATACACGGCTGTTAGAAAGGGGGTAAGTTCTTTCGCGTACTCTGCGTAGAATCGAATTGGTATCCCGTCAGGTTCAGTTGACTTTCCTCTGTTGAGCGATTCCAGTTGCTTTTCTATTCCTTGGACTCAATTTCGATTTCAGCCATTTTTTCGGTTGTGCGAGGATTTAGAGAAGGAACTATAGTGCGGTCTCCCTCTGTGAAACAGCTTTCAAAATGGTTCAAATGGCTCTGAGCACTATGGGACTTAACATCTGTGGTCATCAGTCCCCTAGAACTTAGAACCACTTAAACCTAACTAACCTAAGGACATCACACACATCCATGCCCGAGGCAGGATTCGAACCTGCGACCGTAGCGGTCACGCGGTTCCAGACTGTAGCGCCTAGAACCGCACGGCCACACCGGCCGACGGAAACAGCTTTGGAAAAAGGTGTTTAGTATTTCAGCTTTACGCGTGTCATGCTCTGTTTCAGTGCCATCGTCATCACGGAGTGTCTGGATATGCTGTTACGAGCCACTTACTGATTTAACGTAAAACCAGAACTTCCTAGGATTTTCTATCAAGTCGGTACATAGAATTTTACTTTCCAATTCACTGAACGCTTCACGCATAGCCCTCCTTACGCTAACTTTGGCATCGTTTAGCTTCTGTTTGTCTGAGAGGTTTTGGCTGCGTTTAAACTTTCAGTGAAGCTCTCTTTGCTTTCGCAGTAGTTTCCTAACTTTGTTGTTGAACCACGGTGGGTTTTTCTTGTCCCTCACAGTTTTACTCGGAACGCACCTGTCTAAAACGCATTTTACGATTGCCTTGAACTTTTTCCATAAACACTCAACATTGTCAGTGTCGGAACAGAAATTTTCGTTTTGATCTCTTAGGTAGTCCGAAATCTGCCTTCTATTACTCTTACTAAACACGTCTCATGTTAAGGACAATTTTTGATAAAAGCTTCTTACCGACACTTATCAGCCGTTGTTTATTAAAAGAACGCGATTCGTATTACAAATATGTTAGAGTGAACTTATAGGTCTGGGCCTGATTCAAACATTCGTATAAATTAAATTTTAATGCAGCCTACAGTCTTCATTTGAAATAATACCTATGTCAAATGGAAACAAATCTGCTGATTACACATATCTTGGCATCCGCTTTGTCATGTCCTATTAATGTCATGCGAAAATTTGTGCCGGACCTTCACTCGAAGCGGATTTCCAGCTTGTCGCGGGCGATCACATAACAGTTTCGGCTATCCATCTTCGCCAATTTATTTCGAATTAATTTCAGACGGCTGTCAATCGTCAATAATGGCTGTTCATTCAGACGTGTAAGTAAATGATACTTGTGTGTTACTTCCAAGTTGAAAACATGAATGAAAATTTCAGCATTGATACGAATGCAAACGCCTGCAGAGTGTCCGATAACAGCTGATTCTGCTGGAAGTGAAATTCATTTATAGGATGACACCAAAAACATAAAAATATAAGAAATTAAGAATTACAATAAATCTGCTGGATGGAAAAAAACGGTATTTACGAAATAAGGTAGCTTCATTGTAACCTGAAGCTAAATGCAGTGTCATTTCAAAGCTCGCACCTGAGAACAATAATCGATTTAAAAGCGTATATGATAGGTTTTTAACTAAAGATTTATCACAACCTTTTAAATTAGCGTCTCCTTTCGTAAAAGTTTTCATTTAGTCGATTACATTACTTCCGTTTCGTAAGAATGCCCATGTCGAACTTCAGTATAACAGGCTTTTGTTTCGCGTTAACTCTGTTTTCATGTGACGTCGAACGCAACGCATTACTTCGTACAAACAAAAGGAGCTGCCCTCTGCTTTCTTTTCTGCGTACTTTTAGTTCTTCAAAATGTTCAAATCTGTGTGAAATCTTATGGGACTTAACTGCTAAGGTCATCAGTCCCGAAGCTTACACACTACTCAACCTAAATCATCCTAAGGACAAACACACACACCCCTGCCCGAGGGAGGACTGGAACCTCCGCCGGGACCAGCCGCACAGTCCATGACTGCAGCGCCCTAGACCGCTCGGCTAATCCCGCACGGCACTTTTAGTTCTCTATATTCCTGACTGAGGTGACGTAAGTAATGGTATACCTCTTAATATCGTGTCGGACCTACTTTAACCCGGCGTAGTGCAGCATCTCGACAAGTCTCTGGAAAGTCCTCTGCACAAATATTGATTCATGCTGCCTCTATAGCCGTCCACAATTGCGGAAGTGTTGCCGCTGGAGGGTTTTGTGTACGAACTGACCTCTTGATTAAGTCTCATAAATGTTCGATGAAATTCATATCGGGCGAACTGGGTAGAACTGTCCAGAATGTTCTTCAAAAGAATCGCAAACACTTGTGGCCCAATGACATGGCGCATTGTCATCCGTAACAATTCCATCGTTGTTTGGGAGCATGAAGCCCATGAATGACTGCAGGAGGTGTCGAAGTAGCTGAACGTAACCATTTCCAGTCACTGATCGGTTGAGTCCCACGTAAACACAGCCCACACCATTATGGAGCCACCACCAGCTTGCACAGTGCCTTGGTGACTACTTGGGTCCATGGCGTCGTGGGGTCTGCGCCATACTCGAACCCTAGCATCAGCTCTTACCAACTAAAACCGGGACTCATCTGACCAGGCCACGGTTTTCCAGTAGTCTAGGGTCCAACCGATATGGTAACGGGCCCAGGAGAGGCGCTGCAGGCGATGTCGCGATGTTAGTTTAGGCAGACTCATCAGTCGTCTTCTCCCGTGGCCCGTTAATGTCAACTTCCGCCGCACTATCCTTAAGGATACGCTCGTCGTACGTCCCATATTGATTTCTGCTGTTATGTCTACGCAAAAGCCGCTGCTCTCGGTAGTTAAGTGGAGGTTGTCGGCCACTGCACACTGCATAGTCCGTGGTGAGAGGCCTGAAATTTGATATTCTAGGCTCGCTCCTGGCACTGTATATGTCGGAGTATTGAATTCACTAACAATTTCCGAAATGGAATGTCCCATGCGTGTAGCTCCAACTAACATTTCGCGTTCAGAGTTGTTAATGCCCGTCGAGTGGACATAATCACTTTGGAAATCTTTTCACATGAAACAGCTGCGTACAAATGACAGCTCCACCAACGCACTGCCCTTTTATGCCTTGTGTACGCTGTACTTCCACCACACGTATTTGTGTACATCGCTTTCCCATGACTTGCGTCATCTCCGCGTATAACTAGAGTATTATTTTTTCTTGAATAAAAACTGTAAATTATTTTCTCATTAAAACAACGTCAGAGCCCTGACAACCAGTAAATACAAAGAATGATGCAAGACCTGCATTCCTCAACAGCCTCAGTACCGTGTCTGGACTGTTGTCGACTCGCAATGTCCAGATATCACTGTAAAACGTCGCCACAGTAACCTCCTCCCTCCCCCTCCACCTCCACACTTGTTGAATGTGGGGCATGAAATTACCACTGTGTGGTTGTCCTCTACAGAACCTTGCTGCTGTTTCCTCTCTCCGACCATATAAGTCTTCTTCTGGAAACCTGGTGCGTCTGGAAACTCGGGAAACGTAGGATAAATTCTACGTCCAGCTCGGAAGACCACTCCTCTGTGAAGTCAGGTCGTTGATCGAGATATCAGTTATGCGCTGCCACTCCCACAGTTGGTGCCCGTGCTTGGGTTGCGGTTGATCGACAGCCGAGGAGTCTGTTGTGTGGCGGCGCTGATGTGCGACTTTCCTCCCCCCCCCCCCCTCCCCACCCTCCACGTCTTAATCTCTGTGGGCGCCTGAACTGATCAAGTAGCTGCTCGTCCTCCTGCTGTTGACGCGTATGTGAATTCTCTTTCTCATTGCATCCAAAAACTATCGTACAGTCGGGTGTTCACGCTTTACCAAGACGTTGATTGTCTCTCGTTGCGTACGTTGTAGATAGCACTAAGGCCTCTTTTTTTACCACATACGCTGGCCTCAGCCTCTCTATAGACACTGTCATGGGCTTGACTTGTTGCTCTATGACGAAATTATGACTCTTACGTTCCAAGCCTCGACGAAGTCTCACATACTGGGGGCGCAACGGTGGTTTGATTGCCATACATGTGAACACTGATGAAGATCCTTATGAATAAATAGAGTGCTGTGGACGAATCTTTTGCACTGAACGTTGTAATTTTTGTGACAAGTCTTGTAATAAACGAACTGAAGGTATAGTTATGGCGTGTTGCTCTGTTTAGTAGGCGGGAATACGAACGCTCTGAACAAAAACCAATTGATTTGCGCTAGGTCGATATGTGTTTTCACAGTAGTGCATAACCCGAACACCACTACCGTCAACGCATCGGCCCACGCCTCTTCGCGGCACGTGAGTGCAGCTTTAAAGAGTCCTATGTAGTCTTTCTACCGTGCCATTACCGCTAAGATGGTAGCTCGTAGTCCGCAGATGACAGTTCCACATAGCGTCTGAAAACAGTTGACACTCGAACTGGCGTCGGTTGTCACCGTGGTTCGGATTCCAAATCTGGTGATCTGTACATTGAAAAACTTGCTAGTCACCATCTCAGCCAAGATGTTTCCTAATTGGTATAGCTTCTGGCTATCGCGTGACCAACCGATCATTGTCAGTAAGTACTTATATCCTTCCGAAAACGGTAAAGGTCGCACGATGTCTACATGCATACGGGTAAATGTTGTTGCTGATATAACGATGTCACCAGTGCGTGAAAAAACATGCTGTCTGACTTTACATTGTTGACACTGTAAACATTCTCTAGCCCGTTGTCGCCACTCCTTGTCTGCACTTGGCCAAGTGAAGTGCTGTGTAACTGCACGGGCCGAAGCACGAATTCGCGGATGTGAAAGGTCCTGAACCATGTGAAATATGGTCTTGCGATATTGTAGAGGAATGTTGGGGCAGTTTGGCCACGAGCTGTGTCGCACCACAATTTGATATGCCCTGCCGGTAAATAAATTTCTTTCAGTTGTTAACCCGAACCTCGGTCTTGCTTTAATCTTTACGACTCCTCGTCCACCGTTTGTGCCGAAACAATAGCTGGTCATGAAATTCCCTGTATCACCGTACATGCTCGTGATAGGCAGACTGCCACTGTGTTATTGTAACTACTAATGTGTCCGTTGTAAATTGTCCTGTGAATTCCAAATGTCTAATGCGACTTGGAGGGCTCTCTTGGTTGATCCTCTCAAAAGCATTGACGAGTGGACAGGCTCTTGCCTCTAAATCTGTACGGAAATACTTTACTAGTAGTTCCCTGTCTACGGCTGGAAATAAAGTTTGAGCTGGATTAAGAGTTCCTGAACAGAATGCCAGGCGCTGCCACACCCCTGCTACCAGCTGCTGCATTGCCGCAACATTGTCAGATGGGCTTGCGTCAAATGTTAGGGCTAGCTCTGCACTATGAGTGGGATGACACAACAAAGTAGCCGATACTAAAGAACCCTTAAGCATGGAGAAAGCTCCTGTCACCTGTTGTGACCATGTTACCAGACGCCTGCCAGCACTGCATTAAGGAGTTCTTGACTCTCTGCGACATGTGGTAAATGACACCGGAAAAATTTATCGTTCCCAAGAACGACGTAACTCTTGGTAGGTTTCTTAATATTGCCCGTACACGCTCTGGAGGAGGCCTTGTACGTTCTGCTGTTACGTTATCAGGGTTTAAGAGAAGGTCAGACTTTTGCAAACGGTCGAATAGTAGCCGTAAATTCCTCTTGTGTCTCTCCTCGTCCCGGGAAGACACAAAAATATCGCCTATATAGACGAAACAAAACTCTAATCCACCTAAGATCTGATCTATGAAAAGCTGCCATGGCTGTGAGGCACTGCGTAACCCAAATGGCATAAACTCAAACTCAAATGGCCCGAAAGGCGTTATAACCGCTGTCTTAGAAATATCACTGGGGCCATAACAATTAAAGGCGCTGAATACTTTTGCATCCTGTAGCATATACGTAAGGTCCCCGATATTTGAAATTGCTTAACGGTCAGGCACTGCTCTGGCGTTGAACGCCCTGAATTCGCCGCTAAATCTATAAGCACCATCTTTTTGATTCATCAAATGAAGTGGCGACGCCCAGGAGCTGCCCAAACGATTTAACGGCCCCCGCGTGCAACCACGTACCGAAGCGTTGTTTGGCTGCTGCGTATTCCTCCAGTACTGAGCTGCAGGCCAGGCGTACGAGTACACTGGTTGTACGAGGTACGGATCTGGCGCAGTTGACCATCAAATGCTGGCTCTCTTTCCGCCGTGTCGTCGGAGTGACTAATTCTGGGTAGCCTTGTATTATTAATTGAAATGGGTCGACCTCCTTACCAGTGATTGTTATTGTTTGCAACTACACCACCTTGGTAGCAGAAATTTCGCATGAGAAATCATTAGTAATTAGTTGCTCATTCTATAGGGTGATTTTTCCCACTGTTACAAACTCTAGGAATTGATCGATGAGAAGATACGGAACAAAAACGGTCTAAAGAGCTTATATCCGAAAATGCATGGTTTACTTGCTAAAGACCATTTATTCAGTCATACATTGTTACAGAGACTGCGGCCTAATACGCTCTGTACCATGCAGCCACAGTTACAGTATGTGTTGAAAATGGTTTCCATGTGCCTGAACGCATGCGTGTACGAGCCGTAGGATGTTCTGTCTCACACGTTCACATCGGCCAGGCTGTATACGAACAGTGTCAAAGGCAACATGAATACGCTGCTCCAGTGTCTCCACATCTGGAACGGGCTCTGCATACATGACAACTTTGAGATGGCCTCATAACCAGAAATCGCACGGGTTTAGATTCGTTGAAAGAGCAGGCCGTGCAACTGACCCCCTCGTTCGATCCATCGACCAGGGAAGACACGACTGAGATGCGTCCGGACGTTAACGGTGAAGTGGGCTGGAGCACCATGATGTAATGTAGCAGCCACATAACCCTTCGAGTCATCTTCCAGCAGGGGCGGCGAAGTCACCCGTAGGAGACGCCAATACTTCCGACCTGTTAGAAGACCTGGAAGGAAGACTAGTCCCAAAATACGGTTACCAATTATCCCAGCCCACACATTCCGGCTGAACCAATGCTGATGATTCGTTGTCGCCATACCATGGGGGCTCTGCATACTATCCCACAGATGACTGTTATGAAGCATAACGGTGTCTCATCTGTGAGTAGGATGGATGACAAAAATTCCTTAGTCGTGCTTGCCAGTGACAAAACTGCTCCCGATGTGTTAAGTCTGTCGCTAGTAAGCTATACACACGCTGTAAGAGGTAAGGGTAGTAACAATTGTCATGGAGAATGTTCAACACTGTCGTCTGTTACCTTGCACTGGCAGGCCGACTGCCTGGTTTTTCTCCCAGTTGTATTATCAACGATTAAATTAATTTTGGGAGTTGTCAACTATCTTAACCTTCAGTCACCATAGTGATTCCTCCAGCTCCATCTCAGCAACTTGACTTCCTCGCGTAAGCAATGGTACCTTCCCATCAACCCTGCAAAAGTAAAACAAGCAATAATTATGCGATAACGTTTCATCCTGAGACCTCTACCTAACGATCTGCAACCATCGAATCCGCTTAAGGAAAACACTAGCCGGCCGGTGTGGCTGAGTGGTTCTAGGCGCTACAGTCTGGACCCGCGTGATCGCTACGGTCGCAGGTTCGAATCCTGCCTCGGGCATGGACGTGTGTGATGTCCTTAGGTTACTTAGATTTAAGTAGTTCTGAGTTCTAGGGGACTGATGACCTCAGAAGTTAAGTCCCATAGTGCTCAGAGCCATTTGAACCATTTTGAAAACATAAACCACCTAGCCCCAACTCTCGTTCAAGAACTGAGATCTTCGGCAACTAACCGACCGAAAGAAAGCCCACTATAGACTATTTTCTGCCCGAATATGGTAACTGAATCCTTCGATCATCGTTCATACGTACTTCCTCGTCAGACCGATCCTCAACTAAGAAATTTTCACAAATCTGCGGCCCTACCGAATTTCACCGTCCTTTCAAAGCCTAGAACAACACGCGCTGCGTTTCGCTTTCTATGTCCGGCTATCTTCCACCAACTTGACTCTACACCTAACCGTCAAGGTTCCACATCTCCTACAAGAAACCTAGAACAACTCCGTCTACCGCGTGTTTCCCATAAAGCCGAGCCCCACCACCCTACAGTGAAGCCCACCCTCGAGATTACTAGCCTACTGTGACAGCCCCCTTCCTGGCATCTCCAGACACTCCGCACCCCTCCACAGTCTCATTCCAGTCATCTCCCTCTCCTAGAATATGAAACCACCTACCCACATTATCACCTGTTACCTACCCTACGCCATCCGTCCGACATTAATGTGCTTACGCACGGTACGAACCTGCATGGCGGAAGTGGTATACCTCTCATCAGAATGACAGTCTGTTTCTGCAAAATGTTTTGCGCTAGTCAAAGGTCTGACAAGCTTGCAGCTTGTTTCTCATCTTGCACGATAATGCACACCACATGTTGCTCCACCAATCAGAGAATTAATGGACAAATCTAGATGATAAATACTTCACCACCCATCGCACAATCCTGATATGAGCCAACCAGACTCAGATTTCTATTTCAAATTGAATGAACAAGTCGGCGGAAAATAGCTGATCAAGTTTCCAATGAGGTGAACCGAATATAATCAGACAGCTTATAACCCTTCTACCTCTCTGGCTAATTAGGCTTCTCTATATGACTGTGTACCTAAAGTCTCTAATCACTGGAGAAAAGGCATCTACTCTGAAGAATAATGCAAAACCGAGAGAAGTAGTTGAAGTTATAACCGAATCCCCACTGCTCAGTATTTTAGCAATGACGCTTAGAAACAAAGATCGGTTAACTACATTTTTTTTGCGTAAATTAGTTTCTAATTAACAGTAATTAGAGAAAAATTTGGAAAAAAGGTTTTCAAAGTATGTCATTAATGAAAATAACCAAAGGCCGCCAGTTCCTCACCGGAACAAGAATAATTAAATTGAAACTGAACTTTATACTGTAAGCAATATTACGTAAGAATAGTTATTGGCGTCATGACGTACAAACAGTACCAAACGCACACTTTGAAGTACTTCACACCACACAAAATAATCAAATAGCAAACACATAAAACATTTTATATTAATTGTATTATATTAATTTTCAAAGATCAATTGAAATGAGATTGTTTACTGGTTGTGGATAGAAACTCTTGTTACGTTACTCATCGTAATACTGGCTGTCGTAATTGCAGCAAGCAGAAAGATTGTTTGAATTTACTCATTGGTAAGGACTGTCATTTACCTAGCAGTTACTCTGATATTTCTTTGTAATAATTGTTATAAATTATGCCACAAGCTATAAATTAGCACTGTGGTTTGACAGTGAAATTCAGTGTCCAAGTTACGTCAAGTTTTACTACCAATTTTTTATTATGAAAGTTATTGTACTTTTAGCAAATGAATAATACTGGCTTTTGCATCATTTGAGACGTCCCCTTAGAAAAATTAGTGAATTACTGTGCTGGTAAACCTCTTACATTATTTGATTTTCAAACAGCTGAGCAAAACTGAACGTATTCAGACATTTCGCTCTTTACCTATTCTGATCAACACCTCCAACTGCGCAACGCTACACGCTGTTAACATCCAGCTGCCCAACACTACAATGGCAGACAACAATGCAAACTAGCCACAGACTGCACACAGCGCAGCCAGTGATTTTCATACAGAGCGCTACGTGGCGTTACCAATAAGAAAACCTAAACAGCCTAAACAGCTCCCCACAAAAAAATTTTACAAATTGTTTTGGGCAGTGGCCAATGCAGATTTGAAAATTTTTTTCATAATTACAATAACAAAGAAATCAAATGCACACACTTATTGATGCAATGTTGGTCAAAAGCTAAAATTTTCTCACAGTGCATAAAGACAGTCCTGATCATTCATTACAGTAAAATTGCAGTGTTTTTTTTTGTCAAAGTCTGAGCAGTAAAAGAGAATGCACACGGAAGTTGTGGATTTCCATGTAGTCTTGAAGAAGTAGTGTTGTCCTTCCAACGGAAAGACAGTGCTGACTCTTGAGACGCAGACAGGTAATGGGCCACAACAGAGCAAACCCACAGCAGAGTCAGTCGAAGATTTGAAGAATATTGGTAGGTAGGTCATCACAGAGCAGACCCACTGTAGTCCTGGTAGAGAGTATGGTATTGGTGGGCCACCAGAGGTGCAGACCCACTGCAGTCCTTGTAGAAATAATGGTATTGGTGGGCCATCAAAGATGAAGACCCACTGTAGTCCTTGTAGAAATAATGGTATTGGTGGGCCATCAAAGATGCAGACCCACTGTAGTCCATGTAGAGACGGCCAGCAGCCATCTGTTGCGACTGTGCAGGTGCACAATCACCATCGAAGAGTCTTGTGGACAATTAGCAAGTCCATAAACCACCACTTGTGCACTCACAAAGTTTTTGGAATTGTCCTTAGAACCAGCAGTGCTGTTATCCAGTCCCTTGCTGAATTATTAACACACGTGCAAACACTAACAGTCCCAGCTTCTCACATATTGTGCATATAGTATGACCAACAGAAACGTGTGCAGTGAAATGTAACTTAATTTGAAGAACTGGTGTCTATACAATTATAAATTTACAACATAAGAATACAATTACAAAGGTACAAAATACATCATGAAAGAACATAACTATATAGATAACATTTGTAGTACAGGCTTTACAAAAGAATCGAAATTACATATACATCAGTGTTACAGGAATTATGACATAGGTACATACATAAAAGATCAGAATAACTTTCGAAACATCAACTTCACACATGAGCATTAAAACAAAACAGAATAAATGGTCAGACATCTTTACCATGTAAATAACATATTATTAGAAAAATTCTACAACATAACTCTTACCAGCTAAACACATAAAGAGAGGAAGAACACAAATACACAAGGGTACACAAACACATAGCAGAATAACACAAGAGGAAAGGGCAGGGTTTGTTTTCAGTGTAACATTTGGTACTGCAGTCCAACCCAAAACTTCATTCTGTAGATCTTTCGTCTTATTTCAACATTTGTTTCCACCAAAAAAAATCCAATCCAAACATGCTTTCTGTATTTATATGTTCACATATTTCTTACCTCATTATTTATTTTCCATTATCTTACCTCATCATTTATTTCCAAGAAAATCCTACCTAAACCTGTTGTCCCTAAACCCCACTTTTTTGTTCATATCCTCTTTCAAAATACTTTTTTGGCCAAACCATTTTCTTATAGCTTCTCAATGCATTTCTTCCAATTCATCACAACTCGTTCTCTCATATAGCCTACCCCATCTTAAGCTAACTTAAATCTACTGAGCTCAGATGCTAAACTAAGGGACGAGGCAATGCAGCAGCACAAAACAATTAACACAAACAGCAATGACAAAAAATTCAAATTGGCAAAGCAAGCAGCAATATATATAAATTATCAAAGCAAATGCAACATTATCACTAATACGCGCCAATGTGCAGCAAAATGAAAAATAAATCAGTAGTAAAACTGGCTTAACAGAGCAATACAAAGTGAAATCTAATAGCACTATGCCTGGCAAGCAGCAGCAGCAAATGCAATAACTTATATCTAATTGTGGCAAAGCTCAAGCAGAAAAAATTTTGCAGTAAAGATGGCCATGTCTAATACCTATGTCACATCTTAACACTAGAGTGATGCATCACCTTGACTTACTCTAGCAGACAAGTTACCAAACCGTTAAAAAATTATTTTTGCAATTCCTGTGAAGGGAAATGTCTATTTGTGCTCTCTTTTCTACGAAAGTACATCATAAAATTATTCTTTACTGGGTCTGTAGACAGAAAATAGTGATATTAGTACATTTATTAAATTGTATTTTAACCAATGCTGCAGTGCAGCTAGAAACTAGATATTAAACAAAATGAGCAAATATGTACAAAGGAAGGCATGAAACATCATTCACTAGCCATATGGCATTTCATAAGGCTGTAAAAAAATCTCTCAACTGGAAAGACAGTAGTCGTAATCAGGTGTATAGACATAAAATATTTCTCGTTATTTCATTAGGCATTTCAGTAAATATCATAAATTAAGAGCTCCACAGTGTAATCATATGCTTTCAAGTTTGAGCGTGTCGTATTTGCGATGCTTTCTACAAAGAAATGTCAATGGCGAGGATAATGGACTTTTTTTTTTTTTTCTTTTTTACCTAATGAATTTTCTCCAGGCGACTGGCACACCTGGGCGCCACCAGGGCCACTTAGCTTCCTTACCGAAATATTTATGACAGCAGTTTGCGCTACAGTGACAGTCTCATATAAAAAATTTCACAGGTCGAGAATTTGCGTTACAAATGTGTAGAAACAAAATCCTATAAATATAACAGTGTCCAAAAAATTTTCGCCGGCATTGTAATACATTCACGTATGTACATACATTTCATAACTCTTAAAGTACGATTCTTGGTTTCCAACAAACTTTTTCGCAAACCTGAGTCCATAACCACTACTCATTATTCCTTACCTTATTACACATATACATATTCGTCGACACTTCTTCAATATTTCATCATAAGAGATACGTACCATAATCAAATTCCTCATATAGCATCAGCTTATTGACCATTAACATACCTCAGCAGCATAATACACATCGTCATCGTAATAATAACATCATAACACCTCAGTCAAATGTCAAAATCGTTGTAGCTTCCATTAATAATTTCAAAACCTAAAAAAAAATCTATGGCACTTCAATAGTGTCATCTACCTCAAACGTCCTTTGAAAATCATGATCCCGTACCAAATACATCATTTAAAGCTCTCATAGCATCACAATGGTTCCGAAAAAATATGAACAGTTCACAAAGTACAGACAAAATACAATTTCATAAGTGTGAAGTTATCCAGCCGTGTAATTGCGTAAACATGTGTCACTGGCGTAGTAAAAAAATGTTTGTTTCTCTGTTAAATTATCAGATAGCTGTGTAATTTTATGTTAGAGAAATATGGTACTGATGTGTAAAGTTGTATAAGCAAATACCATATTAGCTAGGGCTACTTGCGCTTGCCAAACACATGGTACACGAAGTAAGCGTGTACCCCCCTGAGGATTAATGTAATTATACCCTCAGGTGTTACAGATTACAGCAATGGAATGAAATGTATCACAGAAAACCTTTGTATCATTGTAATTCAAAAATCTTTAAAAATAAATGTTTTAAGTACAAAATCAATCACTCAAATACGTGTACTGTAGCGCTAAACTGTGCGCCTTGTTGCAAGATAATCTCTGTCACTACTTAACGGTAAAAATATGCTAAGTGTAGTGATTATCGTCGTCCATAAGCAAAGTTCTGTAGAAGTCAATGTACTTACCTCGTAATAAACAAAAGTGAAATGCTATGCGTATAGATATCGTAGTTATTACGTACAGTACCGTGATCAAGAAAGTAGTATACTGTAATGTATTGTTGTGCTACGAAAAAGGCTCTCTCATTGTAGCTATACCACAAAAGTTACTACTAGAACATGTTTTACGTTCCAGAAGAATTCAGAAAAATTGTGCAGATATAAAACAGATACACCGCAGAAGCAACAATGTAAATTGTGCCACATATTAGTAGTATCGTGATATAATCGTGTAGCTGTCAAAGAAACCAAATACTAAGTCATCTTTAATTTCACAGAAAGTACTTCAAATAAAGAATGTCCTTTCAAGTAAACCAAAATGTTGCATTAAAATCTCATTAACAGTATATGTTCTAAGTATGTAAGCCGTATATTCGTTACAGAATCGTGCAACTAACAAGGAAGAATGTACAAATAACAACACTGTGTCGTCTGTTCACTATAACAATGCATTCGTAATTACTTGCCTAAGTTCCCTAGGTTCTTGACTGGATAGTTAACTTTAAAACATTGTTGCATGTTAACAGTTTGTAAGTGTGACAAAGAGTACTAGTAACGTGAAGTGAAAAATTTTATAGCAAAGACTAAGTTAAAAAGCAGATTATCATTCAAGAAACGGTTTTACATGTGAAATGTGGTGTAAACCTTTACTCTTCCTAGTGCGCAGAGTTTCAACTTCAACGCAATTATCATGTGGTATACGTCGAATTCTGTAGGGTCCATTGTAAACCAGAAAGAATTTGTGACTCAAGTGTTTCTTCTTATGTGACAATGAATGAGCTTTAATGAGAACTTTCTGACCAATATATAGTTTCTTTGCATTTGCTTTACGGTGTAGTTTTCTCCTTTTGTCTGCAGCAGAATTTATATTTTTAATGGCCAAATCAATTATGTCTTTGTGTCGAAGTTTACGGGTATTCGGAAAAGGTACAAGCTCTCTGATTCTGTTTGGTGGTTCTTCACTCTTCGGTACAAGAGTAGGTGGTAAAGCAGTGGAGTCATGAGGCATTTCATTCAGCACATTTTGAAATAAGTGTAAATATCTGTCCCAATGCTGATGCTTTCTGTGACAATAAAGTCTGCAAAGCTTATTGATTTCTTTCATAATCCGTTCAGGCGGGTTACAATGTGGTGAGTACAATGAAATAAAAACAGGTTTGATTTTATTATTCCGAAGCATGCGTGACCAAACTGCAGATCTGAATTGCGGTCCGTTATCTGAAATGACTTTACTAACGTGTCCAACTTCACGTAAGAAATATTTATCAAAGGCGTTAGATACAGACCGTCCAGTGGCTTTACATAACGGTGTGAAAGAAAAAAATTTTGAAGTAAGTTCAACAGCGACTAGAACGTACGAAAATCCATTAGATGTTCTGACAAGGGTTCCAAGAGATCAACAGCAGCAAATTCTTTTAATTTAGAAGGAATGATAGGAAACAACGGAACACGATGGGAGATAGTAGATGGTTTCGCCTTTTGACAAAGTTTACAAATAGACAAGACTTCGAATTCTCTTTTCCATATTGTTAAAATAACAAGTCGTTCAAAGAATATGATAACATTTTCGTGGACCAAAATGTGCGTAGCTGAAATGAATGTACCAAATGAGCTTATTAACAAAATCGTCTGGAATGCAAAGTACCCATGGCTTGTCATCAACAGTGCAGCGTTTGAACAGTATGTTGCTTCTAACCAGATAATAATGCCGAATCTGAGTGTGTGTCTCTTCATGCCATTTACTTTTGATGTGTTTCCAAATTGGATCTTTATCTTGTTCATGAGCAATGTCCTTTAAAGATGTGGAGATGAAGTTTTCAAAGGCGACTTTCTGAATGTAAAGAATACTGAAATTTTTCTCGAGGTTGCCTTCTTTGTTACTTTTCTCAAGCCCAGCTGGTGCGCGCGACAGTGCGTCCGCAACAATGTTCTCCTTGCCGGGAATGTAGACTATTGTGAAGTGGAATTCTTGCAGAATCAATGCCCAACGTTTTAACCTGTCATGATTTAATTTTGAAGACATAAGAAACTGTAACGCACGATGATCACTGTATACTTCTACGTGCTAGCCAGAAAGAAAGAAACGGAATTTGTTAAATGCCCAAACGATAGCTAAAGCTTCTAATTCAGTAACGGAATAATTTTTTCAGATTTTGTTAGCACTCGGCTAGCAAAAACAATGGTTTTCTGAACAGTAGTGTCATTTTCTATGGCTTCTTGAAATAAATGGGCACCAAGACCGACTTTAGAAGAATCCGTGCTAAGGCAGAAATCTTGTGACAGATCTGGATGAGCTAGTATTGGCGCGTTAAGTAGCGATTCTTTCAAAGAACTGAATTCCAACTGTGCTTGTTCGTCCCTGTTCCAAATAGTATTTTTTCCAGTGAGAGAACAAAGTTTTGGTGTCACTAGAATTTGCATATTCAGAAAACGACGGTAAAAATTTACGAGACCTAGAAAACTGCAGACTTGTTTTTTTGTGGATGGAACTGGAATGGCTCTGATTGCTTCTGACTTTTCAGGATCCAGCTGAATGCCTTCAGAAGAAATAATATGTCCCAAAAACCTCACCTTTGACCTACCGAATTCAGACTTTTCCAAGTTAACGGTAATTCCAGATTCTGCGAAAATACGTAACAAACTGTTGAGGATGCGATTATGTTGTTCCCATGAGGCTTCTGCTCTTAGAATATCAACCACATATAGGGTGATGTGACGTTTTAAGAAATCATGTAATATGGAATTTAGTGCGTGACTGAACGCTGCCGAATAAATGTTCAGACCAAAAGGAAGTTTCCGAAATTGATAACAAACGCCGAAACAAAGAAAAGCTGTGTATTTTCTACATTCTGGATGAAGTTCGATCTGATAAAAGCTGGATCTGAGATCAATAGAAGACAACACTTTTACATCATTAAAATTTTGAAGAAGTTCTTCCATCGTTTGCGGCCTGTCTATTTCAGGAATAATGATAGTATTGATTTGTCTCGAATCTAAGACAAGTCTGATCGATCCATTTTTCTTCTCATCAACATGTAATGAATTGTTGTATGAGCTTACTGTAGGCTCAATAATGCCCTCGTCAAGCATAGATTGTATTTCTGTTCTAACACGGTCCCTATAATGTGCTGGAATTATGTATGGTCTAACACAAAATTTAGTATGCTCACGATCACGAAATTGGTATTGAAATCCCTTGATTGTTCCTGTTTTGCGAGTAAAAACTGTGGAATGTGCTTGTAAAATCTCAAAAAGGTCCTGCCTATCAGTGTCATTACAATTCTCAATTGTTTGAATTTTATTCTGAATTAACTCATTAGTTTCAAATATGCCAGCGATATCTTCCCTGTCAGTACTTGCAGAGTGATTGTTAGTGTCTAGTTCCGCAGAAAATTCCGAACTGTTGTCTAACAGAAGGTAAAGCCGATTAATTTCCTCGTCATGGTTTGAGAGCCAATCTTCAAATTTCAAAGCTATTGACTACCCTTCTTTCTTTAAACTTATTTCAGCATTGTGAAAGTTTAAGATTGCTTTGTATTCATTCAAAAAGTCTACTACCAGCATAATTTCCGTCGACAATAATGGAACAATAAGAAAGTTCATAGAGAAGCTGTGGCTTTGACAAAAGAATTCTAAGTTGGTTTGTTGGCGTACATCTACACTTTTTCAAACGATTGCATCTTGTAATTTAATCTTACGTAACGGAAGTGTGGGGCAATCGTTCGATTTGTTGCATTTGCTAAAGGCTGTTTCACTAATTACCGAAATGGGACTGCCAGAGTCAAGTACTGCCGCAAATTTAACGTCATTTACTGTAATGTGAATCACAGGATATGCAATGTTGTTATGTTTTACGTCGTGTTCCAGGAGTAAAATGTCCCTAATGTCTTCCATTCTTACGTAATTACTAGCTACGGCAGCTGCGTCGTGAGTTTCATAAGTACGTTTTGTTGCTGCCAGTGGTATGAGTCATTGCCTATTTGTTGGCGCGCGTCGTTATTGGGATTTGGAGACCTAACTTCTACAAATTCACCTTGTCGAGAGGGTCCTGCCCTTTTTGAATCCCGCCAGTTCTGATGAAACTCAGGTCTGTCGTTTTGTTGGTAGTTTACATAGTTTCTTTTTTGTCTGTCATGTGGTGGAGAATTTCTCCCGGAATCGTAACTGCGCGGTGGACCGTTGCGTCTGACGTTATTCTGTCTCCCTTGATGATAATTATTTTGGTTTCCATATTGTCTGTTTCTCTGTTTGTCTCTGTGATAGTCATTACCGCGGAGAGGTGATCTTTTCCTGTAATTATTACTACTCTGCCAACGGTTGTCATGCGAGTGGTGTCTGTTTTGGTCACGATTTACGTTGTAAGAATAGCCTTGTGTATTATTTCTGTCATCGCGGAGTTGTGACAGATGTGACCTGTAATTACTGTGCTCCTGTTTACGCGTTCCGCGATTGTTGGTGTCAATTTCCAGTTCCTGTAACAGTCCCTGAAAAGCTTCAATGTCGTCTTTGCAACGTCCTGTTAAAATAATATGTCGTAAATGTTCAGGCAATTTGATTAAGCAAATGCGGATGAGTTCTGAGGGGCTGTATGGGTTTGAAAGATACTGATTCTTATGCAACATGTCTTCAAAATATTTCACAAGACTGGAAAATTCAGATTGTTCGAAATGTTTCATCATTATGGTGCTATGTTTTACTCGGTCTTGTGTAGCTTGAGACCAATACGCTGAGAGGAAGGCATGATAAAATTCTCATTCACTGTGACCATCGTGAATGACCGATCGCATTCTTACAGCTGGTTCATTCTCTAAGTAGTCACACATAAATTATAATCTGTGCTCCAATGACCAGTTGGGAGGAAAACAATGAGAGAATTGATGAAGCCATGCTTGTGGATGAATGTCGTTGCCAGAATTCTTAAATGTTTTGAATTTACATGTAGTAATGAACAGCTTATAGTCAAAAATCATCATGTCGGCGAGTCGCATATCGCTCATTGTTACTTCGTTTCGGCGGTTCCATCTCAAAATTCAATGCGCCTTGCCAATTTCTTTCATAATTTCCGAAATGCTCTGTGATATTATTTTGTGGTTGTTCCGTATTTCTAAGTCCCTCTTCCTGTGTTGGAGCGCGAGTGTCCTCTGAAATATGTAATTTTTGTACTACTTGTGTCAGCTGATATTGTACTTCCCGGATTTCTCTTTGGTGTTGCGTATTAATTTGATTCTGATTTTGTTTGAATTTCCTAATTTGTTCGCACTCTTCTGTGTCATTAAAGACTACCGGTTTTGTGTCATTCAGATTATCATCTACCTTCGTAGATAAATTATTTAGCTGATCCGAAAGTTCAACTACTTTCTCTGATAATAAACTAATTTCCTCCACGTGTCTTACTACTGTGTCCTTTAAAATTTCCTGAGTTTTTGCAAGTTGCGTAACCGAATCGGTAGATGCAACTGAGTCAATTTTAGCTTTCAAGGTCTCATGATTTTCATGAACAATAATTTGCAGTTCTTTTATGGCTGTTTCGTGATTCTGTAATGCCTTTTCATGCCGCGAAAAAAAGGTTGAAAATGCTCACAAATTTGTGTTTTCACGTCATTACAGACTTTTTGACATTTCGATTCCATTTTACGTAACTCAGTAGTTAAATCTTCACGTGTTTGTTCAAGCGTGGTGTGAAGATTTTGTTCCATTGTGTCTAACTGTTGCTGTGTTTGTCTCTGGCGTTGTTCCATTGTGTCTTACTTTTGAAGCTTTTATCCCATTTGTTGCATTAATTGTAATAACAATGCACTGGTGTCTGAAACATGTTCCTGAGTGCTTTTCGGCAGTGAATTTGCACCGGCAACATTCACATTTTGACAAGTGGAAAATGTGTCTTGACTCATTTGACAAAACGGTGAGGACGCAAAACCTGAATCTACAGTATTTGCAAGATTGTGTCCTGTCATTTCGGAATCCTGAGGCGAGCTGTTGCCGACCCATCGATCGATAATGCGTCCCTGTTCACTAATTGTTTTACTGTCTACACCATTATTTGTAGCCCGATTCATTTCCCTATGCACAATTACCAAATTACTACTTTGAACATTAGTTAATTCATTACTCGGTGGCGCTAACACACTGCTTTCGTCTTCACTGTCATTTCTCAGTTTACTTTGGAGCCTAGTATTACGTTTTTCACACGCCATTATTGTCACAATATTTCACACGATAACACAGAAAAGCACAATTTGAAGAGCAAAATAAGAAAACACATTAACATAGCACTGAAAATAATATCTCGTTAATTGCTAGTGCAGCTGCGCAATACTTGGTGCAAATCTACATGCATGCCACAACTGTTTTACTGTACAACAATGAAAAACTACAACTACAAAGGAAATTCTCTCTATAATTACGCGCTAGCAATAAGCAATAGTTACACTAAATACACAAGCTACAAGAAAAAATCAGAAGATTCCAGTGAGGTATCCTCGGCTAAGGGTCGACATATGAAACGTCCCCTTAGAAAAATTAGTGAATTACGGTGCTGGTAAACCTCTTACATTATTTGATTTCCAAACAGCTGAGCAAAACTGAGCGTACTCAGACATTTCGCTCTTTACCTATTCTGATCAACACTAAACTGACACACAATACTTTTTAGCGCAACGCAATCCGACTTTCAGTAATCCCTACAAAAGAATGGCCCTGACTAACATTAACCTATACCTTTCACAAATCACTTACCTCACAAAAATCTTCGTTACTCGAACTACTGCAATACAGCAAGCGCCGCTACTGCCAGCCAAATAAAAGATTCTAACTACTGAAGGCACTAACTACTGATAGGCATAGTTAGCAAATGAAAGATTTTGATAGAGAACAAACAATGTATTTACCTTAATAGTGTTCAAAAGTCATAATATATATAGCAGTTCATGACATCCAGTCTTACAAATTTACTGTCTCTGTCCAGATCATCCGCTCTCAAAAATCCGCCATCTCACTTCCCCACATCCACCACTGCTGGCGGCTCACCTCCAACTGCGCAACGCTACACGCTGTTAACATCCAACTGCCCAACACTAAAATGGCAGGCAACAATGCAAACTAGCCACAGACTGCACACAGCACAGCCAGTGATTTTCATACAGAGCGCTACGTGGCGTTACCAATAAGAATACCAAAACAGCCTACTTACACATTCTATTTCTGACATAATTCATACTACAGCCAAAGATTTCATTATTACGCAATTGTTCAAAAATTGGAAAAGTTATGTTTTGACAATTTTCATTTTCAGTTCATTTTGTGGTTATCTTGGTTCGTACTAAGAGATAGGATAGATACTACTTGGATAATGATTTAAGAAAATTATTTACTTGGCAATACGCACAAAAACAATGTTTTTTAAACAAAAAATTCCAACTACGCTGGTCAGCCTATTACAATTCTGGTTATAAAAGTCTAGGTCTTAACTTCACTTCATGATGCCATTGGTTTGTCGAGTGGCTCAATTTAGCGGTAAAATACGGCTTCGTGCCATACCATTGCCAATAACAAGGGCCCACAGCGCTCTTGAGTTTATGTGAATTACTCTTGTTGCATTTGTGCTGTCCCTAATAAGCGCCCATTTGAAACATCCGCCAAAACAATCATTTCGATTTTCACTGTTCCGCACTTCGGAAAGACTTTTTATCTCCGCACTTTTGCAGAGCCACACCGGTGAATACACGCAACCAACGACACCAATCGCCTCCTCGCGACTCCGAACTGCTACTTTTTTGGCGCGCTCGCACGCCTAGCGATTATGCATGTACAATTTATTACACTCTTTGACAGTATCTCTTCCCTGACTAGGCCAGCGTGTCTGCTTACAAAATGGTAACATTCCATGCGTGTTCTCTTTCTTAAATAACAAATAGCATTTGTAAGTTGACAACATATTTACGAGAATAGTATTCAGCACAAATAATAAAACAAACTTGGCAAAACACGTAGGAAATGAATGATCATCCACAGAGTTGTGGTGTTATAAGCTCAAAAATCCGAAATACCGGAGTTTCAAAAACTTTGGGAAACTGTCATAAGCAAGAATGGAGACTATATTGAAGACATATTAAGCTATTTTGCAGAATAAATTATTTTCTTCATTTGTATCTTACATTGTCCACAACTTTTGAAATGACCCCGGTATGTCTGTCCTGTAAGTCAATAGTAGCGTGGAACCGCTGAGGTCTTGCATGATAAAGACCACTGCCATCCTCGTCCCATTGATTCGCACAACAGTCTTGGGTCCCGATCGATGCGAAAAGCAGTACCGGGGAATGGTAAACTACAGCCTTGATCATGCTCCTACAAGTTTCTCGTCGCACGAGGCAGAACACTATTTTTCAAGAAGACGCGATATTGAAATTAGAATTCTGTGTGATAAACCAGCTGCGTAATCTTTCCCTAGATACAGAATGTACGTACATGACCTGCGAAAAAAAAATGAACTCCCAGAGGAGGAACTCTCATCTTGGATACTGGCATTGGGACGCGGTTGGCTTTCGAGCAGGTCCCACACATGTCGTATGGGAGACAGATATGGGAATGTTGCTGGCAATAGGATTACCTCAAAGTCATGCAAACAGTTGACGGAGACATGTACCATTGTGGAGGAGCGTTGTCCTATTGAAAAATGTCACCACGGTTCTGTCGCTTGAGTGGTAAGACATGAAGAGACTGGATGTCGGTGAGATACCGTTGTGCCGCAATCACTGCCCGCCGTGACCTGAAGTCATACACGATGGTTCCCCAGCATGAGGCGAGGAATAACACCACTGTACCTGTCCAGTACATTGTCCGACGCGCGTTCAGAATGTAAGTTTCACGATGTTGCTTCCTGTAAAGTAGACGTATTTAGCCGGGAAAACTGCGCAAGTGCATTAGATCTGTGACGCGACAGTCAAATGCCGGCCGGACAGGTCCCACTTGGTGCTAGTGTTGCGACAGCGGCGCCACGAAATGGCGTCTCTTATTCGTTCTCCCGCCGCCTGGGAGTTTCTGTCAGCGATAAGGTTCCTTAATGCTCAAAACATAGCGCCCGTCGAAATCCAGCGTCAGCTCCGTCAGGTCTACGGGCAGAACGTCATGAGCGAACGGATGATATGTCGCTGGTGTATGCTTCTTTCCGAAGGTAGCCTAAGTGTCCACGATGAAGAGCGCTGTGATCGACCGTCCCTCATCAATGATCAGCTGGTTGAGCGGGAGCGGCAGCGGCAGCGCATCCTGGAGAACCGTCGCTTTACGATTACGTGAATCAACAGCCATTTTCCGCAGGTATCGCGATCCTTGTTGCGTGAAATTGTCATTAAGCACATGCTGTTCAAGAAAAACGTGCCACGTGGGTGCCGAAAAACCTGACAGCTTTGGATCAGCACTGACATTTCTGCGGCGGTATTCTGGTCTTGCTCCCAGCGATTTTCATCTTTTCTTGTACCTCAAGAAATTCCAGTTCTCCGGCCAGAGTTTTGACAACGATAAGGAGCTGAAGACAACAGTCAAATGCTGATTCCATTCACAGGTGGAGCACTTCTACGACACAGGAATACAAATGTTTATTCACGATGTGACAAGTGTCTCAATTCTTTTGGTGACTACGTCGAAAAATAGCTCTAACATTGCTGTATATGTTGCCAGTAAAGTTTTTCATATAACTGTGTTGTCTTTGTTTAAAAAAAAATTTAGAAACTTTCTGGACGCGCCTCGAAGGAGCGGTACCTCTCCCCAGGTGACCGCCATACTCACTGGCGATGGTCATTCGGGGAATACAGAACGAAACTTCATCGCTGAACACAATGCGACGCCAATAGTCAGTAGCCCATGCTTCCCGCTCACAGCATCACCACAGAGACAGCCGTTTGTGTTGTGGTGTTAACTGCACCAATAAACTCTCTGGGGTGGCACCATGAACGAACGCAAGAAAAGAATGCCTACTAAATATGGTGTGTAAAATGCGTACCTTAAGGGCTGTGGACACTTGCTCATCTCCGCTACTGTGAAACAGATCTCTTCTACTGAAGAAGTACTTTTTGTAAATCCCCGTCCGCCAGTCTTGTAACGGCCTCGTCGCTACTGTTGTGGAGGCCGAGTAGCCTCTGTTGTTACGGTGAAACCTTCCCGTCTCCTCTATGTATCTTTTGTTATGCTACCTTCCCTTCTACAATAATCTATGAAACCTTCCCTTAGGATTTCTATCTCTTGCTTAATGATAACAAATGAAATCTTCCCTTTGAAATTAATTCTTTTTCTCAATAATAATAAGTGCAATCTTCGCATACAAATTTAAATACTGCTTATTAAAAGTGATTTGCTGATTATTTAGACGATACATTGAATGTGTCGTCGTCGTGGCCCTCAGTCGTTACCTGCAATAACCCAAAACTGTTCCTTACCTTTTTTACTGTTACTGGATCGCCACCTGACTGCTACATCGAACTGCGATATGAATATACTTACTCTGTTTTACTATACTCTATTAGCTGCTGGAGGGCTGTCATAAGTGGCTGTATTTATTACCAAAGCTGACGTTATTCTTTAATAGCAAAGCTGACGTTATTCATTAATTAATTTGACTGAAGTTACATATTTCATAGTTAAATTTTTGCTTGACAACAATAAAATTTTGCAAAGTTTAACGTTGATGGTTTTTGGGATGGATTATAATCAGTAATGCAATATTGCTGGCAAAAATTAATTATATTCTGAAAACGATTCTTCAAATATTTACTGTTGGTAATGAAATGATTTTACAAATGTTCAAATGGACTTACTTTTTACAATAATCTTACAACTAGCACCGCGCAAACATACCTTCAGTAGTCTTGAGTTTCTCAAAAAAAAAATAATTCAATAATATTAGTTCCTCTTATGATAATAGTTAGCTGATGTCTCTGTACCTCCGTTTATAATCTCTTGTAAATCATAGCTGCTGGTTGGCAGGCACACTGCTCCTCTCAACCTCTCGCTTCAGACCTGCTACCGACTCGCTTCACATCTCGCTTACTACTGACTTCCTACGAACGTTAAAGTGCGCTCTCTGTCGCCAACAATGCTTTCTGGTGCAGACAATCCCTGCTACCATTACAAAATGTATCAATGCGCGGTCTTTCCCGCGCTTTTCTTAAAATGTATCCATACGCGGTCTCTCCCGCCCTTTTTAAAGTTATATCAATGTGCGGTCTCTCCTGCCAACAATACTTTGGTGCAGACATCCCCTGCTACCACAATTCTTTCCAAAATGACAAATATTAATTATTCCTACCTAATCCTATTAATAAAATATAAACATCTTTCATAAATTGTGGTTTGACAATAGACAGTAAAAATATACACGTCTTACAACGGTAGGCCGAGTTTGTGAGTTCGTGAAAGGACTTTTGGTGCGGTACACCGTTGGAAAAATTCTCCCTGCCACTATTACACAGCTATGCCCCAGGGTCAGGCAACAGGACAGGAGAACGAATGATCTACAACACTCCAACAAATTAGTAACAAAGTCACACAAATGAAAATTTGGAAATTTGTGGTAAGGTCTAATGGGACCAAATTGCTGAGTTCGTCGGTCCCAAAGCTTACACACACTACTTAATCAAATTTACGCTAAGGACAAGAGACACAGCCTTGCCGGAGGGAGGACTCGAACCTCCGACGAGGGGAGCCGCGCGAACCGCGGCAAGGCGCCACATAAATGAGTTAAAAGGTTTACTTATTCTTGTGATTAGTTGAATATTGAAATCTGCAACACTGCTTGTAATGTGACACTAAAAGCTCCTAATGGATAAGTGCAAATAATCGCAGATCAGCTTGTCAGTACATAACAAATGCAATTTGCAACAACTGCCTGTTCACTTCTAAGAATTCACTGATCTCCTCTTCCATCTCCCGAGCAGGCTTCTGTCCGTTTGTCGTCCGGTCATTGGCGAATTGTACTCGGCCGGCAATTGGCCGAAGCGAAGTCGATATCTTCATCCTCAGCGCCGCCCGTGGCGCCGGTGGAACTCGCTCAAGTGGCGAGTGTCTATGCCACTGGCACCAAATCGCATCTTTGCGTCTGTGATGCTTTTGCCATGGCTGTGTCTTGTTCGGACGATACAGCAGTACTCATCGCTCTTAAGTTATGCATTTTAGAGCTGATGTATACTACACATTTTTTCTTGTTTTTTTTTTTATGTTATCACTTGTGAAACCTTGCTTGTACCTCTGGAATGCTGATGCTCGGTTCAGTTCTGGAAAATTTATTCCAAGTACCTGTGCAGGGGCACCACGTGCAGGAATCAGCTTCACCCTACATCTGTAGGGTTGTTACAAGCTGCCTAATGCCAGCCCCCATGCACAAAGTTCAATGTCTCGCTAGGATTGCCCCATCTGACATCAGAAGAGAGGTCGCCACTAACATCGAGAGGCATAAATAAAATACAGTGACCTCACATCCACTCTTTGGACATCAACCTGCCAAGCCAAGACTGAAGTCCAGGAAGAGTTTCCTAACAACTTCACAGCCCTTAGAAGGATCAGCTGCGGCTACCCGACTCACCAAGTGGAAAGAAAGACGCCACACCTGTCAAACTGGATGACACCACAAGAATCCCTGCCGCCTGGACACATGCAGAAGTGGGTCATCTGGAAGTCCTTGAACAGACAACGGACCGAAGTCGCAAGATCGAGGGACAATCTCCTTAAATGGAACTTCCAACTGCCAAATGCCAACACAACACTGTGCGAATGCGGTGAATTGCAGACAACCCGGCATCTCATCAAATGCAACTCATGCCCAACCAGCTGTAGTATGAAGGACTTAACGTCTGCAGCACCCAATGCTATCAAAGTTGCCCAATTCTGCGTGAATACTATATAGTTTTCTTTGTATGTCTTGTATAAGTGTTCATTTTAGTGCACCTGTGACACGAATAAAAAAAGAACTTCTGAAACTTTGTCGGAGGAGTTCTGGTTCTCCCTGTGTATTCCTATTAACTGAGTCACGACAGAGAGAAGAGGGTGTTGTACGGCAACGGCCACGTTTCCTACCATTTCGGCGCTGCGGAGTGGTGTCTGACGCTGCTGATTTATAGGATATCCGACGGACGATCTTGTCGCCCTCTAGCCATTGTGAGTGCCGCTACTGGTTTCGTGTTTTGCCGGCTCGGTGTGAGAACTGTTGTCACCGCAGCAGGGCGGCAGATGAGCGACGAACCGCCAGCACTGGGACGCCCTCACACGGACCGTACCTGCCGGTGGGTGAGCGGACGGATAGAGGCAGCGGTTCCCTGGGAAGGCGTGGGCGGCCGGCGGCAGTCGAGCGTGAAGCCTGGCGGGGGCCGGACTGCAGATGAGCGCCTTCTGTGTGGTCCCACTGCCCGCGAGGCGACGCGCGATAATCCACGATACAGTGTAGCAATTCAAAACACCCCCCCCCCCCCCCCCCCGAAGTTCTGTCTAGAGTTAGCCACAGTCTGAACACTTCGTACGGCCTAATTTATACTCTGACGCCCTCTTGTATTGCATGGTGGGCAGCTAGTAGCTGCCGGCCGGAGTGGCCGAGCGGTTGTAGGCGCTACAGTCTGGAACCGCGAGACCGCTACGGTCGCAGGTTCGAATCCTGCCTCGGGCATGGATGTGTGTGATGTCCTTCGGTTGGTTAGGTTTAAGTAGTTCTAAGTTCTGGGGGACTTATGACCTCAGAAGTTAAGTCCCATAATACTCAGAGCCATTGTAAGGTGTCAGGCAAATCCAACACCTTCCATGAAAACCCTGACATGATAAGCAAATTCAGTAGTATGTCACATAGCTCCGAATAAATCGTGACATTAATTTAACCAAAGTAATACGAGTAACGAGTGAGCAAATGGAATACCACAGACTAACATAAGAATGCCTAAATGCATGTCATACCTTCCCACCGTGAGACAGACGCAGTTCCGAGGGGGGAACGAGAACAGAAGCCGAGAGCAGAACCATGTTAAGCTGGAAGGCCCTACGATAAGGGACGTACGGACACCCACGTCGCCGGCTAACTGCTAGGACCACACCATCCGCAAGTTTTAGCGTGAGACTTTTTCGCGTCTCTGTCACGTTAGGACCACCCCCCAGCCCATGTTAAAAGCTGGAGCCCTCCAGAAGAACAGTAGAGATCTTACGGTAACACAAAAAGGGCTACACCACCCGCAAGTTTTAGCGTGAGACTTTTTCGCGTCTCTGTTACGTTGCAAACTTTAAAAACATTGCCCCACCACGAAGGGTATAACGTTTCTCATTGGATAGACAGAATTTTTGCAGGCGGAGCTTAAGGTTAACATTGAGACCCTGATTGGTCAGATGAAAACACAGCCAGATAGTTCTTTTTAAACCAACTTCGGTAAATTGTAGTAAGGAGAAGTTAGGACAAGAGTTGCTTCCAAGAGGGCGAGCTGGACAGAGCTGTGCTGCCCGCCGCCGTCTGACGAACACCGACAAGGTAATGAACACACGCGATTCTGCATAACAGCGCATAAAGCTTCACTCAGAACTGCAGAAGTCTCATCTGTTACATCCCCTTTTTGCATAATACTAGTGTCGATCGTCAATTAAAGCTCATGGTGTTCACATTTGCCACTTGAAGTAATAATCTGAAACGCGATGATTTTTCTGTTTTATAGTTATTGAGAAGCCACATCAGCCACTGTAATTTACGACAAGTTAGATAAGTAATTAAAGATAATTGAGGGTCACTGTAGACCATTTCGATAGTTTTCTCTTTTGTGAAACTTAGTCTAAACCTAGATTATAGATGTGATATGGCATAGGTCATCCTTCGATCCATTGTAGAACTTGGAAACCCATTCAGGGAATATTCGTTCACATTTTTGTTGAACGCAGTTGGTTTTTACCATCCTGTATTAAAACATTTCCTTTTATCAATAGTGCAATTTATAAACGATGTTTTGTGAGTAGAATAAAATTTCCAATGGTAAACGTAACTGCTTTTTCGACGTTATTTTACCAGCTAACTAAAAATAGGAAAGCCTTGAACCCCTTCCACTAAAGTTAGTTAGTATTAAGATTCTTTTACAGGGAGTGCAGTGGAGCTGACGCTGAAATCATTAAGTATTTGGTTATATCATCGCTAGTCTCACTGAACTCTTCTGAATTCTACATGTCATGTGTGGTCTGGCGTCTCCTTACCAGCAATAGGTCCCAGGTTCAAACTAGTCAATTCCCTAAAAAAACACGCTCAGAGCGTCGTTGCGCGAAAGTGGTAGGGAGACACGATATAGAACAAACAGACACCACGCAGAATGTTTAGACCATTTGAGCAACTAGTAGCTGGCCCGCAAATATTTACATGACTCACGCAGAGATGACCCTTGTTAATGAACAGGAGAACTGTCCATCACAAAAAAAAAAAAAATTGCTGGAAATCGTGATTTCGAGTCACCAGTCGGTTGCGGTCGCATGTCTACGCCTCCGCTTCTCCTGCACGCTCCAAACGTTAACAATTGGGGAGGGATCCGGCGACTTGCTGGCCAAGGTAGGGTTTTTGAAGCATGAAGAAAAGCAATAGAAACGCTCACCGTGTGCGGGTCGGCTTTATCTTGCTAAAACGAAAGCCCAGGAGGCTTGCCATAAACAACGACAAAACGAGGTGTAGAAAATCTTCGACATACTGTTGTGATATAAGGATGCTGCAGATGACAACCAAAGGTGTCCTGCTTGTCATCGGGCTCATTTCGAAGTAGGATTCATCACTGAAGTGATTCTACTCCAGTCAATGAGATTTTAGGCCGAGGAAGTGTCTGGAGACACTCCAGGTAGCAGTGGGCTGCCAACCTGATTATAGTCAGTCATATCGCCTGAAAGCCGGGATGATGGTCTGAGGTGCTATTTCTTTTCACAGCAGGACCTCTTTGGTTTTCATCCGTGGCACCTTTGCAGCACACGTTACATTGACGATATTCTATGTCCCAGTTTGTTGCCCCGCATGGCAACCCATACTCGGCTTACATTTCAGCAAGATAATGTCCGCCCGCACACGGCAAGAGTTTCAATTGTTTCTCTTCATGTCTGCCAAACTTCACCTTGGCCAGAAAAGTCGTTGTGTCATTGCGTTTAATTGAGTAAGAGGAGCAGCGATTAGCAAACTTAGAGCCTCAGTTTTTTTATTTCTTCACATGAGGCTTCGTGCAGCTGGTCAGGGTAAGTAATCTCACTGAAAATGAGCCATTATGCCGGGGGAAGTATGGTTGCAAAGCTCAAATTTCAACGATTTGAAGGAAGGGTACCACCAGGAGTGGAAGCTGCCGCTTTATTTAACTCAACACGGAAAACTTCACCAGGCCCGGATACCGAAAGGATTGACAAATTGATAGCTGTTTCTTAATTCGTTGGGTGGTGGTGCCTGGCCGTTCTTAGTTTGTGAAGCCGTTAGACAGTCTCGGGATAAACGTTTGGACGCGTGGAGTGGCCGCGCGGTTACAGGGGCCATGTCACGGACTGCGCGGCCCCTCCCGCCGGAGGTTCGAGTTCTCCCTCGAGATGGGTGTGTGTGTTGTTCTTAGCATAAGTTAGTTTAAGTAGTGTGTAAGTCTAGGGACCGATGACCTCAGCGGTTTGGTCACTTAGCAATTCACACACATTTTCATAACCGTTTGGTGCGCAATGTCTGCCGTCCGCATCGTAACAGTATTCAAATGGCTCTAAGCACTATGGGACTTAACATCTGAGGTCATCAGTCCCCTAGACTTAGAACTACTGAAACCTAACTAACCTAAGGACATCACACACATCCATGCCCGAGGCAGGATTCGAACCTGCGACCTTAGCAGCCGCGTGGTTCCGGACTGAAGAGCCTAGAACCGCTCGACCACAGCGGCCGGCCGTAACAGTATTCTTTCTACGTTAATGCTAACCTGTAGGTCCAGAAACAGTTTAATTCTTTATATGGGTCATCTCCCAGAAGATGAAGGAGTGTATGGATATTATCAACGAGAAGGAGCAAAGGCACACACCACCTTAACTACCTTGTCACGAGTGCCTGACGTGTTGAGTGAGAAGAGGGAACTTGGCAGAGGCGGCGCAGTCTAATGGCCACACGAATCACCTAATTTTTCCCTGTGGGAAAGACTGAAGGGTCAGGTGTCCTCAAAACATCCTCACACGCTGGAAGAGCTGCAGCAGAACACTGAAAACGCTATTGCTGTTATCCTTGAGGGAGAGCTGCTTACTCATATACTCGTACACAGTTTGATAAATCAAGCACAGTGCTGCATCGACGCAAACGGTGGCCATTCCCAGTATCTTCTGTAATGTTAGCAGGGGTGAATCATGCGTCATTCTTATCCGGGCCAGTTTTATTTTGGACTTCCTGTATGTATGATACATCTGTTTAAATTACTCTCGTTCGCAAAATGCGCTGTATTTCGTATGATCCATTTATACAGAGTTACTAAAAGACTTAAGGGCATAGCTCGTTGCTTGAAGGACTTAATCATTCATCATCCTCATCAAAAATGTCCATTGTCCAAACCCGTTTGTCGCACGGGGTAGCCGTGCGGTCTTAGGCGTCTTGTCACGGTTCGCGCGGCTGCCCCCGTTCTTCCTTGGGCGTAAGTGTGTGTGTGTTGTCCTTAGTGTAAGTTAGTTTAAGTTAGATTAAGTAGTGCGTAAGCCTAGGGACCGATGACCTCAGCAGTTTGGTTCCATAGTCCTTACCACAAATTTCCAATTTTCCAAACCTGTTGGTTGGGCTTACGAGAAAAATCCATGATGAAGAGGAGGGATGTAATCTAAGAGGGACAGAAAGTCAGCAACTTTCTTCTTTTCAATGAGTATGGTTCCGTCGCACTTTAATTGAAAAGTAAGAACAGCATTTCGCTTCCCACGTTTCCTGAAAAAAACATTGCGTCAGTTATCAAGACATAATGTGTCTATGATGAATAAAGAAGATGAATATTCAGAAGTCACCTTCCACCTGCATACATTCCTTAGGACGACGATCGGATGCCTTCTGAACATCAGAGTCATCAATTTTCCGGAATGTTTTTAACGTTTGCATCACATTGCTTTCACCTACTTCCTCAAAACATTTATCTGCAGTTTTTCCAGAACTAGAAACGTATTTTTCCCCTGTATTACACCCTTTCTGCATAAACTTCCATTGTGAGGACCTCTTCACCTGTTCTTCTGCCCTCTCACGACAGGTTTCTGAGACAGTGATACAATGCTTCAGATGGTTCAAATGGCTCTGAGCACTATGGGACTTAACTTCTGAGGTCATCAGTCCCCTAAAACTTAGAACTACTTAAACCTAACTAACCTAAGGACATCATACACATCCATGCTAGAGGCAGGATTGGAACCTGCGACCGTAGCGGTCTCGCGGTTCCAGACTGCAGCGCCTAGAACCGCACGGCCTCTACGGCCGGCATTGTCATTATTATTGTCATTATTATTATTACGTACGTGTACAAATATAAATGAAGAACTATGCACGTACACTTCATCAATCCTTCAAGAGCAGCCATGAGGCTTTTCGCGGATGATGCTGTAGTATACAGAGAAGTTGCAGCATTAGAAAATTGTAGCGAAATGCAGGAAGATCTGCAGCCGATAGGCACTTGGTGCAGGGAGTGGCAACTGACCCTTAACATAGACAAATGTAATGTATTGCGAATGCATAGAAAGAAGAATCCTTTATTGTATGATTGTATGATAACGGAACAAACACTGGTAGCAGTTACTTCTGTAAAATATCTGGGAGTATGCGTGCGGAACGATTTGAAGTGGAATGATCATATAAAATTAATTGTTGGTAAGGCGGGTACCAGGTTGAGATTCATTGGGAGAGTCCTTAGAAAATGTAGTCCATCAACAAAGGAGGTGGCTTACAAAACACTCGTTCGACCTATACTTGAGTATTGCTCATCAGTGTGGGATCCGTACCAGATCGGTCTGACGGAGGAGATAGAGAAGATCCAAAGAAGAGCGGCGCGTTTCGTCACAGGGTTATTTGGTAACCGTGATATCGTTACGGAGATGTTTAATAAACTCAAGTGGCAGACTCTGCAAGAGAGGCGCTCTGCATCGCGGTGTAGCTTGCTCGCCAGGTTTCGAGAGGGTGCGTTTCTGGATGAGATATCGAATATATTGCTTCCCCCTAGTTATACCTCCGAAGGAGATCACGAATGTAAAATTAGAGAGATTAGAGCGCGCACGGAGGTTTTCCGGCAGTCGTTCTTCCCGCGAACCGTACGCGACTGGAACAGGAAAGGGAGGTAACGACAGTGGCACGTAAAGCCCCCTCCGCCACACACCGTTGGGTGGCTTGCGCGGTATAAATGTAGATCTACATGTAGAAGAAAGGCGTTTGAACATTACACTGTTTTGTTGGTCGTTTTGATGCGCGCAGTGCTGTGTACGACACGAAAGCTTACGAGCTTCTCGCGGCCTATGGCTAGTTGAGAGATTTAGATGCAGAAGGAGCGGCCGAGACTGTGAAGACGCTACGTCGGCGGACATTAGCAGGCAGACCGCCCGGACGAGGTGCGGCTTAATTTCTCATTTACCGACGGCGGCCAGGAATTTCAATTGTGTCTCGGTTTTCCGCTTAATTCCGGCTATTGACGGGGGCGCGGCTTCTTGCGCGCCGTCGCCCCCGCGATTGAATTCCTGGGCAGGCAGGACGCGCCAGCGGCCAGACTTAATTCCCCGGCGCGGCGATTCGTTCTGCCCGCCGGCCCGCAGCGCCAGCCTTCCTTCCTTCTTCCCCGCCCCACCAAACGCCACTGCCGCCTGCTTTTTGGTCTTGCTGGCGGCGGCGGCGGCCGTAACATCCTTGGAACAGATTGCCTCTCCGCGTTAATACCCCACCTCGGCAGCGGCGTCAGATCGACGCAACACCTCTGGCCTCCAGTGCAACGCAGGCCCGCCCGTCACACATCTCGCCAGCGACAGGCGAGAGGCGCCACTTGAAGACTTCTTCCCAAGCCTCCCTGCTTCTACGTCTTCATCTACACGCACAGGGGGTGGTCAAAAATACGGAAACACTGCCAGAAATGCTTGCTTGAACATAAATACGGACACTAGCCAAATGAACAGGTTCCGCTCTTATGCAGGGTGTTACAAAAAGGTACGGCCAAACTTTCAGGAAACATTCCTCACACACAAATAAAGAAAAGATGTTATGTGGACATGTGTCCGGAAACGCTTAATTTCCATGTTAGAGCTCATTTTAGTTTCGTCAGTATGTACTGTACTTCCTCGATTTACCGCCAGTTGGCCCAATTGAAGGAAGGAAATGTTGACTTCGGTGCTTGTGTTGACGTGCGACTCATTGCTCTACAGTATTAGCATCAAGCACGTCAGTACGTAGCATCAACAGGTAAGTGTTCATCACGAACGTGGTTTTGCAGTCAGTGCAATGTTTACAAATGCGGAGTTGGCAGAAGCCCATTTGATGTACGGATTAGCACGGGGCAATAGCCGTGGCGCGGTACGTTTGTATCGAGACAGCTTTCCAGAACGAAGGTGTCCCGACAGGAAGACGTTCGAAGCAATTGATCGGCGTCTTAGGGAGCACGGAACATTCCAGCCTATGATTCGCGACTTCGTGCAGTTGACGATAACCCTGATGTCAGCGTCAGAGAAGTTGCTGCTGTACAAGCTAACGTTGACCAGTCACTGTATGGAGAGTGCTACGGGAGAACCAGTTGTATCCATACCATGTACAGCGTGTGCAGGCACTATCAGCAGCTGATTGTCCTCCACAGGTACAGTTCTGCGAATGGTTCATCCAACAGTGTGTCAATCCTCATTTCAGTGCAAATGTTCTCTTTACGGATGACTCTTCATCCCAACGTGATCAAATTGTAAATTTTCACAATCAACATGTGTGGGCTGACGAGAATCCGCACGCAATTGTGCAATCACGTCATCAACACAGATTTTATGTGAACATTTGGGCAGGCATTGTTGGTGATGTCTTGATTGGGCCCCATGTTCTTCCACCTACGCTCAATGGAGCACGTTATCATGATTTCATACGGGATACTCTACCTGTGCTGCTAGAACATGTGCCTTTACAAGTACGACACAACATGTGGTTCATGCACGATGGAGCTCCTACACATTTCAGTCGAAGTGTTCGTACGCTTCTCAACAACAGATTCGGTGACCGATGGATTGGTAGATGCGGACGAATTCCATGGCCTCCACGCTCTCCTGACCTCAACCCTCTTGACTTTCATTTATGGGGGCATTTCAGAGCTCTTGTCTACGCAACCCCGGTACCAAATGTAGAGACTCTTCGTGCTCGTATTGTGGCCGGCTGTCATACAATACGCCATTCTCCAGGGCTGCATCAGCGCATCAGGGATTCCATGCGACGGAGGGTGGATGCACGTATCCTCGCTAACGGAGGATATTTTGAACTTTTCCTGTAACAAAGTGTTTGAAGTCACACTGGTACGTTCTGTTGCTGTGTGTTTCCATTCCATGATTAATGTGATTTGAAGAGAAGTAATAAAATGAGCTCTAACATGGAAAGTAAGCGTTTCCGGACACATGTCCACATAACACATTTTCTATCTTTGTGTGTGAGGAATGTTTCCTGAAAGTTTAACCGTACCTTTTTGTAACACCCTGCATACACTGAAGCGCCAAAATAACTAGTATAGGCATGCATATTCAAATGCAGAGATGTGGAAGTCGGCCGCTGTGGCAGAGAGCTTCTAGGCGCTTCAGTCCGGAACCGCGCTGCTGCTACGGTCGCAGGTTCGAATCCTGCCTCGGGCATGGATGTGTGTGATGTCTTTAGGTTAGTTAGGTTTAAGTAGTTCAAAGTCTAGGAGACTGATGACCTCGGATGTTAAGTCCCATAGTGCTTAGAGCCATTTGAACCAGAGATATGTAAACAGGCAAATACGGCGCTGCGGTCGGCAACGCCTTTATAAGCCAACAAGTGTCTAGCGCAGTTGTTAGATCGGTTATTGCTGCTACAATGCCAGGTTGTCGAGATTTAAGTGAGTTTGATCGTGATGTTATAGTCGGCGCACGAGCGATGGAGCGATGAAGTGGGGATTTTCCCGTACGACCATTTTACGAGTGTACCGTGAATCCGGAAAAACATCAAATCTCCGACATCACTACGGCCGGAAAGAGCTCCTGCAAGTAGGGGACCAACGGCGACTGAAGAGAATCGTTCAACGTCACACAAGTGCTACCCTTCCGCAAATTGCTGCAGATTTCAATGCTGGACTATCAACAAGTGATGTAAGCAGGCTGTTTAGGTTTTTATGTCGGTAACATCACGTAGCGCTCTGTATGAAAATCACTGGCTGTGCCCCAGGGTCAGGCAACAGGACAGGAGAACGAAGGTTCTACAACACTCCAACAAATTAGTAACGCCGGCTGTTATGGCCGAGCGGTTCTAGGCGCTTCAGTCCGGAACCGCGCTGCTGCTACGGTCGCAGGTTCGAATCCTGCCTCGGGCATGGATGTGTGTGAGTCCTTAGGTTAGTTGGGTTTAAGTAGTTCTAAGTTCTAGGTGACTGATGACCGCAGATGTTAAGTCCCATAGTGCTCAGAGCCATTTTGTACTGTCGTAGTCTGCAACGAACTACCCGCTCTGCAAGTAAACTGACAGATGCCAAACTGGATGATTGATTGATTGAGTGAGTGAGTGAGGCCCTCCGGTCATAAGGGGAGGCCTAAATACTTGCTGTCGAGAGGACGTTGGCGGCGTGTTGCTTGTGGGCGTGTCTCTGGCCTCTCTCGTGATAGCCGCGCTTGATCCAGCGCCTACTAATCGATCTCCGCTTCATCTTTGCCGACTGGTATGCTGGCGGCAGCTTATGCCAGCACAATAACTCATCCCAATGGTGGAGGTTTAAACCTTCGAAGCTCCTTGTGGAAATAAAAATAAGCAGTGGCTGGTAACAGTAAACTGTAATACAATAAGATATAATAACCTATCTGGAAACTTTATGTACCACTATTATTAAATAGAAAAAGGAATCAAGTATTACAGGCTACTGAAGATTCTTCGTAAATAAAAAGAAGCGAAATGCGAGTGGCACAAAAAATAAAAACAGCGTTTCGTTTAGTTGCATAAATGGAACATATTACTAAGTATAATAATTAAATTCGGTCATCCGAAATGGTTCTCGTTAGAAGACCGAAATGCGGTCTCTCCTCTGGATAACTGCAAGAATGTCGATATGGAAGACATTGAGATAAGCGGAGTAGAAAATCAGCTAAATTTAGTCACCAGTGGAAAGGCACAGAGATTTACTGTTGACGTTTCGAGAGAGTACTTTCCGGGAAGTCGGGCAAAATATTAATTCCACCCACATAAGTTTCGCGAAATGATAACGACGAGAAAATTAGAGAAACCAGAACTAATACGGAGCTCTACCGACAATCATTATTCCCACGCATCCTATGCGAGTGGAACAGGAAAAGGGGATCAGACAGTGGTACCGAAATACTCTCTGTCACACACCGTAATGTGGCTTGCGGGTTACAGGTGTAGCTGTAGAAACTTACAATTAACATAGCATTGTAGTCTTCTCCCCTGAAAGGTCACTTCTTCTGTAAGGTGGCTATAATTTCGCACCTTACAAGCACTCATCTACATACTTTGACGTGATTTACAACCGCAATTAGGTATCATTTGATAGGTTGTATATCATATATATGAATATTTGAAGAAAACTGACGTTGTCACGTACACCTTGTAAATAATTGTTAACGCTTACTGCATGAAAGGTGACGGAGTGCCGTTATTACCAAAACGGCGTAATGAATGATTGCCTATACTAGTAGAGGTTGGAATGCAAGTGGAAGTGAAACTGTAGACGTAACTCAAGCCCTGGGTGGAAAAACCCACACAGGTGTGTTGGTCCTGCGTCACACAGGAAGCGCCAAGACGGACGGTCAGGGCACCTGAGCGCGGAAGCACAATACAGCGGCGGCCGGACGATTATGTAGTTGGGCCGGGGGGATAACCGGATAATACTTTGGAAACTCTGGAAATCTTGGAGGCAGCAGAAAAGAACGAGGGAGCGTTACCTCGGAAATCGCAGGCTGGGTTATTTCCGAGGATTTTTTACTCTGAGAAGTGTACCATTGTACACTCCTGGAAATTGAAATAAGAACACCGTGAATTCATTGTCCCAGGAAGGGGAAACTTTATTGACACATTCCTGGGGTCAGATACATCACATGATCACACTGACAGAACCACAGGCACATAGACACAGGCAACAGAGCATGCACAATGTCGGCACTAGTACAGTGTATATCCACCTTTCGCAGCAATGCAGGCTGCTATTCTCCCATGGAGACGATCGTAGAGATGCTGGATGTAGTCCTGTGGAACGGCTTGCCATGCCATTTCCACCTGGCGCCTCAGTTGGACCAGCGTTCGTGCTGGACGTGCAGACCGCGTGAGACGACGCTTCATCCAGTCCCAAACATGCTCAATGGGGGACAGATCCGGAGATCTTGCTGGCCAGGGTAGTTGACTTACACCTTCTAGAGCACGTTGGGTGGCACGGGATACATGCGGACGTGCATTGTCCTGTTGGAACAGCAAGTTCCCTTGCCGGTCTAGGAATGGTAGAACGATGGGTTCTATGACGGTTTGGATGTACCGTGCACTATTCAGTGTCCCCTCGACGATCACCAGTGGTGTACGGCCAGTGTAGGAGATCGCTCCCCACACCATGATGCCGGGTGTTGGCCCTGTGTGCCTCGGTCGTATGCAGTCCTGATTGTGGCGCTCACCTGCACGGCGCCAAACACGCATACGACCATCATTGGCTCCAAGGCAGAAGCGACTCTCATCGCTGAAGACGACACGTCTCCATTCGTCCCTCCATTCACGCCTGTCGCGACACCACTGGAGGCGGGCTGCACGATGTTGGGGCGTGAGCGGAAGACGGCCTAACGGTGTGCGGGACCGTAGCCCAGCTTCATGGAGACGGTTGCGAATGGTCCTCGCCGATACCCCAGGAGTAACAGTGTCCCTAATTTGCTGGGAAGTGGCGGTGCGGTCCCCTACGGCACTGCGTAGGATCCTACGGTCTTGGCGTGCATCCGTGCGTCGCTGCGGTCCGGTCTCAGGTCGACGGGCACGTGCACCTTCCGCCGACCACTGGCGACAACATCGATGTACTGTGGAGACCTCACGCCCCACGTGTTGAGCAATTCGGCGGTACGTCCACCCGGCCTCCCGCATGCCCACTATACGCCCTCGCTCAAAGTCCGTCAACTGCACATACGGTTCACGTCCACGCTGTCTTGGCATGCTACCAGTGTTAAAGACTGCGATGGAGCTCCGTATGCCACGGCAAACTGGCTGACACTGACGGCGGCGGTGCACAAATGCTGCGCAGCTAGCGCCATTCGACGGCCAACACCGCGGTTCCTGGTGTGTCCGCTGTGCCGTGCGTGCGATCATTGCTTGTACAGCCCTCTCGCAGTGTCCGGAGCAAGTATGGTGGGTCTGACACACCGGTGTCAATGTGTTCTTTTTTCCATTTCCAGGAGTGTATGAATATAGGTATTTCCTCGCAAATTTTCCACACTGGACGAAAAAAGACTGAAATATGGTTGTTCGGCGATCAGAATAGTCTGTAGAGAGGGAGAATATATTGTGATTTCGAGAATATGATTCGCCTTCTGAGTTATGAGTGAGGGGAGCCGAGTTTTGCTGGGAAGCCAACAGTGGAGAGAAGAGATCTTACCATTTTGAGCGCCCATGTTGGACGGTCGCTCAGTATTAACTTTTGTTGGTACAGACGGATTTGCTGTCTTTGCTGTCAGGAGATTTTATAGTTAGAACGGCTAGGCAATGTGCTGTTGCGAACTTACACGATTCTGGACTTCGCCTCTGGGTAGGGAGTCATTCAGTACGCAGCATTCAGTGACTGAGAGCACTTCCTCTGTCTATACTCACGTAGAGATGTTATATGAATTCCGTCCTTGTGGCTGGGAACTCGCGTTTCTTGCCTGTAGAACACAGAGAGGAGAAGACAGTATTAGATCACACTAGTCAGCCTTCTGCCGTCCTAGTGTTTGAAGGAGTTTTTATTTTGTGGCTGGGGTTCTCCCATCGTCGCAGACGTGTACGAGAACCATCTGTCCGATACACCGTACGCAGGACATACGGTGATATTGCTAATTGCTTCGGCTTATTAGGGCTATAAAGCTAAACAGTTGTGATCACGAAAATTTTGTTTCCACTGTAGATCATCTATGAAAGTAGTGTCTTCCAGTGTTTGGAACGTAGATTTATATTAGATCGCGTAGCAATAAAAAGGGGTAGATTGGGGCAATTGATTAATCTTATTAGTATTTATTTGTATCTCTTTGTGTCCATTGGTCATTGATATATGAACAGTTGTAATATAAGGGGTTTTAATTCTACAATAAATGTATTAGTAGAAACAGCATTTATCATTTTATAGTTACTAGTTCTTTTAATGATCCATTTATATTTATGTTGTAACTTACATGTTAAAGAGCAAGAAGGAGGAGATATTGTAAGATGGCAAGAGCTATGCCCCTTACATGAAGTCATTAAAGATCACCTAACTCACGTTGAGCGAACAGTAGGGCTGAACAAAAATGACTGACAAGGCACAATGCATCTTGTAGAGGTTGTAGTATGGACGTATTGGAATAATTAATGTTGGGTGATGGTTTTAAAGTAATTCACGCGACATGAAAACTTTGTGGAAACGCGTCGATTTACTGGAGGCTAGTTTATCGCAGGGAAGTATTCAAAGTTGACTGTGGCCATGTGGTGGCTGGGGAGCAGTGAAGGGAAGAGACAATAGGCAGCTTAGGGCGGCTCAAACTCTGAGAAAGCGGTAATGGGGCGCGGCTTCCAATTGCCTTAAGATGAGTGACAGTGAGGGGGTGGTTGACCCCATGCTGGTGCACCGGGAAGCAGACAGAGAACTTGTACGCCTGTTGATAAATGTCTGTCGTCCCGTTTTCAGTGAAACATGCGAGAAAGGTGCGCAAAGCTACGGTGGAGGGGTCAACAGAGGCCAAAATATGCGTGTTCGTGACTATAGCAACTTCACGCTGAATTCACGGACCGCAGAGTCTGAAGTGAATCAGGTGAAGAGCGACAGAATGAAATACGCTGGCCTCCAGTGAGAATGTAGGACCAAGGAATTTGAAGTACTCTCCTGGGAGTCAGAATTTCGGGAAAATTGGTGTTTTGTGCAGACGATAACCTTGATGGGTGGCCTGGGAGGAGCTAAATAGCAGAAGTTGAGAGGAAGGGAAATTTTGTGGGAATTTGTTCACATCCAAAGAGCAGGCACTGGTCGGCGCTGGGAAGCAACGCATAATTAACGCGACTTGCGCTGCAATTGGCGTAAGTGATTTTGCTGGAGGGGAAACCGAGGCGAAGAGTGGACTGGAAGAAGTCTCCGTAGAGGCCTTCCGTTCCCAGCTTGTCTAGAGTGCGGACGTGGCGTTCTTTACTCAGCTTGCCTGAGAAAGAGTGAGCATCTCTGCAGTTTAGGACTTAGCAAATGGAACGATTGAGCTTGGAGATAGAAAGTTTTCGTTCAGCTATGTACTGAGCAAGATAGCTAGGAGTGAATAGACGAGCGCAGCCTTGCAGCACAATGAGGCCGGCTGACGTCCTCACAACGACGCCGCCCCACCACGCTGAATTCGGTGATATTGCACCCGCTCCGGCTTGAATTAGGCCACTGATTAATTTGTTGGATCACGTCGGCGAAGTTTCCATGACGGTTTCATGGGCCATGTATTGTAGAATTCTTCTCACACTTCGCATTACGCCTGGGTCAATCGATAGGAATTAATTTTGATTTATCACGCTTTACTCCACGTAAACGCAATTTATTACCATTGCCTGATAGGAGAGTCATGTAATGTGATGATTGAAGGTCGGGAGTTAAAATAAATTTGTGCTAATCGAGTGAATCTGTTTTCAGTCAAGTAGTTGAAATCCCAAGTCACTTTCTTAATTAATTTTATTTTCAACATTTGCATCTGGTGTTCAATAGCTGAATATAACATCAATGTGCACCCTTTTTTAATTAAAAGGGAACAATTCTGAATCAATTAATGTCAACACTGCCACCGCAGTTCAATCAGGAGTCACAGGGCCTTATTACTTTCTTTGCGTTATCCGATATTGCGGCAGTTTTGCTCTCTCTGTTGATCTGTTAGTCAATTAGCTGGGGTGGACACACGCCAAAACCAGATAAGTGACGGGTGGGGTGTTACAATATCATCATTAAGAGATTCTAAGATCTGCTTCAGGGGGTAGACAGACAGGGCCAAATCTTCATTTTAGCGTTCAGTGTTTTCCGTTGCGCACATTCATTTTACACCCGCCTAGAGTAGCATCTTGGAACGAAAACCTCAAACCACACACACACACACAGTAGCATCTTGGACCTCCACCAAGAGCGCATCTCAGTCTTTTGTTTGCAAACTACGTGCTGGGTGTGCCTCTGGACGTGAGAACACCAGCAATTCCTGTACGCGCTGCTGGCGACGGATAGGAAGTCACAGCGCCCCGTGTTGGGTAGCATTTTTATACGGTGGGACGCTGAAACGCGTCAGGCAGTTAATGGCGGGCGCTTAATGGCCTCGGTGTCACCGCGGCGTTAAGGGCGGGCCACGCGCCGTTCCCCACCCCAGCGACCGGCAGCTGTGTGTGTGTGGCTGCGCAGGGCGTTGGATGCAGACTTCTGCACAGTGCAGCAGCAGCAAGTGGTCCTGCCGCCAGTCTGCACCCAACAGGCACGCGAGGCGTTTCTAACCCTACTGCTGCACCGGCACTATACAAGCTGCTCGCCTTGCTAACAAGGGGAAGTCCTCATCTCACCCCCTTCAGATTTAGCGATAAGAGGGCCCAGTGCACAGCCCTGTCTAAAACTGAACACAGATCAAGCATGAAAACAGGAAGATGGTGCACTGAACCGTGAAAAAGAAAGCAAAATAGAAGCAGTGAACGGTCCAAGAACAAGAAGTGCAACATAGAGTAATCTTGAGCAGCCAAGGCGCCGATGTCGGACTGTAAAGTGGACGAGCCGCGTTCAGAACTCCCTTGTGCTTTTCCGTTGTTCGCCGTATTGTAATATGTGTCTGTGTCATGCTGTAACGTCCGTTTGCAACAGCGAGTTGTAAGGAAGAGACCTGTAATGGAAGATGATTCCGCACAACTACTCTTGGCAGGGTAAAGGAAGTGGCTTCCGAATGAGAACCGCAAACGTTTGATGACGAGGCGGCAAGTCAGCCGAACACTCCACCGGAAAACACGTCTGACGTGCCATACATGGCATTAGTGGCAGTATACAGGGTGTTACAAAAAGGTACGGCCAAACTTTCAGGAAACATTCCTCGCACACAAAGAAAGAAAATATGTTATGTGGACATGTGTCTGGAAACGCTTACTTTCCATGTTAGAGCTCATTTTATTACTTCTCTTCAAATCACATTAATCATGGAATGAGAACACACAGCAACAGAACGTACCAGCGTGACTTCAAACACTTTGTTACAGGAAATGTTCAAAATGTCCTCCGTTAGCGAGGATACATGCATCCACCCTCCGTCGCATGGAATCCCTGATGCGCTGATGCAGCCCTGGAGAATGGCGTATTGTATCACAGCCGTCCACAATACGAGCACGAAGTCTCTACATTTGGTACCGGGGTTGCGTAGACAAGAGCTTTGAAATGCCCCCATAAATGAAAGTCAAGAGGGTTGAGGTCAGGAGAGCGTGGAGGCCATGGAATTGGTCCGCCTCTACCAATCCATCTGTCACCGAATCTGTTGTTGAGAAGCGTACGAACACTTCGACTGAAATGTGCAGGAGCTCCATCGTGCATGGACCACATGTTGTGTCGTACTTGTAAAGGCACATGTTCTAGCAGCACAGGTAGAGTATCCCGTATGAAATCATGATAACGTGCTCGATTGAGCGTAGGTGGAAGAACATGGCGCCCAATCAAGACATCACCAACAATGCCTATCCCAAAGGTTCACAGAAAATCTGTGTTGATGACGTGATTGCACAATTGCGTGTGGATTCTCGTCAGCCCACACATGTTGATTGTGAAAATTTATAATTTGATCACGTTGGAATGAAGCCTCATCCTTAAAGAGAACATCTGCACTGAAATGAGGATTGACACATTGTTGGATGAACCATTCGCAGAAGTGTACCCCTGGAGGCCAATCAGCTGCTGATAGTGCCTGCACACGCTGCCAATGGTACGGAAACAACTGGTTCTCCCGTAGCACTCTCCATACAGTGACGTGGTCAACGTTACCTTGTACAGCAGCAACTTCTCTGACGCTGACATTAGGGTTATCGTCAACTGCACGAAGAATTGCCTCGTCCATTGCAGGTGTCCTCGTCGTTCTAGGTCTTCCCCAGTCGTGAGCCATGGGCTGGAATGTTCCGTGCTCCCTAAGATGCCGATCAATTGCTTCGAACGTCTGCCTGTCGGGACATCTTCGTTCTGGAAAGCTGTCTCGATACAAACGTACCGCGCCACGGCTATTGCCCCGTGCTAATCCATACATCAAATGGGCATCTGCCAACTCCGCATTTGTAAACATTGCACTGACTGCAAACCACGTTCGTGATGAACACTAACCTGTTGATGTTACGTACTGACGTGCTTGATGCTAATACTGTAGAGCAATGAGTCGCATGTCAACACAAGCACCGAAGTCAACATTACCTTCCTTCAATTTGGCCAACTGGCGGTGATTCGAGGAAGTACAGTACATACTGACGAAACTAAAATGAGCTCTAACATGGAAATTAAGCGTTTCCGGACACATGTCCACATAACATCTTTTCTTTATTTGTGTGTGAGGAATGTTTCCTGAAAGTTTGGCCGTACCTTTTTGTAACACCCTGTATATGTCGTATGATAAGAATCTCTTATCGACGCATCTAATCTCTACGCCTGGTGAGTGAGTGAGATATTGCCCGATTTATGTGTTCGTATGAATATGAATGTTATCAGTCCCAAGAAAATGATGAAAACGTAATACTTTGTTCTCATAAGCTACAACAAATGAAGGCAACAGTTTCACAATCACACAGTTACTCTGTGATATGCCAAAACATATCCTTTTAAAGTTTTTGAAGTTGCATTTCATTTTGGATATTTTGACTCTTGAATCCCTTTATTGTAAGACAGTTCATGTATGTTTATTTGTTGTTTTCATTTCTGTGAGGCGTCTATATGGCATATTGCTTACTCTCACTATTCATCTCATGTACTTCCGACCGTAATGTATTCTTACCACATTACTGATATTCCATAACCAATGTATAGTATGACAACCGTCAAGACTACAGAAAGAGAACTAACTTTTCAATGACCGGACGGACAGTTGCGGAAAAAATAAAAAATTAAAATAAATGGCACGAGGGAGTATTGAACACAGCTCATACGCTTTGCAGTCTAACTCCGTGACCACTTTTTTTATCTCATTTTGTTCGTTGTGTTTATTCGGGGTGGACATCTCATGACACCCGTTCACGTTGTTCGTTGATCCGTCCACTTAGTTCTTTTATTACAGAGGGCAGCTAATCCTCTCACCGAACACGCTGATCTACTGTGTTAACCACGACACACTAGCTCTGGCACTTAGGTCGATGTTTCACTTATTAAGGTTGCACCTTTCACTCATTTTCTTTTGCTTGTTTTTCACAGTTCAGTACACCTTCTTCCTGTTTGCATGCTTGGTATGTGTTCAGTTTTTGACGGTCTATCCACTGTCCATCTCACCAATAGATCTATGGGGGGGGGGGGGATTTTACTATGGGGAGTTTCCTTCGTAAGAAGACACTCTGATGATTCAGTGCGCGACCGCGGTTCCACCTTGGGGTGTGTCCCTACACTGTGCCGAGTTTCAGTTCTTCACGCACAGACATTTTCCGTTTGAGGTTGTCACTACACAGGGTGATTCTCTGATGATGTTATAGACTTTCAGGGGTGATGGAGAAGGGTAAATGTATCAGTTTGAGGTAAGGAGCTCTGGTCGGTAACGAGCGAGTCGAAAGTTATAACCGGAAATCATGCTCATGCCTCTGATAGTGGAATACATGTTCCAGTGTAGTTGTCGGTAAGGTTGTAGGGTAGTTAACTTTCAGAATTGGTATGGACCAAAACAAGAAAATAATGACTAGTAAACAAGGGCTCTAAAATGTATACCAAAAGATCTATGTGCACTTGTTCATCTTCGATAATGTGAAATCCGTCTCATCTACTGTAAGCTCTTTCGTTTCCATACTTTTCGAGAGGATGGTATGACCCAAAACAAGAAAAAATTGCTGCCCGGAGTGGCCAAGCGGTTCTAGGCACTACAGTCTGGAACCGCGCGACCGCTACGGTCGCAGGTTCGAATCCTGCCTCGGGCATGGATGTGTGTGATGTCCTTAGGTTAGTTAGGTTTAAGTAGTTCTAAGTTCTAGGGGATTTAAGACCTCAGAAGTTAAGTCCCATAGTGCTCAGAGCCATTTGAACCATTATTGAAGAAAAAATTGTCCATTAAAAATAGTCTAAAATGCATACCTAATAACTGTAGGCACTTGTTCAGTACAAAAGATATTTCACCACGTCGAAGATCAAGAAGTGATCATAGCGCTGAACATAAGCCAAAATATGGAAACCAAAGAGCTTGCAGTAAAAGACGTCCATTGTCAGAGGGAACAGAACGATTTTCATTGATAACTTTCGACTCTGTCGTTTCCGAACGGGGGTCATTATTCAAACGTGTACATTCACCTGTCTCCATCACCCCTGAATGTTTGTAACATCGTGAAATCACCCTGTATACACCAGTCAGTATCGAGAGATACGTCATTTCGAGACATTTGTGCCGATTATGGATTAAGAGAACCACTGATCGCAAATGTCGCTCTCTGTCACCTAGAGTTTATTCTGTTCCACGAATGCAGCTGTGGACAGATGCTCTCCACTGTGCCACAGTCACTTAGTAACCTGAGGAAGGGAAGCCGTGTGAGCCATTTGTCTGATCCGTGTTGACTACCTTCTGTGTGTCATCGGATTTTTAACCGTTTTTGTGTCGTTTATTCTGATGTGGGAACGGGGGACAGCCCATTATTTCGGTAAGCGAGTGTGGAAAACCACCACACTCGCGCTGACCTCTGTACCATTTTTGGGTTTTTCTTGATCAAATGATTTATTCCAACACGTTTTTTTGAAAAGAAATTTCGAAAATGTTTTTTGAAAAATACGAGCTTGTCGCTTGACACCATTATGTCACTACGGGCACATATAACTAAAGAATGGAGTAAATAAGTTCTTGGCACGGAAATAATTTGTACACCATTCAGATGACAAAATTTATTGCAACAAATTATGTAATATGAAATTTAACAAAAAAATGGTATTTTTATTCAGACAAACTGTTACATGACATTTGGAACATTGAATTCGGCTTCTGCCAGTGCTTTTTTGTAATTTGCATCTTTGCTACTTCCGTTCTATGTAATGTGGCCAATGAGAAAACCCGCCATATCTGGCACCTGAAACTGCCCTTACCTCTGTCTGCGACGTTTTTACCTCAACCGATGTGGATTCTTTATTTTCAGACTCATCCTCAGTCAATCACGGACGTCCTCTTTTCCTCGAAGTGGAGCTGTTATCCTTCTCCATTAGAATTAAACCTTCAGCTAACCTGTTTTCTGAAGTTCAGCAGATCCATTTTCTCTTTAAATCCTTTGCCTTTGGCATCCAGATCTCTCATGTATTGTAGACATGAATCGCATATGGAGAGATCGACAATGTGAAAAATTACGTTTACAAAATGGCTCTGAGCACTATGGGACTCAACTGCTGAGGTCATTAGTCCCCTAGAACTTAGAACTAGTTAAACCTAACTAACCTAAGGACATCACACACATCCATGCCCGAGGCAGGATTCGAACCTGCGACCGTAGCGGTCTCGCGGTTCCAGACTGCAGCGCCAGAACCGCGCGGCCACTTCGGCCGGCAATTACGTTTACAGGCCACTTCTTAGTGTTCATGCGTATTCTGCACACAGAGATCAAAAAATCAATCTTGTCAACGCCGCCCATAAATGCACAGTAATCCTTTACGATGGCTGGTCTTGTGACCTCCAGATGTTGCTCCTGTGCTGCACTCAACCTCTTTTCTTTATCGACAATGTCTGCACCCACGTATGAGAAAATGAGACTGACAGCACTATGGCCACACAAACATCGACAGATTCTCATCCTTCCTTCTTCAGTTCAGACTCGGATTTCAGTGGACATTTTTGTAACCAGTTAGCTCTGATGGTCCCAATGGAAATGATCTTCTTTTTCAACAATTTACAAACCAGTGACATAGATGTAAAATAATTATCGAAATGTAGTTCGAACCCACAGCCTTGTGGAATGTGTTCGCTCAGTCGCATCACAATGGAACCACCAATGCCCAGGTTCTTGTGCTCACTTCGAATTCCCGTACTTTTGCCTTGGTATATGTCAAAACCATATGTTGTTGTGGTCTTCAGTCCTGACACGGGTTTGATGCACCTCTCCATGACACTCTATCCTGTGCAAGCTTCTTCATCTCCCAGTACCTACTGCAGCCTACATCCTTCTGAATCTGCTTAGTGTATTCATCTCTTGGTCTCCCTCTACGATTTTTACCCTCCACGGTGCCCTCCAATACTAAATTGGTGATCCCTCGACGTCTCAGAACATGTCCTACCAACCGATCTCTTCTTCTAGTCAAGTTGTGCCACAAACTCCTCTTGTGCCCAATTCTATTCAATACCTCCTCATTGGTTATGTGATATACCCATCAAATCTTCAGCATTCTTCTGTAGCACCACATTTCGAAAGCTTCTATTCTCTTCTTGTCTAAGCTATTTATCGTCCACGTTTCACCTCAATACACGGCTACACTCCATACAAATACTTTCAGAAAAGACTTCCTGACACTTAAATCTGTACTCGATGTTAACAAATTTTTCTTCTTCAGAAACGCTTTCCTTGCCATTGCCAGTCTATATTTTATATCCTCTCTACTTCGACCATCATCAGTTATTTTGCTCTCCAAATAGCAAAACACCTTTACTACTTTAAGTGTCTCATTTCCTAATCTAATTCCCTCAGTATCACCCGACTTAATTCGACTACATTCCATTATCCTCGTTTTGCTTTTGTTGATGTTCATCTTATACCCTCCTTTCAAGACACTGTCCATTCCGTTCAACTCCTCTTCCAAGTCCTTTGCTGTCTCTGACAGAATTACAATGTCATCGGCGAACCTCAAAGTTTTTATTTCTTTCCATGGATTTTAATACCTACTCCGAACGTTTCTTTTGTTTCCTTTATTGCTTGCTTAATATCTGTGTATTGAGCAAGCAATAAAGGAAACAAAAGATAAGTCGGAGTAGATATTAAAATCCATAACATCGGGGATAGGCTACAACCCTGTCTCACTCCCTTCCCAACCACTGCTTCCCTTTCATACCCCTCGACTCTTATAACTGCCTTCTGCTTTCTGTACAAATTGTAAATAGCCTTTCGCTCTCTGTATTTTACCCCTGCCACCTTCAGAATTTGAAAGAGAGTATTCCAATCAACATTGTCAAAAGCTTTCTCTAAGTCTACAAATGCTAGAAACGTAGGTTTGCCTTTCCTTAATCTTTCTCCTAAGATAAGTCGTAGGGTCAGTATTGCCTCAGGTGTACCAACATTTCTACGGGATCCAAACTGATCTTCCCCGAGGTCGGCTTCTATCAGTTTTTCCATTCGTCTGTAAAGAATTCGCGTTAGTATTTTGCAGCTGTGACTTTATTAAACTGATAGTTCGGTAATTTTCACATCTGTCAACACCTGCTTTCTTTGGGATTGGAATTATTATATTCCTCTTGAAGTCTGATGGTATTTTGCCTGTCTCATACATCTTGCTCACCAGATGGTAGAGTTTTCTCAGGACTGGCTCTCCCAAGGCTGTCAGTAGTTCTAATGGAATGTTGTCTACTCCGGGGGCCTTGTTTCGACTTAGGTCTTTCAATGCTCTGTCAAACTCTTCACGCAGTATCTTATCTCCCATTTCATCTTCATCTGCATCCTGTTCCATTTCCATAATATTGTCCTCAAGTACATCGCCCTTGTATAGACCCTCTATATGTTCCTTCCACCTCTCTCCTTTCCCTTCTTTGCTTAGAACTGGGTTTCCATCTGAGGTCTTGATATTCATACAAGTGGTTCTCCTTTCTCCAAAGGTCTCTTTAATTTTCCTGTAGGCAGTATCCATCTTACCCCTAGTGAGATAAGCCTCTACATCCTTACATTTGTCCTCTAGCCATCCCTGCTTAGCCATTTTGCACTTCCTGCCGATATCATTTTTGAGACGTTTGTATTCCTTTTTGCCTGCTTCATTTACTGCATTTTTATATTTTCTCCTTTCATCAATCAAATTCAATATTTCTTCTGTTACCCAAGGGTTTCTACTAGCCCTCGTCTTTTTACCTATTTGATCCTCTGCTGCCTTCACTATTTCATCCCTCAAAGCTACCCATTCTTCTTCTACTGTATTTCTTCCCCCCATTCCTGTCAATGGTTCTCTTATGCTCTCCCTGAAACTCTGTACAACCTCTGGTTTAGTCAGTTTATCCAGGTCCCATCACCTTAAATTCCCACCTTTTTGCAGTTGCTTCAGTTTTAATGTACAGTTCATAACCTATAGATTTTGGTCAGAGTCCGCATCTGCCCCTGGAAATGTTTTACAATTTAAAACCTTGTTCCTAAATCTCTGTCTTACCATTATATAATGTATCTTATACCTTCTAGTATCTCCTCTAGTATCTCCAGGGTTCTTCCATGTATACAACGTTCTTTCATGATTCTTAAACCAAGTGTTAGCTATGATTAAGTTATGCTCTGTGCAAAATTCTGGCAGGCGGCTTCCTCTTTCATTTCTTCCCCCCAATCCACATTCACCTACTATGTTTCCTTCTCTCCCTTTTCCTACTGACGAATTCCAGTCACCCATGACTATTAAATTTTAGTCTCCCTTCACTACCTGAATAATTTACTTTATCTCATCATACATTTCATCAATTTCTTCGTCATCTGCAGAGTTAGTTGGCATATAAACTTGAACTACTGTAGTAGGCGTGGGCTTCGTATTGATCTTGGCCACAATAATGCGTTTACTATGCTGTTTGTAGTAGCTTAGCCGTACATCTATTTTTTATTCATTATTAAACCGACTCCTGAATTCCCCTATTTGATTTTGTAATTATAACCCTGTATTCACCTGACCAAAAGTCTTGTTCCTCCTGCCAACGAACTTCGCTATTTCCCACTATATCTAATTTTAACCTATCCATTTCCCTTTTTAAATTTTCTAACCTACCTGCCCGATTAAGGGATCTGACATTCCACGCTCCGATCCGTAGAACGCCAGTTTTCTTTCTCCTGATAACAACGTCCTCTTGAGTAGTCCCCGCCCGGAGATCCGAATGGGGGACTATTTTACCTCCGCAATATTTTACCCAAGAGGACGCCATCATCATTTAATCATACAGTAAAGCTGCATGCCCTCGGGGAAAATTACGGCTGTAGTTTCCCCTTGCTTTCAGCCGTTCGCAGTTCCAGAACAGCAAGGCCATTTTGGTTAGTGTTACAAGGCCAGATCAGTCAATCATCCAGACTGTTGCCCCTGCAACTACTGGAAAGGCTGCTGCCCCTCTTCAGGAACCACACGTTTGTCTGGCCTCTCAACAGACACCCCTCCGTTGTGGTTGCACCTACGGTACGGCTATCTGTATCGTTGAGGCACGCAAGTCTCCCCACCAACGGCAAGGTCCATGGTTCATGGGGGGGGGGGGGGGGGGGCAATACCGTATACAGTTCCGGAAAATCCACAACGAGCAAAATGTTTTAGACCAACAGGGTTTGGTTTACCATGAACAAATTGCTGCATTACAATCCTTCCTTTGAAAGGGATCATTTGCTCGTCAATACTTTGCCTTTCTTCTTGTTTCTGACTGAGAGAACTTTCCCTGATTCTATTTAGCAGTGGTCTCACCTTCCAAAGTTTGTCTTCCAGAGAGCCATCTTCCATATTGTCGACTAAAGGAAGATGATTCCTCAGGTTGAATATTATATTTACAGGCATATGTGTCGGCAATGAAAAGTATTCTTGTGTGAGACTCCGAATACATACGCAATCTGAGAAATCCTAATGTACCCATTGAAATATGTACTCCAATTAGTTTTCGTATTTCAGAGCTGGTGAAACATGACGGTGTCAATTGACAACACGATGAACGAAAGGGTTATATGAATACATAATGTCTGTTGTTTCTGACGTATCCGAAAGAGCAGTCATCTACATCTACACCCATACTCCGCAAACCACCTGACGGCGTGTGGCGGAGGGTACCTTGAGTACCTCTATCGACTCTCCCTTCTATTCCAGTCTCGTATTGTTCGTGGAAAGAAAGATTGTCGGTATGCCTAGGTGTGGGCTCTAATCTCTCTGATTTTATTCTCATGGTTTCTTCGCGAGATATACGTAGGAGGGAGCAATATACTGCTTGACTCCTCAGTGAAGGTACGTTCTTGAAACTTCAACAAAAGCCCGTACCGAGCTACTGAACGTCTCTCTTGCAGAGTCTTCCACTGCAGTTTAACTGTCATCTCCGTAACGCTTTCGCGATTACTAAATGATCCTGTAACGAAGCGCACTACTCTCTTGTGGATCTTCTCTATCTCTTCTATCAACTCTATCTGGTACGGATCCCACACTGGCGAGCAGTATTCAAGCAGTGGGCCAACAAGTGTACTGTAACCTACTTCCTTTGTTTTCGGACTGCATTTCCTTAGGATTCTTACAGTGAATCTCAGACTGGCCTCTGCTTTACCGACGATTAATTTTATGTGGTCATTCCATTTTAAATCACTCCTAATGCCTACTCCCAGATAATTTATGGGATTAACTGCTTCCAGTTGCTGACCTGCTGTATTGTAGCAAAATGATAAAGGATCTTTCTTTCTATGTATTCGCAGCACATTACACTTGTCTACATTGAGATTCATTCCATTCATTCCATGACCTATTCATATAAATATAGCACTCCGTCTTCAGGCCACGAGTGGCCTACCGGGACCATCTGACCGCCGTGTCATCCTCAGAGGAGGATGCAGATAGGAGGGGCTTGTGGTCAGCACACCGCTCTCCCGGTCGTTATGATGGTATTCTTGACCGAATCCGCTACTATTCGGTCGAGTAGCTCCTCAGTTGGCATCACGAGGCTGAGTGCACCCCGAGAAATGGCAACAGCTCATGGCGGCCTGGATGGTCACCCATCCAAGTGCCGACCACGCCCGACAGCGCTTAACTTCGGCGATCTCACGGGAACCGGTGTATCCACTGCGGCAAGGCCGTTGCCCTATTCATGTAAATGGTCACGTTCAATTATGCTGTGAATGCTGCTTGGTTTTAAGTAACAAACGGGAGGATAACTATATAGAACAAAAATGGTTCAAATGGCTCTGAGCACTATGGGACTCAACTTCTGAGGGTAGAACAAAAATCTTCCGTAGGTTCTGCGGCCGTTTATCTATCTTCATTCAGTTTCTAGACTGTTTACCGCTTCTGGTTTTTAGGAGGAACTAGTAAGACACAGATCGCATACGCAAGGAAAGCGATCGTTATGAGGTGACGCGCGGTAGGTATGCAACACAGCTAACGTACAGGTAATGCGAGTACGACCGTGACCAAATTTACTAGGAAAACTGCCGTAGTGGGCGCTTGCTTGTGATAGTTTATGGTAGGCTACGGTAGTACGAGGGTGAGTCAGTAGTACGAGGGTGAGTCAAATGAAAACCTTAAATTTTTTAAAAAATATTATTTATTGTGCAGAAGTGGTACAAAGCTGTATCACTTTTCAACATAATCTCCCCCACACTCAATGCAAATCCTCCAGCGCTTACAAAGTGCATAAATTCCTTTAGAGAAACATTCTTTTGGTAGTCCGCGCAACCACTCATGCACCGCGTGGCGTACCTCTTCATCAGAACGGAACTTCTTTCCTCCCATTCTGTCTGAGTGGTCCATACACATGGAAACCACTAGGGGCAAGGTCTGGTGAGTATGGTGGATGAGGAAGACACTCAAAATGCAGGTCTGTGATTGTTGCAACTCTTGTACGGGCAGTGTGGGGCCTTGCATTGTCATGTTGCAAAAGGACACCTCCTGACAGCAATCCACGTCGCTTTGATTTGATTGGAGGCCGTAGATGATTTTTTAGATCTGTATATGATGCACTGGTGACAGTGGTCCCTGTAGGCATGTAATGCTCCAAAATGACGCCTTTTTCGTCCCAAAAGAGAGTCAGCATAACCTTCCCTGCTGATGGCTCTTTTCGAAACTTCTTTGGTTTTGGTGATGAGGAATGGCGCCATTCCTTGCTCGGTCTCTTCGTTTCCGGTTGGTGGAAGTGAACCTAGGTTTCGTCCCCAGTAACGATTCTTGCAAGCAAGCCATTGCCTTCTCGTTCAAAGCGCCGAAGTTCTTCACAAGCATCAAGACGTCGTTCTCTGATTTCAGGAGTCAGCTGCCGTGGCATCCATCTTGCAGACACTTTGTGAAACGAGCACATCATGCACAATGTGGTGTGCTGACCCATGACTAATCTGTAAACATGCTGCAATGTCATTCAGTGTCACTCGGCGGTTTTCCTTCACTATGGCTTCAACTGCTGCAATGTTCTGTGGAGTCACAACTCGTTGTGCCTAAACTGGACGAGGAGCATCTTCCACTGAAGACACACCATTTGCGAAGTTCATACTCCATTCGTAGACTTGCTGCTGTTACAAACATGCATCATCGTACTGAACCTTCATTCGTCGACGAATTTCAATAGGTTTCACACCTTCACTACGCAAAAACCGTATAACAGAACGCTGTTCTTCCCTGGTGCAAGTCGCAAGGGGGGCGGCCACTTTTATACTGATTCTGCGATGGTATGTGTGGATCCGCACTATGCTGCCACCTACAGGCCATTCTGCACGCTGTTTGTAGCACGCTTACCAACTTACAGGATAACGGCGCGAAATTTCGATTTGTTATTACAATTTTAAGGCTTTCATTTGACTCACCCTCGTATTTGTGTGTGTCTAGCTGAGGTGAAAATTACCTCACGTGTACCGAAATTATTTTATGAGAAATATGTACAAGGGAGAGCAATGTCGTAAAGAGGCTCGTTCGCCGAGTCGTCCGCTGCGTCCCGACGCGCACGAGGCGGTGTAGCGGCGCAGCCAGAACAAAGCGCTGGCGGACTGGTCTGTCGGTCTGTCCGTCTCTTTCTCTCGCTCTGCCCGTGGTGCCGCCGCGCCGGTAATTTCGGAAGCGGCGGTGCTCGCACCTCAGGTACGTCGAGTACAAGAGGAGCACCAGGACGCCGCCGCCCGGTCGTAATAAATTTTACGGGACGCGCGCCCGCGGCGCGACCGGGCCGCTGCGCCCCGCCCCGCCAACAATAGGCTGCGAAAATTAGGGAGTCGGCCGGCCTAATGGCGGCATAATTATACCCCGGCACCGGGCACTGGGCCGGGGGGGGGGGGGAGGTAGTAAGGTAGGGGGGCGCTCATCAAGGGCAGAGGTCGGCCGCGCAGAAGGAAGGAAGGAAGGAAGGGGAGAGAAGAGGAGAGACGCGGAGAGCGAAGACGCGCGGCTGTCCTCTTCTCCTCTTCCCTGCCCTGTCCTCCGCGCCAGCCCGTCATTTGCAGACACCTACGGAAAGTTAGGGCGCGCAGCGCTCGTAACAAATTCGCCGCCGTCTCCGCCGCTCGCAGCGATTACAGGGGCCAAAAAACGCGCCTCTTTTATTACACGCGAGTCTCTTGCACGGAAGTTGACCGTAAAGTAAATTACTACGACTCGCACGGGACCGAACCACGAGATGCTTTGCGTTACTCGTGCTGCACCCGGCAATCTGCGACACCCAGAAATGGCGACGCGAATCGATGCTGACTCTCAGAAAAACAGTCCATCGTATCGTCGTAAATGAGTGATTTGGACTGCGTCGAGATGGCAGTACACGTAAACGGGGCAGCGCCCTCTGCCGTGTCGTCGACGACCTCAGTGTCGGCCTAGTTTCCGAATGAAACCAAACTGAGGGCACAGCCACTGCTTACCTTGCAGTGGCACCGTCAACTCTGCACACACCCAGGACAGCTCCTGCTGTTACCATTCAGGGCTGCCTCCATTTGGCGAGCGAGTAGACAATTTCCTCACCTATGCCATATCTACCTGAAGCCACTCATTGAACACTGGACCCTGCAGAGTCCCGAAATTGGGGGAAATCCTCGAGGCCCACGAGAGAGACAGGCCGCGGTGCGTACGTCACAAAGGTAGGCCTGAACCAACACCGACTGAAAGGAAGGCCTCGGCGCTTGTTCAAATGGTTCAAATGGCTCTGAGCACTATGGGACTTAACATCTGAGGTCATCAGTCCCCTAGAAATTACAACTACTTAAACCTAAATAACCTAAGGACATCACATACATCCATGCCCGAGGCAGGATTCGAACCTGCGACCGTAGCAGTCGCGCGGTTCCAGACTGAAGCGCCTAGAACCGCTCGGCCATACCGGCCGGCTCGGCGCTTGTTCGTGACGTCACGTCAGCTAGGCACTGCGAACGCCAGGTCTGTTGCAGGCATACTCATAATGGTGGTGTCTCCCTCTCTGCCACATGAAAATGTGAAACTATTGGCGGTAGTTGACCAACACACATTATTCTGAGAGATTTCTGCAATCAATTAATTGTGCAGTTCATTACACTTCTTAACAAACAGTGTACACCTGAACTTAAATTTCCACCTGTTTTAAGGATTGACATACAAAAACAACTTCATGGTCCAGCAGCAACAGAATTCGTGCTTCTTTACCTTATTTGTAAATCTGAGGAAGTTACGTTTGTACTGGGTTGCTTTTACAAGAAACTGTGAACATGTTGGTGCTCTTCTTTAGGTATCTTGGTTGACTATGGGGTGAGGAGCAGAATGTTAATGAAATATCTGGCGATTGTACACGTTGGGGGAGGGGTGGGGGACAGAAGAAGAGGCAAAAGAGAGATACTTGTTTTATCAAATAAAATTATTTTATCTTATAAAGTTCCTCCTTTCAGTTGCAAGAGGGGAATATTTATCTTTTCTAATGTGCATGTTTAAAAAAGTTTAAGCTCAGCAGTATTTTCGATGTATGAAGCTATTTTGTTTCCTGTTTAGAATTCCTTTCGTTGAAAACGACTGTAATCTAATGACTGGCAACAGTTGGACATTTACACATGTAAATTAGTTCACATTTCCAGTGACGATGTCAAACGAAAATAAATAAAAGAAACGAGTTCATTGTAAGGAGGTTGGGGTAAGTTTCGATAACAAAATGGATCAAGTAAATATAGTTATTTGAATGTAAAATTTCCGAAGATTGCAATGGGGCAAAGCATCTTCTCATACTGATCTACGTTTGTTTCGACAGGATTCAGTAATACACAACTATGATCTTCATTTGTAGCTTTACGATAGTAAGAAAATCTTTCAGCTAAATAAAACTGCAGTATCCAAAACAATACCAAACATTTTGTCCAAAAATAAGAGATTTATAGCGATAAGCACGCTCAGGCGTTTCTGCCTGCAAAAGACCTGGCGTTCGCCGTGCCTAGCTGACGTGACGTCACCAAAAAGCGCCGAAGCCTTCCTTTGAGTCGGTGTTGTCGCTCAGCTCAGCAGACAAAATGCGTTTCTAAACCTGTTAACTCGCAGCTGGGTTTGTACGTACTAACGAGAATTGTATCTTCTACTGGAATCTTACTAATTAACAGTACTACAACAAGGTTTAATTTAAGATCAATAGTCGTTATAAATGGTATAACGGCTTGTTAATAGCATTTAGTCTCTTCTGCTTAATAGTTCTCATTTCATACAAGAACTGGTGCCTTATGCAACTGATAACCGTTTTGGGATGATTTTAATTTTATTTTACCCCAGTACAGCCATAACAAATTATAAGTAGGCTTATCGACTTCCGATCATTGTAGGACTAATAACAGTAAGACTCCATAATAGCGGACTCCAGTAGAAGGTGCAACTGTCGTTTGTACGTACACACCCAGTCACTACTTGACAGGTGTAGAAAGATAGTTTGTCTGCTGAGCTGAGCGAGCGAGCGATCTCAGGCCTACCTTCGTGACGTGGGCCTCGGAATTCCTAGTGTTACGTTTCAAGTGCTGCTCGAAATACACTGGTGTCCAAAATTACAGCAACAAACGAAACTTTTTCAAGGTTGCGTTTATTTTGCCACAAAACAGTATAAACAGGTGATAGCAAAGTAGAAACACTGTAAAGAAAATAGAACGTAAACAACTGCAACACACGTAACAGTAGACGAAAATGTTCTTCGTTTTTTCCAGCTAAACGGATTTGCACACACATTCCGAGAACTGGTTAATGTGCTCATCATGGGGTGTGACCACGACGTTGCATGCTGTGAATAACGTCATCAATGTCATGTTGAGGCAATAACGCCCATTCTTCCTGCGGAGCTGCTCGCAAGTCTTGGAAAGTGGTTGATGGATACTGAAGTGATGCAACCCGTCTCCCTAGTGCATCCGAGACATGCTCTATGCAATTCAAATCGGGAGAGCGAGCAGGCCACGTCATGCCTGCAATATCTTCCGTCTCCAAGAAAACATCAACCACTCGTGCTCTATGAGGCCGAGCATTAGCGTCCATCAGTTCAAAGCCTGGGCGCAGAGCACCTCGTATGATGTCCCAAGACCTCGTCACTATACCTGACAGCAGTTAAACCTTTCCGATTCACCCACACAATTCCATTAAGAGATGTTCGAGTGATCAACATAATCCCTGTCCACACCATTAGCGATGCTCCTCGATATCTGTCTCTTTCCACAATGTTCGGCTCTCGAAATCGTGTTCCACATTACCTTCAGATGCGAATCCGCCGAGAACGACTCTCCAGACCAAATCGGGACTCATCTGTGAAAACAACATTGGCCCATTGTTCGATTGTCCAGGTGGTATGTTGACGACTCCGCTCAAGACGTTCCCTGCTGTGAAGACGCGTCAGAGGCCACATACAGCACGTCTCCTACAGTAAAGAGCACCCTGTCGAAGCCTTCTGTACACCGTTTGCGTCAATACAACACATCCAGTGGATGCTGCGAGATCCGATGCCAATTGTTGCACAGTCCTAAGGCCGTACCGTCGTGGCCTTTCAGCCAAATAACGATCCACTCTTTCTGATTTCACACGTGGTCGGTCCTATCCTGGTCTCCGGGATACAGTTTCGGTCTCTATAAGCTGTCCACACATTCGAGAAACAACAGACCGATTCACGTTAAGTCATCGGGTCACATGAGTTTGCGAGTGACGTCATCGTCGTCATGGTTTTCAGTTAACCGATATGCCATCTTCCGTGCAGAACACGATCGTACGGGCATCTGTTGCCAGTTCGTATGGTTATATCGTGATTTGACAAAGGACGGAGAAATAGTGACTCGTTGCTTTAATTTTGGACATCAGTGTGGCTACAGTCATTTTATATCTGATTAACACCGGGTGCTTTAGGGAGCGATATAGAGGGCCAGTCGAGGCACGGTAGATTGTTCGTAAACCAAGAACGTTTCCTCGCAGGCCTTATGGATGACGGTTATCTCTGGAACAACCGATTTTCGGTCATACCGGATTTTTCAATCGCAGTTTACTCTTAAAACTGTTCAAAAAACCAGTTTCTGTAACAACTGATTTCTGGTGTATTACTGTTATTATTTGTTGTAATAAACGTAGACATCGAACAAAGACTGAAAATTTCTAAGACTCCATCAGACTTTTGCACTATCAGTTTCTAAGCATGCAGAATCTATTAAATGAAATAGCTAAATTAAAGAAAACCTTGTCTGTGCTCCTGTTCTCGAAAAGTGACGAGGGAGTGGATAGTAAAAAAAGTCACCGGTACTCATCTACTGATTATAGTTTTCTAATTCCCTGACGCCGTTGGATAAGCAGCTGCCAGCAGCAAGTCGTATACCCCTAGCTTACTTATTTGTTACATAGTTTAATTCTTAATTTCTTTGCGTATTTTTAGGTACTTGCATTGTTTAATTCATAAATTTCGGGCTTATTATAGTGTTTGAGAGTTGTAGCATCGCGCTTTAGTATCTGAATAGTGTAAATTAGCATAGTCGTCTGTCTTCTGTTTTTGTTTTGAACGGCCAGTGTCGGTTGGTCACAGCCAGTGTGCTCCCTGCCGCCGTTGGCTAAGCAGCTGCCAGCAGCAAGTCGTATACATTTAGCTTACTTATTTGTTACATAATTTAATTCTTAATTTCTTTGCGTGTTTTTGGGTCCTTGCATTGTTTAATTCATAAATTTCGGGCGTATTATAGTATTTGAGAGTTGTAGCATCGCGCTTTAGTGTTTACTTCGTAGATTCTTACTTAAATTGCGTGTGAGTTTCGTATAGGAGGTGTAATTTCGAGTTTTAGTTACTGTAATCGTAAATTCAGACAGATTGTAGCGCAGTCGTTAGGCATTTGTACAGGTTAGTTCATACATTCTTTGCGTGTTTCCCTTGCGTTATCTAGGCACGGACTCGTGTTTCAGTAACTGTTGTTTAACATCGATTAGAATGGACAGGGACTGTGATTGCTGTGTTCGGATGAGGGCTGAGTTGGCATCCCTTCGCTCACAGCTGCAAGCGGCGCTGACTTCGGTCGCGCAGCTTGAGGCTGTTGCCAATGGGCACCACTGTGGGGAGCCGGACTTGGGTATCACGGGGATGTCAACCTCGTCTCGTCTGTCCCCAGCTCGGTCTGCCGCTGTGGTTGCCCCGGTTGCTGCCCGCAGTGAGGCTGAGCCCTCGCCTGTTGTTGATTGGGAGGTCGTTCCAAGGCGTGGCAGGCAGCGAAAGACGTCCCCGGAGGCTGATCAGAAAGCCTCCCCAGTGCGTCTGACAAACAGGTTTCAGGCACTGTCTCTGGCTGGGCCAGATGCAGCTGCCTGTCCTGTTTCAGAGGATCATTCTCAGCCTTCAAGGTCCGGGCAATCGCAGAGGGTGGGCTTATTGGTAGTTGGGAGCTCCAATGTTAGGCGCGTAATGGGGCCCCTTAGGGATATGGCGGCTAAGGAGTGGAAGAAATCCAGTGTGCACTCCGTGTGCATTCCGGGTGGAGTCATTCCTGATGGGGAAAGGGTCCTTCCGGATGCCATGAAGAGCACAGGGTGAAGCCAGCTGCAGGTGGTGGCACATGTCGGCACTAATGACGTGTGTCGCTTTGGATCTGAGGAAATTCTGTCTGGATTCCAGCTGCTATCTGATTTGGTGAAGGCTGCCGGTCTTGCTTACGAGATGAAGGCAGAGCTCACCATCTGCAGTATCGTTGACTGCGGACTTTTGGTGCAGAGCCGGGTGGAGGGTCTGAATCAGAGGCTCAGACGGTTTTGCGACCGTGTTGGCTGCAGATTCCTTGACTTGCGCCATAGGGTGGTGGGGTTTCGGGTTCCGCTGAATAGGTCAGGAGTTCACTACACGCAGCTGGCGGTTACACGGGTAGCGGAGGCTGTGTGGCGTGGACTGGGCGGTTTTTTAGGTTAGAAGGCCTCGGGAAAGTACGGGCTGGGCTGTAATCTCAAAGGATGCATGGCAAGTACAGGACGTGCTTGGATCAAGGAACAGTCGGAATTGTAGTTGTAAATTGTTGTAGTTGTGCTGGGAAAGTCCCTGAGCTACAAGCGCTAATAGAAAGCATAGAAGCTGAAGTCGTTATAAGTACAGAAAGCTGACTAAAGCCTGAAATAAGTTCTGCAGAAAGTTTTACGAAGTCTCAGACGGTGTTCGTGAAAGATAGATTAGGCAGAATTGGTGGTGGAGTGTTTGTGTCTGTCAGTAGTGGTTTATCTTGTAGTGAAGTCGAAGTAGATACTCCGTTCGAATTGGTATGGGTGGAGGTTATACTTAACAGCCGAACTAAGTTAATAATTGGCTCCTTCTACCGTCCCCCAGACTCCGATGATATAGTTGCTGAACAGTTCAGAGAAAATTTGAGTCTCGTAACAAATAAATACCCCACTCATACGGTTATAGTTGGTGGGGACTTCAACCTTCCCTCGATATGTTGGCAAAAATACTTGTTCAAAACCGGTGGTAGGCAGAAAACATCTTCCGAGATTGTCCTAAATGCTTTCTCCGAAAATTATTTCGAGCAGTTAGTCCAAGAACCCACGCGCATTGTAAATGGTTGCGAAAACACACTTGACCTCTTAGCCACAAACAATCCAGAGCTAATAGAGAGGATCATGACTGATACGGGGATTAGTGATCACAAGGTCGTTGTAGCTAGGCTAAATACCGTTTCTTCCAAATCCACCAGAAACTAACGCAAAATAATTTTATTTAAAAAAGCGGATAAAGTGTCACTAGAAGCCTTCCTAAGAGACAATCTCCATTCCTTCCGAACTTACTATGCAAATGTAGACGAGATGTGGCTCAAATTCAAAGATATAGTAGCAACAGCAATTGAGAGATTCATACCTCATAAATTGGTAAGAGATGGAACTGATCCTCCATGGTACACAAAACAGGTTCGAACGCTGTTGCAGAGGCAACGGAAAAAGCATGCGAAGTTCAGAAGAACGCGAAATCCCGAAGATTGGCTAAACTTTACAGACGCGCGAAATATGGCACGGACTTCAATGCGAGATGCCTTTAATAGGTTCCACAACGAAATATTGTCTCGAAATTTGGTAGAAAATCCAAAGAAATTCTGGTCGTATGTAAAGTACACAAGCAGCAAGACGCAGTCGATACCTTCGCTGCGCAGTGCCGATGGTACTGTTACCGACGACTGTGCCGCTAAAGCGGAGTTATTGAACGCAGTTTTACCGAAATTCCTTCACCAGGGAAGACGAATGGAATATTCCAGAATTTGAAACACGAACAGCTGCTAGCATGAGTTTCTTAGAAGTAGATACCTTAGGGGTTGCGAAGCAACTCAAATCGCTTGATACGGGCAAGTGTTTAGGTCCAGATTGTATACCGATTAGGTTCCTTTCAGATTACGCTGATACAATAGCTCCCTACTTAGCAATCATATACAACCGCTCGCTCACCGACAGATCTGTACCTACAGATTGGAAAATTGCGCAGGTTGCACCAGTGTTTAAGAAGGGTAGTAGGAGTAATCCATCGAACTACAGACCTATATCATTGACGTCGGTTTGCAGTAGGGTTTTAGAGCATATACTGTATTCAAACATTATGAATCACCTCGAAGGGAACGATCTATTGATACGTAATCAGCATGGTTTCAGAAAACATCGTTTTTGTGCAACGCAGATAGGTCTTTATTCGCACGAAGTAATGGCCGCTATCGACAGAGGATCTCAGGTTGATTCCGTATTTCTGGACTTCCGGAAAGCTTTTGACACCGTTCCTCACAAGCGACTTCTAATCAAGCTGCGGGCCTATGGGGTATCGTCTCAGTTGTGCGACTGGATTCGTGATTTCCTGTCAGGAAGGTCGCAGTTCGTAGTAATAGACGGCAAATCATCGAGTGAAACTGAAGTGATATCAGGTGTTCCCCAGGGAAGCGTCCTGGGACCTCTGCTGTTCCTGATCTATATAAATGACCTGGGTGACAATCTGAGCAGTTCTCTTAGCTTGTTCGCAGATGATGTTGTAATTTACCGTCTAGTAAGGTCATCCGAAGACCAGTATCAGTTGCAAAGCGATTTAGAAAAGATTGCTGTATGGTGTGGCAGGTGGCAGTTGACGCTAAATAACGAAAAGTGTGAGGTGATCCACATGAGTTCCAAAAGAAATCCGTTGGAATTCGATTACTCGATAAATAGTACAACTCTCAAGGCTGTCAATTCAACTAAGTACCTGGGTGTTAAAATTACGAACAACTTCAGTTGGAAAGACCACATAGATAATAATGTGGAGAAGGAGAGCCAAAGGTTGCGTTTCATTGGCAGAACACTTAGAAGATGCAACAAGTCCACTAAAGAGACAGCTTACACTACACTCGTTCGTCCTCTGTTAGAATATTGCTGCGCGGTGTGGGATCCTTACCAGGTGGGATTGACGGAGGACACCGAAAGGGTGCAAAAAAGGGCAGCTCGTTTTGTATTATAACGTAATAGGGGAGAGAGTGTGACAGATATGATACGCGAGTTGGGATGGAAGTCATTAAAGCAAAGACGTTTTTCGTCGCGGCGAGATCTATTTACGAAATTTCAGTCACCAACTTTCTCTTCAAAATGCGAAAATATTTTGTTGAGCCCAACCTACATAGGTAGAAATGATCATCAAAATAAAATAAGAGAAATCAGAGCTCGAACAGAAAGGTTTAGGTGTTCGTTTTTCCCGCGCGCCGTTCGGGAGTGGAATGGTAGAGAGATAGTATGATTGTAGTTCGATGAACCCTCTGCCAAGCACTTAAATGTGAATTACAGAGTAGTCATGTAGATGTAGATGTAAAAAACCACGTTGCAACAGAGAACCGTGCCACCGTTTGGGTATTACGAATTGTCAGTGGTAAACGACGAAAACTGAGGTTGAAGAACTCTATTATTGTTGTTGTCTGTTTCGAAGAGCTACAAGCATATTAGGGCATATTATGTAGACACAGGCAGCAGATCAGCTAGCTGTTTTGTATTTTTGTTGTAAACTATGAAAGAATTTTTAAGTTTTAAGTTCCCTCCTCATATGATGTGGCGATGACATCGAGAAACTATCGTATAAACCAGGTGGAACAAGACTTGCGCATTGCATGTACATGGGTACCGTCTAATGCGCCAGAAGCAACAGGTACATTGTTGTCTGAGCAGTGCTGTACGAATGCCGGCCAGTGTGGCCGAGCGGTTCTGCCGGCTCGGTAGCTCAGCGTGTTCGGTCAGAGAGCCGGTTGGCCTCTGTAGTAAAAAAATGAGCGGAAGGATCAACAAACGAACTTGAACGGATGTCATGTGATGTTTTTTTTTTGCTGTAAGAATTCTTATGCCATGTGTTTCCTGCTTGTTTTGTCGGAGCTGTTTTTAAAATACCACTGATCGTTTCTTCCATTTTCTATAATAATCCAATATTTCGAAGCAAAGACAATTTTAGGAATAAACATTAATTGTCGTTTTAAAAAAGTTTCACATAAACAGCAAAACTTTTAGCACTGCTACTACGGGGAATTGATAAACCGATATTTTTACCTAGTTATTAGCAAAAAAAAAAAAAAAAAAAAAAAAAAAAACACTCGTAACCGAGACGCCGCGCGGTCTAGGAGTCTTGCCACGGTTCGCGCTGCCCCCCCCCCCCCCCCCCGGTCGGAAGTTCGAGTCCTCCCTCGGGCATGGCTGTGTGTGTTGTCCTTAACGTGAATTAGTTTGTTACATTAAGTAGCGTGTAAGCCTAGGGACCGATGACCTCAGCAGTTTCGTCCCATAGGAACTTACCACAAATTTCCGTTTTGAAATCGAGTCCAAACAATTACCGAAAAATACCGGTTATTCGGAACTAAAACACTATTATCGGTTTTAAACGTACATTTTTTCCCGTCGCTAGGTAGCCTGTGAACACGGTTCTCGTAACCTTGGAAGATGGGAATGACCACAGAATAGTTTACGTGAAAAACACCCCGAAAACATGATAGACCCACCACCAGCGTCAACCATCCCCTCCACACACAGCAGTTTAAACGTCTCATTCGCCCCTCGGTGCACTCGGCGCTTTGCAGGATTTGAAAAGAGACGAAATGCCCATTCGTCTGACCGGACTAGACGCCTTCAGTCAGCTAAGGTCCGGTTTACGTGGTTCAGCTCCAGTGTAGACTTGTCGGCTTACGTGTGGGAAATGGCCTTTCTACAGGCACTCGATTCCATATGTCCCCTAGATACAGTTCCCTTCGCAGTATTCACTTGGAGACTGGTTGGGATGGTTCTGCTTTCAATAACAGCAGCAGTCGAAACCGATTGTCACTGAAAACGCGTGGTGTCTCTCTCTGGCCACTGTCCATTAGGGTCTTCCTTGTGTACTGTTACACGGCTGCGAGAGGGCCATCATCCCTAGTAAACACGTTCGACAGTCCGCATCGATGCTCCAACAAGTCGGGCAACTTTGGCCACGGCCAAATATGAGAGTCCCCCCCCCCTGCCCTTCTCTCACGTCCCCACGTTGACCAGTCTTGTTGTGCTGATTCCTTACAACTCACTGGCACATACATGCTGGCACACACACACGCACCACTTCACTGTCTGCTACCAGTTCCACACCATCTCCAGCTCTCCAAGGCGATCACTGCGTTCTTTCAAGGCGTGACAAATGTTTTGTGCGACGAGAGTACCGTTCCGACGCACGGAACTCATAACTCTAGTAGTCCAGTTTTCAGTACGACGACAACTGAAATCACATGGGTGGACACGAGTCTCGTGGCACGAGGTATAATAGTAAAGCTACGTCAACGATGGGAAAGAAGGAATGGGAAACAAAATATTGCATCGAAAGGTGAATAACAGACACAGAAAATATATGGATATAAAATACGAGGTCTGTTAAAAAAATTGGTCAACTTTGTCAACAAAATTTTTCCACGCTTACCTTTCAGTTGCTGTGCATGGTCTCCTTCGGAATAGTCTCCTCCGCAATTGATACACTACTCCCAACACCGTTTCCACTTCCGGAAGCAGTCTTGGTACGCCTCTTGCCGGATCGCTCAAAGCGACACCTGCGAATTTTCTTTCATCTCGTCTGTCGTTGCAAATCTTTGCCCTTTCAAACGGGTGTTCAACTGTGGAAGTTCGTGCGGACCAGCTCTGGAGTGTATGGAGGATGAGGCAGCACAATGATTTCGTTTTCTGTGCAATAGTCACGCACCAACAGGGATGAATGTGTGGGTGCGTTATCGTGATGCGAGAGCCGTGAATTGTCTCGCAGCATTTAAGGCCGTTTCCTTCTCATATTTTCTCGCAAGCGTTGCAACACATCCCGATAGTACCACCGATTAACATTTTTTCCCTGTGGCACGAATTCATGACGAACTAATCCTTCAAAGTCGAAGAAAACCGTCAGCATGGCTTTGACATTTGATCTGACCTGAGGAGCTTTTTCTCGTCTTGGAGAGTCTTTCTCGACCCATTGTGAAGACTGAACCTTCGTCTCAACATCATAATCGTAGACCCACGTCTCATCATCAGTTTTGATTCTCTTAAGGAACATCTCGTTCTCATATACGTGAACGAAAAGTTCATCACAGATTGCGAGGCGAAGGTATTGCTGATCTTGACTCACGAGCCGTGGGACGAACTTCGCGGCAACGCGATGCATTCCAAGATGCTGTGTCAAGATTTCATTACATGATCCAACTGAAATGTTACTTTCTTCTGCAATCTCTCGGACAATCACTCTTGGATCTGCACGCACAATCTCGTTAGCTTCCTGCATCATTTGGTGTGTCTCTGTAAAGGTTTTCTTGAGTTTCACGCAAAATTTAATGCAGGCGCGTTGCTCCTCTAACTCTGCCCTCTCCAAATTCGGAAACTGTGCGACATAACGTTCTACTCAGTACAGCACAAAATAATAACAGACGTACAACAATGAAACTTCCAACAGTTACACATTAAACACAGGCGTGTGCAGGGATAGCAACCACATTTCGGTCCAACACATCATTGGCAGGAAATGACAAGTTTTTGAACAGACGTCGTACACTTAATGAAGACAAAGATTCGTTCACCATCCTGTGCCACATTTCGAACTATCATTGTAATAAAAATAGGGATTCCTCTCATTCATTTTGGTACTAAGTGCACGGTAAAATACATACAGCTCCCGTTAGGCCTTCAGTTATGACCATGTTGCTGTGTTGTTACTAAACTTCGTATAAACTACCACTATTGAACGACAGAATTTTAATTTTAAGCACTTTAGGAATGAACTCAGCTGCTCGAAAACTAGAAACGAACTTCTATTACCAATCCGTTAATAGAAGTCTTACACATTGCTCAGTGGCTCGGTGGTAAAGTGTCAGAGTATGGATCCAAACGCCTCTGTTTGCTCCTCAGTCCGTTCTTTGGTATATATCAGTCACTTATACAGCTGGCACTGGTTTTTAGTACGACAAATGCCGAGCTGCACCGTGGGTCAGAATCCATGTCAAAGAGTTGGCTCTCCTACAACTGGCAGGAAGGCAGTTGCGTACCACCTCCAAGAGGACCAACCCTAGTAAAGTGCCGTCGTGCTCAAACCAGTTTTGAGATTGGTGACACTTTTACTTACTGCCTACAGTGCAGCTCACAACCAAACAACGGTTACTCGCGGATTGTACTATATGAGCCTCATGTGCTTACAGCAAAGGAATTTATTGGCATGAGCCCCCCCTCATATTTCTATCTTACGATTTTCCTCTCCAATTGCATGCGGTGTAAAGTTGCTATTCCTTCACACGCGGACTTCCCACGCAGCGTCTCTCGTCACCTGGGTGGTCCGGTGACAGGCGGGATCTGCTAATCTTGAAAGGGTAAGCTGACGGGTGTGAGGGAGTTGAGTGAATGCTTTCCAGACGCCGACATGGTAGAATAGCGGAGGAGACACGCTCGGAGGAGCCTGAAGTAGCGGCTGGGCTAGAGGTCCCGTTACTTCGCAGAAACTTAGCGAAAACACTTTCTGGCAGGCTACCAGCGAGGCGTGGGAATGACTTGTGTACCCAGGCAGTTTTGGCGGGAAAATTCCCGCGCTTTCTGCAAAATCGTAACTGTGATTGGCTTGGTCAGGGCATAGCTCCGTGACGTAGCAAAATCGGCGCAGAAATTGGCGCCAAGAATCTCCATTGGTGGAATGGTAGTGCTCCGGCAGTAGAGTGGAATTTTCCGCCGGTTTTCGAGTTGCTGATTGGAACGGTTAACCACGGCCACTGTCGTGGGGGCGGGAATGTTCTGTGTTCGGTTTGTACGGGTGCTCTTGTGGGTAGTCGGCTTTTCGCCTTTCGGTCGAAGTAGGTTACAAGACTGAGCTCTCGCTGCATGGGTCAGCCTGCCTTCCGTTGGCTGTCTAATATACTTTTATTTAATTGTAACTGTTTGACGAAGTTGCTGAAGTTTCGACTTCAACGTAACTTTCCGAGTACAGTTGGCAATTGAGCGTTCTGTGTACAAGAGGCCTATGTTGTCTGTCTTGAGCAGTTTTGGCTAATGTTGACTGTATCGGAGTTACTGGGTGACTTCGCTTGTTAAAATCAACCACTGTACCGTCAGTGATAGTGTGGCGAACCTTCTTCGTCTCCCTCAGAGGCGCATTTGTATTGCTAGGAAGTCTTTAGTCTGGAACAACCAGGCCAGGATATTTTGTTTCGGGCTATACTCGCGACATTATCATCACCACGACGGGACGTCGAAGCAACCAGCCATCGCTTCCAGTACGCCAGATCGTGGCCTTGCAGCTAAGAAGACAGCTTGGTAACGTACGCCCGCAGCACCGGCAAAGCAGGCATTTTTGCTAGGCGATAATCAGAGCTCAGCAGAGCGCGGCTGTTCGTCTTTTCTAACTTTGTTCTATCTTGGGTGTTCATTGTCTGAGTTCTTACTAATGTAGCAGCAATTAATGTTGGGTTAGCGGTGTGTCTCTCTTAAGATTTGAGTGGCAAGGAATTGGCTCCACATACCACTTCGTCATAAACGTCACAATCTAGTTTAGGGACAACTTCACCTTCACAGCGTTTGTTTGAGTATCCAATTTGAGCCAATTTGATGTATTGTAAATGTTTCATGTGTTTTTGTTTATTATTTTGTGTTTAGTCTTAATAAATCATATTGTTATTGGACAGAACTTTCATTCTGTTAATCGGTAGAGCAACCGTATCATTTCTCACTACGTTAATGAAACCTTCCTTTATTTAACTTATTTATCAAATTAAATTATTGCAGGTGCCAAACTCTTTTCTACTCCACTTGCAGGGTTGATTACAGTCAGTTCGCGTATCTTTTAAATCCATGTGCAGCAGCAAAAGTCGGAGTTAGAATAGGAGGGGCTTAGAGCATCATTTACATATGTAGATTCGAGAAGAATTTAGTGCTAAATACACTGCTAGCCCCGGCACCTCGCAAGAGGAACGAAAAACTCATGTGTTAGCAGGTTTATAAATCAAATTTGGAAAGAGAGAGAGTATATAGCTTCCGTTAATGTACAATGAAAGTCGACAAACATTTCGGTTCATCTTCTTTCATTTATTCATCTTCAGTTATCAAGTAGAGGGAAGCTGAATTAGTTTAACAGCATTCATGAAATCACATCATCGTGTAAGCCGATTCACTGTCCTCGTCTAAACCCTCTGTAGTCCAACGGTACTGGATACATCAAATTGCTTTACAGGTGAATTTTGCAAGTGAGGAGTGCTGTGAATATGAGACAGGAAACTTGTAGCGAAGGCAGTTGAAAGGAGACACGGGGAGCCACGGACTCACCAGATTCCGCAGATGTGTTGGGAGGAGAGGAGTGATAGAGCTGCGTGCCATGCCAGTAGTGGAAGTTGCTTCGCTAAACGGTGAGCTAGCGGACAGGCTATTTTGCGCGTTATAGCGTGGTCTGTGGGATGGCGGAGATAAAAGCTTTCGTCCCAGAGGATAGGACTCTTGAGCTGGTTTTCCTAAAAGCTGTACAAAACAGCTTTGACCTACTTACGTTTCAGAAGTTGCAGCAGAGTCAGCAACTTACCTTGCGGACCGTTTTTTAACATTTCACGAGAGCTGCAATGTGAGGCTAATTGGTGGCTGCATGACCACTGATCGGTGTGATGGCAGTAATATTAGCAGGATGTAATACTCAGTGTGAAGCTTTTTTAGAGAAGAGGGGAAGAAAATCAGTTCATTTGTTCGTTGATGTTTCGTCAATTTTTGACAAGATGTTTTGTCAAAGAAACAGTTACACCATTGGCAGGCTATAGTATATCTTGAGAGGATCGGTGCTTGTATTTTATGAGTGCGAAGAAAGTTGCAAGCTGCTTTATAGACACTGGAAACTATCAGCCGCAATCGGCAGTTGGTGAGTTTACGCTTCGATGCGGAAGTGACCGAGCTTAGAGGTGAACAGATTTGTGCTCTGCATGGCGTGCTCCGAAAAGGCAGAGTCATCTGGGGTCCAATGTAGGGTGGGGCGGGGCTAGTTGAGCAATTTTTCTCTTGATTGGTTATATCTCCTCAACGATAAGTCTTAATCTCTTGTTATGCATACTGATGGGAACGTAATTTATCCCTTTGCAAGAGTGTCCATAGTAATTTATTTCTAACAAGTCGCATTTAAGAGCCAGAGTTGTTTAAATACAAACAGCCAAGTACGCTCAACGTACCCGGCAAATGAGGTAAGTTGAGCAGGAGTATAGGGATAATTGAGAACTTAGAAATCTAGCCAAACCATGGGTTCACTGTTAGTTAGACATGAAATAAAATTTCTGTTTGACAATCAACTTTTTATTTATTTTTTTAATGACGTAAGAGTAAAACTAAATGGTAGAAACACTGAGACATCCAATGGCTGCAGCTTGTGGCTACAATGCGGCAGAAAGGACATTACAACTCCGCTCTCTTTGGCCAAATTTAGTGTCTACACTTTCAAATGAGAGGAGTGATTATCTAATACTAAACTTCAGTCTTCAAGAAGAACATAATAATTCCAGTCCCAAAGAAAGCAGATGTTGGCAGATGTGAAAATTACCGAACCATCAGTTTAATAAGTCACGGCTGCAAAATACTAACGCGAATTCTTTACAGACGAATGGAAAAACTGATAGAAGCCGACCTCGGGGAAGATCAGTTTGGATTCCGTAGAAATGTTGGAACACGTGAGGCAATACTGACCCTACGACTTATCTTAGAAGAAAGATTAAGGAAAGGCAAACCTACGTTTCTAGCATTTGTAGACTTAGAGAAAGCTTTTGACAATGTTGATTGGAATACTCTCTTACAAATTCTGAAGGCTATTTACAATTTGTACAGAAACCAGATGGCAGTTATAAGAGTCGAGTGGCATGAAAGGGAAGCAGTGGTTGGGAAGAGAGTGAGACAAAGTTGTAGCCTCTCCCCGATGTTATTCAATCTTTATATTGAGCAAGCAATAAAGGAAACAAAAGAAAAATTCGGAGTTGGTATTAAAATCCATGGAGAAGAAACAAAAACTTCGAGGTTCGCCGATGACATTTTAATTCTGTCCGAGACAGCAAAGGACCTGGAAGAGTAGTTGAACGGAATGGACAGTGTCTTGAAAGGAGGATGTAAGATGAACATCAACAAAAGCAAAACGAGGATAATGGAATGTAGTCGAATTAAGTCGGGTGATGCTGAGGGAATTAGATTAGAAAATGAGTAGTAGATGAGTTTTCTATTTGGGGAGCAAAAAACTGATGATGGTCGAAGTAGAGAGGATATAAAATGTAGACTGGCAATGGCAAGGAAAGCGTTTCTGAAGAAGAGAAATTTGTTAACATCGAGTATAGATTTAAGTGTCAGGAAGTCATTTCTGAAAGTATTTGTATGGAGTGTAGCCATGTATGGAAGTGAAACGTGACGATAAATACACTCCTGGAAATGGAAAAAAGAACACGTTGACACCGGTGTGTCAGACCCACCATACTTGCTCCGGACACTGCGAGAGGGCTGTACAAGCAATGATCACACGCACGGCACAGCGGACACACCAGGAACCGCGGTGTTGGCCGTCGAATGGCGCTAGCTGCGCAGCATTTGTGCACCGCCGCCGTCAGTGTCAGCCAGTTTGTCGTGGCATACGGAGCTCCATCGCAGTCTTTAACACTGGTAGCATGCCGCGACAGCGTGGACGTGAACCGTATGTGCAGTTGACGGACTTTGAGCGAGGGCGTATAGTGGGCATGCGGGAGGCCGGGTGGACGTACCGCCGAATTGCTCAACACGTGGGGCGTGAGGTCTCCACAGTACATCGATGTTGTCGCCAGTGGTCGGCGGAAGGTGCACGTGCCCGTCGACCTGGGACCGGACCGCAGCGACGCGCGGATGCACGCCAAGACCGTAGGATCCTACGCAGTGCCGTAGGGGACCGCACCGCCACTTCCCAGCAAATTAGGGACACTGTTGCTCCTGGGGTATCGGCGAGGACCATTCGCAACCGTCTCCATGAAGCTGGGCTACGGTCCCGCACACCGTTAGGCCGTCTTCCGCTCACGCCCCAACATCGTGCAGCCCGCCTCCAGTGGTGTCGCGACAGGCGTGAATGGAGGGACGAATGGAGACGTGTCGTCTTCAGCGATGAGAGTCGCTTCTGCCTTGGTGCCAATGATGGTCGTATGCGTGTTTGGCGCCGTGCAGGTGAGCGCCACAATCAGGACTGCATACGACCGAGGCACACAGGGCCAACACCCGGCATCATGGTGTGGGGAGCGATCTCCTACACTGGCCGTACACCACTGGTGATCGTCGAGGGGACACTGAATAGTGCACGGTACATCCAAACCGTCATCGAACCCATCGTTCTACCATTCCTAGACCGGCAAGGGAACTTGCTGTTCCAACAGGACAATGCACGTCCGCACGTATCCCGTACCACCCAACGTGCTCTAGAAGGTGTAAGTCAACTACCCTGGCCAGCAAGATCTCCGGATCTGTCCCCCATTGAGCATGTTTGGGACTGGATGAAGCGTCGTCTCACGCGGTCTGCACGTCCAGCACGAACGCTGGTCCAACTGAGGCGCCAGGTGGAAATGGCATGGCAAGCCGTTCCACAGGACTACATTCAGCATCTCTACGATCGTCTCCATGGGAGAATAGCAGCCTGCATTGCTGCGAAAGGTGGATATACACTGTACTAGTGCCGACATTGTGCATGCTCTGTTGCCTGTGTCTATGTGCCTGTGGTTCTGTCAGTGTGATCATGTGATGTATCTGACCCCAGGAATGTGTCAATAAAGTTTCCCCTTCCTGGGACAATGAATTCACGGTGTTCTTATTTCAATTTCCAGGAGTGTAGTTTGGACAAGAAGAGAATAGAAGCTTTCGAAATGTAATTCTACAGAAGAATGTTGAAGATTAGATGGGTAGATCACTTAACTAAAGGGGAGGTATTGAATAGAATTGGGGAGAAGAGAAATTTGTGGCACAACTGGACTAGAAGAAGGGATCGGTTGGTAGGACATGTTCTGAGGCATCAAGGGATCACCAATTTAGTATTGGAGGGCAGCGTGGAGGGTAAAAATCGTAGAGGGAGACCAAGGGATGAATACACTAAGCAGATTCAGAAGGATGTAGGTTGCAGTAGGTACTGGGAGATGAAGAAGCTTGCAGAGGATAGAGTAGCATGGAGAGCTGCATCAAACCAGTCTCTGGACTGAAGATCACAACAACAACAACAACAACAAAACACGGTGCTCCATTGACGGTTTCACGTTTTTTATAAAATGTCGCATAAACTGATGGAATTGTTCGCCTGTAACCCATCCACTGGCATTGCCTGCGCCTACACAACCAGAGGGATCACGATTAAGAAAGTGTCTCTTACAAATTTTTTCTGGGAAGCACAAACATAGGAGGTACTGTGTTTCCATAAGCAGATACAGCAGTTACTACTGTAACGTTAGACCATCGCTCTCCAGAAGTGATGGCGCCGACGTTACGCTAACCCTTCGCAGCTACAATTTTATTTGGCTTCAGCACAGGGGACACTCCTGTTTCATCTACATTTCATATGTCTGACGCACTGAATCAATGTTTATCCATTACTTGAGCTAATTTGCCAAAAAGAACTTTGACATTCTCAGCGTTAAATGATGTTGACCTACCAAGGCTGGTAGTTTCTGCCTTTTGAATGGATAGCTCCCGATTTTGTTTTAAAAACATCGTAAGCCATTCTTTTCCGGCCGTCTTATTTGCAGTCCAGGAGGATGGAATTTTAATGCCAAATTTAGCAGCACTATGGTAGGCAAGGCGACGAACATCTTTTGGGGAATATCCGTAGAAGACTGACGCTATTTATAACAAGTATTTTTTTAAAGAGTCCTATTGTGTGGGAGAAAAATCTGCCTCTGTGTTGCATACCTCATGGATGAATTACCACCTTCAATTAATTTCTTCAAAAATGTTGTAAAAGTCATTCGTTTGATACCGATTTCGTTGGTGGCGACATTCACACTATAGGGGCAATGAGGACTTTCCCACATAGTTTTCAGTGGGATGTGTTTGGTCACCCACCATACAGTCCGGACTTGGCTCCGCCTGATTTTCGTCTCTGCTCAAATGAACAGCTGACCACGAAGACAACATTTTGGCACAAGCAACAAGCTCCAGTTCGGCGTAGCAAATTGTCGGAAAGCACATGAGGCTCCATTTTTCTTTCTTTCTTTCCTTTATTTTTTTTTTATTTATTTTTTTTTTTTTTTTTTGAGTCTTCAGTCTTCTGACTGGTTTGTTACGGCACTCCACGAATCACTCTCCTGTGCCAACTACTTCATCTCAGAGTAGCACTTGCAACTTATGTCCTCAATTATTTCCTGGATGTACGCCAATATCTGCCTTACTCTACAGTTTTCCCCTCTACGGCTCCCTCTACTCCCATGGAAGTTCAAATGGTTCAAATGGCTCTGAGCACTATGGGTCATCAGTCCCCTAGAGCTTAGAACTACTTAAACGTAACTAACGTAAGGACATCACACACACCCATGCCCGAGGCAGGATTCGAACCTGCGACCGTAGCAGTCGCGCAGTTCCGGACTGAAGCGCCTAGAACCGCTCGGCCACGGCGGCCGTCCACACTTTTTCCTTCATCATTGACAGCATATGCAGCATCATTTAAGTCTTCAGTAGTGTAAGAACCTCTTGTAGTCTTTCTTTTATAAGTCCGCATCCTAAAACAAAATAGACACAAGCAATAAAGGTTCACGAAAGCGCAGTCGGGACACGACTAGAGAACGTTCTGTGGCTCCGCGGCCCATAAAGGGCGGCCGCTGGCGCTCCTAGGCCGGCGAGGCGTTGCCAGAGTGTCTCCGTGCGCAGCGCTGCGGCGGCGACGGCGGCGCTCGCGGGTCTGACAAGTGACTACTGGCGGCCGTCATCCAAGTCCGTGCCTTCCGGCGGGTTTCCAAATCTTCGGACCGCATTAACAGATTAATTTCGGTCTAAGACATAGGGTTACTCGAGCAACTATTGCCCAACTAACCCCAACCTAAAAATTAAAAAAAAAGTGAGGTTATGAAACAACGGTTAGAATTATATCCAGAAATTTTGTGCATATCAAAAATATACTAAATTTATGTAAGCTTAACACTTACCTGATAACGGATAACATTTGATTAGCACACAAGAAATATTCCGGTTTACGGTTATTTTACTTTTCGATCACAAAACAAACGCCGCGCGGGATTAGCCGAGCGGTTTGTGGCGCTGCAGTCATGGACTGTGCGACTGGTCCCGGTGGAGGTTCGAGTCCTCCCTCGGGCATGGGTGTGTGTGTTTGTCCTTAGGATAATTTAGGTTAAGTAGTGTGTAAGGTTAGGGACTGATGACCTTAGCAGTTAAGTTCCATAAGATTCCACACACATTTGAACATTTTTGAACACAAAACAAACAACGCACGCATGTACTTCACTCGATCGACAAGTCGCCACTGGCGGTCGCGCGATGGGTCGTACGACCGCTTCTTTCCGCATTTCGGTGCATTGCCCAGCTTATCCCTACGCTCAACTAGCGCCGCCCTATCCTACGAGTTCTCAACTGCATGATCGTAGCACTGCTCTTCAGACCAGAGAGACTCCGAGCTGCATGTATTACGTGGAAGATTATGGTAAACTGCGCTTACAGCTCTTCCATATTAGAACAACGAGCCACCTTCTAACATACAATGAAAAAAAAGAATAAAGAAAAAAGGAATAAAGAGAAAAGAAAACTTACACACCGTGAAGGAATCGAAGAAATTATCCAAAAGGGACGGAAATCGGTAGATGTGACGCACATGAACATACAAACAGATGATAACAACTTCAAAAAACTTGGATGATTTATTCAAGAGAAAGAGCTTCACAAATTGAGCGAGACAAAAACGCGTTGTCCAACACTGGCCCTTGTGCATGCAATCATTCGGCTCGGTATTGACTGACAGAGTTGTTGCATGCCCTCCTGATGCATTTCGTGACAAATTCTGTCCTCTTGGTGCGTTAAATTGTCAAACTCCCGTGCTGGTTGGAGAGCCTGCCCATAATGACCCAGACGTTCTCTGTCATGGAGAGATCCAGCGACCTTGGTGGCCAACGTAGGGTTTGGCGAGCACAAAGACAAGCAGTAGAAAATCTCGCAGTTTACGGGTTGTCATTATCTTGCCGAAATCTAAGCCCAGGATGGCTTGCCATTAAGGGCAACAAAACAGGGTGTGGAATATCGTCGACGTACCGCTGCGCTGTAAGGGCGCCGCGGATAACAACCAGAACGATCTGCTATCAATTGAAATGGCACTCCTGAGCCGTGCCGGCTGGCGCTAGTGTGTTCGACTTGCATCGCTAATATCGATATTCTGTTGTCCTGCTATCTTTCACTGCTCCGCCGGCGGGTTTTCCGGGTGAACGTGTCACGAGTGAGTCTCCGGTCGGCGTTCAACGAACCAACTTGTGTTGAAAACAAGCCCGCGTCCCTAACCGTGTTGCATCGGCCTCGCCGTGCTCGCCGCCCTTGTCTTTTGGCGCGCGACGGATGTACGGTGCCGATCATTGAGCGCTTTGACGAGCAAAATTGTGGTTGGTTCGTCGTCTCACGCTGAACAGCTTCCCAGCTCGTAATTTGCAAGCTCCAAGTTACGTATGGCTTTTATTCTGTGTTTAACTAAGAAGATTGTTGAAACTTATTGTGGCATGGGTAGCTGCCGGAGATGGTTCTGAACTTGGTTCCACAGTGGCTATTTTAAGGAGACTGATGTTCCTCTTTCCGTTTTTGACCATCCGTGGAGTGTGTGTTTTAAGTGGTTTTCATGCAAATTTTAACTTGTTTTAGGACATATTGACCGCTTTGGGACTGGCTGCGGTTGTGTACGTGCCCGGCAGCCGTAGAGTTAATACTTTAATCATTTGTCACGGCAGCATTTGATATGTTTATTTAATGTTGAAAGTGCCTCAAGGCAACTGCAAGTGATCTCTAAGTTTCCTGCTAATTTACTGGGAGACGGGTAATGTTTGAGTATTGGTCCTTAAGAATTTGGGGGCGTGCTTATTGTATGTTCCAGTGTGGCTGTGTTTTGACCTTGTTTTCATTGCAATCTATTTGTGCTGCAGGCCATTTGTTAAGACTGCTCGTTCCCTGGCGTCGGCGCGGTTATGGATTCTTGTCAGGACCGCTCATTGTGGGGCCGGTTGCATTGTATATAAATATATACCGCCTGCTATGTGACCTCGTGCACAAGCCGTGGGGAGTGAACGCTCGTATTGCCTGCCGGCCGTAGCGTTATTGCTTCCAAACACTGCTATGGGCCTTAAAGCTGTTCTCTAAAGTTACACTACTGGCCATTAAAATTGCTACACCACGAAGATCACGTGCTACAGACGCGAAATTTAACCGGCAGGACGATGATGGTGTGATATGCAAATGATTAGCTTTTCAGAGCATTCACACAACGTTGGCGCCGGTGGCGACACCTACAACGTGCTGACGTGAGGAAAGTTTCCAACCGATTTCTCATACACAAACAGCACTTGACCGGCGTTGTCTGGTGAAACCTTGTTGTGATGCCTCGTGTAAGGAGGAGAAATGCGTACCACCACGTTTCCGACTTTGATAAAGGTCGGATTGTAGCCTATCGCGATTGCGGTTTATCGTATCGCGACATTGCTGCTCGCGTTGGTCCAGATCCAATGACTGTTAGCAGAATATGGAATCGGTTGGTTCAGGAGGGTAATACGGAACGCCGTGCTGGATCCCAACGGCCTCGTATCACTAGCAGTCGAAATGACAGGCATCTTATCCGCGTAGGTGTAACGGATCGTGCAGCCACGTCTCGATCCCTGACTCAACAGATGGGACCATTTGCAAGACAACAACCATCTGCACGAACAGTTCGACGACGTTTGCAGCAATATGGACTATCAGCTCGGAGACCATGGCTGTGGTTGCCTTTGACGCTGCATCACAGACAGGAGCGCCTGCGATGGTGTACTGAACGACGAACCTGGGTGCACGAATGGCAAAACGTCATTTTTTCTGATGAATCCAGGTTCTGTTTACAGCATCCGTGTTTGGCGACATTGCGGTGAACGCACATTGGAAGCGTGTATTCGTCATCGCCATACTGGCGTATCACCCGGCGCGACGGTATAGGGTGCCATTGGTAACACGTCTCGGTCACCTCTTGTTCGCATTGACGGCACTTTGAACAGTGGACGTTACATTTCAGATGCGTTACGGTCAATGGCAGCCGAGCAACTGGCGCCAGTCACTACTCTTGATGAACTGTGGTATCATGTTGAAGCTGCATGGGCAGCTGTACTTGTACACGCTATCCAAGCTCTGACTCAATGCCCAGGCGTATCAAGGCCGTTATTACGCCAGAGCTTGTTGTTCTGGGTACTGATTTCTCGGGATCTATGCACCCAAATTGCGTGAAAATGTAATCACATGTCAGTTCTAGTATAATATATTTGTCCAATGAATACCCGTTTATCATCTGCATTTCTTCTTGGTGTAGCAATTTTAATGGCCAGTAGTGTAAGTGCAATTTGGGAATCATTCTGAGTCATTATGTCCGTTAGTTAAGTGAGGCCACCTTGTTAATATTGGCGTTTCTGTAAGTCATTTTATTGGGTGAGTTATTGCTAGCCCATCTTATTTAACTTTTATCTTAATCATTTGTGTACCTTTAATGAACGTGCCACTTGTTATTATTCCTGTGTGCAACTTTGCGACCTTGGTTGGCCAACTTCGTATTTTTAGTATAAGTATATTTCACGGTGGACCTTTATGTGGGCCGTTCAGTTTTATGAAGCTTTAAGATCTCTTTGTTCTTTATGAAGTTGTGGTATTATGTGGTTGTGTAACTTTGGTTGGAAGTGTATAGTGTTATTAGTCACTTGAGATGTGGTTAAACAAGAACTATTGTTTGTGACTGATTATCCATTGTACCTACTATCAACGATTTTGGTTGCGGACGCAAAATAATATGATCCTTATTAGTGTTTATGTAATTCAGTCAAAGTGAAGATTCGTATGTTGCATCAGTAAGAGGGCAAATGTCCGAATTGAAGTTTATGATAAAGTCTGTTTTGAGTCAAATTAAAATTGTAAAGCAATCATAAGTTTGACATCTTGGGTTGTCGGGTGTTCTGCCGGATATCAGCATCGTACTTGCACGATATTTCGGTCACGTAGCTCGTAACCTTCATCAGGTGCGACCACAGAGGAAGCGCCTGCAGCCGTTGGTGGAGGAGGAAAGCCATAGGCATAAATACTGGACCAGGTCCACTCGAGGAGCAGTCTCAGGTCGCACCTGATGAATGTTACGAGCTACGTGACCGAAATATCGTGCAAGTACGACGCTGATATCCGGCAGAACACCCGACAACCCAAGATGTCATTAGATCGCCGGGAAAGCCTGAAGAGTAAAATCATAAGTTTGTCCATCACCACTAGTCCTGGGCTTCCTATTTCCTTTAAATAACTGTGGTGAGATTGTAATTTTGATTTTCTAAAGAATTGGGTGTCTATGTGGGTGTTTGCTGACAAGTTGTGCAACGGATTGATCTGACAAGTACCCTTTGACTCCTGCAAGAAGCAATTTCCACCCCACACCACTACAGAAGTCAGACAGACGCTCCTAACGTATCGAAAAGAAATGCCTGAAAAACTTTCAGCAATAAATATCTTCTGGAGACGTCCGCTGTAAGGAAAAGACACAAAAATATTCTATTTTCTTACGTAACTAGTGGGATACTTGGGTACTGGAGTATTGATAGTTAGTGTAAGAAAAACATTAAACGAACGAACAATATTATTTATTGCAAAACCTGAGGAAATCAAGTGAAACTTTTATTTATAAACTGATACACAAATTTCCAGGTTCTTTTTGGAATAGGAGGTTACCTCTTATGGATAGGAATCCTGTTAATGAAATTTATAAACAAAGTGTGGGAAAGCTCTTTTATTAATTTTCTTTAAAAATGTTATTTACTCGGCAGAATGGCTGAGAGCCGTGCCTACTCAACTTAAATAATCATCCAATTGAATTTTTCTAAGTACGGTCGAGGCTGTCGCGTGACTAATGTAATGTAGTGACGTGAATGAAGTATTTTATTGCTAATGGAGGAGAGATGGGGCTCGCCTACACTGTAACGCACAATACCGTGAGCTGCGATGACTGCTGCCTGCATTGTTCGCCGCTGAAAAATAACAAAACTCCTTCTATCTGGATTGACCTTCGCCAATCGAACTCTCATTACGCCTTGATGAAGTCAAGGACTCCTATCTGGCCCTAGTCTAACCATTGGCATGGTACATCAGTCAGATAACCAGTCAACGGTGATGACACTCAATGTTCGCTTGCAGGCGCTAACTAATACTCTGTGTTCACACCGCACATTAAGTGTCGCGGCCAACACAGTGAACAAACGCTTAATCGCGAGCGACTCAATATAGAGTATCACTCTGATTCGGTGGCGACAGAGGTGCTGTCTCAGTGCAGTACTGAGTAGAGACTTTGTTCTTCACTCTCTGCATACACGCACGAGCGCACTCGTTCCCGCCACGTGTTCCCGCTTCAAGAGCATCACTGGAACCACCCCTCTCCACGCAAAAAGCAAAGCGGTATATCATCCGCTGTCTTTTCCTCGCTCCTCCGGCTCATTGCGTCAGAAATAGTCCGCCAATCAGCGTTACTCTTACAAACGGGAGAATGGCGCTCCGATAAGGCGACCAATCCGGAAATATATAGCACCTGCGTTAGGCGTTTACTATCCACCTGTGGGAACTCTGAAACTGCGCACTAGGTCCATCAAAAAATGCGTATGCTGGGGCTCTCCCAAACAATGCAGCGGGTTTTGATTTAACACGTTGGCCAGTTATCCCTTTTCTCTAACAAAAACTGTTTTGGTCCCTGGGTGGTTGGCAGGCTGGCACAGCTGCATGCTAACTCACCTCCCTATGGACTTTCCAGCGGGCTGGTTGCCTTCGTTGAATAAAAACTCCTGTGGCCGTCGTGTCTTGAATGTTTGTGTACGCTAGCCTCAACTTTTTAATCTCGGTCCGCACTTGCAATTTATTTATTAGATTTGCATATCGATTAAATGGAAATATGTAAATTTGGCTCACCCTGTCGAGTTTGGGCTCGAATGAAACGTCTTGATATGCAGAATACGATGGTGAGGTCGAAATATGCAAGAAATGAAGATCAGGATACCGCGCCACCTTACATGGGTAGTACCATGGTTCACCCCGCATCATCACTCCTGGTTGTCATGTTGTATGGCGGATGACAGTCACGTTGGAATCCCACCGCTGTCCGGGAAGTCTCCAGACACGTCACTGCACACAGGGTCTGAGTTTGAAGTGACATTCATAACTGAAGAGAATTCTACTCCAATCAATGAGATTCCAGGTCCCAATCACCAGTGAAGATGTTTCTGGAGACACACTTGATAGCTGTAGGATACCAACATGATTATCACCAGCCATACGACCCTACAACCAAGGGTGATGGCCCGGGTGCCATTTCATTTCATAGCAGTGCCCATTGGTTGTCACCCTTGCAGCACAGCGGTACGTCGACGATATTCTACTCCCTGTTTTATTGCAATTCGCGGGAAGCCACCTTGGGCTTACATTTCAGCAAGACAATACCCATCCACATGCTGCGAGAGTTTGTACTGCTTGTCTTTGTGTTTGCCAAACTCTGCCTTGGCCGGCAAGGTCGCCGGATCTCTCCCCGTTTGAGAACGTTTGGAGCATTGTGGGCAGGGTCATCCAATCAGCATGGGATTTTGACCATCTAAAGCGGCAGTTGGAGAGAATCTGACGTGATAGCCCTCAAGAGGAGATCCAACAACTTCGTGAATCAATGACAAGTCGAATAACTGCTTGCATAAGAGCCAGAGGTGAACTGATGTGTTACTGATTTGCTAAATTTGGGAAGCTCTTCTCTTGAATAAATCATCCAGTTTTTCTGAAGAAGTAATCATTTGTCCGTACATGTACATCACATCTACCGATTTTCGTACCATTTGGATAATTCCTTCGTGGTGCGTCATTTTTTCTTTTTCTTGCCGTGTACCTATACTCTGTTAAGAGGACCAGAATTAATGTAAATTTGAAAAATGACGTATTCAAATAGAGCACCTACAAATGTGCCCCAGGGCTCGAAATGCGTGTGCATTGAAGTAACAATCACGATTTTCAAATGAAGGCGTTTTGTTCTGTATTTTCCGAAACTAATACAGTTACGGAAGCAACATTGATAGCAACGGATAAAACTGAAATGTACACTGTTATTTTGTTCTCATTTCTGCTAGGACGTTATCATACAGAGTTAAACGTGCATCTCTTTATGTACTGCCTGCGATTACAGTAGTAAGAAATTGAGTGTTTATCCTACTCACGCAAATTACCTCACAAGTATTTCAAAAATTTTGTAACGCACGTGAAATCAATTCAGTGACACAGACATTTCTGCAGGTATAATCTGTTTCATGTGTAACTGATCACTTCTTATTGAGCTTCATGATACCGTCAGCAAATAATTCTTTCGATTGTTTGTGACAACTGACGAAAAATTTAATGAAAAGATGATCTTTCTCAATACGCCTACCGCGCAGAAATGTAAAAGTATTAACTAATGGTTGTGGGACGCTAGCGGCGCCACGGAGTGAAACTGCAATAAGCGGTGTCACTCCAGTGACGTCACCGGAAACTCAGTGTTTTCCACATTCAAGTTCTGTGACGCGACTCTGGCGTCACCTCTGTTGGATTTACGGGAAGCTTAGTCACCGAAGAGCTGTCAGGCGAAGGGAAAACGTGAAACTAATGGCAGTACATCCTACGTGTCACGTGCAATATTGAAGAACTTTAATTATTCCCTTGTACTATCTGAGAACTTGCAACAACGAAGCATTCCAAATTATTTGTAAGGCATATATAAATTAAATCTTTGGAGAGAACTGGGGAAAAGAAAATGAATGAAGTACGTCTCAATTAGCTACAACATCGGATAGTCACACAAATACATTAAACACTGTAATACTCTCACCTAGTCTCTTGATATTAAAAAATTAAGTATTTAAGTTTTAGTCAATTATTTCTGATTAATACTCCAGGCATACAAATAGTAACATTTGTTTAGCCGTAATAAGGTCATCACAGGTTTATAGTTTATTTGATGTAACTAGAAAACAAATAACTTCAGAAACAGTTGCCTTACAGTCGTGGCAGAATTCAGCAGAGTGGGGACTGCGGGGGAAAAAAAAATGTTCAAATGTGTGTGAAATGTGGCTCTGAGCACTATGTGACTTAACTTCTAAGGTCATCAGTCCCCTAGAACGTAGAACTACATAAACCTAACTAACCTAAGGACATCACACACATCCATGCCCGAGGCAGGATTCGAACCTGCGACCGTAGCGGTCGCGCGGTTCCAGACTGTGTGAAATGTTATGGGACTTAACTGCTAAGGTCATCAGTCCTTAAGCTTACACACTACTTAACCTAAATTATCCTAAGGACAAACACACATACCCATGCCCGAGGGAGGACTCGAACCTCACCCGGGACCAGCCGCACAGTCCATGACTGCAGCTCCTGAGACCGCTCGGCTAATCCCGCGCGGCAATGCGGGAAAATAATTTCTCGTAATGCAGTGAGTTATTTAAAAAAAAAAACAAAGAAGAAGAAGAAGGGCGACAAACATTCGAAATGCGCACTCGTGGCAGCTCTGGATTCTTACGTTACCGAAAGCTGAGGTTATTATTATCGCAAATAAAGAAATCTGTTATCGAGGTATTACATACTTCAAAGTTAAAGGACGCAATAGAAGCATGTGAGTGAGCTTCATCGGCCCAGAATGATCAGCTTCTAGGAAACGGAGTAAATCATACCAGAACCTTCCGGATCGAATCGAGCAACCGATGCTGCTACGACAATGGTGTGTTTCTGCCTCTCTCTCTCTCTCTCTCTCTCTCTCTCTCTGTGTGTGTGTGTGTGTGTGTGTGTGTGTGTGTGTGTGTGTGTGTATGAGAGAAAGAGAGAGCAAGAGAGAGAGAGAGATGAAAGTCAGTAAATCTACATCTACAGATCTCTAAATCAAGGTGTTCAAGACATTCTCCGGAATGGCTTGAAAAAGAAAGAATGTGTGTGCGCAGCTGCCTCAACGTAACGGTCGCTACCCCTTGCTAATTAAATCATTAGGGCGGGATATAGAGTGTTCCTGCTGTGATACGTTTCTCTGTCGGCACGCTAACGGCAAAGCTCTTCTTCGTGAATCGTTGCGTGTGGTTGGTTACGTTGACCAGCTCCTAAAGAGAAGGGCCAGCACACCTGCAAGTTCCCCGATTCATCACTAAGAGGTTCACTTACCTCGAGTCTCGCAAAGTTGTCTCAATGTCCGAATTCGTCATGTTCTAATCCAGCGGTTCTCAAACTTTCTTGGCTACGGAACTTTTGAAATAGTAATTATTTTACAGAGTCCTAAAATAAGCAAAACCTGGTTTTACGTTCCTTCTTTAGTAACAGTCATTTAATGAAAATTATACAAAAATAGGTAGATTATACACTATTGATTTTTACAACAATATACGAAAGACACAACAGTACAATGCGCAAAATAACGTTGTATTGATTCCACTGTGAACCGATGAAATTGTTCCCTTTTCATGGAATGAATGAAGTTTTTTTTTTTTATTTTTGACCAACCGCTTACTGTCAGGCTTGATAGAACAGTGTTGCAAACGCATGTTAGGTTCCGCATACAGTCTGTTGCGATATTTTGTCTTTGTAGCTGCATATGCCGGGAACCCCGTGTGACACCAGCATGTTGTTGGGAACGGGAGAGAAGCAGTATCACGTTGTGGGTATTCACGCCGATCCCTGCAACAAATATCATGAAGTGACATTATTTTGAACAATGATTCCGTACTCGAATTTCATGCCATTTTTAAATCGATTGACATATTTTTTGGCGTCTACAAATTCGGTACAAAAAGATTCTGAACCAATGAATTCATTTCAAGTTTTGTATTCTTGTCTTCAGGAAAATAGTCTCTAAAGATGTTCACATATCATAGAGACACGCCGGCCGGGGTGGCCGAGCGGTTCTAGGCGCTACAGTCTGAAACCGCGCGACCGCTACGGTCGCAGGTTCAAATCCTGCCTCGGGCATGGATGTGTGTGATGTCCTTAGGTTGTTTATGTTTAAGTAGTTCTACGTTCTAGGGGACTGATGACCTCAGATGTTAAGTCCCATAGTGCTCAGAGCCATTTGAACCATAGACACTGGACCAGTTCTTCAAATATTGTGTTTGGTAATTCTGCTGTCTCACAAAAGAACACATCCAGTATTAAAAAGCTTCCTAGTTCTCTCTTCCCAACACAAACAACCGAAAAATCTATTTTTAAAGCATTTATTTTGTTATTAGTACTGAAAATTGTTGTCTGTTTTCCTTGTAAAAATAGATTTAACTCATTAATTTCTCCAAATATATCTGCCAAAAAAGCTAGCCTCAGCAACAAAGTTATATCACTCAAACGGCCTTTTAATTAAAAGAATGGTTGTCATAAAAACTTGTAATTCAGCTCTTATTAAGGTCTTACCTCGAGACATCCATGTAACGTTGGCGTGCAAAAATAGCGTTTTATGTCTGCTCCCATAATCTTCATTCAATACTGAAAACAATCGGCACTGAAGAGGGCTTGATTTAACGTTATTGATTACTTTAACTGCTTCATCAAGAGCCAGTTTTAAATTTGGTGGCATCTTCTTGCCCATGGGAGGCAAAGGCCACGAGTTCAAGTCTCAGACCGGCACACAGTTTTAATCCGCCAGGAAGTTTCGCTATGAAGTTTTATTCGACACCGTAAATCAACTAACATTTTTTTCATTTCTCTATAATTTTACTGCGTCTAATAAGAAAGTTTAAAACTAATACTACCCTGTGCAGATATGACCCATCTAACTTTCAACTCTGCACGTAACTGCATTCTAAATTCATCAATATCCTTTTTGCATAATAAAATGCTTACAACCGAAATTATCCTCTTGAACGTAATACAATGTTGTCCCCAAAATTGTACGTACAAATGTATTCAAAACCCTTCCAAAATAACATACATCATAGAATTAACTCACTAAAATACCTCCAAAAACTTAGCTCAAACTTTGCAGATAACTACATGTTTTACAACCTACAAGTAATTAAAATTTTAATGGGGTCTGATGGCATCCATGCACCAAATTTTGTGAGGACAATAATTACAAATAAACCACATATTTCACGCGAGAAATTCATCCAAAAATATACTATATCATACATTTGAATAAACTCTTCAAATTTTCCTCCATATTTTACGTACAGCACAATATATTTCTCTTTCGAAAATGACGAAATTAATTATGTTGTGCCGAACTCCACGCACCGAGAGTCATGTAGCCAATATAGACATTCTTCTTGCACTAAATTGTGTCTCCACACATTTTACATACATCATAAATTCGCATTTTTACCCTTTACTCAAGTAATATAGCCCCCCCCCCCCCCCCACAAATTCTTACATACTGTGCATGCAGTTACACTTTCATACGTGCTGATACTTATACACACTCCATTGTTCATTCACAAGGTGCTACTCTGCCTCTTGCATCTACCCCCGCCAGTATGAGTATCTTCTGAATCTCAATTTTTACGCTTTTTCACCAAGCAAATTCGCGCCCTCTTTCCTCGTTCGCCAACGGACTCTTTCGTTTACAGACAAAATTTGTGACTACGGCTGGAAGACCATTTTTAGATTCGAGAAACACACACTTTCTTCCTACATCAGCATCGTTTAGTTCACTTTACAGACTGCACATTTTCAATTTCACCTATCTCTAAACATTGCTCCCCGAAAATATCATCATTTTTGTGGAGTGCGTACTGTAAGACCTTCGGTACATACACCATCAGATTATTTGACCTGTCGCTCTAACGAAGAAGGCGAGTGTCAGCAATATGTCTCGTGGTCTTATCGTGGCGTATTTATCTTCTGCCGTTAGGTCAGACGATAGAAATGCCACTTGCACGCTTAGAGTAGCAGTTTGATGGTGACCAACTTTAAACAGAACTTGATTAATTTTCACACACATTTATTAAAATAATAACAAGCGTAAAAATTACTTAACTTGGTTCTGGATGCTATTTACAATTGACAATCTGAAGTTCCTTCGGTATTGGTACGTTAAACTTATTCTCACATATATCTCTGATACTTGACAAAAGTGTGTATACATTTATCTTCATGGCTGTGTATAGGAATATGATAATCTTATTAGGCGCAGACTGAAACTTGACTATAGACTAGTACAGACAAATGTAGAACTCGTACAGACTGGTGCAGACAAATGCAGACTGACTAATCGGAGATCTGTACACTCGTTATAATACCTCGCGCGTTCATGTATCACTGCGAGAGTGTGATCCGCGAGGAGAAAAGGTTCTACATTAGCAGCAATCTCATTGGCTGCGTTACATATTAATACGCGGATCGGCGGAAGCAGAATTTGGTCCGTTTCTATGGCAGCGCCATCTCGTTGTGCAGAGACGGACGAGCGCTGCGCCTGCGACGTTGTGTTTAGCGGGGCGCGTTCTAGTGGGAAAGTTGTGTACGCGCTGACTACGCGGAACTATGTGCACAACAATTTTCAACATCGCTTCCTTTTTTACCCATATTTGTAGTACACATTATAATTTCACACAAACCCTCAATTTCACTACCCATTCCTAGATTCTGCTGATCTATCTCCAGACCGTCTGCAGCATCTAAATTTTTCGCTGAATTGTTAGTTTCATCCTCCTCTTCAGAATCAATCCTTCCTCCGGCTAGCGATGTCAGTCGGCGCAACAGTCTCATAATTAACCACACAATTTAAAACTTCGTCACTCTTACGCAAAACATCACTTGTTTCCCCTGAAGCACTACAAACATTACCACAATTAACTCCATTAACATCCGCCGATAACTCATAAGATTCATTACTTAAAACATCCATTGCATCCTTCGATACATTGTGCAGGGTGATTTTTTTCCACCGTGTACAAACTCTAGCGATTGATCGAAGCAAGGATACGAAACATAAAAAGGTCTAATGAACTTATGTACGGAAATGCAATGGTTTCCATGCCAGAGACCATTTATTCGGTCATTCATTGTTAGAGAGACTGCCGTCTAACACGCACAGTGCCATGCAGCCGCTGTTACAGAATGCATGGTTTCCTCCTAGAGGGGAGTGCGTGGTAGCCGCGTGGTCTGTGTCGCTTTGCCACGATTCGCGCAGCTCCCCCGTCGGAGGTTCGAGTCCTCCTTCGGGCAATGGGTTTGTGTGTTATCCTTAGCGCAAATTAGATTACGTAGAGTGTAAGCCTAGGGACCGATGACCTCTGCAGTTTGGTCCCATAGAAACTTACCATAAATTTCCAATTTTTTCCTCCTAGAAGGTGGTTCTGTTCCTCGTACATCACGGCCTAGCGCCGTCTCCTGCCATAGTAATTGGTACTGTTGTGTCCGATTCACTTCTCTTGCTGACTCACCTTGTAGTGGATGTGATACAGCGCTGTACACAATGGTTCCGTATTCGAATCTTGCCGTCATGGTGTTTACTTACGGAAAGGCAAATGGCAACGGGCGGTGGGCAGCAAAGTTGTATCAGGAGACCTGTCCCAGCCGACAACAACCACAGCATTCAATATTTGTAACAGTGTTTCGCCGTTTGTCTGAGACAGGGTCGTTTCAGGAAGAAGGAAATCATGAAGGAGTCGCCCGAAATGTTCAGACATCAGACCTCGAGGAAAATGTGACTAACGCTGTGCAAGGCAATCGAAGTGTCAATAACAGGCAGTTGGATCGCCAGTTGTAAGGCAGACGACCGTGTGGAACAATCTCCATGACAATTGTTATTAGCCTTATCAGGGCTTACTAGCGACAGACTTTTCACTGCGGGGCAGTTTTGTCACTGTTTCTTCACCAGGCAACCACGATTCCAGTATTTATGTCATCCATCCTGTTCACATATGTGGCCACATGTACCCGGAGTGGTATCTTCAACTTTGATAACAGTCATCTGTGGTACAGTATGCAGGACCCCCATGGTATAGTGACAGTGAATCAGCATCAGCATCTGTGCAACCGGAATGTGTGGGCCGGTATAATTGGCGTCCATATTTTGGGACCAGTCTTCCTTCCATGTCGTCTAACAGACCGGCGTTTCTTGCTGGTGACTTTGCCTCGCATGCTGGAAGAAGTGCCACTGATGACTCGAAGGGTTATATGGCTGCTATATGAAGGTGCTCCAACCCAATTCGCCGTTAACGTCCGGACGCATCTCAATCGCGTCTACCCTGGTCGATCGATCGGGCGAGGGTGTCCAGTTGCATGGCCTGCTCGTTCACCGGTTCTTAACCCGTGCGATTTCTGGTTAAGGGACCATCTCAAAACTTTCGTGTATGCAGAGCTCATTCCAGATGTGGAGACACTGGAGCAGAGTATTCGTGCTGCCTTTGACACTGTTCGGATACAGCCTGGCCAATGTGAACGTGTGAGACAGAACATACTACGGCGCGTACACACATGCGTTGAGACACATAGGAACCTTTTTCAGTTCATACTGTAACTGTGACTGCATGGTACAGCGCGTATTAGACCGCAGTCTCTGCAACAATGTATGACTGAATAACTGGTATCTAGCATGGAAACCATGCATTTCCAGACATAAGTTCAGTTCATTAGACCCTCTTTGTTCCGTATCCTCTCATCGATCAATCCCTAAAGTTTGTACACGGTAGAAAAAAATCACTGTGTATAAATCACCACCAGTAACTTCGTCAACCTCCTCCGACACACAACTCAAATTGTCGTTTCTGCACATAGGAATTCGCAGTACGCTCGAATTCCGCCAAATTCGGAACTACCTCTGTCTTCGTAACATTTTCTCTCCTCTCGGATCTCTCCGACACTTTGCATTCTGATCCGCTACCAAACACATTAGCCGGCCGAAGTGGCCGAGCGGTTCTGGGCGCTACAGTCTGGAACCACGCGACCGCTACGGTCGCAGGTTCGAATCCTGCCTCGGGAGTGGGTGTGTGTGTTGTCCTTAGGTTAGTTAGGTTTAAGTAGTTCTAAGTTCTAGGGGACTGATGACCTCAGATGTTAAGTCCCATAGTGCTCAGAGCCATTTGAACCATTTTTTGAACCAAACACATTAGCTTCACGTTCCTCCCTCCTCATCGACTCATAAATCATGCTTTCATCAAGAGCCATTGGTTCACGTCCATCAACAGAAATAATTGCACAAATTTCTTCCACCGAGATATCTAGACCAGTAGCTGCAGCCTTCGCAACTTTAGCACCCAAAACATCAACTTTACCTCCTTTTAACACCAAATCACCCACACCCGCTGATACATGATAAAATTCATTACCAATGACGATACTATTGCTGCACCGCCATCACAGATACTTCACATACTTCCGTCGATACACAACAAAATTCATCTCCAGCTGGCGAGACTATAGCTTCGCCTTCACAGACAGCTTTATCTACTTACGCCTATAAAAGGTCATCTGCGTTACTTTCACCTATACTATTATAATTGTTGCTACTGACTCGAGTCTGATTAGAATTAGTCAACATTCCATCTGCACCAAATTCAGATCCACATCAGCCTCTCTTCTGATCCCGGAATCTTTCCACAAACATACATTCATTCCACCACTAACTTCCTTTTAACAAAATAAATTTTTCGGCCTCATATCCTCATTATCCAATTTCTCTCCACATTTTACAACTTTTCTTGCGCTGCTTAAAATTATTGTGCATTAATTTTGTTTCCTATAACCTCCGTTGCCAGCATTTGGGCCTTATTTACAGAACTTTCACCACCCACAGAATTTTTAAAAATAACGTGTCCTTTACAATTCCACCTCCGGATCTGAAATGCGCCGATCTCTAATTTCCTGACCTCGTATTCTGGCGTTGCATTTCGTAAGCCTCTTGCCCCTCAGATCTTCGTTCCCGGTTTTGATTTCCATTATAAAATTCCCCGTTTCCATTTCTCCTGTTCAGATTATTATTACGGTGTGTAACGCCGGAAATGCATATCCTCCTATTTTCATCTATTGTACTATTATTTTTTTTCCTTGTTTTGTTACCTCAAGATATGACATTTCTGTCTCTTTATATATTGTAATTGTTTTACTGTTTGTATATATATATTTATGCACTCATGTCGATGTATAATTGGTTTGTTTCGTAAATATTATTTGTATTTTTACGCTGGGTCTTGCCTAGGGAAAACTGCTATCGAACGATTACATCGATAGGTCGTGTAAAGAATCAAAGTTTGTAGGATCTTTGGTAGTGTTAACTCTGCCGCGTGGAGCGCGGGCGGAACAGTCGGAGTCTGGCGGGAGTAGCGGGTGGAGCAGGTGTTGTGTGACGCTCCCGCGAGTTGCCGCGCTTTCGGGGTTTGGCAGCATGTAATTGCGCTCGACTCGCGATGATAGTTTCTGACATGGTGTCGCGGACGGGAAGCATTAGCTGGCGCACATCAAGAGCCCGTTTCGCCTGGTGACCGTGTCGAGAAGAAGGCGCGCCAACATCCAGCTTCTGCAACAGCGACGGCCGACAATGAGTGACTGTCGCCACCTCCTCGATCGACGGCTTCAAACCTTCAATCAACCAACAAGGAAGACTAAAAGCACGTAAAGTTTCAGAACTGTATGGCAGACCTCAGCTTTTCAAATTGTTCCATTTGCCTCGCAATATTACAGCAACTTAGCATGAACCTTTGTTGCTCATTGTCCCAATTGCATTGCCAAGCAGGGTCCCTTCCTTTTCCGAAATGAACCCGAGTGTCGTTGAAATTCAAACGCCAGCATTAAAATAATATAATTAGATTTCACTGCTTTAATTTCAAAGTTCAGTAGCTGGCTACAATATTTAGGTTACACGAGCACAAATTTAGAGTGCGAGTTTTGTTAGCATATTTTAGCTTACCTGTGACTGCAGCTCAGCTTGGTACGTACTAAATTTTACTATTGTTAATAGTTCAGAATCATTTAGTTCAAGTTCAAAGTTAAATCTCTTGTTTCTAAATTGCGTAGAGTCAAGTTGCTTTTGAAATGATTGTTGAGGTAGTCCAAGACTAACCGTATTTTACTGGATTTCGATGTGCTTCAGAAAGAAAGCTCACTATTAACTTCAGTCACTAAATTAACTTTCGATTTTCCGGTTTTATTAATTCTTTTGCTAAATTAAGTCAGAGTGTAGCGAAATTTATTACTTCTGACAAACTTTCAGTTTTCACACTACACGTGTCAACCTTCAGTTGCCACGCTTCTAGTGTTAATTATATGTGTAATAACCTTTCTTTTTCAGTTACTATAGTAATTGTCCTTAGGACTGGCGACCGTGATTTCCCCCAAATCTCAAATACCTAATTACCGCTAGTTAATTGTTAACGTAACGGCTGCACATTTACCTTCTTTATTAACTTTACCCCTTTTCAAAATTAATTTCCACCAGTTTCATTAGCACATTTCCTTTCATTTAGATGTAACCCTTTCCTCCCTCTTTACCGACAGGTTAACTTCGGTGACGATTGCTTTTCCAAAACTCCCATTAGGTACACGCGGTTTCATTTTTCACTGTCATTAAGGTCGGTAAGTGAGGGGGAGGTTACACGTGGCGACCTGGTGACAGGACAATCTTCAATTTTGAGGTTGTTCTGGACACGAAGTTTGCATTGTGCAAATATCGTAACAAAGTACTGGTTACGTACAGGCCGTTACGTCAGCGAGAATAAGTAGTGGGAGTAATCCTAATTATATTTGAGATTTGTCATTTATATTGAAAATTATTAAAATGAGTGAAGGCAACAATTACCAAAATTTGGTAGACTTGGATACGGAACAATCGGTCGAACAGTGGGAAACGCGCACGGCGGTTCCCATTGTTCAGGGGCAGGCGGCTAGCATGAAAGACGCGACCGCCGAAACGCAACAAAGAGCAGAAATGGAATTCCAAACTTTGGAAAATGTTTCGGAATCGGAAGCGAAAATCAAATCTGTACCCCTTGATGATGAATACGGGGGAACATATATAGAGGAACCAGCTACGGAAGTAAAACCGGTAGTCTCCGGGAATTTAACTGATTTATTGAATGTTTTGATTAATGAAATCAAGAGTCAATCGGTAGAAATTATAGCTCTGTCTGCCAAGCAAGAAGTTCAGTCTGAAAAAATTGAACGAAAGCTAGACAATCAGAACAAAGCTATCAATGTTGTTAACAACAATGTTGGAGTTGTTAATACAAAAGTTGATAAAATCAAAGAAGATATTGTTGTAATTAATACCGAAATCGGTAATCTTAAACAGGAAATGATAGGCGTTCAGGCGGAAATTGCGAGCATAAATACTCGTTTTGATTCCGAAATTAGCAGAATCGAGAAAAGTGTAGGAGAATCAGTTGCTCCGATCATCGAGAATAAGGTGACGGAACAAATTCAATTAGTGAAAAAAGAGGATCAAAAGAAGGTGGAAACTTTAAAGGCTTTAGTATCCGAAGTAGATACCCAAGTGACGAAGCAGGCTAATACCTGCGAAGAGAAAAAGAGGGAAGTGGAAACGCTTGCGACAACCACTTGCCAAGTAATTATGAGAGTGTCGGAATTAGAAAAGAAACTTGATGAAAAACAGAGCTATGTGCCAATCTGTGCACATAGTTCGGAATTGTTGACGAAAGAGGAGCGGTTCGACCCCTTGAAAAAAGGCGGTATACACGCGACGGATTTCATTAAGAATTGTGAAAGAGTTTTACCCAGATCATGGACTAATGAGAGAAAAATTAATGCGGTTATTGATGTGCTGGCTGGTGATGCCAAGCGTTGGGGCTTAAACCTCAACATTACGAACCTGACTTTTGACGAGTTTAAAAATTTGTTTCTGGCTGAATACTGGTCAGAGCAGAAACAGCAAAGTGTCTGGCGCGAATTTGTCGTATCGAGGCCTTTCGATGCGAATTCGCGCGGTTCGATGAGGGAGTTTTGTGAAGGCTGGATCCGCAAGTTGGAATATTTGCGTGATCGCCGCACGGAATCCGAAATAGTCTGGGAACTCTACAAAAAGCTTCCAGATGATACAAAACGCTACGTAGGAAGCAATTATAGGACAGTCAATGATTTCCTGGAAAGAGTTGAGGACGAGGACAATTGGCGCAATAATCGCGACAGTGGTAGAGGCCGTGGTAACAACAACGGGTACCACCCCAACCATAACAACGATAACCATGGGAATAATGCATACCGCAGCAATAACAATAATGGTTCGGGCCGTAATAACAATCGGTACAATGCAAATGATAACAGGAATGACAGAAACCAGTATCATACTAACGTGATACGGGCTTCACAGAATAGTAATAACGCCAGAGGGTGTGATCAGCCGCCTCAGCAGCATCCGGGGAGCGTATCTGCTGGGACGAGACAGGGAAACCATTAGCCGCGCCGGTGAGGGGCCGAGCGGGCGTGGAGAAATTTTGGCGGCCCAATAACAGGAGAAAACCCAGGTATCGTCATTATGAAAATTCCGTATGGAATAATCAACGGCGGGAGAGTGTGCCAGTGTTAAGAGAAAAGAGTGCGCCCACAAGTAGTAGATCAGCTGTATACACGGCAGTAGAAAATACATTCGCTGTCAGTGAGAACAATTTAAGTAGTGTTCCGGAAATCGATCATAAAGTGGCAGCTGTAATACCCACAGCGGAACTGGAGATTGAGTTTAAGAATGATTCGCAATTGTTGAGAGAAGATCAGATGTCGGATAAAACGTCCGTCATCGAGCGAGGGGATGCAGAGAGGGATGAGGTCTGGTTAAGGCAGTTCGGTCGCTTATACGACGAACTAAGAGATTATAGAGGCCTGTACGGGAGGAGTGTTTATAGGGAGCGCGGGCAGGATTTGCCGCGTCTCGTCCCACAGGAAGATAGTATTTGTGAAGTGATGGAAAGTTCTGGCCCTAACCGGCAGACTTTACCAGAAATAGTTGATGTTAATGGGGAGCACGAGCAAGATTCGTCGTGTTTCGTCCCGCAGGAGTTAGATGTTGAAGTAGTAACGGAAAGTTCTGGCCCTAACCGGCAGACTTTACCGAAAGTTATAGTGGTAGAAGTAGCCGACCCATCCGACGCAAACATCCAGTTTAAACATTGCGAGAGTATTAAGGAGAAAGATTATGAAAATTTTAGTGGTAGCCGGACACGATTGGTAGAAAAGCACGTAGATTACAGCGTGTATGAGGTTAGAGCTGACGTTATACGGTCAGACGGTAGCAGTGTGGGTTGCGCAGATCCAGAGGAAGTAATTTCAGATGCTACTGGGCACATTCTTCCAGGTAGATTGGCAGATGAGATCAATCTGACCAAAGTGGAATCAACGAAGGTGACAATTAGTGAAGTGATAGCAAAGCAGCACTCACTAGTTGACGAGTTACAGGAAAAGGTTTCGGTATTGGAGGCGAAGCTACAGACTAAGCCTCAGGACAAACGTGTTGAAATTAAAACTGTATGTGAACAGAGGCTGAAAAAGCCGCCAGATAAGCCGAATTTAGGATCAAAGCCGGATGGTTTTTTCTGGAATGACCTGGATATAGACGAGGATTTACTGTGGGAAAATAATGAAACAGTCGAGGACAAGTGTAGACAGATAGTAGTGTCTGTTAATATGCACGACCTACAACTAAACGTGTTGATTGACACCGGTGCATAATTGAGTGCTGTATCTGGGAAAATATTTGAGTTACTGAAAGACAGACCTGGCATCGTAGTTATGCCAGTAACAGGAGTGAAAATTATCGGTGCTACTGGGAAGGCCAGTAAACCGGTCACAAAACAGATTTTTGTCAACTTCGAGATATGTGGGGCACGATTTGAACAAGAGTTTGTCGTCGTGCCAGACTTAACTACGGAAGCAATTATCGGGTTAGATTGGCTATTAAAATACTGTGCAGTGATTAATTGCGAAAGCAAAACTTTGACATGTACGTCACAAGATAAAACAATGACAGTTAGTTTTGACGAGGCAGGAGACGGTGTGCATAGGCAATACCAGCCTATACACATTGTTAACTGGCCGAATGACATTGACGTAGGAATGGGTTTGAACTGCCGTAACATGAGGAATTTCGGCATTGACAAAAGTGTAGAAAGTGAATTGGAAGAGATAATCAAATTCCCTCCACGAATTAACATTAGTATTGGTGTGAAAAAAGATCGTTTGCGAGAAGTAATGAAGCTTAAAGCCGATGCTCGCATACGTCGTCATGACGCTAAAGCGCGTTTTGCTAAGTTTGCAATCGGAGACTTAGTACTTGTAAAAGCTCATGAGAAATCGAGCGAGATAGACCATGAAAATTCTAAATTTAAGTTTGTTTATAATGGACCATATAAAGTCATTGGTATGCCTCACACAAATGCTTACGGAATATTGTAGACTTGAAATTGTACCAACCTAGGATCGATTAATACCACACAATGGGTAATTTATACAGTATGTAAAATAGAGTGTAAGATTTAAGGTTTGCTAGATTGCCATGCCTTTGACTGACCAAGGTCATTAAAGAAGTTGTAATTAATAAGTAATTAATTTTGATTAATCAATTTAATTTTAATCAATTTAATCATGATCTAATCAACTGAAAAATCCAAGCTGCTAGTTAAGTTTTCAGCTGAGTCACAGTAGATTAAGGAATGTAAATATGATTTTGTAAATAGCTGTAAGATTCCATAAAGATGTGATTTACTAGTCATTGCCGATGTACTTAGACGCTGTTTTAAGTTTCAGGCTAGTACATGCGTGTGATGATGGACAGTGTTGAGTTATCCACTGTGATAGTGTTAATGGACTCCTTGAGATTACTCGGGAGTGAGTTTTTCCCAAAGAATTCAGTGAAACGGACGTTCTGGAAATGCCGTTAGACAGGCGAGTGAGATCAAGCGTGCCGCACAGGCGGGCGCAACAATACTGACGAGGCGGGGCCGCTGTCGGCTCTTGTGCCGCCGTAGGCTCTCCGTGCCGTTCTCGGCATTCTTTGTACTTGCGAGTACGGAAGGCGGAATTGTTTTTCTTCCTGGACAGCTGAAAGAATTCTGCTGTCAATATTTACGTTTTTTTCGATCTACTGAATATTATTTTCTTGTTTAGCGTTAAGTGGAATCTCATGACGAGATAATAATTATGAAAAGATTATATAAAATGTGTATTCTATGTAATTAATAATTAATTTGCGTATTTTGATCTACCTGTTTTTATGACCATGCAATCTAATTAATTTTGCAAATAGTATTCCATTTCTCATAGTGTTACGAATTTTAATGATTTTGGATAGCTAAACCATTTTCTATGTTTTCTATGAATTTTAATATGTTGTCAACCTGTTTTATTTTGTGCAAGATGACAGAGTGGAATAAGATTAGGAGTGTCTCCACTCAATTATTATTGTCTAAAAATTGGTTTATGGTTAATTAGAAGAATGCTAAATTTTGTTGATGTTTTGAGCATATGCATTTCCGCTGTTTCTTTTTTTGGGACATTTTCTGAGTCTGTTTACGTTACACGAACATCCTCAGACAATGTGGGGCACGTGTAACGCCGGAAATGCATATCCTCCTATTTTCATCTATTGTACTATTATTTTTTTTCCTTGTTTTGTTACCTCAAGATATGACATTTCTGTCTCTTTATATATTGTAATTGTTTTACTGTTTGTATATATATATTTATGCACTCATGTCGATGTATAATTGGTTTGTTTCGTAAATATTATTTGTATTTTTACGCTGGGTCTTGCCTAGGGAAAACTGCTATCGAACGATTACATCGATAGGTCGTGTAAAGAATCAAAGTTTGTAGGATCTTTGGTAGTGTTAACTCTGCCGCGTGGAGCGCGGGCGGAACAGTCGGAGTCTGGCGGGAGTAGCGGGTGGAGCAGGTGTTGTGTGACGCTCCCGCGAGTTGCCGCGCTTTCGGGGTTTGGCAGCATGTAATTGCGCTCGACTCGCGATGATAGTTTCTGACATGGTGTCGCGGACGGGAAGCATTAGCTGGCGCACATCAAGAGCCCGTTTCGCCTGGTGACCGTGTCGAGAAGAAGGCGCGCCAACATCCAGCTTCTGCAACAGCGACGGCCGACAATGAGTGACTGTCGCCACCTCCTCGATCGACGGCTTCAAACCTTCAATCAACCAACAAGGAAGACTAAAAGCACGTAAAGTTTCAGAACTGTATGGCAGACCTCAGCTTTTCAAATTGTTCCATTTGCCTCGCAATATTACAGCTACTTAACATGAACCTTTGTTGCTCATTGTCCCAATTGCATTGCCAAGCAGGGTCCCTTCCTTTTCCAAAATGAACCCGAGTGTCGTTGAAATTCAAACGCCAGCATTAAAATAATATAATTAGATTTCACTGCTTTAATTTCAAAGTTCAGTAGCTGGCTACAATATTTAGGTTACACGAGCACAAATTTAGAGTGCGAGTTTTGTTAGCATATTTTAGCTTACCTGTGACTGCAGCTCAGCTTGGTACGTACTAAATTTTACTATTGTTAATAGTTCAGAATCATTTAGTTCAAGTTCAAAGTTAAATCTCTTGTTTCTAAATTGTGTAGAGTCAAGTTGCTTTTGAAATGATTGTTGAGGTAGTCCAAGACTAACCGTATTTTACTGGATTTCGATGTGCTTCAGAAAGAAAGCTCACTATTAACTTCAGTCACTAAATTAACTTTCGATTTTCCGGTTTTATTAATTCTTTTGCTAAATTAAGTCAGAGTGTAGCGAAATTTATTACTTCTGACAAACTTTCAGTTTTCACACTACACGTGTCAACCTTCAGTTGCCACGCTTCTAGTGTTAATTATATGTGTAATAACCTTTCTTTTTCAGTTACTATAGTAATTGTCCTTAGGACTGGCGACCGTGATTTCCCCCAAATCTCAAATACCTAATTACCGCTAGTTAATTGTTAACGTAACGGCCGCACATTTACCTTCTTTATTAACTTTACCCCTTTTCGAAATTAATTTCCACCAGTTTCATTAGCACATTTCCTTTCATTTAGATGTAACCCTTTCCTCCCTCTTTACCGACAGGTTAACTTCGGTGACGATTGCTTTTCCAAAACTCCCATTAGGTACACGCGGTTTCATTTTTCACTGTCATTAAGGTCGGTAAGTGAGGGGGAGGTTACAGGTGGAAACTATCTTGGTGATTATTGTAATTCCCGTTCTGGTATTTATTTTCTGTCTACTCTTCCCATTACGCGGCTTGAATTTCAATGCCTGTTCAAGTTTCTCAATAAAGTCTACAAATTCGACAATGGAATTTGTCGAACTGTGGACAAGATGCCGATGTAAATGTTCCGGTAGGCGTCTCTTGAGCGTCTTGATTTCTGTCAACACTGCCAGCGGATGACATATGTGTCAACATAGCGAGCTCACGTTGACCGTTTATGGACTCATTCTGAAGTCGCGTTTGCTTCGCTTCAATCCAGAATTAGTTCAGGAAACAATTCTCAAACACTTCATACGTAGGAATTGAAGCACTCATTAAATTTACCCATGATCGTGCATTGCCCTCAAGATGTCGTTTTGCGAATTTAATTTTTGCCTCTTCCGACATTCCTCTCACAAAGCTATCTCTACAAACAGCAAGAAAATTCACTGTGTGGTATTTTCCACCATCTGCAAAACACTTTGTCGTTTCTGAGCTAGCCCACGGAACACCTATCACAGTAGTGGCTTGATTCGCTGTTAAAGAGTTTAATTCTGCCCGTACATCTTTGATCTGCTGTTTCCGCTGCAAAACTTCGTTATTAATCTCTGCTTCCAATGTTGTCTATTTTGCACCACCTCTTTTTTAGACTCTACCATTCCGCTAGACAAATTGTTAACAGATTTAGTGGTCACTTCCTCAAGCGCATTTTACCTCAACACACAGTTCTTAACCTCGCCACCCAGCTTGTCCTTTATCTTTTCCAACTAGTCCCCGAAATCCTTCTCCACTGTATCGACTCCGGTGTTAACCAGGCCAACTTCCTTAGAAATTTTGCCTACATCTGTCCTTACAGCTTCTAGTTTTGTCTCAGTCATTACTTCTATATCTGATTTAATTTTCTAGACCTCAGCTTTTACTGTTTCTGCTACTCATATCTCTCCTGTACCTATCTCTGTTTTTATTGAACCTATCTCCATAACCGGCCGGCCGGTGTGGCCGAGCGTTTCTAGGCGCTTCAGTTTGGAATCGCGCGACCGCTGCGGTCGCAGGTTCGAATCCTGCCTCGGGCATGGATGTGTGTGATGTCCTTAGGTTAGTTAGGTTTAATTAGTTCTAAGTTCTAGGGGACTTATGACCTCAGATGTTGAGTCCCATAGTGCTCAGAGCCATTTTTATCTCCATAGCCAATGCCTCCACTTTACGGTACAAATTGTAAGTAGGCTGTTTAGGTTTTTTTATTGGTAACGCCACCTCTGTATGAAAATCACTGGCTGTGCTGTGTGCAGTCTGTGGCTGCTTTGCATTGTTGTAATACTCGCCACTGTAGTGTTAGGCAGCTGGCTGTGAACAGCGCGTAGCGTTGCGCAGTTGGAGGTGAGCCGCCAGCAGTGGTGGATGTGGGGAGAGAGATGGCGGAGTTTTGTAATTTGTCATGAACTGCTATATTTATATATGATGATATCAAGGTAAATACATTGTTTGTTCTCTATTAATATCTTTCATTTGCTAACTATCCCTATCAGTAGTTAGTGCCTTCCATAGTTTGAATCTTTTATTTAGCTGGCAGTAGTGGCGCTCGCTGTATTGCAGTAGCTTAAGCAGCGAAGATTTTTGTGAGGTAAGTGATTTGTGAAAGGTATAGTTTAATGTTAGTCAGGGCCATTCTTTTGTAGGGATTTTTGAAAGTCAGATTGCGTTGCGCTAAAAACATTGTGTGTCAGTTTAAGCACAGTCATGTATAATTGTTCTAAGGGGACGTTTCATATGTCGACCCTTAGCCTAGGATACCTCACTGGAATCTTCTGATTTTTTCTTGTAGTTTGTGTATTTAGTGTAGCTTTTGTTTATTGCTAGCGCGTAATTGTAGAGAGAATCCCCTTTGTAGTTGTAGCCTTTCATTGTTGTACAGTAAAACAGTTGTGGCATGCATATAGATTTGCACCAAGTATTTCGCAGCTACGCTTGCAATTAACTAGATATTATTTTCAGTGCTATGTTAATGTGTTCTCCTATTTTTGCACTTCAAATTGTGCTTTTCTGTGTTATCGTGTGAAATATTGTGACAATTATGGCGTGTGAAAAACTTAACACTAGGCTCCAAACTAAACTGAGAAATAATAGTGACGACGAGCGTAGCTTATCAGCGCCGCAGAGTAATGAATTAACTAATATTCAAAGTAGTAATTTGGTAACTGTGCACAGCGAAATGGAGCGGGCGTCAAACAATGGCGTGGACAGTGAAACAATTAGTGAAGAGGGAAGCATTATCGATCGATCGGTCGGCAATAGCTCGCCTCAGGAAGCCGAAATGACAGGACACGATCTCGCAAATACTGCAGATTCAGGTTTTGGATCCTCACCGTTTTCTCAAATAAGTCAAGACACAATTTCTGCTTGTCAAAATGTGAATGTTTCCGGTGTAAATTCACTGCCGAAAAGCACTGAGGAACATGTTTCAGACACCAGTGCATTGTTATTACAATTAATGCAACAAATGGGACAAAAGCTTGAAAAGTTAGACACAATGGAACAAAATCAGAGACAAACACAGCGAAAGTTAGACACAGTGGAACAAAATCTTCAAAAGTTAGACACAATGGAACAACACCAGAGACAAACACAGCAACAGTTAGACGCAATGGGACAAAATCTTCAAAAGTTAGACACCACACTTGAACAAACACGTGAAGATTTAACTAGTGAGTTACATAACATTGAATCGAAATGTCAAAAAGTCTGTAATGACATAAAAACACAAATTTGTGAGCATTTTCAACCCATTTCTTCGCGGCATAAAAATGTATTACAGAATCACGAAGCAGCCATAAAAGAACTGCAAACCATTGTTCATGAAAATCACAACACCTTGCAAGCTAAAATTGACTCAGTTGCATCTACCGATTCGGTTACGCAACTTGCAAAAACTCAAGAAAACTTAAAGGACACAGTAGATACGATTTCAACACAAATGGACACTCTGAAACTTGGTTCAGAAAAACACTCTGAGGAAATGTGTTCACTATCGGAGAAAGTAGCCGAACTTTCGGATAAGGTCACTAACTTATCTACAAAGGTAGATGATGATCTGAATGACACAAGACCTGTAGCCTTCACTGACACAGAAGAGTATGAACAAATTAGAAAATTCAAACAGAATCAAAATCAAATCAATACACAGTACAAAAGAGAAATCCGAGAAGTACAAGATCAGCTGACACAGGTAATACAAGAATTACGTATTTCAGAGGATACTCGCGCCCCAATACGGGAAGAGGGACACAGAAATACGGAACAGCCACAAAATAATAACACAGGGCATTTCGAAAGTTATGAAAGAAATTGGCAAGGTGCACCGAATTTTGAGATGGAACGGCCGACACGACCTAACAGTGACCGATATGCGACTCGCCGACATGATGATTTTGACTATAAGCTGTTCATTACTACACGTAAATTCAAAACATTTAAGAATTCTGGCAACGACATTCATCCACAAGCATGGCTCCATCAATTCTCTCGTTGTTTTCCTCCCAACTGGTCATTAGAGCACAGATTAGAATTTATGTGTGGCTACTTGGAGAATGAACCAGCTGTAAGAATGCGATCGGTAATTCACGATTGCCACAGTGAAGGAGAGTTTTACCATGCCTTCCTCTCAGCATATTGGTCTCAAGCCACACAAGATCGAGTAAAACATAGCATCATAATGATGAAACGTTTCGAACAATCTGAATTTTCCAGTCTTGTGAAATATTTTGAAGACATGTTGCATAAGAATTAGTATCTTTCAAACCCATACAACCCCTCAGAACTCATCCGCATTTGCTTAATCAAACTGCCTGAACATTTACGACATATTATTTTGGCAGGACGTTGCAAAGACGACATCGAAGCATTTCAGGGACTGTTACAAGAACTGGAAATTGACACAGACAACCGCGGAACGCAGGAGCACAACAATTACAGATCACATCCGTCGCAATTCCGCGATGAAAGAAATAATAACTGGACACGACAAAGCTATTCTCACAACACATATCGTGACCAAAACAGACACCACCCGTACGACAACCGTTGGCAGAGTAGTAATAATTACAGGGAAAGATCACCTCTCCGCGGTAGTGACTATCACAGAGACAATCAGAGAAACAGACAATATGGGAACCAAAACAATTATTATCAAGGGAGGCAGAATAACTTCAGACGCAACAGTTCGGCGCACAGTTACGATTCAGGGAGAAATTCTCCACCACGTGACGGACAAGGAAGAAACTACGGAACCTACCGACATGACGACAGACGATATACTCGTAACGACAGACCTGAATTGCATCAGAACTGGCGGGATTCAAACAGAGCAGGGCACTTTCGACAACGTGAATTTGAAGAAGCTAGGTCTCCTAATCCCAAATAACGACGCGCGCCAACATAGGGACAGACAATGACTCGCACCGCAGGCAGCCGCTTGCGCCGGCTGGCTCAGAGAAAAATAACATAGACGCTAACCTTGAGAAAAATTCCAGTATTCTTTACCGACGTATACGACATGATAATTCCGTTGAAGCTCGAGCTTTGCATAGTAGGAAGAGTAAAGGCTTGCACCACATTTCACATGTAAAACCGTTTATTGAAAGATAATCTGCTTTTTCACTTTGTCTTTGCCATAAAACTTTTCAATTGACGCTACTAGTAGGCTTTGTCAGACTTAGAATCTGTTAACATGCAACAATGTTTGAAGTTAAATATACCGTCAAGAACCAAGAGAACTTATTGAAACAGAAATGACGAATGCATTGTTATAGTGAACAGACGTCACAGTGTTATTGTGTGTGTGCATTCTTGCTTGTTTGTTGCACGATTACGTAACGACTATAAGGCTCACATACTTAGAACATTTACCAGTACTGCTAATGAGATTTTAATGCAACATTTTGGTTTATTTGAAAATACATTCTGAATTTAAAGTGCTTTCTGAGAGATACCAGATGGCACAGTGGTTAGTTTATGTGGCAGCTACACGATTTTTATCACGACGCTACTAATGAGTGACAATTTACAATGTTGCTTTTGTGGTGTATCTGTTTTATATCTGCACAGTTTTTCTGTATTATTCTGGAAAGTAAAACATGTTTTAATAGTAACTTTTGTGGTATAGCTACAATGAGACAGCCTTTTCCGTAGCACAACAATACGTTACAGCACAGTAATTTCTTCAGCACAACAATAAGCGTAATAACTAAGATATCTATACGCAAAGCATTTCACTTTTGTTTATCATGAGGTAAGTACATTGGCTTCTGCAGAACTTAGCTTTTGGAGGACGATAACTACGACACTTCCACAGAGATTATCTTACAACAAGATGCACATTTAGCGCTGCAGGACACGCATTTCAGTGATTAATGTTGAACTTAAAACATTTATTTTTAAAGATTTTTGAATTACAAAGAAAGTTTTCCGTGATACATTTCATTCCATTGCTGTAATCTGTAACACCTGAGGGTATAATTACATTAATCCTCAGGGGGGTACACGCTTACTTTGTGTACCATGTGTGTGGCAACCACAAGGAACCCTAGCTAATATGGTATTTGCTTATACAACTTTACACATCGGTACCATATTTCTCTAACACACAAATTACACAGCTGTCTGATTATTTACCTGAGAGAGACAAGCATTTATTTTACTACATCACTGACAGACGTTTACGTAATTACACTGTTGGATAACTTCACACTTACAAAATTGTATGTTGTTTGTACTTTGTGAACTGTTCATATATTTTCGGAACCATTGTGATACTATGAGAGCTTTGAATGATGTATTTGGTATGGATTCATGATTTTTAAAGTACGTTTGAGGCAGATGACACTTTTGACATGAGCAGAGAATTTTTTTAATTATTGGAGGAAGCTACGACGATTTTGAGATTTGACTGAGGTGTTATGATGTTATTTTTACGACGACGATGTGTATTATGCTGTTGAGGTATGTTTATGATCAATAAGCTGATGCTATATGAGGAATTTGGTTATGCTATGTATTTATTATGATGAAATATTGAAGTGCCGTCGCAAGATTGACGTGTCGACGAATATATATGTGTGTAATAAGGTAAGGAGTAATGAATAGTGATTAGGGACTCTGACTTATGGAAAAGGATGTTGGAAACCAAGAATCATACTTTAGAATTATGAAATGTGTGTACATGTGTGAATCATGTGTGAATGTATCACAATGCCACTGAAAATTTTTTTTGGACACTGTTATATTCATAGGATTTTGTTTCTACAGATTTGCAACGCTAATTCTTGACCTGTGAAATATTTTTATGTGAGACTGTCACTGTAGCGGAAACTGCTGTCGTAAATATTTCCGTAAGAAAGTTAAGTGACCACCTGCACGTAATGCGTTGTGGGCATGCAGCTGTGTCTAACACCTGGAGAACAAGCCATTAGGGTGTGCCTTTCCGGAAGCACAGGTAGAAAAAAAAAGAAAAAAGGCAGGCCTTTATCCTCGCCATTAACATTCCTTTAGAGAAAATATTGCAAATGCGACACCCTCATTACTTCCATTAACCTTGCTATTGACGTTCCTTTGTAGAAAGCATCGCAAATATTACACGCTCATTACCTGAAAACATATGATTACTCGTACTTTGTGCTAATTACTGCAATGCTTATGAATTGATGGGAAATATTCTTACATCTGCAAACCTGTTAATGACAAGTGTCTTTCTACGAGAGTTGAGAGCTACTGACTTATGAAATGTCACATGACTATTGAATGATATTTGTATGCTTTGGTTTGCGTAATTGCTTATTTCATTTGACATCTGGTTTCCAGCTGTGTTGCAGCATTGCTTTTATGAAATAAAATGCATTTGCTAATGTGAACACTTTCTGTCAACAGATCTATTAAATAATTATTTTATGACCCACATTCTTCGATAAAGGAGCTCTGGGAAAGGAAAGAACAATAAGAAGGGACTAGTAACAGTACCTGGACACATAATTTTCTTTTCAAGTACTTGGTAACTTTTTGGTAGAATAACTTCTTGTGGTGCACCACTTTAATTACTTAGACATTAAGATGTGATTATACATTTCCCTTATCTGCATTGTTATCTTTAGTGTACTATTTTTTCTGCTAGATATAAGCTGCTATTTGCCAGGCATAGTGCTACTAAATTTCACTTTGTATTACTCTGTTAAGCTAGTTTTACTATTGATTTATTTTTATTGTTGCTGCACATTGGCTCATATTAGTTGTAATTTTGCATTTTATCTGTTAATTTAGATTTGCTGCTGCTTGCTTTGCAAATTGGCATTTTTTTGTCATTGATGTTCGTGTTAATTGTTTTGTGCTGCTGCATTGCCTCGTCCCTTAGTTTAGCATCTGAGCTCAGTAGATTTAAGTTAGCTTAAGAGGGGGTAGACTATATAAGAAACTAACTATTATAAATTTATAAGAAATAGGATACTGTACAGTGGAGAAAAACTATTATTGACAGAGGATGTGAACAAAATACAGAAAGCAGGTATAGATAGGACTTTTTGGGAATAATGATGAACAAAGGAAGATCTCCATGCAAAATACTGCAGTAAAACAAACCCTGTCCTTTCCCTTTTGTGTTTTCCTACTATATGTTTGTGTACCCTTGTGTATTTGTTTTCTTCCTGTCTCTGTGTAGTTTCATAGAATTTTTTTTTCTTTTAATATTAAGCTACATTCACTATGATGAGGAATACTGTTATCCTCGAATATAATTGGCATTAATAATATGTTATTTACCTTATAAATATGCTTACACATTATTTATTCTGTTTCGTTTTAATGCTCATGTGTGAAGTTGATGTTTCGAAAGTGATTCTGGTCTTTTATTTTTGTACTCATGTCATAAGTCCTGTAACGCTGATGTATATGTTCATTTCTATTCTTTTGTAAAGCCTGTACTACAAATGTTATCTGTATTATTATGTTCTTTAATGATGTATTTTGTACCTTTGTTATTGTATTTTTATGTTACCAAATTGTAATTGTTACCAGTTCTTCAAATTAAGTAACATTTCACTGCACACGTTTCTGTTGGTCATAGTACATGGACAATATGTGAGAAGTAGGGACTGATAGTGTTTGCACGTGTGTTAATGATTCAGCAAGGGACTGGATAACAGCATTGCTGGATCTAAGGACAATTCCAGAAACTTTGTGAGTGCACAAGTGGTGGTTTATGGACTTGCTATATTGTCCGCAAGACTCTTCGATGGTGATTGTGCACCTGCACATTTGCAACAGATGGCTGCTGGCTGTCTCTACCAGGACTACAGTGGGTCTGCATCTTTGATGGCCCACCAATTGCTACAAGGACTGCAGTGGGTCTGCACCTCTGGTGGCCCACCAGTACCGTAATTTCTACCACGACTACAGTGGGTCTGCTCTGTGATGACCTAACTACCAATATTCTTCAAAACGTCGACTGACTCTGCTGTGGGTTTACTCTGTTGTGGCCCATTACCTGTCTGCATGTCGAGTCAGCACTGTCTTTCCGTTGGAAGGACAACACTACTTCTTCAAGACTGCATGGAAATCCACTACGTCTGTGTGCATTGTCTTTTACTGGTCAGACTTTGAGAAAAACACTGCAATTTTACTGTGACGAATGATGAGGACTGTCTTTATGGACTGTGAGAAATTTTTAGCTTTTGACCAACATTGTATCAATAAGTGTGTGCATTTGATTTCTTTGTTATTGTAATTGTGAAAATTTTTTGTCAAATCTGTATTGGCCAGTGCCCAACACCATTTGTAAAAATTTTTTGTGGGGAGCATGGGGGCTATGTAAGTAGGCTGTTTAGGTTTTTTTATTGGTAACGCCACCTCTGTATGAAAACCACTGGCTGTGCTGTGTGCAGTCTGTGGCTGCTTTGCATTGTTGTAATACTCGCCACTGTAGTGTTAGGCAGCTGGCTGTGAACAGCGCGTAGCGTTGCGCAACACCATTTGTAAAAATTTTTTGTGGGGAGCATGGGGGCTATGTAAGTAGGCTGTTTAGGTTTTTTTATTGGTAACGCCACCTCTGTATGAAAATCACTGGCTGTGCTGTGTGCAGTCTGTGGCTGCTTTGCATTGTTGTAATACTCGCCACTGTAGTGTTAGGCAGCTGGCTGTGAACAGCGCGTAGCGTTGCGCAGTTGGAGGTGAGCCGCCAGCAGTGGTGGATGTGGGGAGAGAGATGGCGGAGTTTTGTAATTTGTCATGAACTGCTATATTTATATATGATGATATCAAGGTAAATACATTGTTTGTTCTCTATTAATATCTTTCATTTGCTAACTATCCCTATCAGTAGTTAGTGCCTTCCATAGTTTGAATCTTTTATTTAGCTGGCAGTAGTGGCGCTCGCTGTATTGCAGTAGCTTAAGCAGCGAAGATTTTTGTGAGGTAAGTGATTTGTGAAAGGTATAGTTTAATGTTAGTCAGGGCCATTCTTTTGTAGGGATTTTTGAAAGTCAGATTGCGTTGCGCTAAAAACATTGTGTGTCAGTTTAAGCACAGTCATGTATAATTGTTCTAAGGGGACGTTTCAAAATCTTTCAGAATTTCCCTTAAACATGCCATTGAATCACACGCAGTTACATCTCTATTCTCTGGTTTCAGACTATGTGCCCCACTAATGTCGTCCCTATCACCATTAACACCTTCAGATTCTGGACTAACTGGCCCACTAAAATTATCTGAATCACACAGGCTGGGTGTTTGCTTAATCGCTGGAAGTTTCATCACTGACGACGACGCTGCCGGGTCGCACATTTTAACAACTGTCAGCGCCAGTACTTATCTCACCGGCCATGCTGGCTGCTTCTGCTGTACTGCTGCTGCCTGAAGTTCCGATGCTACTGAACTCGAAGTCGCCCCTGGTGGCCCGCATTGCCGTGGCGAGAGGTGTACACATTCCGCTTTTAACCTGTCCATGCTTCCCTGTTAAGACAGGCAGGCAAGATGCCGCACGTTATCAGCAAAGCGGGCAGGGTGCTTTACACCAAATGGCTCTGAGCACTATGGAACTTAACTTCTGAGGTCATAAGTCCTCTAGAACTTAGAACTACTTAAACCTAACTAACCTAAGGACATCACACACATTCATGCCCGAGGCAGGATTCGAACCTGCGACCGTAGCGGTCGCGCGGTTCCAGACTGTAGCACCTAGAACCGCTCGGCCTCCCCGGCCGGCTGCTTTACACCCATTCAATTCAAGCTGTGCTCAATCCAAGCAGGGTACAGGAGTCGTGCTTGCCTGGCCGTCTCCACACTGGGCTGCGCTACGCAGCAGTTTATTCTGTACGCTTTTACTGTAGTGTATGAGAGTTGACGAACATTTATTTTTTATCTGAGTACCACAAGACGACGTCCAATACAATATATGTTCTTTTGGGTCATAAAATCCAGAAAATTCTGGATTTTATTTATCCTTTTTCCTTCCTTCTCGATGTATTTTGGGCTTATTTATTTACTTCAATATGAACCGTTTCCTCTGCAACTTCACCCTCTTTCGACTACTACTGTCTACTGTCAATTCGAACCACTATCAAGTCACGTCTAGTACATGTTTCGTATAGTAAGGAGAACCATCTCTGAAAGTCGAGATCCTTTGCACCTAAGAACCTGAAGACGTCTTTTATAGTGTAATGTCAAGTAAGGTTTCGGAAGTCTAATTTCTACAACCTTAATGTGTTTCAGGCAAATATGGACCCAATTATAACAATTTTAATCACTTTTTCTAGGAATTGCGGGTTCGCTGAATTCATTCTAATGCCCAAAATATTAATTGTAAATTCCCGAAATGCATTTTAGGAAACACGAAGTTCATTTTTCATATTATGTTAATCTAAAACGTACATGTCTGAAAGAAGAAGCTTTTCTTTCGTACTAAGCTTGCTTCACACAACATTGCGTACCACCAGAATGTGATTAATATCCACGAAGTCGTATATTTTTTGTATCTCAATCAATGTTTGCCCTAAATTTAGAAAGCCTGTATACTGCTAAATGGCCATAAGTCCTTAGCACACGTTTCCACATACTTGTGAGCCACTAAATCTTTGTCTCTCTAAAAAGAAAGTTATGGAGAGAGGAAACTGCTGGTCAAACGTACAAAAATGTCGTAACATACTCGAGGTTCCCGAACGAGTGTTAACTTTTAACACACACTGCCTTGCAAGACACCCAACGATTTATGCGAAGCTGCGTCATAAACACTTGAAAACTCTTCACACGCGAAACTTGGGCTCTGTTTCGAGACTGGTCTATGTTCTTCATTTTTAGTTTCTCCTTAGCCTCCTTTAAGTTTGCTGCTCCCACGTTAAGATAACTCAGCTACAGTGAAACTATCTACGCTACACTGTAGTCGGGTTGGACAGACAGCGCAACCTGTTGTCAGTTGCAGCATGTTGAACGCGTCCCGTGAAGCTTGCCACGCCTGCGGAAACGCAGGCTGACGTGCTGTGTAACCACTGCGCTTCAGTAAACGTGTAGTCTTGTGCCTGAAACTTCAGACACAAGCTGCTTTAATGTTTGTGATGGAGACAGGTTCAGGCAGGCTGGAAGGATAATTCGCACTCCTCTGGCCGTGCCACTGCCGTTGCGGACTCCAACTCAGCACGCCTCTGCGTAGCCTTCTACTCCTTTCTCGAACTTCCGCGGCGAACTTCCCCACATCTATCTTTTGCTACCAATTCTCACGCACAAAACTGCTGTAAAATCTTGTGCTCACAGCTCCCACGCAAACTGTCTATCATGCTATCGATCTGGACATAGAATAAAGAATATCGTAATGTGTTAGAAATACATCTCCAGTTCTAAAGTGATTAGACTCAATAAATCAAGGAATAAAATGGATACAAACACGTAGGTTTCAGAGATGATTGCTATTGTGCAGTGCTATCACCTGAGATATCATTTTTTGAAATCGCATGATGCGATTAAAAGTTGATATTTCAGAGGTTCATTGTGAAAATGTTTATTCACTGGGAAACATTAGATTCTGTAGTTCTAAAAGTATTGAAATAGTTGTTGTGCGGCTGGATGCATCTCATTTTTCTGGGATGGCGATGTATCCAGATCTGCATGAATATTTGACTGTAAACTATTATAGACTCTCAAAGAGCTGTAAGAAGCTATCTTTCAGCTTGTCTGATACTTCGCCATTTCTTGGATCATTGTCTCCTGCCACGAGAGCGGCAGCCGTCTAAACTCCAAGCGTTGGGATTTAGCTGTTTCCGGTGACGCTGCTCGTCTCTGTATTTGGCTGGCGGGAACCCCATTACACCACCCACTTGCATGACACACACGTCGACTTGCCACTATGTCTGGAGCACCTAGTCTCATGCAATGATTCCATCCCCAAGCTTACGACGATGCTGGGGAGGATAAAGAGAGATGATATGTTATGTACTACAGAAAGATCCAGCAGTGTCTCACTTTGGAGATGAACCTTGTTATAGTCACTCGTACCATTTTCTTCAGTCACACTGGTTGAAGGAGTATAGAGGTATCAATACCATAAAGAGGCCTCTTGCGATGTGTGACTTTGAAAACGGTTTTTTAAAAATTAATGAACAATCCAATTTTCGAGAAAAGTGTAAGGAAAAACGAGGATTACCTGCAATACATAACTGATGTGTGAATAGTTCATCTCATAATTGTTATCTATTTCATGTGCTCCCATTTTTCGTTATAAATCTTACAAGTACTGTCATAGCTATTAAATACTGACAAGCACAAATTTTTCAGCACTAATGTTTTGGCTAAGAATCTGCATTGGGCTAGGAGGTAGTATTTTATGTTTTTTAGTTCAATTAAAAACTGTGTTATATTAGAAATTTGTTTTCATTTAAATAATTACTTTCTGCTTTTTAGTCTTATGTTTGTGAAGTTACTCAGTGGATTATAACATTTTGATGAGACTATATTTTTTAAATAAATATTTCTATACAGGTTGTCCCAAAAAGCACCGACAAACTTTAGGGACAGGTTCCTTACACAGAACTAAGTAAAAAAAAATCTGGTAAACATGGGTATGAGTACTTGTTCATCTTCGGTACTACGAAACAGATGTTTTCTACTGCAATGTCTTTGCTTTCCATATTTTTGGAGGAGGGTAGCTGGCAGTGGGAGACATACGTTTCATAGTATCGAAGGTGAAACAGTGCTCATATTTCTTAAGGTAAGCCTTTTAGAGCCAATGTTTACACATATTTTTCTTGTTTTGGTGCAAGGAACCTCCCCCACAGTTTATCGGTGTTTCTTTGGCACACTCTGAATATATGTACTCGCCTTTTACCCACAGTTTCATCCATATTGGCATTTGTCACTTTTGTTGCACACAGTTCCTCCTCCTTCTCTCTGGCCATCTCCTTTTCGTCCCTCTCTCTGCTCATCACAGACATTCGCTCACATACGGCCTTGAACACGTTCCGATACAACCTGCACAACATACCATTCCTGAAGGGCAGCCGAAATGTCAGGTGTTACACACCTTTTCCATCCCCTCCCCCACACCCACAGCTACTGAACAGACCCATGAGAATGTTGTCATCCAGTTCTCAGTTATATTTAAAATTTCTAATCTCCAGGTCAATGAGAAGTTAGTCTAAAATCAACTGCAAAATTTGAATTGAGCAGACAGACAAGAAAAGAACATAATAAAAATGTGTTAAAAAGAGAAATTTATTAACATGGAATATAAATATGAATGTTATGAGCTCTTTTCTGAAGGAATTTGTTTGGTGTGTAGCATTGTATGGAAGTGAAATACGGACGATAAGCAGATCAGACAAGGAGAGAATACCAGTTTCTGATAAGTGATACTACAGAAGAAAGCTGAAGATTAGATAGACCGAGTAACTAATGAAAATGTACTTCATCGAATTGGGGAATAAAGGAATTTCACAGCATGACTAAAAGAAGGCATGAGTTGAGAGGACACATCCTGAGGCATGAAGAAGTCGTCAGTTTGGTAATGGAGGGAAGTGGATACCAAGGCACGACTACAGTGAGAAGATTCAAATAGATTTCGGTTTCAAAAGTTATTCAGAAATGAAGAGGTTCTGCACAGAATAGACCAGCGTGAAGGCTGCAGCAAACCAGTCCTAGGACTAAAGACCACTGCAATGAAGTATATATGGAAGAATAGGGATGACAGACCACATAGTTTTCTAACAAAAAAGGAAGTGAATCTCCCAGAAAGAGAGTAGGAAACGAAATATAACTTCACGCGTTGAGGAAACATTGGGAGTATGGGACCTGTCCCCAGGTCATTACCAAACTCGCCAACGACGGCTGTCAGGGATACAGCAGAACTGTGATTCTTAGCTAAACACAAAGCAAAGCGACGCCATTCGTCAGCAGGCCATGCTCCCCAGTCACGACACCACTCCAAACGGCAGCCGTTTGTGTTACTGTGTTAACGGCAGTAGCCTGTTCGTTTCGTCACGTCTCCATCAACCGCTGTTTCTGAAATCTGCGCGCGTACTTCATCTCTGATGAAGCCGACGTCGATAGGACGTTAAATCTTAATATTTTTACTTCAGGTTTGTTTGTGTGGCCATCCTCCTCAGCAAGCGCAGAAATATTGGTTTTGTAAGTAAAAGCGCCTTTTGGTGCTGCAACGGTAATTTATTTCTCTCAGATACATTTCAACTTTTTTTACTCTAAGGCATCTTCAGTGGGATCTCGAACGATACAGTTTTGTTTTGATATGTATTGTTTTTAGATTATGAAACAGTTCACGTGGTGATTTTTTTGTCAATAAGAAACTGCTTACAATTTGTTGGCATTCGCGTTTCATCTCATCTGGTTTGGAGGTCGCTCTACCAATTCATTTACGAAACATAAGCGCATTTTTATATTCCGAACTTTTTCTTTCAGACTGTTCACCATTCGTGTTTGAACTCCTGGTTTTCTTGGAGCGTTTCATTCACTCTTCTGTTATTCTGATCATCATAACTGAGGTTGGACTGATGTAACTGTCATCGCTTGCCTGCGATACTCTTCAGTTCACCGTTCCTGCTGTACTCTGCATCAGCGATTTTTTCATTCCACCATCCCTTCATCTGCGGTTTTCAGCAACGAGTCAAGTCGTAATATGAGGCCAACGCTTTTGTCTTTTATCCATTAAATTCCTTGTTAGTCTCTGTCGTCTTGTTGTTTCTTTGCAATACGTTTTCAGCGCTTTATCTGTCAATGCTACTGATCATCTACGTGGTTGTAACTCATAAGTTGCAAATTCCGATTCAACTTCGTAGTCATGAACTCTCAGCACAGTGTGGACAAATAAAAACGTCCGACGAGGATGGGATTCGAACCCACGCGTGCAGAGCACATTGGATTAGCAGTCCAACGCCTTAACCACTTTTTTTTCGTTTCATCATCTCGGTGCGGACGTCGCAAGACGCCCGTTTCAGTTCGTTGTTTGATCCATTAACTCAGTTTTTTTTTATTACAGAGGGCAGCTAACCATCTGACCGAACACGCTGAGTTACCGTGCCGGCAACCACTCGACCACCTCGTCGTTATACGCACGTCCCCGCCCGGTCTGGAGACGCACGTGCGCACCCATTTGTGAGCAGCCTTCAGCAGTGGGGAGGCATTTTCTCCAGTCGGAGAAAACTTTCATTGTACACCCAGTATTCAGAGAATTTTTTTTGTGACTTCATAGGAGCTTTAACAGTCGTTAGTTTTGCAAAGTTCGTTTACGAGGGATCGTGGCGCAGTCGTTATTAGTACAGAATGCAACCTAACCAACGAGTACGTCCTTCGGAGAAACAGAAGTCAACCATTCTGTGCCACAGCTACTACTAGAGGCCTAAATACACACAAATTTGGACCCATGGTTGCAGCTGGTCGCTGACTGAGAGAAGAGGACATTTCCAGCGGGAACAGGACTTGACTTGTTACCGAAAGTGACGAGTTCCATAGATGGCATATTCACTTTGGCGAAAAGGGGCATGATTTGGCTGCGCAGTTCTGTTGTAGCAGGCTAAAGTTGAACAGTACTTCTAAGTCTGAGACTAGAATGCGTGGCGATTTTACCCGAACTGGCGTTATTATTTGGCAGCAGTTTGATTTCTGATCGGGGAGCTGGCAGGTTTAAGAGGTTCTGGCCTAGGAAGCGGACTCAGAGAAGTACGTTAAAGAGGGAACGAATCGCACTGCTTTCTTGGAATTGGGAGTGTTTTATTCTGACAAAACGTTGTGTCCTTCATATCTTTGAACTCCCGTCCAGAGACTATTCCTTCGCTGTGATTGCCGAATGTGTTATAGAGAGCCGATTTTAGCTTAAAAGGAATTTTTTAGTTTCGTCTGCTCCCATTTCAGTGATCGCATCTTGATACTTCGCTGGGAGCAATCAGATTTCTACAGGCCAGGCTTCAGTTGTGTCAAACTTGTGACTGACACGTTGTCACTTTGGTCAGTGTCAGGTTGGCAATTTTTATGAAAGGCTGTTTCATGGATATAGCAGGATGAGTCCGAGACCTTCTGTTAGTAGTTCCTTGGTGTAGCTATGCCACGTTCAGAGATTGTTTCCTCTCAAAGATCTGGCTACACTTTGATTTTAGGAAAAAAATTCGAGAACCGCGGCAACCTCAAGCGAGGTGGCCGTTTGCTAGGCAAATGTGGTGTTAGGCCAGTGTTTCGACCACTGCAGTGGTATTTTCCGTGGTAGAGGAGCTTGGTGTTAATGAACGTGGTGTTCACACCGTACCACTTGAATGTGATGGAAATTACTTGTGTCACACAAACCGCACGCTGCCTTAACGCTGCAGTGAACAGAAAGTGAAAAGTCTACGATAGTGGCGTACGGCCACCTGGAAGGCCATAAGATCAGATGGTGGAAATACGAGCATCCCATCGCACCCTGCATGGGGCTAGGAGAGAGAATTTTATCCTACGGCAGTGAAATTGGCAGTGCTAGACACTTTGGGAATGCAATCGCTGATTTATGGTTCGATCTCCAGCTTAGGTCGATCAAAGCCTAACTTCTGTTTATGTAAGCGCTGCAGGCAATAGAATTCTCTGACACTGCTGCAACAGTGGAATCTTCTTTTCTGCGCCACACGATAATTTTTCTGACCACGACGCCAGGGTCTACAACATCTACATGACTACTTTGCAATTCACACTTTAGTGCATGGCATGGGCGGGAGTAAAATAGCCTACCCGTTCTGCTGATAACGTGTGGGAGCTTGCCTGCTGGCTAACAGGCAAGCATGGACAGGTTAAAAGCAGAATGTATACACTTTTTCGCCTAGCACTTGCCGTGTGCCTCCCTACAACTCGCGTGTTCCATAGATGTTGTCGATTCCACTCTGCCAAATTCTTAATACTCTTGTACTTGCTGATGTTGCTGCTGTCATATTCAGTCCCTAGACTGGTGTAACGCTGCTGCCCCTGCTAGTCTATCCTGTGCAAGCCACTTTCAGATTATTTCTCTACCGTTACACTCGCGAACAGCGCACGGGAAAAACTAGCACTTGAATCTTTCCCCGCGAGCTCTGATTTCTTTTATTTTATTGCTGTGATCACTTCCCCCTGTGTAGGTTGGCGACAATAAAATATTTTCGCACTCAGAGGAGAAAGTCGGTAGTTGAAATTTCGTGAAAAGATCTCGCCACAACGATAAATGCCTTGGTTTTAATGATTGCCACCCCAAGTCGCTTATCATACCCGCGACTCTCTCACCCCCATTTTGCGATAGTACAAAACGAGCCGCCCTTTTTGAGACCTTTTCGATGTCCTTCGTCAATCCCACCTGGTGAGGATCCAAAACCGCGCTGCGGCACCCCAGAAGAGCATGTACAAGTATAGTGTAAGCAGCTGTGAGAACGGGTCCTGCACCGTGCTTGGGTAACTCAGATGGCAGAGCACTTGCCTGTAAAAAGGAAAGGTCCCGAGTTCGAGTCTCGGTACGGTAACCAGTTTTAACCAGTCTGGAAGTTTCATATCAGCGCAGCAGAGTGAAAATTTCATTCTGGAAGTGTAGTGTAGGTAGTGACTTTAGTAGACCTGTCGCATCTCCTAAACATTTCGCCAATAAAGCGATGTGTTTGGTTTTCCTGCCCCACCGCATTATCAATGTGATCGTGTAAGTTTAAATTGTTTATAACTGTAATCGCCAGGTATAGGTATTTAGTTGAACTGAGAAGTGTTCTGGTTTTTTTTCTGAACATGAGTGTATGTATGTGTATACAGGGTGCTAACCTGCATAAATGTAGATATTTTTAAATTTTTTATCTTAATACGTACACACATGACAGTGTTGGTTATTTTTCTCTGCGTCAGCCTTCCCACAAACACGTCACAAACTTTACGACCTAATTTTATCTGCACAGCTGTAACTGAACCACTAAGAGGACTAAACCTGTCAGTCTAGACTAACCGATTTGAGTCCACTCGTCCACACTCCAACAACTGACATACTGTCCAGGAGAAAATAAGCATTAATGACCTGAAGATACCTGGCAACCTATCCCTGATCACCAATAGAAATATGTGCACTTGCACCCCTAGCGCCCTGTATATACATATCAGACCTGATGCTATAGCGGTGAAGCACGTGCCTGGAAACCGAGAGTTTGCAGGATCGAATCTCAGTTGGACACAGATTTTTCAGCATTCATTTTAACGTAGCCTATACCTCTCAACAATGAGAGGAGTTGATAGAAACAACACAAGGTTCGGAGTCCATGTTAAACTTTAAGTTCTCTTTCCCCCGGTTGGATAGTTGGGTTAGGTTAGGGTCTCGCAAAGAGACGTGCAATAGAAAAACTTACACTACGCCATTGAGCGACAGGAAATTATTATTATTATTATTAGTATTATTATCATCATCTATATACATAATTAAGTCCTACTCGTAATTGTTTAGTTTTTATTGTTTAGAGTTCAGATGGTTCAAATGGCTCTAAGCACTAAGGTACTTGGCACCTGAGGTCATCAGTCCCCTAGACTTAGAACTACCTGAACCTAACTAACCTAAGAACATCACACACATCAATGCCCTAGGCAGGATTCGAACCTGCGATCGTAGCAGCAGCGCGGTTCCGGACTGAAGCTTCTAGAACCGCTCGGCCACAGTGGCCGGCATTTGTGGTCGATGATTCGTGTCGGATCGTTATACATTTTTTTTTTTTTTTTTTTTTTTTGTCGTAAGGTCTTGTGGGACCAAACTGCTGAGGTCATCGGTCCCTAATCTTAGGCGCTACTTAATCTAACTTAAACTAACCTACACTAAGGACAACACACACACACCCATGCCCGAGGGAGGACTCGAACCTCCGACGGAGAGAGCCGCACGGACCATGACAAGGCGCCCTAGATCGCGCGGCTACCCTTCGCGGCGATCATTATACAGTTCGCGCAAGCACTCAAAATAAAATTTTAATGAGCGTTTTTTTCCAGTAGCCTTTTTCTCGGGCGTACTAAGTAACACATTTCCTCAGATGTTGTGGCTTTTCCCGCTGGGTCCACCAGATATCCCACTGTACCGCGCTTGATGACACATCTATCTGGGCCAAGTATCTATGGTGACCTGTTATAGATCTGAACTGGAGGGTATCATTGCTGTCAGCTGCAGCGAACCATTCCGCAGAATCAGCGGCGACGACGATGAGTGAAAATGTGTACCAGACACGAATTCGAATCCGTGATCTCCTGCTTACTGGGCAGGTACGTTAAGCACTGCGCCATTGAGGCCGCAGCGTTATCGCAGCTGCGCGGACTATCTCGACACGCCTCAGGTCCGATACACAGTCCCACCGAGAGCCACCTATCCGCAGTCCCTGTCCACTGACCCCATATTCGCTACTCTGAGGTTCCCACAGGAGGTCGGACGTATTTGTCCATCCACACTGAAGAAGTTGGATCCATTACCAAGCAAGGAATATCAGCTATATGAATGCATGATGTCTGTTCTTCCCGCCATGTCTGGAAGAACAGACACCATGCATTCATATAATTGTTGTATATCGTCATCGTCCAATAGTAACTGGTTTAAATGCCAGACACCGCGCCCCAAATAGGTTTTATGTCTGTTGGAGTTGACCGTTATACGGAAGGCATCATGGTCAGAAAAATTAACAGGCCAAATCTTACAATCAAGCATTAAACAGAAAGGCATTCGTAGTGTATACCCTGTCTAGTGCACTAGCAGAGGTTCACCCCTAGAACTTAGAACTACTTATACCTAACTAGCCTAAGGACATCACACACATCCATGCCCGAGACAGGATTCGAACCTGCGACCGTAGCGGTCACGCGGTTCCAGACTGTAGCGACTAGAACCGCACGGCCACCACGGCCGGCACTAGCAGAGGTCTTGCACACATATGTGTATTCTTGTGCTAGTGGACGAAGATGGATCCAAGTATCTGCCAGTTCTAGTCCACTGGTTAAAACATGTGACTCCTCCCAAAAGTTAAATTTGTGGCACCGATCTTCTCTACTGAAAACGCAATTAAAATCCCCACCTAAAATGATGTTAACTGTGACATTCGTTAATAGCCTTGTTATTTCTTCTCTAAAAAACTCGCTTTTGGTACGTCTACCATCGGACCTGGTTGCGGCTTACATCTTGACCAAAAGCAAATCATGTAACTTTGCCGTATTTCTCGTTCAGAGTGAAGTATAGTTTCAGCTTCGTATCATATGCCTGCTTTATATACTACGGCCGTCCCACATTCGTACCCTAGGTTCACAATTGATTCATATCCCGTGATAACTGCTGTTTTGCTTAAAACCATTTTCTGTAGCTTGGCTGCATCGATGACTGCAGCGTACAAGTAATCCCGTAGAGTTCTCCACTTTATGTTAGATACAATGCCATTGATGCTTCATTGACTCACGGACGTCGCGTCGTATAATGTTGTGGAAGCTGCATAATATTTCTACGAGATATTTGCAGGTTCCACAACATTATTCGACGGGCCGGCCATGAACCAATGAAGCAGTTGCTACGGTGGGAAAGTCTCAAACAGCACAATGCTGTTGATGTTTATTGTCGCTGTCTTGTTCGCTTGCTCAGAAGCTTCTAATTCTGATCAACGTCCTCCGAACATGGAGTGGTAGTCTCAGACACATCCGGTTTTGTAGTTTCCGTAGGTTCCCCTGAGGGGCTGTCGACATTCATTTGGACTGGCTGCTCTTGTGGTTGACATTGACTTTTCTCCTCTCTTCAAGTGGCAACCTCTTCTGAAGTGTTTTTCATCAGCATCTTCTGCTGGCGGTTTCCTTCCGAGCACTTGGATCTCTTCTTGGCTCTGCTTCAGAACTGCTCGTTTATTTTTAGAGGACGTTGTCTCTTTTGGAATGGCTCTGTCACCTGGTGTTGAATCACAAAGTGACGTCGTACTTGCGCTCCTGTCGCGACTTTCTCCTTGTTGGGAGCCGGATCTGATAACACAGGCGTTACTCTCTTTGTGGCGGGAGCCAAGCTCTCCTATTCAACACGAGTGTGGAGCTGGTCAGCGCTGATCTGTTCTCGGGGTTGCGCCTGTCTGTTAGCTGGTCGATCTGGATCCACTATGCTGTGCCTTTACTGGTTTCCTCGGCGGAGGTTGCCGGCTGTTGCGCGGTGTTGTTGGCAGGAGGGCCGAGATGCAGCGCGGCTCGGTAACTGCGGTTCTGCCGGCACCTGAACATACGAAGTGTGTGTTCAAAAAATTCCGGATCTTTCTCCACGAAATTTTTCTACGCTTACCTTTTACTTATTGTGCATGGTCTCTTTCGAAATACTGTCCTCCACAATTCATACACGCTCCCAACGTCGTTTCCACTCCCGAAAGCAGTCTTGGTACGCCTCTTGCTGGATCGCGCGAAGCTCCGTCTGTGAATTTTCTTTTGTCTCGTCTACTGTTGCAAATCTTCGTCCTTTCGACGGGGTTTCCAACTTTGTAAAAAACAAGTCCGTAGGGCCCAGGTCTGGAGAGTACAGAAGATGAGGCAGCACAGTGATGTCGTTAATTGTGCAATAGTCACGCACCAACAGGGATGAATGTGCGAGTGCGTTATCGTGATGCAACAACCACGAACTGTCTCGCCAAATTTCCGGCAGCTTCCTTCTCACATTTTCTCGCAGGCGTCGCAACACGTCCCGACAGTACCATCGATTAACAGTTTGTCTATGTGGCACGAATTCATGATGAACTAGTCCTTTAAAGTCAAAGAAAAACTATCAGCATTACTCTGACATTTAACCTGACCCAACGAGCTCTTTGTTTTTATTTTTATTTTTTATTTTTTAGGTCTTGGAGGACCTTAAACCTTCAACAGTAGACCCACGTCTCATCACCACCTATGATTCGGCCGGCCGGAGTGGCCGAGCGGTTCTAAGCGCTTCAGGTTCGAATCCTGCCTCAGGCACGGATGTGTGTGATGTCCTTAGGTTACTTGGGTTTAAGTAGTTCTAAGCGCTAGGGGACTGATGACCTCAGATGTTAAGTACCATAGTGCTCACAAGGGAACCTCCCCATCGCACCCCCCTCAGATTTAGTTATAAGTTGGCACAGTGGATAGGCCTTGATAAACTGAACACAGATCAATTGAGAAAACAGGAAGAAGTTGTGTGGAACTGTGAAAAAATAAGCAAAATATACAAACTGAGTAGCCCATGGGCGACATAGGCAATATCATGGAGACAGTTAGAACACGAGCGCCGTGGTCTCGTGGTAGTGTGAGCAGCTGCAGAAGGAGAGGTCATTGATTCAAGTCTTCCCATCGTGTGAAAATTTTACTTTCTTTATTTTTGCATAGTTATTATCTGTCCGTTCGTTCATTGACGTCTCTGTTCACTGTAATAAGTTTAGTGTCTGTGTTTTGCGACCGCATCGCAAAACCGTGCGATTTGTAGACGAAAGGACGTGCCTCTCCAATGGAAACCGAAAACATTTGATCGCAAGGTCATAGGTCAACCGATTCCTCCACAGGAAAACACATCTGATATATTCTATACGACACTGGTGACGGCATGTGCGTCACATGACAGGAATATGTTGTCGACCCACCTAACTTGTACACTTGGCGAATGGGTAAAAAGATTCTTCTACCTTGCCCGATTTAGGTTTTCTTGTGAATGTGATAATCACTCCCAAAAAAAGTGATGAAAACATAAGAGTTTGTCACATAAACTGAAAATAAAAAATTAAACTTTTCACTCGATGGAAGATTTGAACCAAGTACCATTCGTTCCGTAGCTGCTCACGCTACCACGAGACCACGGCGCTCCTGCGTTTCCGGTGTCCTTGATGTTGCCTATCTTCCCATGAACTACTCAGTTTGTATTTTTGGTTATTTTTTCACAGTTCCACACAACTTCTTCCTGTTTTCTCAATTGCTCTGTGTTCAGTTTTTCAAGGCCTATCCACTGTGCCAACTTATAACTAAATCTGAGGGGGGTGCGATGGGGAAGTTCCCTTGTCAGAGCCATTTGAACCTACAATTCTCTTAAGGAACATCTCGTTCTCATTTGCGCAATACAAAAGCTCTTCGTAGATTGTGAGGCGAAGGTCTTGCTGATCTTGACTCACGAGCCGTGAGACGAACTTGGCTGCAACACCATCCATTTCAAAATCCTGTCAGGATTTCATGACGTGATCCAACTGAAATGTTACATTATTCTGCAATCTCTCTGACAGTCACTCTTCGATTGGCACGCACAATTTCGTTGACGTTCCTTACATGATCGTTGTCGATAGACGTCGAAGGGCGTCCTGAAGGAGGGTCAAACTATAACTTACTTTCGGCCATTTTTTAACCATGTGAACCATTCGTTACACAGCATACGGCTTAAGCACTCATAACCGCAGGCTTCCTGCGTCATATGGTTTGTCTCTGTAAAAGTTTTCCTGAGGTTCAAGCAAAATTTAGTGCCGACGTATTGCTCCTCTAACTCTGTCATCTCGAAATTCGCAAACTGTGCGACACAGCGTCCTACAGGGTGTTTCCATAAGGACTTAACAACTTAAAAAATTCATGTAACTTCGTTGAAAGAAGATATAGAGCTGGACAAGTTTTTTTTATTTTTTATTTTTTGCCTGCTCAGTGGCGACGTAAATTCTTATTCTAAGTTCAGTTAGAGAAGCCGGCACAGGAGGTACAAACACAATATCCTTGATGAACCCCATCAAGAAAATCGAGTAGTGTCATGCCTGGCGAAAGCGCATCACTGCCAATCCGTTGACCTGGGAAGCGATCACTGGGAAAATCCCGGACGTCAGCTAGGTAGTAAACATTTCGTTCCTGGTCATCCTCATCGATTACAAAAATTACGCTGAGCTGTTGTCGCCGATTTCGATTCTTCAAACCAAAACACACATCTAGCACGCTCGACTCCAGTGAAGGCAGCCATCTTTAACGCAACTGCCGCTAGCGCTCCTTACTGTGCGATTCGGCACTAGCGAACTACACGGGACAAAGTTGATGCATTTCCCTACAAATTGACACTACAGTCACCTCTGTAGTTAGTATGAATTAATTTATACGAATTTTCATGGTTGTAAAGTCCTTTTTGAAACAACTTGTACTCAATACAGCACTGAACAATAATTAACAGGCATACAACAATAGGCTAGATGCATTTGCAGAGATGCCAACGGCATTTCGCTCCAACACACGATTGGCGCGAAATTACGAATGTTCTGGAACTTTTTTGAACAGGCCTCGTACGTCACTTGTTCATCTGCGTCGCTGCAGATATGGAGCGAGGGTCTCTGCGTTGTGGTTTCAGTGGACATTGGGCTTTCATATGCTCTGGGGACCCACAGGTAAAACGCTTTCGAGGCTGACCTTCCTAAACTTCCAGTGCCTTAAATCAGCGCACCACGATAAAGGACGGTATATCCTTGTTCAAGTCCATCTCGACATTCCTCATGCCATTGTCAACGTTGCAATATCGCAAACCTCGGCACTTTTCCACAGATATCTATATAACCGTTTCGGACTGTTGAAAAGTTTGTTTGGTGTGCTCAAACTACATTTCGAACGGTAAATTAAATATGCGAACTGTCCACAAACCTGACACAGCATAACAAATGCCAGCATTCAATACATTCCCTTTCGATCTACGAAAATTCGAGGAACCTTCTATTCTCGTCATAATTCTGTGACGTACTTCAACAACATTTAGACTAACATACGAAGAAATTTCTAAGAAATAATTTTGTAAATCTTTAACTTGATCTTCTCGCAAACTTAAGTAGTTGAAAAGCCACTCGTCAATATCGGGAATGTTTGGTCGTTCACACAAAATGGAAACACAAGTTTCAAATAGTGCTTTCGGTATTTAGATTCCATTATAGAGGTGTAGAACTCACAAATTCCAATAGTTGTAGACAACAGCGAGAGCACGCACGGTGAGAGATGCAACACGAGCAGATGCAGCACACACATCCCACTGCTGCGGCGGCTACCACTGAGCCATCCGGATACAATGGTCATCGCAGCTGCGCGGGCTACCCTATCAGGCCTCCCGTCACACCCAAATTCTCGCCTTATCCACACACTACTGATGTATCGCCCCTTCCTCATTATCTCCATTACTCGCGGCATTCCTCCGATTCGCGTGAGAGTTCCAGTCTGGTGTACATCTGCAGTGAAGAGATCATTGGCGTCTTCGTCTTAATTATATGTAGTGTCTGCTTTTTCGGACATATCCGAAAGAACAGACACCAAACACATATATGAAGAAGTTTGTTCTTGACAATTCCTCTTATTCCGTAGAAGAATTTCTATTATTACAAAGTGTAAACGGTGGCGGTTATGAATTACTAACTCATATCTGTATGTCCCTTTTAGAAAACAAAGCTGATGGACAGGAATTACTAACTCACATACACCGATGAAAAAAATCGCAATACCAAAAAATTATTAACGTGAAGTAACGAAATTTCGCGAGTGCATAATTTGTCTAGGTAACATTTTTTAGTGATTAAAATTGGAAGATCACACGTTAATGTAACAGCGTAGTAAGCCATTGCAAATGTGAAACGCTGGTATATTACTAACCTGCGTAACCACCAGAATGTGGAATGCAAGCACGCAAACGTACATGCTTTATATTGTACAGGTGCGGGATCCCAGTTTGTGGTAAGGAGTTCCGTGCTTGTTGCACTTGGTCATTTAATACGTGGACTGTTAATGTTGGTTGTGGATGACTCTGGAGTTGTCAAATGGTTCAAATGGCTCTGAGCACTATGAGACTTAACATCTGAGATCATCAGTCCCCTAGATCTTAGAACTACTTAAACCTAAGTAACCTAAGGACATCACGCACATCCATACCCGAAGCAGGATTCGAACCTGCGACCGTAGCAGTCGCGCGGTTCCGGACTGAAGCGCCTAGAACCGCGAGACCACCGCGTGTCGGCAGTTGTCGTCCGATGATGTCCTATGTGGTCCTGTGTGTGTTCAATTGGAGACAGATCTGGTGATCGAGCAGGCCAAGGCAACATGTTAACACTCTGTAGACCATGTCCGGTACGACAGTAGTATGTGGGCGAGCGTTATGTTGTTGGAAAATACCCCCTGGAGTGCTGTTTATGAATGGCAGCACAACAGGTCGACTCACCAGATTGACGTGCAAATTTGTAGCCAGGGAGCGTGGGATAACCACGAGAGGGCTCCTGCTATCATACGAAATCGTACCCTAGACCAAAACTCCAGGTATAGGTCCAGTGTGTGTAGCACTCAGAAAGGTTGACGGCAGTCGTTAAACTTGCCTCCTCCTTATCAACACACGACCATCACTGGCACCGCCGTAGAACCAGCTTTCATCGGAAAACACAAAAGACCTCCACCTCGCACTCCAATGAGCTCTCGCTTGACACCTCTAAAGTTGAAAATGGGGGTGGTTTGGCGTCAGTGGAATGCACGCAACATGGCGCCTCGCTCGCAGCTGTACTTGAAGTTGTGTCACTGTGGTGCCGACTTCTGCTGCTGCAGATGCAGTACGATGCGCCAGAGCCGTACCCATCTCGGTAGTGCCACGTGGCCGTCCGGAGCCCGGTCTTCTTGCAGCCGTACACTCTCGTGTCCACCGCTGCCAGCAGTCGTGAAATGAAAATGAGCGTTCGGCGTCATTGGCCGGGAAGCCCCTTGCGGGGCACGTCGGCCGCCTTGGTGCCGGTCTTATTACTGTCGACGCCACATTGGGCGACCTGGGCGCCTGATGGGGATGAAATGATGATGAAGACAACACAACACCCAATCCCTGAGCGGAGAAAATCTCCGACCCAGCCGGGAATTGAACCCAGGCCCATAGGACGGCACTCAGCCACGCTGACCACTCAGCTATCGGGGCGGACGCCAGCAGTCGTGTAGAGAGACAACATTCCTACCAAGTCTTCCTGCGCTATCGCAGAAGGAACACCCAGATTCTCATAGCCCTATTACAAGGCCTCGTTCAAGCCGAATTCCTTCCCTAATCCGATGAGACCGATGACCTCGCTGTTTGGTCACTTCCCCCAAACAACCCAACCCAACCCTCGTTCAAAACTCAGTGAGGTGTTGATAATGACGTCTTACTTAAAGGCAGTCTTGACTAACATCAGCTCGTCATATCCAATCTTAAAGCTAACTACCGCCTACGACCGCTACAACGTGTATTTAAAGCAAACTTGATTTGTATTCTCGTAGCGGCGCTAGTAGCGCCACTCTTATGCGACAGCCGTGAAATCTGAATAGCTATCATTTTTCAGATGTAGAAACATGCCTACCAAGTTTGGTTTATGTCGCACAGCCCCTTCTTCGTGTTGCAATTTCTTCCACCAGTGTACATGAAATGAAAATATACACTACTGGCCATTGAAATTGCCACACCAAGAAGAAATGCAGATGATAAACGGGTATTCATTGGACAAATATATTATACTAGAGCTGACATGTGATTACATTTTCACGCAGTTTGGGTGCATACATCCTGAGAAATCAGTACCCAGAACAACCACCTCTGGCCGTAATAACGACCTTGATACGAATGCGCTTTGAGTCAAACGGAGCTTGGATGGCGTGTACAGGTACAGCTGCCCATGCAGCTTCAACACGATACCACAGTTCATCAAGAATAGTGGCTGGCGTATTGTGACGAGCCAGATGCTTGACCAGACGTTTTCAATTGGTGAGAGATCTGGAGAATGTGCTGGCCATGGCAGCAGTCGAACATTTTCTGTATCCAGAAAGGCCCGTACAGGACCTGCAACATGCCGTCGTGCATTATCCTGCTGAAATGTAGGGTTTCGCAGGGATCGAATGAAGGGTAGAGCCACGGGTCGTAACACATCTGAAATGTAACGTCTACTGTTCAAAGTGCCGCCAATGCGAACAAGAGGTGACCGAGACGTGTAACTAATGACACCCCATACCGTCCCGCCGGGTGATACGCCAGTATGGTGATGACGAATACACGCTTCCAATATGCGTTCACCGCGATGTCGCCAAACACGAATGCGACCATGATGATGCCTGAATCTGGATTCATCCAAAAAATGACGTTTTGCCATTCGTGCACCCAGGTTCGTCGTTGAGTACACCATCGCAGACGCTCCTGTCTGTGATGCAGCGTCAAGGGCAACCGCAGACGTAGTCTCCGAGCTGATAGTCCACGCTGCTGCAAACGTCGTCGAACTGTTTGTGCAGATGGTTGTTGTCTTGCAAACGTCCCCATCTGTGGACTCAGGGATCGAGAGGTGGCTGCACGATTCGTTACAGCCATGCGGATAAGATGCCTATCATCTCGACTGCTAGTGATACGAGGCCGTTGGGATCCAGCACGGCGTTCCGTATTACCCTCCTGAACCCACCGATTCCATATTCTACTAACAGTCATTGGATCTCGACCAACGCGAGCAGCAATGTCGCGATACGAAAACCCGCAATCGCGATAGGTTACAATCCGACCTTTATCAAAGTCGGAAACGTGATGGTACGCATTTCTCCTCCTTACGAGGCATCACAACAACGTTTCACCAGGCAACACCGATCAACTGCTGTTTGTGTATGAGAAATCGGTTGGAAACTTTCCTCATTTCAGCACGTTGTAGGTGTCGTCACCGTCGCCAACCTTGTGTGAATGCTCTGGAAAGCTAATCATTTGCATATCACAGCATCTTGTTCCTGTCGGTTAAATTTCGCGTCTGTAGCACTTCATCTTCGTGGTGTAGCAATTTTAATGGCCAGTAGTGTAAAAAAGAAACGGTTTTAAGCTGTCAACGCTTAGGCATACTTACATAATGATTTGTGATGTTAATATAAAATGACTCGCTCCATGTCATTACTATCTATAGTGCAAATGATCCATGGAACACGAAACTAAACAACTTATTAACATCTGGAAAACTGGAATGATATGGGCATTTATCCAGTCACTTGGGATACTCTCAGGATCGATACTGAAGGACGGAAGCACTGGAAGCACCGGGTCCACAGAGTAGCTAAAACTTTGCGGAATTTTCCGAAAGGCCTCAGCTCTTCCAGGACAATCAAAATGCGACTGTCGGTTCCTGGGAGGTTTTTCACCGTGCGACTGAAATAATGTTACCAGTTTACAGATATGCAGGGCAGTCTGTCGCAGGCGGTGGGCTGTTTGTTTGCGCAGGTGTTACAAGGCTACGGAAGCAACTTGCATCCTTGCGGGAGAGCGTGCTTCTCCGTTCTTAGAAAACTATTTCTGCCTCAAGCGGAACCGCTATTAACGTGTGTAGAAGCACATAGTGGATGGTCTCCGCTGGTCTCGGATTGTGTTCCTTTTCGGGATTTTCTAAGCTATTTGTCTTCTGTGCATTTTAATGTTTCCTTTGCAAGAGAAATTTGTTGCTTAGTTTTACGTCGTACATATTTCTTGTTTCCTTTCCAATAAATTTCATAATTCGCCTGAAATTACACTATAATTCTAAACAGCTTAGCTTGCTTGACTTACAGTATGTACGGTACTGAATGTTAGCTGTGTAGGTAAGGTAACGGTAACAGTATAGTGTAGCTCTGTTGAGAACTGTGGGGGTTGTCGCAGTTCTGTTCGGTGTCAAGGTAGGAAGCGAACCCAAAATTTTTGTGTCAGTGCGCTAATAGTAAACCCACGGAGGCAGTCTTTCTTTCGACTGAAAGAAAACATCGCTCTTCGGCGTGCGTCTCAACTCTTGGCCACCCGTAACAGAAGCTTCTACCGAGTACGGTAGCTAAGACAGTGGTAGCACGCAGGAACCATGTTCAAGAGAGGAGAACCTACGTCATAGGGAAGCCCAGTAGAAGGCGTTTCTGGCCAGGGAGATGTAGCAGTGTTAAATATGGCGGACCTAAGATCGCCCATAAAGGGTAACATTTATGAAAACTATTTAGTTTTGTGATAATTGAGGGAATTTACTGTTAAAGTGAAATTAACAAGTTTTGTAACAAAGACCTGAATGCTAAAATCTGATCGCTTTGGTCTATCTTAACGATCCACATTTCATATAGAAGTGCATCATTAAAATGACAAACGTTGTAAATATCAACTCAGTAACTTTATTTGTTTAAAAAAATATAGTTAATTTAAATTATCAGTATTTTCAGGTAAACATCAGATCATCATTTCCTCCACACAAAACACATTGAACGCTGACAGCATGACACCTTATTGAATCATTAGGTAATAGAATATTTGTTGTACAATATGGTGCATAATAGTTACTTTTGTTCTTTATTTATTCATCAGAAAGCACATTGGTGCAAGGTTACTTGCTGTGACATTCTAACTTAAGAAGGAAATTGTATTGGTTTTATGCAGTGCTGTTTTTCTGGGGGAACGCTGGGGGATGCGTACCCCTAAACTATTTCGTCGACAAAGTAATTTTTTTACGATGTTGAGAACTTGGAAGAGTGCCAAAAATTTATTTCACGGGCGAGAATTTTTTATTTAATTTTTTGGTGTTGGTAATTGCAATACGAACGTTACCAGTGATGTTTTTGATGGGAAAAGCGATGTCATTGACTGTTTCAAGCATTTCGAAGCTGCACCAACCGTTCTCAACAACTGAATCGCTGGCAGCCAGTTCGAAAAGCATGTAGTGGCCTCGCCCGCTAATAGTGGGTGATGGTAGTGCTAAACCGATATGCGTACGCTCAGACGCCGAGCTACTGATAGATGTCTCTACGGTCCCGCTACCATGATCCTTTGCGATTCATTGTGGAAAAACTTTAAAGCTTTGGTTGCTCACTTCACAGCTGTAAAAGATGATCAAAGCAGGGAATCAACTGACAGAGGTATGTACGGTGGTTTATTGAAGTACATTACCGAAGTTGACTTCATTCTTGACTTGGCTCTAATGTGTGATGCCCTTCAAGAATTATCAGAATTAAGTCTTGAGCTACATTCAAGAGACATCACACTGTATTCTGCCCAACAGAATATCAGAAATCAGCTGTTGATGTTTGAAGAGAGAAAACTGAGCTGTGGTCCTCATTACTCTGAAGCTCTCAAAGCAGCCCAAGAGCTGAACTTCAGAGAATTCTACTGGAAAAGGGAGTAACTATCAGACATCTTGAGCCCAGCATATTTTACAGTTGTCTGAAACAGCGGATGGAGAATTGTCTTCTGCAGACAGAGGATGTTGCTATCTCTGAATGTGCGAAAGTTTTGGACTCGTCAATTTGGCCTGAGACTCCTGGAATGACATATGATGAAACAAATATCAAACCTTTATGTTGTTTCGCTCTTCCAGAGAGAGAAATATGTAGAGGATGTCGGGAGTATTTGATAGAGAAAATCAACTGAAGAGTCCGATACTATTTTTTTGTAGTTCGACATGTTGACGACGTCATGGCTAAAAGCAGACGGGTGGTATCCCATGCTTCAGTTATAAGTAATTTTCACTGCATTATATCTAATGTCGGAGTACCCTTAAACTTTTGTTTAGAAAAAAGCACTGGTTTTATGAAAAAGAATTTAACAATGGATATTATTGTTACTTTATTTATAACGCGAAAGTGGTCAAGCTTTGATTATTTAAATATGTTAAAATGTAAAATAATGTAGAATAAGCCGTGACTAATCAGATGGACGGCTTCAGGAAAGGGAACTGCACTAGTTAGTTGAGCGAAGATATTTGGCGCGCGGGAAACGCAGCCGGGGACAGGCAGAGGGACAGTGCTGGTGCAGAAGCGAAAGTGTACAGTTCTGGTCAAGACACCAAAGTTTACAGTTCAGAGTGAGACGCGAAAGGGGACAGTCGGTCTTTAGGCAGCTAGGAAGTGAAACGATTTAGAAAATTCTTCGCTGTGTGATATCGCGGGACTTAGTCTCTGAGCGGTGAGCAGCCGCGCTCCTGGAGTGAACTCAACTTTTCGTGTAAATATCGAGGTGGAGTATTGTGTTTCGCAATGAGATTGTGAATGATCGAACTGTGTCAAATGGATATGCGCTCGAGTGTAATAGCAATTCTAAATACGACGACTTTCGCTATTAGTTTTCTTTCTGAATGAACATTGTTCTAACCAAATCGCAACTGTGTGGCCTACATCATTTATGGGTCGTTAATTTAGTTCCCGATATATTGTTATTACTGCTATTATATATTATATTAACTTAGTATTTCGGAAACTTGCTATCAGCCAGACAATTTAACCAAAGGGTCACAAGCGTCTAATTCAGGACGTGTAATGCAACACGTGCTATTCAACTCCTAGACGAGTTTGAGCCAAGACATTTCGATGAAGGGGAACCGCATGTGAGCCCATACATCTTTGGGATGTTACCTCGCATGTGGCTCCTATAAATCGGTCAAGGTGAATGCCGGGACGGTTCCTCCGAAATGGCCCGGCCATTTCCTTCCCAGTTCTTCTCCCATACGAGCTTGTATCCCGTATCGAAAATTTGTAATGACCTCCTCGTCGACAGGTCTTTAAACCCAAATATTCCTTTCTTCCTAAACCTTCTGAATGACAAACCTGCAGTTACAATTTTTTTTTCTTTCGCTGTCTCTTGGTTATCGCCTTACTGGCATACGAAACACTTATAGAGTATCAGTATCAGTTTTTAAGCCTATTCATAACTTCAGTAATATGAATATGACAGTAATGTTCACCATAAGGTCTTTAAAATAAAAAAAAACATCCAGTGGTCACGATAAAATATCAACTAAGGTAATTTCAGAGCGTTCTTCTGTGTTTAGTGACATATTTATTCGTGTAACGACTGACTGAAACATAATAATGTTATGCCATTGTATAACAAAGAGGATTTCTTGGTAGTCAACTCCTTCTACTCTACTGACGATTTTTTTACCACAGCCGATTAAAGTGTGTATCACAAATTATATCAGAGCTATATCCACATCAATACTCCGCAATCCACCGTATGGTGCATGGTGGAGGGTACCTTGCATCATTATTAGTCGTTTCCTTTCCTACTCTACTCGCAAACAGGGCGAGGGGAAAACGACTGTCCATATGCTTCCGTACGAGTCATAATATCTCGTATCTCTTCGTGGCCCCTACGCGAGATATATGGTGGCGGCAGTGGGATCGTTCTGCAGTCAGCTTCAAATACCGGTTCTGTAAGTTTTCTAAATAGTGTTCCTGGAAAATACGTCTCGTTCCATCCAGGGATTCCCATTTGAGTTACCGAAGCATCTCCGTAACACTTGCGTGTTGTTTTCGAACCTACCGGCAACAAATCCAGCAGCCCGCCTCTGAATTGCTTCTATGTCTTCCTTTAATCCGGCCTGTTACGGATGCCAAAGACTCGAACAGTAAGCAAGAATAAGTCGCGCTAGCTTTCTATATAGGGTCTCCTTTACAGATGAACTACACTTTCCTAAAACTCTCTCAGTAAACCGAACTGGACCACTCGCCTTCGCTACCACACTCCTCAAATGCTCGTTCTGTTTCATATCGTTTTGCAACGTTGCGCCCAGCTGTTTAAACGGAGTGACTGTGTCAAGCAGACACTAGTAATAGTGTATCCGCACATGACGGGTTTGTTTTTCCTGTTCATCCGCATTAACTTACATTTTTCTACATTTAGAGCTACCTGCACACCAACTAGAAATTTTATACAAGTCGTCTTGTATCCTCCTACATACGTCAGTACTACGAAAAGTCTGACTTCTGCACATTCTTAGTGCAGTAATGTGAGAAATGTAAATAAGTGTGCGAATTAATTTCCTGTTCGATGATGCGTGGCTACAACTGCCTAAAGATTATGAATGAATTGTACATTTACATGATATGTGACAAATTCGTTATCACCGTATAAACGAAACTGTGTTTCAGATTTCGTCACTTGTTCCACATTCCTGAGGGCCATTGCATCTAGGATCTGGAAAGAGACACTAGCATAGCTCTTATTTTTGCAAATATGTATTAAGCATTCTTGTTTTTCTGACATGTCGTACACCCTCGATGATGATCTCCTCACTATGGATCTATGGAACTAAAGAAGTGAATGATTGAGAGCTTCCATGCCCTCCTTTGCACGTCGCCTCTCATTTTCATCAATTTTATCAACGTTCTATGTCATTGCGCGGTAGTAACAGACCGAATAAGGTTATTGTAATGAGAGTATTTGTACCGAGAGTTAATAAAAAATTTGAAACTTCCTGGCAGATTAAAACTGTGTGCCCGACCGAGATTCGAACTCGGGACCTTTGCCTTTCGCGGGCAAGTGCTCTACCAACTGAGCTACCGAAGCACGACTCACAGCTGGTACTCACAGCTTTACTTCTGCCAGTACCACGTCTCCTACCTTCCAAACTTTACAGAAGCTCTCCTGCGAACCTTGCAGAACTAGCACTCCAGTGTGGGGGAATTTTGGAATAAGAACTAAATGCTGATTCGCGGTTTACGAGGAGAGTAGGGAGTAGAGCAATGTTGACTTTGCTCTTGCGTTGCGCGGGCAGTGGATTTGGGATATGATCTTCCTCGGAGTCGGACGGTCTTGCGACTTGGTCGCTCGTTTTCGGAAGAACTTAGAATTCTTCGGACAGCCTTCGAGGCCAGGGGTTGACACAGAGTTGCTGCACGCCAGAAGTTGGCGCCTACATCATCAGGACGCTGCCTACCGACGGCGTGCTGCAGATTTCAGTACTGGTACAGTATTTTGCGGCTCCAGCATTGTGGGACGTTATCAATTTTGTACTGAATCCCTCAGCAGCACGCGCGCTCGCTTTGCTAGAAGTCCACCTTGCTTGTTTCTCCTTGTGATCCCATTTGAGCTCTCACTACTAATTACGATACTGCTATACAGATAGGAGAGTAATATTTGATTCATTAGGACCTCCAGTCATTATCGTCAATCTATTGCATCATAGAAAATAGGAGCCCCTTGTTCTCGAGCCAAGTCTTGTTCTCATAATAGTTCTGTGTACCCTATTCTTTAACCTACTGTGTGTGTCGACAATCATGTGCATTTATGTTCTGATATATAATAAATCTCATTGTAATATTTAATCCGCATATCACTTCGTAGATATAGGCAGACTCCCATTTCTTGTTGTTTATTATGATAAAGTTCTCTTTTTTGAGTAGATTACGATTTTTATTAAATTATTGTGAGTGTGCATTCCTTATTTTACCAACTAGCAGGGTCCACCATCATTTCCTTCCGTTACCGTTGTGAGCATAATTAATTAGCTGCTAGATAAGGAGGGGGTCGAGTGCATGTCTCGTTCTCATGCAAAATTCGTCTGAATTAAAGAGGTACAAACTCTTCTCCACCCCGGCACCTCGCATGGTATATAGGATGATCAGGAAGAGTCTGAAAAGCTTGTAAGAGTGCTGCAGGGTACGTTGTGCTGAGAAATAATTGTTAAGAAAATAATTCGATACGCTCCGTTGTTTCCGAGTTAATTAGCGTTGAAGTTAGCCATTCAGGTCGTTTAGCGCGGAAATTCAAGGGCCTGCGAGAGGCGGTGTCGCCAAACGTTTGATTCCCTAAAACCGAACAAGAGAGCAATGCAGAAGCTGAACATCTACGCCAAGAGAACGGCTGACACTAGTTGTATCTAGCGGGCCGCTTGAACTTGTACGCGAAACTGCCTGATTGGCTAACTTCAGTGCTAATTAACTCGGAAACGGCGCAAATTATCGAATTTTTTCTTTGCTATTATTTCTCAGCACAGTCTACCCTGCAGCACCCTTACAAGCTTTTCAGACTCTTTCAGATCACCCTGTATACTAATTACATCACAAATATACATATCACACAAACTACTCGTAAATTATTAGATTAGCTGCTAGCTTACATAATTAAACGCCACGTAAGTACAACCGACGTTGGAAGGGGAACGTGTGCGGATAATAATTATGTTTTTGATGTGGCTTGTGGCTGATGGACGTAGGATATTCCTCCAACTCTGCCCGGAACAGGTGGACTGGAAACTTACCGTGGATTAATCGCATTCGTGTTATCATTGTTATGTATCGCCTGCTTCTGTTCCAGACGGTGAACGTGGGTGATGATGCTGTTCTTGGCTGCAGCCGATCGTAAAGCATTCCTTTCAATATATTGGTTGAATAGTGTTGCAGTTATCTATCGAGCTTTGCCACATTATTGATTAAGCTCAACATTTCGTTGTAAGGAAGTCTATCATTTAGAATTTCATCTGAGTTTATTTATTGTTTTGAATGAACAGCCCAGTGTTTCTTATGGCAAATGCGAGTATGCTCCGAAACGTACATCAAGTTCGTTATTTTACCTGCTTGCAAACTATTTATATATCGACAATGATGTGGTCAGGAATCTCCTCTATATGTCAAAGTGGCCCATCTCATCAGTTTTTGTAATCACGGGAGACACATTTCTGTTTGGTTTAGGATTTTGCCAACTCTTCCATGTACAAGATCTGCCGTATTTTAAATGCTTCCGCATGCTTTGTATATTTCCTGGAAGTTTATGTATCTAATGGCGTCCGTAAGGGTGGATGTATCGTCTAGAAATATGGGAGTGTTTCCTGACGGTTGAAACTGTAGTGTTGGCAGAAGAGCCAACACTGTTTTTCTAGAGGAGGCCGAAATGCACGCGTTTAATTACACTCTGACTGGCGTTAGGTCTGGAACAGGTCGGAGAAATAAGACTAGCAAAACAGGAGGTAACTGGTAGAATACTTAACTTTAATCCACAATTGTAGAACATCTCTCGTTACGGTACATGCTTCATAATATTAATTATCAATTGAATACGGCGCCTTGCTAGGTCGTAGCAAATGTAGCTGAAGGCTATGCTAACTATCGTCTCGGCAAATGAGAGCGTAGTTGTCAGTGTAGCTTCGCTAGCAAAGTCGGCTGTACAACTGCGGCGAGTGCCAGGACGTCTCTCTAGACCTGCCATGTGGCGGCGCTCGGTCTGCTATCACTGACAGTGGTGACACGCGGGTCCGCCGTATACTAACGGACCGCGGCCGATTTAAAGGCTACCACCTAGCAAGTGTGGTGTCTGGCGGTGACACCACATTAACACTATTTCTTCTGCAGTCTGTGTACAGAAGAAAGCGCATCGAGCGTGATTTTTCCCGTAATTATTTTTGCTCCGTCTCCACAGATTTGAGTATGCCTTCTTGGTTTTCTCCAAGGTACGACGTTAGTGACGACTGCTCATGACTCGTATTTTTTCACATACGCTGTATTTTGACAAATGCACTGACGATCACAACAGGAATTCGTAAGGGCCTGAGTCCGATGCGTTTTAATTTGCAGATATTTTCAGAGTTCGTAACTTTTGTAGATAAGAAATTGTCTTCTCCTTGTGTCTCCAGAGTTCTCGATTAATGAGAGCATTTTGCACTCTTTTAGTAATAGGTGTCTAGTGTCTGCTGTCTTTTGTAGAATAATATGACTGCGTGACAATGGTCTGTGTGTGGTGGCATTGCTATTGCTCCCAGACTCAGGTCGTCTGCACCACCGGCCGCCGCCCTACTAAACTTACTGCCTTCTTATTGCTGACAAAGTCTCAGTGCCGTGACAAAGCAGGCTCTGTATCCCTAATTAATTTCGCTTATCTTTAAATTTGTGGCGACGCAGTATTGAATTAGATTCTTTCTGACACCGAGGAAACGCTGAACGAGGTGAATTAAATCCTGTTGGCATTAAGCTGCGCCATTCAGTAAAAGGTGATAGGAGCTTCAAAACAAATCCGAAGTTGTGATCGACTTTGCAACGAACAAGAGCAGCTCGAGAACAGTTTCGTTGCCCTGTAGAGGAACGACGCAAGTCGGTCGAAACGTCGGTTTAGTTGTGTAGACCCTGCCCATTTTTAATAACGTGACCCGCTGAACAGATGGATTTTATTGGAAATGACGTTGGCAGCGGAATCGCCATGATTGCTTTGTGCAATGGCCTTTAGGCTGTCACGTGAAACAGCGCTTTGGGAGCCACTGATGGTTAGCATGGGGCGCTGCAGCCGGTCGTAACCATTACATCAGGCAGCGCGCGCGGCGAGGGGAATGTGATGTGGGCGCCCTCATCTTCCATGCTGGACACGCGGCAATTATCTCGCCTCTGCTGGAATATTGTATATTATGCCCGCGGGAGGGAGGGATGGGGTGGGGAGCAAGAGAGGTTGGGAAAGGGAAATATGGAAGGGCGAGTGGGGGAGAGGGGAGGGGGCTGTACCACCTGTTGCTGACCCGGGCAACCTTCTCTTATGTACCAACAGGTGTGCGGGGCAGGTACGCGTCGAAACCAAGACGCTCCTAGCACATATTGTGACAATCAGTTGCATTTTTTTCTCAAATTTGTTTAATAAACTCCATTGGAGAATGGCATAGCTCACGAACGCTAAATGAATACAAGATTATTCGCATGTGGACCGGGTGAGAGGCCTGTGAGGTTCTGCAGAGATTATGGGAAAGCAATTGTTCTTCTTATAGCAGTAATCTAGCCTAGGTTGCTGGAACAACGAAGGGTGCCAGACTGAAGCACATAACAGGCGGGCAGGGTGGGCAGCAATCTGCTGTTGTTTGCTGACGATGCTGTGGTGTACGGTAAGGTGTGGACGTTGAGTGACTGTAGGAAGATACAACACGACTTAGACGGAATTTCTGGTTGGTGTGATGAGTGGCGGCTAGGTTTAAAGGTGGAGAAATGTAAGTTAATGCGGATGAGTAGGAAAAACAAACCCGCAATGTTCCGATACAGCATTAATAGTGTCCTGCATGACACAGTCATGTCATCTGCAGCAAGTCATTCTCAATGGAGACAAGTAAGAGTGATGTTAGGTGTGCCGCAGGAGAGTGTCGTAGGACCGTTGCTATTCACAATATACATAAATGACCTTATGGGTAACATCGGACGTTCACTGAGGCTTTTTGCGGATGATGCTGTGGTACATCGAGAGGTTGTAGCAACGGAAAATTGTAATGAAATGCAGCAGTATCAGCAACGAATTGACGCGTGGTGCAGGGAATGGCGCCGGCCGCGGTGGCCGAGCGGTTCTAGGCGCTTCAGTCCGGAACCGCGCGGCTGCTACGGTCGCAGGTTCGAATCCTGCCTCGGGCATGGATGTGTGTGATGTCCTTAGGTTAGTTAGGTTTAAGTAGTTCTAGGGGACTGATGACCTCAGATGTTAAGTCCCATAGTGCTCAGAGCCTTTTTTTTTTTTTTTTTTTTTTTTTTTTTCAGGGAATGGCAATTGAATCTCAATGTAGAGAAGTGTAATGTGCTGCGAATACATAGAAAGAAAGATTCTTTATCATTTAGCTACAATATAGCAGGTCAGCAACTGGAAGCAGTTAATTCCGTGAATTACCTGGGTGTAGGTATTAGGAGTGATTTAAAATGGAATGATCATATAAAGTTGATCGTCGGTAAAGCGGATGCCTGACTGAGATTCACTGGAAGAATCCTAAGGAAATACAATCCGAAAACAAAGGAAGTAGGTTACAGTACACTTGTTCGCCCACTGCTTGAATATTGCTCACCAATGTGGGATCCTTACGAGATAGGGTTGATAGAAGAGATAGAGAAGATCCAACGGAGAGCAGCGCACTTCGTTACAGGATCATTTAGTAATCGCGACAGCGTTACGGAGATGATAGATAAACTACAGGGGAAGACTCTGCAGGAGAGACGCTCAGTAGCTCGGTACGGGCTTTTGTCGAAGTTTCGAGAGCACACCTTCACCGAGGAGTCAAGCAGTATATTGCTCCATCGTACATGTATCTCGCGAAGAGACCATGAGGATAAAATCAGAGAGAATAGAGCCCACACAGAGGCATACCGACAATCTTTCTTTCCACGAACAATACGAGATTGGAATAGAAGGGAGAACCGATAGAGGTACGAAAAGTGCACTCCGCCACACACCGTCAGGTGGCTTGCGGAGTATGGAAAAAAATAATAAAAAAATCTGGGCTTAAAGTTGGAAAGCGATATGAAATGGAACGAGTATGTGACAAATGTGGTAGGAAAGGAGAATGGTCAGCTTCCGTTTATCGGGAGAATTTTAAGGAAATGTGGTTCACCTGTATAGGAGACGGCATATATGACGCTGATGAGACTTATTCTTGCTTACTGCTCGAGTGTTTGGGATCCGTACACTGTCCGATTAAAGGAAGACATCGACGCGATTCAGAGGCGGCTGCTAGATTGTTACCGGTAGGTTCGAACAGCACGTAAGTGTTACGGAGACGCTTTGGGAATTCAAATGGGAATCGCTGTAGGGCGGGCGACGTTGTTTTTGAGGAACACTGTTGACAAAATTTAGAGAACCGACATTTGAAGCTGACTGCAGAACGATCCTACTGCCGCCACTACACATTTTGCATAAGGACCACGAAGATAAGATACGAGAGATTAGGGCTCATACGGGGGCACATAGACGGTCGTTTTCCCCTCACTATATTTGCGAGTGGAACAGGAAAGGATGGTTCAAATGGCTGTAAGCACTATGGGACTAAACATCTGAGGTCATCAGTCCCCTAGAACTTAAAACTACTTAAACCTAACTAACATAAGGACATCACCCACATCCATGCCCGAGGGAGGATTCGAACCTGCGACCGTAGCAGCAGCGCGGTTCCGAACTGAACCGCCCCCTCTCGGTCACAGCGGTCGGCACAGGAAAGGAAATGACTAGCAGTGGTACAAGGTACCCTCCGCCACGCAGAGTATCTAAGTAGATGTAGACAATTATAGGGTTATATTGGTGATGTAAATCTGTTGTAGGGTTATGGAACGTGTTCTACGCTCACCAATTATTTCTAGAGAACGGTATCAAACGAGATCTTGTGGAATACAGAGATCGCGAGCGCCACAGGTTGGTATGGTGTTCCTTGATTTCCAGTAAGCATTCGTTGCAGCAGTCCACCTCCGACAGTGACTGGTCACCGTAGATGGTTATGATGCGGAGGATCCGGGGTCGATTCCCGGTACTGCCAAGAATTTTTCTTGGCGGGAGGACTCAACCTCGTAATACCGACTGAATAGTAGCGGCTCCACTGTCTGGAAAATTTGCAAAATGGTTGGGAGAGCGGTGTGCTGACCACATGCCCCTCCATACCGCCGCAATCCGGAGGATGACACGGCGGCCGGTAAACGTCCGTTGGGCACTCACGACCTGGCGAGGAGTTCGTTTCATTCGACACAGCCTCGCAGTGTGGCTTAGTAATGAAAACACGAGCTCGCCGAGTGTCAGAGCACATTTGTGTTTTGGTTCAGGAGCCTCTTGGAGGCGGACCCCAATACGTAATTCTTGACGGGACGAAATCGACAGATGTAAAAATAATTTCTGGAATACACCACGAGAACGTTATAAGGCCAAATAAATAATGGATATCGTTGGAAGCTCTGCAAGGCCTTTAACAGACGATACTGCTGTTTACAGGGAGGCTTTAGTGCCAGAAGGGTGCAGCGAGATGAGGGAAGACCTGCAGAGGATCCAAGACTCAGAGATTGCGTTGACCCTGAACGTACATGAATATTATTCACAGCGCGCAAACAGGCGAGGAGACTCACTACTGTTCGACTACGCTACTGATGATTAGTCACTGGAGACAGTAACAACCGTAAAGTGCGCACAGCGACCTAAGGCGGAATGACGACGTACTAACAAATTATAGGAAAAGGAGATGCTAAGCTGAGATTCATAGAAAGAATCTTAAGGAGTTGTAATTCATTCACGATAGAAGTGACTTAGAAAACAATAGTTCGATCGACTCTCAGTTATTGTTCATCAGTCGGGGGCTCTTAACAAGTAGGTTTAACAAGAGTGATAGAGAATATCCCCCGCAAAAAACGCACATTTAGTTACGCGACATTTAGCTGGTGTGAGAGCTTTACAGACATGCTCAGTAGACTCCAGTGACAGACGATATAAGAGAGGCGTTGCATATCGTACTGGGTTACTGTAGAAATACCGAGAGCGTACTTTCGAAGAAGAGTTGTCTCACGATCTGACTATGACGACGAACTCAGAGAAACTGTAACTCATACGGAAGAGTATAGGCAGTCGCTGTTCCCACATGTCACTCGCGAATGGAACAGAGAGGAGGAAAATGATATACCAGTGGTACCCACCCCCATAGACGGTAACGCGGCTTACGAAGAGTAGATGTAGGCGTAGATTGCGGGCAATATGAAAAGTGCGCGGTACGATTCAGATCTTGGCAACGAGGAGGCCAGCCAGTCCTGTCAGGAAGGTCATCTTGTAAAATTGTCGTAGACGCATTGGAGGTGCGAGCTCATGCATTTTCCTGTGTGTCCATTCCTTCCTGCAGATCAATTTGTTGATTGTCATCTCTCCGAAGAAAGGCTGTAATATAAGCAATGCTGTCTTCTGGGACTTAACTGATCAACTCCTCCTGTTTCTCCGCTGTGAGGAGAACACTGTCTATGGGGCATTGGCGTGCGCAGACGACGTTCCGGTGGCGGTATTTGCGGACTATCGGGCGAATCTTGGGGACAGGACTAGTGGTGTGCTCCAGCGGATGTGGTAACGATTTTCAAGTACAACTAATACACTAGGCATAACAGTACACAGAAGTACTTGCATACCGCTCGAAGGACAACTATCGCAAACTAAAAACGCTACCGTTAGAATTAATGACGCTTCCATATCACGCAGCTAGATCTGCACATTTCTTGGAGTCCATTTGGATGAAAGGAGGAAGATTATGATACATATTGAGCTATCAGCACAATAAGCAGTGAAAATTATGGACAAGGCTGTGCGAGCCCGCACCAGCAATTACAAGCTACTGTCGCATGCTATGAATGGGGTACGTCAACACTATCTTCAATGCCCTATTTTCTTTCGCAATCTGTGTATGGGCGCATCGGCTGCGATTCGAAAACTGTAGACCCGTCCTTACGCAAGCGCAGAGGAGCGTACTCCTCGGGTTTACTGGGGCAACACCTCTATAGACCCCTACATACATACAAGGTGAATAAACATCCGTGCACTCGGACTTCGCAGCACGATTCAAAATGTCAAATGTGTGTGAATTCCTAGGGGACCAAACTGCTTAGGACATCGATCCCTAGACTTACACACTACTTAAACTAACTTACGCTAAGAACAACACACACACCCATGCCCGACGGAGGACTCGAACCTCCGGCGGGAGGGGCCACGCAGTCCGCCACATGACGCCTCAAACCGCGCGGCCACTCCGCGCGGCCAGCGCGATTCCTCACATGGTGGCAGGACACAAATGACTTCACAACATTTGGTCCTGCACATATTTCCGACGGTAAATGGACGTTAAACACTGACAATCTAGCAACACTGTAATCACGGGTACGGTAACTACCGCCGTTAACACTTAAAAATTGTCCTGTGGAATTGGTGCAGTGGATATCGTTTTGGGTTAGCATGCTGGAGATCGAGGGTTCGTTTCTGGGTCGAACCGTATTTGTTTTTATTTGCCAGTTTCATTCTGCCATATAATACTGTAGTATACACCGCTTCTTAAGCCACACGTGTCCGATATTTACATAGTACACTGTGACCATAACAAAAACGTGGTCAGGCAAGTCAGAAATAGACAGCGAAACAACAACAATATGAATTTCGAGATGCTAAAGATGACTGCTGAGTTAAATAACTCAACATCTACCCAACATTTATACTACATCCAGTGCGTACGCTCAGATGTAACACATTAGCAGCCAGTGACGATAATAATTTCCATATTAATGACTGCATGACGTTTACAAAATAACACGTTGTCCTCAGAGCACCAAGCGAGGTGGCGCAGTGGTTAGCACACTGGACTCGCATTCGGGAGGACGACGGTTCAATCCCGTCTCCGGCCATCCTGATTTAGGTTTTCCGTGATTTCCCTAAATCGCTTCAGGCAAATGCCGGGATGGTTCCTTTGAAAGGGCACGGCCGATTTCCTTCCCCATCCTTCCCTCACCCGAGCTTGCGCTCCGTCTCCACTGACCTCGTTGTCGACGGGACGTTAAACACTAATCTCCTCCTCCTCCTCAGAGGAGATGCTCAAAGCGGCCCTCCTGCATGTCGAAACACTGCGCGACCTGCTGGATCATGCAGCTCTGCGTTCTTCGCAGCGTGACTGCATCCACAGATACAAGAGCAACATGAACACGCGCTGTCAGTTCTTACACACGTGTCGGCGGGGCAGACTACACATGCTCCTCCAAATGTTCCCACAGGAAGAAACTCAGAGAATTTAGGTCAGCTGAATGTAGAGGCCATACAAAAAAAAAGTGTGAAATCTTATGGGCCTTAACTGCTATGGTCATCAGTCCCTAAACTTACACACTACTTGACCTAAATTATCCTACGGGCAAACACACACACACACACATGCCCGAGGGAGGACTCGAACCTCCGCCGGGACCAGCCGCACAGTCCATGACTGCAGCGCCTTAGACCGAGAGGCCATACAACTGGATCTCACCGTCCCATCCATTTCCTTGGAAATGTTCTTTCTAAATACCGTCGCACATTAATTCCAGTGTTTGGAAGTCCACCATCATAAAGCGGAACATCTTCCAGTGGGTCACCCAAACAGACTGACAGGAAAGCATGATACCTTCGTGTAGTCAACTGGTCAGGCAACAGGTAGGGATCCACACTCCAGTCTCCCAATATTCCGTCCCAGACGTTGATGCCAAAGGGAACTTGATATCCACGGTCGCAAGTGACATGTGGGCTAACGTCACACAAATGGTGGGCATTGTGCGTTATGAAGACACCCTCACGAGTGAACGGTGTTTCATCCGACCATATTGCAGTGTTTATGGAGCTGTCGTTAGCTTCCTGTTGATATTGGAACCATTCACAGAACTGCATCAGCAGACGGCGATCTGCAAGATGCAGGTGTTACGTTAAAGAATAATGATGGGGGTGCAGCCCATGCTCGTGCAGCACGTCAGCGACCGTAGGTTGCGAGACACGCACCTGTCTTGCTACACTATGTGTACTTCACTGGGGTTCTTGGTGTATGATCGCCAGAATAGCTTCCTCAGTAGCTGAAGTGCGACGAGTCCGTGGACGACCTCTGTCAAGTGATGGTGGAAGGAGATAACCTGCCTCACGAAGGCGAAGCTCCAGATGACGAAAACAGATTTTTATCTGAATGACGTAAACCAGGATATCTAGCATCATACGAGCGGTAACATCAGCCCTGTTATCAGATGCACCAAGAACCACAACCACATCCAAATAATCATCGTTTGTGTATGCCATGCGTCCGCCTCACTGTTTTAGAATAACACAAGAAGAAAACACGATTTGCCTACGAATGTACATAGAGTCCGTCACGAACGCATTACTGCCCTAGCAACTAATCCCCGTCTGGTGAACAGCGCATGTAGTATCACGTCATTAGTCGCAGTGGGCTGTTCCACCTAACGCGCATCACCTCTCTTACAGCTTTTGTTCTGCGTGATTCATCCCGACACTACTAATTGCGAAATGTTACAGGGCTATTACAAATGATTGAAGCGATTTCATAAATTCACTGTAGCTCCATTCATTGACATATAGTCACGACACACTACAGATACGTAGAAAAACTCATGAAGTTTTGTTCGGCTGAAGCCGCACTTCAAGTTTCTGCCACCAGAGCGCTCGAGAGCGCAGTGAGACAAATTGGGGACAGGAGCCGAGAAAGCGTATGTCGTGCTTGAAATGCCCTCACATCAGTCAGTCATAACAGTGCAACGACACTTCAGGACGAAGTTCAACAAAGATCCACCAACTGCTAACTCCATTCGGCGATGGTATGCGCAGTTTAAAGCTTCTGGATGCCTCTGTAAGGGGAAATCAACGGGTCGGCCTGCAGTGAGCAAAGAAACGGTTGAAAGCGTGCGGGCAAGTTTCACGCGTAGCCCTCGGAAGTCGACGAATAAAGCAAGCAGGGAGCTAAACGTACCACAGCCGACGTTCGGCGCAATTGCAACAGCTCATGGAAGGGGATGCGTTCAGTGCGAAACTTGTTTTCAGTGATGAAGCAACATTTTTTCTTAATGGTGAAGTGAACAGACACAATGTGCGAATCTGGGCGGTAGAGAATCCTCACGCATTCGTGCAGCAAATTCGCAATTCACCAAAAGTTAACGTGTTTTGTGCAATCTCACGGTTTAAAGTTTACGGCCCCTTTTTCTTCTGCGAAAAAAACGTTACAGGACACGTGTATCTGGACATGCTGGAAAATTGGCTCATGCCACAACTGGAGACCGACAGCGCCGACTTCATCTTTCAACAGGATGGTGCTCCACCGCACTTCCATCATGATGTTCGACATTTCTTAAACAGGAGATTGGAAAACCGATGAATCGGTCGTGGTAGAGATCATGATCAGCAATTCATGTCATGGCCTCCACGCTCTCCCGACTTAACCCCACGCGATTTCTTTCTGTGGGGTTATGTGAAAGATTCAGTGTTTAAGCCTCCTCTACCAAGAAACGTGCCAGATCTGCGAGCTCGCATCAACGATGCTTTCGAACTCATTGATGGGGACATGGTGCGCCGAGTGTGGGAGGAACTTGATTATCGGCTTGATGTCTGCCGAATCACTAAAGGGGCACATATCGAAAGGCATAATTAGTGGTTCCCTGCTGATAACACATGCAAATGGTAACCGAGTTTGGAAATTATTTGCGAAGCAGGTTGCTAGTCCTACTGGTGAGATAATGCCCTAACGAAATATAATGGACGTGAACGTGGCAAAAATAATCTGGTGCGAAACAATTCGCGTCAACAAAGTGCAAAAGGCTTTTTTAAAAGCTGATCAACGAAAACGATTGTATTTCCATTTCTGCGTTCGTATTATGTAATTGCAAATGTTTCGTAGAAAACCCACTGTAATCGCTGTATGACGACGATCACGACGCCAGATACCGTACCACGCAGACTAAATTTAGCAAATAAAAACAAGTAAGCCTCGACCCACACTCGAACCCTCGTTCTCCTGCATGCTAACCGAAAACGCTATCCACTGCACCATCTGGACAGCAGTAGTCCTACCTGCTGACAGGGGTATTTACCTTACATGTGATTACGATGTTGCCACATCGCCGATCTTTAACTTCCATTTATGCCGGAAATATGTTCAGGACTAAACTGTGGCACAGACATTTTTGTATTGCTAGTATGTGACGAATCGCGCTGCGAAGTACGAGTGCGCGAATGTTTCTTCACACTGTATATACACACATCAGGTGTCTCTCCAAGCAAGCCGTTGTGACCGAGCAGTTCTCGGCGCTTCAGTCCGGAATCGCGCTGTTGCTACGGTGGCAGGTTCGAATCCTGCCTCGGCATGGATGTGTGTGATGTCCTTAGGTTAGTTAGGTTTAAGTAGTTCTAAGTCTAGGGGACTGATGACCTCAGATGTTAAGTCCCATAGTGCTCAGAGCCATTTGAACCATTTTCTCTCTCCAAGCAATCATCAGAAGCATTTTCTCTTGTGTTTCGGCAAATATTTACAATTTCGTTTCAATTTCGTTCTTGCGTTGTGTTGTTGGAATCAACCGGAACCAATACGGCTTTTCCATGTGGCTTTTCGCGGATGATGCTGTAGTATACAGAGAAGTTGCAGCATTAGAAAATTGCAGCGTAATGCAGGAAGAACTGCAGCGGATAGGCACTTGGTGCAGGGAGTGGCAACTGACCCTTAACATAGACAAATGTAATGTATTGCGAATACATAGAAAGAAGGATCCTTTATTGTATGATTATATGATAGCAGAACAAACACTGGTACAGTTACTTCTGTAAAATATCAGGGAGTATGCGTGCGGAACTATTTGAAGTGGAATGATCATATAAAATTAGTTGTTGGTAAGGCGGGTGCCAGGTTGAGATTCATTGGGAGAGTCCTTAGAAAATATAGTCCATCAACAAAGGAGGAGGCTTATAAAACACTCGTTCGACCTATACTTAAGTATTGCTCATCAGTGTGGGATTCGTACCAGGTCGGGTTGACAGAGGTGGTAGAGAAGATCCAAAGAAGAGTGGCGCGTTTCGTCACAGGGTTATTTGGTAAGCGTCATAGCGTTACGGAAATGTTTGGCAGACTCAAGTGGCAGATTCTGCAAGAGAGGCGCTCTGCATCGCGGTGTAGCTTGCTGTCCAGGTTTCGAGAGGGTGCGTTTCTGGATGAGGTATCGAATATATTGCTTCCCCCTAGTTATACCTCCCGAGGAGATAACGAATGTAAAATTACAGGGATTCGAGCGCGCACGGAGGCTTTCTGGCAGTCGTTCTTCCCGCGAACCATACGCAACTGGAACAGGAGAGGGAGGTAAAGACAGCGGCACGTAAAGTGCCCTCCGCCGCACACCGTTCGGTGACTTGCGGAGTATAAATGTAGATGTAGATGTAGATACTGTCATTAGTTCTTTCATGCCACCCCCTGTGTCGACGGAAAGCGTCGGCTTGTTTCCCATTACAAAGAAAATTTTTGTTAAATCAGTATTTTTATCTGCTCATTCGTCAGGATGCTCCCACATTAGTCTATTCCCAAATCCGCTTTATTGATGTGTATTGAGAGGGACAGAAAAACACGAATAACAATCAGTAATTCTGCAGCGACTCAGTAGAGCTGCATGCTTGATGTTAGCAGTCAGAGCGGGCCCGGGCGGTGCTGCCACCATTTCGTTTATTCGTTTAGGGAGCAAGTTTTACGAAGACATTGCATTGCAGCAGAAATCATATGTGTGTGCTGGTTAGCCGATTACATTCTGTTATGGTACCTGTACACCACAAACACAGCACAGAGGTGGGTACGTGTGTTGTCGGTGCAGCAAGCTGGTGTGACATCGGACGAGAAACAGTACAGCAGCGTGAGAACGTGAGGCAGCAACAGGAGACACACCAGTACACAGGAGGAGGTCAGCTTCTGATACGCTGCTCAGTTGCTGAATGTCGGGGTTTTCTGACAGTTAACGCGCAAATCTGAGTCCATAACATTAATATTAGCTCAATGTCATTATCGAACATACTAACATTGGGGGAAGCTCTGTTAGCAAAGCAAATTTAGTGTGATATAAACTGAATGTCCGAAGTCATGGGAAGGCTGATCCCATTTGAAGACGTGCCGCGTACGACTCCCGCATGTTGCGCATAGGTGCGCCGTAATGCGCGAGTATAGAAAGGAGACCTCAGCTGTTACAGGCAGGCGCTTCAGTCCGGAACCGCGCTGCTGCTACGGTCGCAGGTTCGAATCCTGCCTTGGGCATGGATGTGTGTGATGTGCTTAGTTAGGTTTAAGTAGTTCTAAGTCCCATAGTGCTCAGAGCCATTTGGTTTTGTTGGAGGCAGCTGTGTACTGAACATGGCGGCACGCAGCAGCAGACGCGAGGCTCAAAATTATATCGGAAGTTACACAAAAGATATAAATGTTCGTTTTCTCCTCGCGCTGTTCGAGTTGGGTTAGGTTGTTTGGGGGAAGAGACCAAACTGCGAGGTCATCGGTCTCATTGGATTAGTGAAGGACGGGGAGGGAAGTCGGCCGTGCCCTTTCAGAGGAACCATCCCGGGATTTGCCTGGAGCGATTTAGGGAAATCACGGAAACTTAAATCAAGGTGGCCGGACGCGGGATTGAACCATCGTCCTCCCGAATGCGAGTCCGGTGTGCTAGCCACTGCGCCACCTCGCTCGGTCCCGTTTCAGCATGCCCTCTACAATGTTTAGCCATCTTACTTGTTTTCATTACCAAATAGACGACTTCTTGACGCCTCGTGACGGGTTCCAACAACCGATACCTTCTTTCAGTAGAGTTGTGCCATTAATCTCCTTTCTCCCTAATAAGATGCAGTACCTCCTCATTAACTGCACGATCGACACATCGAATCTTAATCTTCAGCATTCTTCTATAGCACCAAATTGCAGAAGCTTCTGCTCTCTTCCTGTCTGAACTGTGACAAAGTGACATAAATAACATTTGAAAATATTCTTTTTTACAAAAATGTTTTAATGCCTAGATCAAATCTACTTAAGACAGTTACAGTATGACCACTAGCTAGTTTCGGTTCGAAGTAGCGATCATCTTCAGGTCATGCACATACGAAATGCGGGCTGAACAAAAACTGAATATACCAGTAATAATCATCATACAGCGACATGCGTCTGTGTAGAAAGCAACACGTGTAAGAGTTGTGGTACTAACACCAACACCAAAACTGAGCCGGACTTTGCATCATATTCGTGCGATACGTGGGTAGATCAAACTGGATGCATCAGTTGTCGAGGAGTTACGTCTTTTATCGATGGTTATTTTATATTTTTTGATCGACTACGATTTTATCAACCAGGTGTAGAAGCATTCTCAAATTTTTTGTCATTGCATATAAACTTTATTCCGCTGATCTTGCCTTTCATACAATCGTAAGTTAATGATTGATGCGATTTTACTGATATCATCAGTATTTTCAACCTGCGTCTCGTTCGAGTATGATACACGGCCTGGTTCAGTTTTGTTGTTGCTGTTAGCACCAAATTTTCTACTCTTGTTGTTTCAGTTTGTGTTCAACTCGCATTTAATATGTACATGATCTGAAAATCATTGTTACTTACAGCTGAAACTAGATAGTCATCATATTTTATATGTCGTACGTAGATGTGATCCACGCATTAAAAGATTTTTGTAGAAAGCTTTTATTAAATTTTAACAAATTGCGTAAAAATAGCTTTCTCCTACCATGATAATGTCAGGCATTACGCATAAAGAAAAAATGGCTTGGCGGATTACCTAGGAAGTAGCGGAGGTAAGCCACGCCGTATATACACTCCTGGAAATTGAAATAAGAACACCGTGAATTCATTGTCCCAGGAAGGGGAAACTTTATTGACACATTCCTGGGGTCAGATACATCACATGATCACACTGACAGAACCACAGGCACATAGACACAGGCAACAGAGCATGCACAATGTCGGCACTAGTACAGTGTATATCCACCTTTCGCAGCAATGCAGGCTGCTATTCTCCCATGGAGACGATCGTAGAGATGCTGGATGTAGTCCTGTGGAACGGCTTGCCATGCCATTTCCACCTGGCGCCTCAGTTGGACCAGCGTTCGTGCTGGACGTGCAGACCGCGTGAGACGACGCTTCATCCAGTCCCAAACATGCTCAATGGGGGACAGATCCGGAGATCTTGCTGGCCAGGGTAGTTGACTTACACCTTCTAGAGCACGTTGGGTGGCACGGGATACATGCGGACGTGCATTGTCCTGTTGGAACAGCAAGTTCCCTTGCCGGTCTAGGAATGGTAGAACGATGGGTTCGATGACGGTTTGGATGTACCGTGCACTATTCAGTGTCCCCTCGACGATCACCAGTGGTGTACGGCCAGTGTAGGAGATCGCTCCCCACACCATGATGCGGGTGTTGGCCCTGTGTGCCTCGGTCGTATGCAGTCCTGATTGTGGCGCTCACCTGCACGGCGCCAAACACGCATACGACCATCATTGGCACCAAGGCAGAAGCGACTCTCATCGCTGAAGACGACACGTCTCCATTCGTCCCTCCATTCACGCCTGTCGCGACACCACTGGAGGCGGGCTGCACGATGTTGGGGCGTGAGCGGAAGACGGCCTAACGGTGTGCGGGACCGTAGCCCAGCTTCATGGAGACGGTTGCGAATGGTCCTCGCCGATACCCCAGGAGCAACAGTGTCCCTAATTTGCTGGGAAGTGGCGGTGCGGTCCCCTACGGCACTGCGTAGGATCCTACGGTCTTGGCGTGCATCCGTGCGTCGCTGCGGTCCGGTCCCAGGTCGACGGGCACGTGCACCTTCCGTCGACCACTGGCGACAACATCGATGTACTGTGGAGACCTCACGCCCCACGTGTTGAGCAATTCGGCGGTACGTCCACCCGGCCTCCCGCATGCCCACTATACGCCCTCGCTCAAAGTCCGTCAACTGCACATACGGTTCACGTCCACGCTGTCGCGGCATGCTACCAGTGTTAAAGACTGCGATGGAGCTCCGTATGCCACGGCCAACTGGCTGACACTGACGGCGGCGGTGCACAAATGCTGCGCAGCTAGCGCCATTCGACGGCCAACACCGCGGTTCCTGGTGTGTCCGCTGTGCCGTGCGTGTGATCATTGCTTGTACAGCCCTCTCGCAGTGTCCGGAGCAAGTATGGTGGGTTTGACACACCGGTGTCAATGTGTTCTTTTTTCCATTTCCAGGAGTGTAGATCGCGCAGCGGACAGACAGTAGAAGTCTTAGATTCATGGTCTAAACAACTTGTTTTACAAGTTCTGAGTTTTGATCGATGTTCACTGTAGCCGAAACGGAGTTATAAATAAAGATGTATATTCAGCCAACTACACAGTGTTATTCACAAAATATTAACAATAATTTCGAAGTAATGAGTAATCCTACATGTTGAGTATCACCTTTATATCGTCTATGAGCGAATCTGCGCTCAGTGCAGACCGATTAATTGTGTATAAATGTTCGATCAGCAGTGCATCACTTGCTGTATTTGCATGTGTAACGAAAGAGCCGATGACTTTCAAATATTAATTGTTTCAACGTTTCGTGTTAGTACACTGATACATTTTACATCTATATCTAAAGGATACACTGCAAATCACACTTGAGTGAACCGTCTTCACAATAATTCTCGGGTACTCCAATCTCCAACAGCGCCGAGAAAAAACGAACACCTATATCTTTCCGTACTAGCTCTGATTGCCCTTATTTCATCATGGTGATCGTTTCTCCCTATGTACATCGGCGTCAACAAAATATTTTCGCATTCGGAGGAGAAAGTTGGTGTTTGAAATTTCGTGAGAAGATTCCTCCCCTGCGAAAAAGGCCTTTTTTTTTAAATGGTGTTGACCCCAAATCCTGCATCATATTCAGTGACACTCTCACCCCTGTTTGCGATAATACGAAACGTGCTGCTCTTCTTTGAACTTTCTCGATGTACTCCGTTAATCCTATCTGGTAAGGGTCCCACACCCGGCAGCAGTACTACAAAAGAGGAGGACGTACAAACATAATGTAGACAGTCTGTGTAATAGATGTATCATTTTCTAAGCGTTCTGCCAATAAAACGTAGTCTTTGGTTTGCCTTCCTCACAACTTTTTCTACGTGTTCCTTCCAGTTTAAGTTGTTCGTAATTGTAACTCCTGGGTATTTAGTTGAATTTACGGCATTTAGATTTGACTGATTTATCATGTAACCGATGTTTAACAGATTCCTTTTAACACTGATGTGGATGGCCTCACACTGCTCGTTATTTAGGGTCACTTGCTAGTTTTCGCACCAAACAGATATCTTTTCTAAACCGGTTTGTAATTTGTTTTGATGTTCTAATGCCTTTACTACACGATAAACGACAGCATCATCTGCAAACAACCAAAGATGACTGCTCAGGTTGTCTCCTGAATCCTTTATATAGATTAGGAATACCAGTAGAGCGGGAAACGCCAGAAATCAATTCTGTTTTACTCGATGACTTTCCTTCAATTACTACGGACAGTGACCTCTCTGACAGGAAATCACGAATCCAGTCACATAACTGAGACGATGTTCCATAAGCACGCAATTTCACTACAAGCCGGGCGTGTGGTAGTGTCGAAACCCTTCTGGAAATCTTGAAATACGGAATCAGTTCGTGTGTTATGTAACAGTGTTGTAGACATTTGACAGGCAATTACAAAGACAGCCATTGCTCGGCTCGATAAGAAATGTGTTTCATTGTGAGTACATGAGTACATAATTTCATTTAAAAATTATCCTTCTCCTCTAACAATAAGCCAGATCCTTAAACACAGTGCAAATCCTGATTCAGTCAAACAGAGATCCATCATAGTGGCTCCTTGATGCTATTCTGCTGTGCATGGGAACATCTATACGAGACAGCAGGTGAGTGGAAATAACAGAACTTTTTGGTCGCATGGCGACGCATGTTCCATCAACTACGCCACCTCCCTGCGTCAGCTGCGGTCTCTGTTACAACCGTAGCGTCTAACAAAAGGGTCTTAACGTCCTGGTTCAACACCAAACTGAAATCTCTGAGCATGTGCAACTCTTTAACGCTAATCATTCACGCATATTTCTGTACCTAATGCATCATGTACTTGGATGAGTGACCATCCAGTCTGCCGAGCGCTGTTGGCAAGCGGGGTGCACTCAGCCCTTGTGAGGCAAACTGAGGAGCTACATGATTGAGAAGCACCGGCTCCAGTCTCTTAAACTGACATACGGCCGGGAGAGTGGTGTGCTGACCACACGCCCCTTCATATCCGCATCCAGTGACTCCTGTGGGCTGAGGATGACACGACGGCCGGTCGGTACCGTTGTGCCTTCATGGCCTGTTCGGACGGACGGAGAGTAATGCATGAAGTGTAAGCACGAAGTTGATTTGAGTCACGCGTATGGAATGGCACCTCAGGCATGCCTTTCGGGCCTAATAATGGACGAGATTCAGGTTGGTAACCTACCGCTGTCTGGGGATTCTCCAGATACGTCATAGCTTGTCACTGCGGCTCAGCTCGAAGCGCGACTCATCACTGAAGACAATTCTATTCCAATGAATAGGATTCCAAGCCAAAGACGTGTGTGGAGACGCCGCGGGCAGCAGCGGGATACCAGCCTGATCACCACCCGCAATACGGCCCGACAACCAGCAGTGATGGTCTGGAGTGCCTTTTATTTTCGCAGCAGCACTCCTTTAGTTGTCATCCGCAGCACTGTTACAGCACAACGGTACGTCGACGATATTCTGCAGCCGTTTTATTGCCCTTCATGGCAAGCTGTCTTAGCATTACGTTTCAGCAAGATACACTACTGGCCATTAAAATTGCTACACCACGAAGATGACGTGCTACAGACGCAAAATTTAACCGATAAGAAGAAGATGTGATATGCAAATGATTAGCTTTTCAGAGCATTCACACAAGGTTGGCGCCGGTGGCGACACCTACAACGTGCTGACTTGAGGAAAGTTTCCAACCGATTTCTCATACACAAACAGCAGTTGACCGGCGTTGCCTGGTGAAACGTTGTTGTGACGCCTTGTGTAAGGAGGAGAAATGCGTACCACCACGTTTCCGACTTTGATAAAGGTCGGATTGTAGCCAATCGCGATTGCGGTTTATCGTAACGCGACATTGCTGCTCGCGTTGGTCGAGATCCAATGACTCTTAGCAAAATATGAAATCGGTGGGTTCAAGAGGGTAATACGGAACGCCGTGCTGGATCCCAACGGCCTCGTATCACTAGCAGTCGAAATGACAGGCATCTTATTCGCATGGCTGTAACGGATCGTGAAGCCACGTCTCGATCCCTGAGTCAACAGTTGGGGACGTTTGCAAGACGGCAACCATCTGCACGAACAGTTCGACGACGTTTGCAGCAGCATGGTCTATCAGCTCGAAGACCATGGCTCTGGTTACCCTTCACGCTGCATTACAGACAGGAGCGCCTGCGATGGTGTACTCAACGACGAACCTGTGTCCACGAATGCCAAATGTCATTTTTTCGGATAAATCCAGGTTCTGTTTACAGCATCATGACGGTCGCATCCGTGTTTGGCGACATCGCGGTGAACGCACATTGGAAGGGTGTATTCGTCATCGCCATACTGGCGTATCACGCGGCTTGATGGTATGGGGTGCCATTGGTTACACATGTCGGTCAACTCTTGTTCGCATTGACGGCACTTTGAACAGTGGACGTTACATTTCACATGTGTTACGATCCGTGGCTCTACCCTCCATTTGATCTCTGCGAAACCCTACATTTCAGCAGGATAATGCACGACCGCATGTTGCAGGTCCTGTACGGGCCTTTCTGGATATCAAAAATGTTCGACTGCTGCCCTGGCCAGCACTTTCTCCAGATCTCTGACCTATTGAAAAGATCTGGTCAATGGTGGCCGAGCAACTGGTTCGTCATAATACGCCAGTCACTACTCTTGATGAACTGTAGTATCGTGTTGAAGCTGCATTGGCAGCTGTACCTGTACACGCCATCCAAGCTGTGTTTGACTCAATGCCCAGGCGTATCAAGGCCGTTATTACGGCCAGATGTGGTTGTTCTGGGTACTGATTTCTCAGGATCTATGCACCCAAATTGTGCGAAATTGTAATCACATGTCAGTTCTAGTATAATGTATTTGTCCAATGAATACCCGTTTATCATCTGCATTTCTTCTTGGTGTAGCAATTTTAATGGCCAGTAGTGTAATACTCGCCGGCACAGGGCAAGAGTTTCTACTGCTTGTTTTCGTGCTCGCCAAACCGTAGCTTGCCAGCAGGCTCGCCGGATCTCTCCCTAACCGAGAACGTCTGTAGCGTCTTACGGTACCTACACAACGTACCTTTATTAGCACCTCATATGTATGTTCGAGCAGGATAAATCAAACATTCTGTCTCGTGTTGGTTTCTTCCTGTTTTCAATGATTTGTATTTCCCTACAAGCACATCTTTTAATACTGACTTTCTTTTAAGCATTTTGCGTCTAAGTTCGTAACTGAATTTGATACAAAAGACAGACCATTATCATAAACAAGCAACACAACTTTAAGTTGAGCATCCAAGGCAATGAGAGGCAATACCAAAGAACATAATGCACAACGCAGAACATACCGGTTGAATACAGGATAGACAACTTCCTACTGATGTCGCCAACGACAAAAAATAAACTTACCAAACCAAAGATAGATTTTTTTGTGAAAAGTATTAGATTTGCATTTGTTTACGATTAATTACAGCGAAGACTGATTTCCTTTGTTCAAAACTAGCATATTTTTCTTGGAGCCCAAAAAAGAGAAGATTTTGTAGATTTTCGTGAAATCCGCCAGGCCACATTTTCTTACCGCAAAAAGAGGACGTATCCTGTAAAAAGAGGACGTATGGTAACCCTATTCCTGTGACGCTAGTAATACTAATGGACAGGATGTATGCGGTGCCCCTAATAATATCATTGGCAAACTCGTGATCTGTCTTGTGCAGAACTTGATGTGGTCGCTTTTAGTTGTCTACTGAAGAACTAATAAGTTCCCTTGTAGAGCCACCAGACAAGACGTACCGGAAGTCGTACGACACTTCAGAACATGTAACGGCGGTTTTATTTTTTTTGTGGCGGCTGCACCAACGAGCTGAACCCCAGTGCTGTTGCCTGAAGATTGGATTGAGACTGGAAAGTCTCTTTCGTCCGTACCTCGGACTTCCCTTGTCGTTGCACGAAGTTCCTCTCTCACGGTCACGCTCGGAATCCGCAGCACTGTTGGCGATGTGCGGCCCGCGAGACAAACTGCGAGACGTACTGCTCCGCGGATGTAATCGGAAACGTTTATTGGCGGCCCCAGGTTATGTCTCTGCTCTGCTAGATTATAAGATCCTCAATAAGGGTCGCCACTGTCGCTCTGATCCACGAGACAGGGTTACGCTTCTCACACTTCGAATTCGATAGTTAAAAGTTATATAGATATCAAATTACTTTAGGAAAAAACTCCGAGATTGGACAACTGAACTAGAATGTGTTCACCGCCAACTGTTCTACACATCGCCTCCAACTGGCCTCTAACTGCTCGCGCCGATAATCACCACAACAAAACAGGAGCACACACTGCCGGAGATAATGCAACACACTCCAGGACAGGTCATTTTACTGACAAGTGATGTGACAGGCAGTTCGTCACTGTAAGATCATATGATAACAAGTTCAGGCAAAAAGAAGAAGTGTTACAGTAAATTGTGCACAAACATCACTTCTTTACTTCTGGCGCCAACGCAGGCGTGTATTCTTGCACGCAAACGATCATGTTTTTGTTGTTGTGGTCTTCAGTCCTGAGACTGGTTTGATGCAGCTCTCCATGCTACTCTATCCTGTGCTAGCTTCTTCGTCTCTCAGTACCTACTGCAACCTACATCCTTCTGAATCTGCTTAGTCTATTCATCTCTTGGTCTCCCTCTACGATTTTTACCCTCCACGCTGCCCTCCAATACTAAATTGGTGATCCCTCTATGTCTCAGAACATGTCCTACCAACCGATCCCTTCTTCTAGTCAAGTTGTGCAACAATCACCTCTTCTCCCCAATTCTATTCAATACCTCCTCGATCTACCCATATAATCTTCAGCATTGTTCTCTAGCACCACATTTCGAAAGCTTCTACTCTCTTCTTGTCTAAACTATTTATCGTCCATGTTTCACTTCCATACATGGCTACACTCCATACAAATACTTTCCAGAAACGACTTCCTGACACTTAAATCTATACTCGATGTTAACAAATTTCTCTTCTTCAGAAACACTTTCCTTGCCATTGCCAATCCACATTTTATATCCCCTCTACTTCGAAAATCATCAGTTATTTTGCTCCCCAAATAGCAAAACTCATTTACTACTTTAAGCGTCTTATTTCCTAATCTAATTCCCGCAGCACCACCCGATTTAATTCGACTGCATTCCATTATTCTCGTTTTGCTTTTGTTGGTGTTCATCTTATATCCTCCTTTCAAGACACTGTCCATTCCGTTCAGCTGCTCTTCCGGGACCTTTGCTGTCTCTGACAGAATTACAATGTCATCGGCGAACCTCAAAGTTTTTATTTCTTCTCCATGGATTTTAATACCTACTCCGAATTTTTCTTTTGTTTCCTTTACTGCTTCCTCAATATACAGATTGAATAACATCGGGGGTAGGCTACAACCCTGTTTCACTCCCTTCCCAACCACAGCTTCCCTTTCATGCCCCTCGACTCTTATAACTGCCATCTGGTTTCTGTACAAATTGTAAATAGCCTTTCGCTCCCTGTATTTTACCCCTGCCACCTTCAGTATTTGAAAGAGAGTATTCCAGTCAACATTGTCAAAAGCTTTCTCTAAGTCTACAAATCCTAGAAACGTAGGTTTGCCTTCCTTAATCTATTCTCTAAGATAAGTCGTAGGGTCAGTATTGCCTCAGGTGATCATAAAGGTGTCGAATTCTGTGATAGACTGTCCCCAACATCTTGCGCCTTTTGTTGCAATTCGGCAATGGTTCTTGCAGGCCCTAGAGAACGAGTAAGTTCCCGCTTCATTATGTCGCATATGTGCTCAGTTGACGAGAGATCTGGTGATCTCGCTGGCCAGGGCAGTTTTTCTACACCACGTTGCGTAGAAGTAGTCATATGTGGCCGTGCATTGTCCTGCTGAAAAAGCACACCACCTCCCTGCCGATGAAATGGCAGTAGCACGGAAATAACAGCCCGTGCAATGTAGTGGGCACTGGTTACTTTCCTCTGCAGAAACACCAAATATGACCGCGAAGTGTAATTGTTGGCTACCCACCCCATGAAGCCTGGCGTGGGTACCGTGTGTCATAGGCGAATGCGCTGTGGAATAGGCAGTCACCATGCACTTAGACGTCCATCACTCGCATACAGACAGAACCTAGTCTCATTGCTGAGGACAACAGAGCACCATTCCACTCTCCAGTCTACTCTTTCGTGACACGAGAACAACCGTGCTTGCCGGTATCATGGTGTCCGTGGCTGCTTCAGCAGAGGCACACGTGGTCTTAGCAGACATTTCCCGACAGTCCTCGGTGAGACAGTAGGTGGAAGATGTGCCCAGATTTCTTCCTCTGACGATATTCGGTCGGACATCACCGGTCGCACAGTTCGTCGATCTCCTCGGGCATCTGTATTATGAGCACGTTCAGAGCATAGTCTACAGGTGTCGGAATGCTCCACAGATCGACACAATGTGTTCATTATATGTAGCAATCCGTCGATACATCTATCCAGCTTCCCGCAGGCCGACAATGCGACCCCTTAAAATGTCTGAATATGTTCAACAGGTGTATGTACTGGTCGCTGGGGCATTGTTGTACCCTAGAATGAATGTTGCGAACTCTGTTCAGCTCAAAACTCAGCACAGTTCCTGCCTGCAAAGTCGAAACAGAGAGTGCACGGACAGGCTGTCACAGCGTCATCTGTTCGCCGATGACCTTGAGAAATGAATCGGTAACACTACAACCTCTCAGAAAGCACAGCCACAAAATAGCGTCTTCCCGGGTTTTGCTTTTTTTCTGGCAGTGCACCTGGAAATCAATAGGGGAAAACTGACACAAAAAACCACCCTCAGATTTGCATGGAAACAAATGACATTTATTTGTTTCTGCCTACCCTGGTCAAGTTCACCACTTTTATGCAACACACCCGAGATGTAGCTAATGGTTCCACGCCTTGCTCTGGGGCCCTCTCTTCTCAACAAGTACCAGCTCACCAATTCGCAATATTCGGCAAGAAAAGCAGGGAAGTTTCGAATGGCACGTAGGCCTTCCGTACCGAAAGGTAGCCGCGTTGATCACGGACGATCGGTAACTCCAGACTTCCGAAATAGCCACTTTAAAACACAAACTCCTCCCGAGACGCCCACGGCACGGCTTGCCACATCAGCCCTGTGATGGTTCAAATGGCTCTGAGTACTAAGGGACTTAACATTTGAGGTCATCAGTCATCTAGAACTTAGAACTACTTAAACGTAACTAAACTAAGGACATCACACACATCCATGCCCGAGGCAGGATTGGGACCTGCGGCTCCGGTCACTGCGCTCGGTCACTGCGGTCGGCAACCACGTGATGACTGATGGCCGATTGTCTCGATTTCGCGAGCTCCTGACCGCTTCACGAAATTATTTAACATTTAGGTATTCCATCCAGTCAAAAACAGGAACAGAATGTAGGCATTCTCGTCAGCTACTTCTTGCCCTTGTTTACAGGACTTCAGCAAGGTGATGCCTGATGGCAGAACTTTGAGAACATTTCTTGCAACTGATGTTGGAACCGCCTGCTGTTATTGAGAAATTTCTCGTCCTGTAAGCCAGCCATGCAGGCTCCGGCCACAACCCGTTTAGGAGGATTATGATCACCTCCAGGCTGAAAAAAACCTCGTTTCCCCAGAACCTGACCCTGTCGTAGACAACAACGGCGTTAAGAGTACACAGGCACCTTCAGGAAATTAACTGTTACAAGTCTCAAAAAAGCGTGAACAATAATCGTAAAATTTACTGAATGATGATGTAGTCTTTATTTTTCTTTTTTAACAGAAAAGCAATACAGATTTTAAGGAAGTGTCTGATAAGGAAAGTCCATTTTACCCAGTCATACAGGATGGCGCACGAAATGTGTTACCAATTGTTTCTTTCACAATTTACGACGCACATTAGATATCCCGCTGGGATCTCTACAGCAGTACCAGCACAGCTTGGAAAAACAAATGAGTCACGAAATGACGTGTAATTCACGGTACTGCCGCTAGGAGACTAGTAAGCAGCAATGGCTGACAATGGAAGACTGACAACACAGCAACGATCGGCAATTGTGTTATTTTTTCATGAAACAAAAAGCCTTGTTGTGACTCAGAGGCGTTTTCGACAACAGTTTAACACACGATGGGTCCCTTGCAAGAAGACCATCCACAGGTTGTACGATAAATTTGTACGGGAAGGAACAGTATTGGAAGCGAAGCGACCTCGACCTAAGCCTGTTTGTTCGCCGGAGAATACTGAAGCGGTGCGAGTTGCTGTACAGAGAAGTCCCCGGAAATCGTGTAGAAAGGTAGCAGTGCAACTGGGAATATCCAGACGCATTCTTAAAAGTGACCTCCATTTGTACCCATACAAGACGACCTGTGCACAGAAGCTCACTGAAGAACACAAGCAGCAGAGACTACTGGGCGGAGGATAGGGGAGGAACTCTCAACAACGTTTGGTTTTCAGACGAGGCGCATTTTCATTTAGACTGTGTGGTTAACAAACAAAATGTACGCTTTTCAAAAAATGGTTCAAATGGCTCTGAGCACTATGTGACTCAACTGCTGAGGTCATTAGTCCCCTAGAACTTAGAACTAGTTAAACCTAACTAACCCAAGGACACCACAAACATCCATGCCCAAGGCAGGATCCGAACCTGCGACCGTAGCGGTCTTGCGGTTCCAGACTGCAACGCCTTTAACCGCACGGCCACTTCGGCCGGCTTGTACGCTTTTGGTCCACTGAAAACCCACAAGTGCTTCATGAACGACAACATTATGCTCTGAGGATTACAGTGTGGGCAGCATTCTGCAGTCACGGACTTATTGGACCCTTTTTCTCTGAAGAAACTGTGAACAGCGAGCGTTATTTGAGCATGCTTCGCAATAGCTTCATTCCACAGTTTCTTGCTACTGCCTTGCCCTTCAACACGCAGTGGTTCATGCAAGATGGACCAAGGCCACATACTGCAAACACTGTGTTGGAGTTTTTACACGAGCATTTCGACATGCCGATCGTTTCACTCAGGTTTCCAGGTCGCTTCAATGACGGAGAAAATTGGCCCCCCAATAGTGAAGACCTCAATCCATGTGACTTTTTTCTTTGGAGGTACCTAAAGGAAAAAATTTTCCCGAAACGTCCACGTGATTTAATGGAGCTCAGAAGACTTATTCTTCAAGCTTTTGCAGTGAAGACATGTGTCGTAGGGTAATCACTAACTTCAGTGTTCGTTTGAAGGAAGTTAGGAAACGAAATGGTGGACATATTGAGCATGTGCTGAGTTAGAACAAATCTCCATGGACGGATCTTCATTGTAGTATACGTTCCTTTCAGATTGTATTGACAATAAAGTATATATTCAAAAACAAAATGGTGACACATTTCGTGCGCCACCCTGTAGTTCACGCATGTATGAATTATTGTCACATGTGACGAGCGGTTTTCGAGGGTTCATGCGAGATGGTTGTGTCAGTGTCGAGCGGGAGACGCGGATCAAAAAAAGTACTCTCCCAAAAAGGGAAGGAAAAGAAGAAGAAGAAGAGAGCGCCCGCTGACGGCGAGCCTAATCACGGCTCTCTTAGGACAAGAAAATAGGAAAAAGCGACCGGGGTCTCGCATTACTATAGGTGTAAAAATAAGAGACGTGGGAGGGGAGCGGGGCCCAAAGAAACGAGCGGCGCCACAAAAGGAACAGAGGGAGGAGCGCAGGCAGCCTTCATTAGTGTGGAGTCTCCCCCCCCCCCGCCCCCCGCCGTCCTAACCCCTCCTACAAGCGGCCGTTCCTCATCCCACGGCGCCGCGGGCTAGGCGGCTACGCTGCGGACGAAGCGTCGGCGGATGACGGAGCACCGAAGACTGCTCTTCCTGTTCTGGCATAAACTCCGCCCGCAACCTCTTCCACGTTGCTCTCTCCATCTGTGTCCGTCACCAAATAAACAAAACACGCGCTCGTGAAATATCGGATCAGGCATACAGTTGGGATGGAGAATTCCTACTTTTCTAGCAAACACAAACGACTAGGTTATTCTTAACGTAAAGACTTGGTTAATAGCGAAAATAGGGTTTAGCGTACCTTAAAGAACTGTGATGAGAGCGTCAAAATTCGCGATGCGTACAAGATAATGTACCCAACTTTTTCGCCTCCAATAATTTTCGAATATTTAAACGTATTTGTTTAAACATTAATGTAATCTCTTTTCACTTAGACCAGGTACGATAACCGGGAGTAAATAGCGCTTTGGGAGTAAAATGAAATTTTATGTGAGGTGAAAACAAAAAAAAGATTCCGTAAAAGTTTCGTTAAGATTGTAAATTATTTAAAAATGATATTATTACTGTGTTATTATTACTTCGTTTCACCTTTTAAAAAACGCTAGTTATATCTCTCTTATTCTTCTTATCTTCCCAGACTTCTTCATCCAGCCAGTATGGGTCTGTCGTCGTTCTCATGATGATGCGTTTTTAAGTTTTAGAGTAGTTTCCGTCAGTTGTTCAGTTAGAAATTTATGAGAGTCGATCATCTCATCGTAAACGCTCTAATGTTTATTACATCGTGGTCATCATCCACTTGAAATTCACTACTAGATAAAACCCCTCCTCTGTGTGTTTTAAAAGGAAAATGTTCTAACAGAACAACTATTTTTTACATCAGTTATGAAAATTAAGAAAACATTTCACAATCAAATTAGCTTTTTGCATTAAAAAGTAAGAAAGCTATAAGCTCCGGAAATCCGTGCAATAAGAACCTTTTGGGAATGACTTTAAAAATCCGCGTTTTTTCATTCACTGAGTGTTGTTGTTGTGGTCTTCAGTCCAGAGACGGGTTTGATGCAGCTCTCCATGCTACTCTATCCTGTGCAAGCTTCTTCATCTCCCAGTACTTACTGCAACCTACATCCTTCTGAATCTGTTTAGTGTATTCATCTCTTGATCTCCCTCTACGATTTTTATCCCCCACGCTTCCCTCCATTACCAAATTGGTGATCTCTTGATGCCTTAGAAGGTGTCCTACCAACCGATCCCGTCTTTTAGTCAAGTTGTGCCGCAAATTCCTCTTCTCACCAGTTCTGTATAATACCTCCTCATTAGTTACGTAATCTCCCCATCTAATTTTCGGCTTTATTCTGTAGCACCACATTTCAAAAGCTTCTATTCTCTTCTTGTCTAAACTATTTATCGTCGATGTTTCACATCCATACATGGCTACACTCCATACACTTCCAGACACTTAAATCTGTACTCGATGTTAACAAATTTCTGTTCTTCAGAAACACTTTCCTTACCAACTCCAGTCTACATTTTATATCCTCTCTACTTGGACCATCCTCTATTTTGCTGCCCAAACAGCAAAACTCATCTACTACTTTAAGTGTCTCATTTCCTAATCTAATTCCCTCAGCATCAACTGATTTAATTCGACTACATTCGATTATCCTCGTTTTGCTTTTGTTGAAATTCGTCTTATATCCTCCTTCCAAGAGACTGTCCATTCCGTTCAACTGTTCTTCTAAGTCCTTTGCTATCTCTGACAGAATTACAATGTCATCGGCAAACCTCAAGGTTTTTATTTCTTCTCCCTGGAATTTAATTCCTACTCCAAACATTTTTTTGGTTCTTTTACTGCTTGTTCAATGTACAGATTGAATAACGTTGGGGATAGGCTACAACCCTGTCTGACTCCCGTTTCAAGCATTGCTTCCCTTTCGCGCCCCTCGACTCTTTATAACTGCCTTCTGGTTTCTATACAAATCGTAAAAACTGCCTTCTGGTTTCTATACAAATCGTAAATAGCCTTTCACTCCCTGTATTTTACCCCTGCCACTTTCAGAATCTGAAAGAGACTATTCCAGTCAACATTGTCAGAAGCTTTTCTAAGTCTACAAATGCTAGAAACGTAACCTAAATTCTAAGATAAGTCGTACGGTCAGTATTGAGTCCCGTGTTCCTACATTTATACAGAATCCAAACACCGAATATTTGACGGATTATCTTTTTAAAAACAGATATAGCCATTAGAGTACTAGAAGAACATTTATTATGTCCGTACTGTGCAGCACCTATTACCATAGATGGGATGTACTGGATGGTTATAATTATAGTGCCCCAAAGACAGCAGTCAACATTCATGTATCTGTATTACCTCAACAGACATACAGAAAAATGTTGTTAAAACCATGCAGCAACAGTTCTGTACGGTATTCGTTAGCTGACACCACATGGTTGTGATTGGTGGAGACTACAGAGAAGAACATTGTAAATACTGTTTGTTATGGTTTAAACAGCGTTAACAGTCTTGCACGTGGTCAAACACGTGATCGATTCCGCAGTTGTATGTTGTAGCCGTCCAACTGGTATTACAGGGCTCTTTAGATGTGGACACTGTATAAAAATCTAAAAGGTGGTTGCCGATAACTTTGGGGTCACACCTGGGCTTCTGATCCGACATATATAAATTTATTACTCTACATTTGATGGTCATCCATGTTAAGCAATCTGTTCCAGCTGTCTTATCGCTGTCGACGGAAAATGACTGTTTCTCTAGTTCCCAGTGCTTCCATGTCAACTTTTTCTTGTATTGTTCTTGCTACCACATACTCGTTCCCATGTACAATAATTTTCCTGCACCAAGTGAAAGATAAGCAAGTACCCCCTCATTCCCCCCTCAATTTCCCCGAATTTTCACGTATTTTTCCTCGGTTTATTCGCATTTTCCGTCAATTTTCGTAATTTTATTGATTTTATGTCACTTCCGCCCATGCGACCATGTATTCTAAAATTGCTTGTAAATGTAATACAATTGTCAACACCTAGCTCAAGTGCACTATTTTTCTGTATATGTGTGTGTGTGTGTGAGTGTGTGTGTGTGAGTGTGTGTGTGTGTGTGTGTGTGTGTGTGTGTGCGCGCGCGCGCTTGTATCATTTTCACGTGAGGGCCCCCATGCCCCAGGGAGGTTCAGGACAGGATGACAAGAGCTCCTAAGCGAGGCTTATAGGCACACACACACACACACACACACACACACACACACACACACACATACAGAATAGTGCCTTTGCGTTAGGTGTTGCCGGCCGCGGTGGTCTAGCGGTTCTAGGCGCTCAGTTCGGAACCGCGCGGCTGCTACGGTCGCAGGTTCGAATCCTGCCTCGGGCATGGATGTATGTGATGTCCTTAGGTTAGTTAGGTTTAAGTAGTTCTAAGTTCTAGGGGACTGATGACCACAGATGTTAAGTCCCATAGCGCTCAGAGCCATTTGAACCATTTTTTTGCGTTAGGTGTTGACAACTGTACTACATTTACAAGCAGTTTTAGAATACGTGACGAGAAGTGAAGTCATGATAACGTCTCTCTTCCTAAGGATCACTGATACCACTCGCAAGAAATACAAATGGAGCATGTCTGTCCACCCCGGAATTTTCACTCGGTATTGTTTGGTGCCACCAGCATTCAGTTATTGTTGAAGTATTATACGTAGTATAGGATGTGTAATAGATTCGTTGTCATCAGCAGGCTTATAAAGTATGTATTGGGGTGTAAAGTTACAATGGTCAGTGTCCTGACATGTGCAAAGAAAATGACTACGTGCAGTTGTAAGGGAGGTATGGATTTGACGTGAAAACTTGTGATTTCAGTGGATCGATGGCCGTAAGGGCATGAAAGATTTTACGACGAAAGTTACGTCGAGTCAGAAGAAGGATATAAATTTTCGTGGGCAATTGATATTTCCAGAGCCATAGCTGTCAGGAGGAGGTATTGCTGATACTTGGCTCATCGTCGACTGTCACCATATTGGGGCTGCAGTCGTAATATTTAATTGTACTGTAGTTCCAGTGATACACTACTGGCCATTCAAATTGCTACACTAAGAAGAAGTGCAGATGATAAACGGGTATTCATTGGACAAATATATTATACTAGAACTGACATGTGACATTTTCAAGCAATTTGGTTGCATAGGTCCTGAGAAATCAGTGCCCAGAACAACCACCTCTGGCCGTAATAACGGCCTTGATACGCCTGGGCATTGAGTCAAACAGAGCATAAATGGCGTGTACAGGTACAGCTGCCCATGCAGCTTCAACACGATACCACAATTCATCTAGAGTAGTGACTGGCATATTGTGACGAGCCAGTTGCTCGGCCACCATTGACCAGACGTTTTCAATTGGTGACAGATCTGGAGAATGTGCTGGCCAGGGCAACAGTCGAACATTTTTGATATCCAGAAAGGCCCGTACAGGACCTGTAACATGCGGTCGTGCATTATCCTGCTGAAAAGTAGGGTTTCGCAGGGAACGAATGAAGGGTAGAGCCACGGGTCGTAACAAATCTGAAATGTAACGTCCACTGTTCAAAGTGTCGCCAATGCGAACAAGAGGTGACCGAGACGTGTAACCAGTCGCACCCCATACCATCACGCCGGGTGATACGCCAGTATGGCGTTGACGAATACACGCTTCCAATGTGCGTTCACCGCGATGTCGCCAAACACGGATGCGACACTCATGATGCTGTACACGGAACCTGGATTCATCCGAAAAAATGACGTTTCGCCATTCATGCACCCATGTTCATCGTTGAGTGCACCATCGCAGGCGCTCCTGTCTGTAATGCAGCGTCAAGGGTAGCCGCGGCCATGGTCTCCGAGCTGATAGTCCACGCTTGTGCAAACGTCGTCGAACTGTTCGTGCAGATGGTTGTTGTCTTGCAGAAGTCCCCATCTGTTGACTCAGGGATCGAGACGTGGCTGCACGATCCGTTACAGCGATACGGATAAGATACCTGTCATCTCGACTGCTAGTGATACGAGGCCGTTGGAATCCAGCACGGCGTTCCGTATTACCCTCCTGAACCCACCGATTCTATATTCTGCTACAGTCATTGGATCTCGACCAACGCGAGCAGAAATATCGAAATACGATAAACCACAATCGCGATAGGCTACAATCCGACCTTTATCAAATTCGGAAACGTGATGGTACGCATTTCTCCTCCTTACACGAGGCATCACAACAACGTTCCACTAGGCAACGCCGGCCAACTGCTGTTTGTGTATGAGAAATCGGTTGGAAACTTTCCTCGTGTCAGCACGTTGTAGGTGTCGACACCGGCGCCAACCTTGTGTGAATTTCCATTTATCTGAAAAGCTATTCATTTGCATATCACAACATCTTCTTCCTGTCGGTTAAATTTCGCGTCTGTAGCACTTCGCCAGCTTCGTGGTGTAGCACTTTTAATGGCCAGTAGTGTAAATATGTGACTGGTTTCCTAGGATAACACCGTTTGACATGCGGGACGCATGGAGGAGGTAGCTGGGACCGGAACGTATTGACATTTCTGGCTTAAGGCTGTTGCGAGTGCTGGGTACAAAGAATAGTTACAGCTAGCCAGCTAGTCAGTTCTTGTCAGCAGCAGCGGGCACAAGTCCTGGTGGCCGCCTCGCGGCGCTCTCTGGATAGATCAAATAGTGAACTAATACTCAATATGCTTTGCAGCTGTCTCCGCGGTCGTGTGTGTTGCATGTATTCTCCGTGGAAAATTGAGCGATTCAGTATCGATAACTGCCAGGTGTTGGCGCTGGACCAGTACAATCATCCTGGACACCCTCCGCTCCAGTGGACCGAGTCCGGCTGCTGACCTGGTGCAATCGCTGAGAAACGTGTATACGGCAGCAGCTAGCGCTCACGACTCTCTGGCCTGGGGGGACTACGTGTAGACACTGGGGCATGAGCGTGCAGGAGATCTCTGACATGTAATTGTGCCAGCTACGTGGGAGTGGTATTCGTTTTTGACACTATCCTATCACATGGTAGACCATTCCTCCTCCTTCTTCGCTCTTCTTCAGCTGGGAGAACCAACTTAGTGCTTTAAAAAAACAATCGCAACATCAAATTCCCGATTGATCAATTTATTGTTTCCGATAGTGGTACCGCAAGCACAGACACCAGTCCAACGCCTCTGCAGATTTTTTAAGGACATAGCATGCAATTGAACTGAAATCTGAAATTTTCAGCTATCTCCAACGTAATGGACTTCTTACCAAATGACCTAACAGCGCCAGTATCCACCAATAGGAGGTAAGGGAATACTAAGTTGCGGGATTGAATCCCACTGAACATACTAGTCCTAGTATCCACCAACAGAATGGAAGGAAAAACTGGCCACACACGAAGAGTGTCGATTTAATCAATTAGTTAATCAATCTGATAGATTGAGGGAAGACATCCACAGCTGTGGATTTACCAGGTATCCTCTGCTTTGTTCAGGACAATAGAGTGGTTAGTGTGGCACACCACAGACGCTCACTGGGTGGGAAGTAGCCAGCTGAGAGAGAGAGAGAGAGAGAGAGAGAGAGAGAGAGAGAGAGAGAGCATATAGGGGGGAGGGATTGCTTCTCCCAGTGTCCTCTGCCGGTGGTATTGTGAACTAACTCAGTCAGTATCTATAAAGCAGGGTGACTACATAAAGCAGTTGCTTCCACTGACTTAGTATGGAAGGTGTGTGTTTGGGAACAGACTGTGCGGTTGCTGCAGCCGAAAGTAGGCACTTCAGGTGACATAAGACGCCGCTGTAAGCAAATGGGACTGCAGTTGTGGTGGTGACGTGGCTGCCGGACAGTCACAAAAAAAAGGAACACAGTAGTCTGAGTCACTATGGTCTGCTGGTTTGGACAGGTTGGTCGGATTTCTCCCAAGCACTGGCATGTGACAGGAAGTAGCAACTTGGGCTGTGCTAGTTAGTATTGCAGGTCGGCTGTCGGTGCAGCAGCCGACAGTGGACATGGGGTTCGAATTGGCGTAGTGCAGTGTCTCGGACACCGGTATGTGGTGCAGCCCGGCGAAGTGGTCAGTCCATGGGCAGATGAAGACGCAGTGTCCCATATGGCACATCTTCCCTGTGCGAAGGAACTATCAAAAAATTTTTAACAGTGTAATTACGTATGGTAAATTTTATTGATGTTGATTTCGTGATGGTATTCCTTGCGTGATTGGAAAAAAGTGATCTATTTCATTACTTCTTTTCGATGTATTCTACAAGACCTCCATATTCTGAAACAGAAGAGAGAGGTGAGCTTTTCCCACCAAGTGAAAAAGGTATCCAACCCTTTTGAATTGAATTTCATGAATAAACAGTATACCCTTTGCTAAGTAATAGACACTGATTTGAATTTCCTATCATGAGATCCTTCCTTTCCAGCACAGACTGAGTCTTTTTCCCACCAATTTGCAAGTAGGGGAGGGGAGGGGACGGGGCTGGAGGATTTACCAGAAGGGGAGAGCTTAATTAATTTATTGATTCAATGAATTAGTCAATCAAACTTATAGGGTGGGAGGGGGATATTCGAATAACTCAGGCCTGAAACTGTACTTGTATCGGTGAGGGGGAGGGGGGAGAGTTGGACGTTTTCAGAGGGGTGGGGTAGGTGGAGGGGATGGGCTTTCTCGGAAGGATGTATTATCCCCAGCAGTCAGAAATCAATTAACAGAACAAAGGTTAATGGGAAAGAGGGGGAGTGATTATATGAGAAATCACTTAGCAGTACAATAGGTTAAGGTCATATATCAATGAGATGACACAATTTAATTAATTTTCATATCAATTTGATATCAAAAGGAGCATAAAACCCTGTTACCCTACTACTCACTGTGGGCTGTATTTGTTGTATAGCAGCGAAACCTGGTGGATATGCTAATCCGTTAATGGGGAACCGATTTACGCTGAAAAACAAATTGCTTCCAGTTGAGGTCACCAGGTATAAATTTGGCACTGTGCACCATTTGTATGAGGGTATGATGTCCAATCCCAAAGAAAGCAGATGTTGACAGATGTGGAAAACTAGCGAACTATCAGTTTAATAAACCACGGCTGCAAAATAATAACACGAATATTTTGCAGACGAATGGAAGAACTGGTAGGAGCCGACCTCAGGGAAGATCAGTTTGGATTCCGTAGAAATGATGGAACACGTGAGGCAGTACTGACCCAACGACTTATCTTAGAAAATAGATTAGGGAAAGGCAAACCTACGTTTCTAGCATTTGTAAACTTAGAGAAAGCTTTTGACAATGTTGACTGGAATACTCTCTTTCAAATTCTGAAGGTGGCAGGGGTAAAATACAGGGAGCAAAAGGCTATTTACAATTTGTACAGAAACAAGATGGCAGTTGTGAGAGTCGAGGGGCATGAAAGGGAAGCAGTGGTTGGGAAGGGAGTGAGACAGGATTGTAGCCTATCCCCGATGCTATTCAATCTGTATATTGAGCAAGCAGTAAAGGAAACTAAAGAAAAATTTGGAGTAGGTATTAAAATCCATGGAGAAGAAATAAAAACTTTGAGGTTCGCCGATGACATTGTAATTCTGTCAGAGACAGCAAAGGACTTGGAAGAGCAGTTGAACGGAATGGACAGTGTCTTGAAAGGAGGATATAAGATGAACATCAAAAAAAGCAAAACGAGGGTAATGGTATTAGTCAAATTAAATCGGATGATGCTGAGGGAATTAGATTAGGAAATGAGACGCTTAAAGTAGTAAATGAGTTTAGGTATTTAGGGAGCAAAATAACTAATGATGGTCGAAGTAGAGAGGATATAAAATGTAGACTGGAGGTGGCAAGGAAAGCGTTTCTGAAGAAGAAAAATTTGTTAACATCGAGTATAGATTTAAGTGCCAGGAAGTAGTATGTGAAAGTATTTGTATGGAGTGTAGCCATGCATGGAAGTGAAGCGTGGACGATAAATAGTTTAGACAAGAAGAGAATAGAAGCTTTCGAATTGTGATGCTACAGAAGAATGCTGAAGATTAGATGGGTAGATCACATAACTAATGGGAGGTATTTAATAGAATTGGGGAGAAGAGGAGTTTGTGGCACAACTTGACTAGAAGAAGGGATCGGTTGGTATGGCATATTCTGAGGCATCAAGGGATCACCAATTTAGTATTGGAGGGCAGCGTGGAGGGTAAAAATCGTAGAGGGAGACCAAGAGATGAATACACTAGACAGATTCAGAAGGATGTAGGTTGCAGTAGGTACTGGGAGACGAAGAAGCTAGCACAGGATAGAGTAGCATGGAGAGCTGCATCAAACCAATCTCTGGGCTGAAGACCACAACAACAACAACATGATGTCCATGCTGTCATTTAAAAAGCCATAGCGTGAGTAAACAGCATGGCTATCGAGAAGAGAGACTGTGCGATGTTATCTGTTCATGTATCTGTTTTATGTCAATGGCAGCAATTACAGTGGTGCATTGTGAGAGTGTTGCTGACCGAAAGGAGAAGCCCAATGTCATCAAATGGTGAAAAAACATGACAATAAAATTCGAAAACAAGGATGAGCTTTTTGTTGCACTTGGAACAGGTAGGCGTCCTATTCCGGTGTAAGTTATTGACGAGGTTGCTGTTGCTGTAACTTACCATGCAACATTTGCCACGGGTAGTGTCACGAGAATTGTCCATCCCATGGTCAACGGTACGGAAAGTCTTCAGTCCAATTCAGTCTGGTACCGGTTCAATATCCACAAGCTGCAGCAACTGAAACCTCATGGTCCACAGCAACGTTCTAAATTTGCTCTTCAGTTTCTGACACGAATCAAAGTTGATGACATGTGGCCGGGCGATATTCTACGGGGTGATGAGGCACATTTGACACCACAGTGTGCAGTGAATATACAGAACTGCCGTATTTGGGGTACTGTTAAACCATGTGTTGTGCACGAAGGGCCATTGCACTTGCCATACGTGACTATGTGGTGTGGATTCATAAGCACCTTTATTCTCGGTCCGCTCTTCTTCGAAGAGAAAGCACACAGAGAGCCGGTCAAGTGTACTGTAACGTCTGCACGTTAACGAGAGCACCTTGAACAGCATGTGATTCCTGCTTTGGAAGAGCGCAACTGTGTGGAAACCTCTGTTTTCATGCAAGGTGAGGAAATTTGTTTTGTCACTCGCTCAGTGAAAGATCTGCTTAATGCAACTTTCCACGAACGTGTTTCCTGCAGAGGCTTTCCAGAAGCATGGCCTTCCAGATCACCTGATCCGAATCCGTGTGACTTTTGTCTCTGGAAATATCTAAAAGAACGCGTTTATCCGGCACACGTTCGGTCTCTACCCGATCTGAAGGCCAATATATAGAAAAACGTTGCTGAATCCTCAGAACTGCTGCGAGCAACTGTAGATCATGTAGCTTTATGGATGCAGCATCTAGACGACATCTCCTGGGCTCATATTGACCAAATTGTGTAAACGGCGGTGAATAATAAAATGAAAACTATGCCTTTCTCACTTATTTGAATTTTTCTGCCCATGTCTCATTCTTTATCCATTACATATGGAAACATTTCTATACGCCTTTCTTGCATTTACAATGCCAGATTTGCACCTGGTGGCCAAAATTGAAACTAATGTTTTTCAGCGTAAATCGGTTATACATCAACGCATTAGATTATTTACCAAGTCTTACTGCCATACGATAATTACAGCGCACATTGTACCTCTGTGAGTGGCTGTACTGTAATTGTAACCGCATGGTATTATCAGCCTAGTAATGTTTTGATCGACAGGGTGAACCGGATGTCCACCGACAAAATTTCGGATGCTCTTCAGCTATAAGTTCTGGGCATTATTGGGGTTTACAGTGGCTCGTTCCAGAGGACATGCAGTTCGTTTAATTTATTACTACTTTTTACCCTTATATTGTATTGTACTGAAAATATATGCTGGAATATTGCTGCGCGGTATAGGATCCTTACCAGGTAGGATTGATGGAGGACATCGAAAGGGTGCAAAGAGGGGCAGCTCGTTTCGTGTTATCGCGCGATAGGGGTGAGAGTGTCACTGATATGATACGCGAGTTGGGGTGGCAGTCACTGAAACAAAGCCAGTTTCCTTTAGAGGAATCAGAGCTCGAACAGAAAGATTTGGGTGTTCCTTTTTCCCACGCGCTATTCGAGAGTGGAACGGTAGAGAAGTAGTATGAAAATGGTTCGATGAACCATCTGCCAGACACTTAAGTGTGAATTGCAGAGTAACCATGTAGATGTAGATGTAGATGTAGGTGTAGAGTACAAATGTTGACTGTCTCTTGTCTGGAAACAAACTGTTCTGATCACGTACTTTTGGCTCTACAGAACAAGCAGGTGATAGCGATGTACGCCGTCTGGCGAGCGGCTAAAGTCCAGCCCATCTCACCAGGTCGTTACGTCTTGTCTGTCCATGGAGCTGATATTTGTACAACGACTCAGATCGTTTAAGCTTAAGGACTTCTCTTTTGATGCTATGGCACTGGCTCGCCATGACTTTGGATTGTTTCTGGTTTTTTGCTACCCTATCGATATACATTGCCACTTCACTTTAGGGCGCTCGAATGCCTCCGGATACTTCTTCACTGACAGAAAAACATGCTGCAGTTCTTCTGTAGAAGAGCCGTCCTGTGTCCTATTATAGTTTACTTGAAAAGTTGTTCCTGTCCGTCCGACATACCAGGTTTCAAGGGTGCACTGCATTCTGCAGACTCCAATTTTCTTACATTTATTTCCTTTGTTTAATTAATGTGGTTATGTTTTTCCAGCTTATTTATTTCATGCAACGTTATGGAAGTGTGATCCTCCAAATACACTGTGCTCAGTCACAAAAATCTCACATTTTCCAGCAAGTTTTTCAAGTCCGCTAGTTAGTTACCTTGCGCGGGACGTTGCGCCCCGATATCTGGTTCTGTGCGCATTACAGGCATAATCCCACGATCAGCTACGACAACATATGAAAGTAGTGAGAACCGCTATTTTCGCCGTCCAGTCGTACAAATTTACACTGATTTGCCAAAGCATTACGGCTACATCTACATACGCTGAAGCGCCAAAGAAACTGGTACAGGGACGCGTATTCAAATACAGAGATATGTAAACTGGCAGAGTAAGGCGCTTCGGTCGGCAACGCCTATATAGGACAACAAGTGTCTGACCCAGTTGTTACACCAGTTACTGCTGCTACAGTGGCAGGTTATCAAGATTTAAGTGACTTTGAACGTGGTGTTATAGTCGGCAAACGAGCGATGGGACACAGCATCTCCTAGGTAGCGGTGAAGTGAGGATTTTCCCATACGACCACTTCACGAGTGTACCGTGCGTAAAACATCAAATCTACGACATTGCTGTGGCCGGAAAAAGATCCTGCAAGAACGGGACCAACGACGACTGAAGAGAATCGTTCAACGTGACAGAAGTACAACTCTTCTGCAAATTGCTGCGGATTCCAATGCTGGGCCATCAACAAGTGTCAGCGTGTGAACCATTCAACGAAATATCATCGATATGGGCCTTTCGAGCCAAAATCCCACTCGTGTATCTATGATGACTGCACGACACAAAGCTTTACGCCTCGCTTGGGCCCGTCAACACAGGCATTGGACTGTTGATCACTGGAAACATGTTGCCTTGTCGGACGAGTCTCATTTCAAATTGTATCCAGTGGATGGACGTGTACGGGTATGGAGACAGCCTCACGAATCCATGGACCCTGCATGTCAGCAGGGGACTGTTGAAGTTGGTGGTGGCTCAGTAATGGCGTGGGGCGTGTGCAGTTGGAGTGAAATGGGACCGCTGATACGTCTAGATACGACTCCGGTAGGTGACACGTACGTAAGCCAACTGTCTGATCATCTACATCTGTTCATGCCAATTGTGCATTCCGACGGACTTGGGCAATTCCAGCAGGACAATGCGACACCCCACACGTCCAGAATTGTTACAGAGATGATCCAGTAACACTATTCTGCGTTTAAACACTTCCGCTGGCCACCAAAATCCCTAGACATGAACATTATTGAGCGTATTTGGGATGCTTTGAAACGTGTTGCTCGGAAGATAAATCCACCCCCTCGTACTCTTACGGATTTATGGACAGCCCTGCAGGATTTATGGTGTCAATGCCATCCAACACTGCTTCAGACATTAGTCGAGTCCATTCCAAGTCGTGTTGCGGCATTTCTGCGTGCTCGCGGGTGACCTACACGATATTAGGCAGGTGTACCAGTTTCTTTGGCTCTTCAGTGTAGATGTTATAGTGGAAGTGGGAGATTAGGTAAGGTAAACCTTTCATAGTGGGAGTACACCATCATTAAAATGATCAGTGAGAGCTTTTCATAAACTGAAAAAAACACACATCCACTAGTGACGGTGAACCATCACTGTACTTGGCTAGGGAAAGCGTACAGTAGCATATTACCCACTAGTGAAGGTGTATCATCGCTGCTGCCGGGTTATTAACCGTGCGTCCAACAATGCTACCACGCATCAGCATGAATGTAATTGTCGTCAGCTCGTTTTGTTACGTTATATAGCAGTACAGTTATTGTTGACAGTAGTGCAGTTACGGTTTACGGTAGTGCTTCTGTGGTTGACACTAGTGCAGTTACGGTTCACATAAGTGCAGCTGTGGTTGAATCAGTGAAGTTCTACGAACATCTTAGAGTGGAACAGGGAAATCTCAGTTATAATTCTGTCTCCATGGACAGAGGAAAGTACGAGTCACTTATCAGCAAGGCTAAATCACTAAAATCTGGAAGAAAGAGGGACAGAAACGATTACAAGTGTCTGAAGAGATATGAAGTGCTGGAAGTGAATGGTGTAACCAAATTAATACAACCTTTAACTGAAGAAGATAAGATTAAATACTGTGTTTATGATAAAGAGCCGGCCGGTGTGGCCGAGCGGTTCTAGGCGCTACAGTCTGGAACCGCGCGACCGCTACGGTCGCAGGTTCGAATCCTGCCTCGGGCATGGATGTGTGTGATGTCCTTAGGTTAGTTAGGTTTAAGTAGTTCTAAGTTCTAGGGGACTGATGACCTCAGAAGTTAAGTCCCATAGTGCTCAGAGCCATGTGAACCATTTTTATGATAAAGAACTGTATGATATTCTGCATGATGCTCATGTAATGACTAGCCGCGTTGGACGCGACCAAATGATGAAATGCATGAAGTCAAAGTTCTGTAATTTAACATACAGAGATGTCCAAATTTATCTTAGTTTGTGTGAGCCTTGTTTACAAAAGCAAAAAGGTCAGAAAAAAGGAATTGTAGTGAAGCAAATGCTGTTCAGGGAGCTAAATTCCAGATGTTAAGTTGATCTTATCGACTTCCAATCGCAACCAGATGGAGATTACAAATTCGTAATGGTTTATCAGAACCACCTCACTAAATTCGTTGTTCTCAGGCCACTGAAGTCCAAAGCAGTTGAAGAAGTATGTGATAACAGTATTAACATGTTTATGTTATTAGGTGTTCCCTCAGTATTGCAGTCTGACGATGGTAGAGAGTTCGTTAACAAAATAATTAGCAGCTTAACTGAACTATGGCCCAATTTAGACACAGAGCCAAGGCAGCGAAGAGCGAGCAAGTCAAGACACAGAAAATATGCTAACTACATGGATGCAGGAGCACAACACTGCGTAGTGGAGCTGTGCATTAAGATTTGCGCAGCTAATGAAGAACAGCGCTGTACATTTTGGGATTAAAAGATCTCCATACGAAGCGATGTTTGGCTGCCCTCCTAAACATGGTTTGTCTTCAACAAGTTTACCTCCTGAAGCATTGATGAACGTTTACTCTGAGGATGATTTTGGAAATATAATTAATGAAGTGAGTGTTAGCAGTAAGACAGGGACTGAAACGTTGCAGGATAATGTTCACAGTAAATCTCTATCGCAAGAGGATAACATAACAACAGGAACAGGCGTTGAGAACAAAGAGAAAGAAATTATTCCTAACAGTAATGACTACTGCGTGACTAATTTAAACGAGTCAAATCTTGCTATTAAAAAACTCAGAAGTGGAGCGTACAAGTGCTTAGAAGAACAAGCGCAAAGAATGCGGCAGTGTTCACATCGCTGCTTTCCAACAGTGGAAAAGGGCTGTACTGTGAGAGTTCCAATTCCCGACTTCGATAGAGGAGGAGATACTAGGCCGATCTTGAGTGTCAAGACGATGACGAAGTTAAAACAATGGTGATGCAGTGGTTAACAAGTCAGGCGGCAGACTTCTGTGAGGAGGGTATTCAAAAACTGGTACAACTTTATGACAAGTGCCTCAATATTGACGGAAGTTATGTAGAAAAGTAGATTAAGGTACAGGCTTTCACGTAAAAATGAAATTATTGAGATATCTTAGCACATCTTTTTTTAATTTCAAAACGGTATTACTTAAAAAACACGCCTCGTATCACCGGTCCCACGGAAGCTCAGGTGAATGTCCCCATTACAAAAATACCAACCCCACTCCATGCACCCGTTGCTGCGGCAAGTTTAGAGCAGACTTTTGCCTGGATGACGGCCTATGCGACACCATCATCGATATGGTGTAACCAGAAACGTGATTCCTCTGACCAGGCGACTCGTCTCAATTAATCCACGGTCCGGTATCGACGATCCTGTAACCACTGCAGTCGTAACTGACGAAAACGTGGGGTCAACACGGAAACACGTAGGGGACTATTAATGCGAAGCCCCGCGTTGCACGGTGTATGCTGAGCGGTGTACTCACGAAAACTCTTGTAGCTGCACCAGTATTGTAATCTCTCGTCAGTTCTGCCGCAGGTCACAGTCTATCCTGCTTTATAGAGCGGGCAAACCTCCGTCTTCCATATAATGCGACGAGGGTGCAAATGCCGACGGTATGCGCAGTGACATTATCAGTGCTTTCCTAGTATTTTTATTAAGGAGAGTACGATTCACTTATGGACGACAGTTATCTCGTAAGGAGGAAGAGGAAATTCTACAAGAAGGTATGTTTAAAAATCTTACATAAGCCCTACGCCAACTAACGCCCGTGAAACTGTTTTACTACGGCCAATTACATCATGCGCTCTATGGAAAAAAGTGTGAAATATATCACTTGTGGAACTTTGTTGCATCCAACATTTTCGAGGCTTGAAATGCCTAGGAAATTTAGGAATGACTAAAGATAGTTACCTAATTCCCAGCACGGAATTAGCGAATGTTTTGTCACTAGCTATTAATTGTGTGCGAGAATCTTTTCTCACCAAGAATCAGAACGGGGAAATTAGCCAGCTGAGCAAAACATTTAGATGTTGGCATTCAGTTCGATTTTTCCAGCTCGGCAAATACTGGAAACAAATTGCTCCCAAGTTTTGACCCTATAGGGCAACCAGGTGCTAGCGATGTACTTGTCTACAGGTGTATGAGTCTGCGTATGACCATATGAGACATACAACTTATAGCACATATGAATAAAACTTCAGTCATGTGTGACTGTTGCTCGCCGGTTTTCACTTTCCATTGTTTTGCTTCCCGTGTTTTTTTTTTTTTTTTTTTTTTTTTTTTTTGACAGACGTGTTAATCTATTGCAAATTACTCACTCCATATGATATTGCATAAGAATGTGGTCAAAATAAAACTGGTCTGGAAAGTGTCTTCGGCATTTCATGGCAAAGTAATCTACCCAGCAAAGAGACTCTTATAAAACTACCTACAATTATTTCGAGCACCATAAAACGTAGCACAAATGAAAAGAACCTTCAGAGAAGTTCGACGATGTCGTAATGTCCGTTAACTGTGAAAGTGGAAATTAAAATGATCGTCGTTGTACGATCAACCTATTTCCGTTACAAATTGGGCTCTATTTATGAGATGAAGCCAACGTGCACACGTCCTTTTCTGCCAGTGCAGTCGTATCGGGCCATTTGGATCCTAAGTTTTCAATATCTTCAGATGAGTTGTAGTGCAGCATGTCTGAGTATGTGAACTCACAGAATACGCGCCGTTCTACATCAGAAAATCCTCATTAGTAAGTTCAACAGGCCTTGTGTTATTTGAAGATCAGTGATACGTAACTTTCGGGCCAGTTTTATTTCGGCCACTTTGTTCAAAATGGTTCAAATGGCTCTGAGCACTATCGGACTTAACATCTGTGGTCATCAGTCCCCTAGAACTTAGAACTACTGAAACCTAACCAACCTAAGGACATCACACACATCCATGCCCGAGGCAGGATTCGAACCTGCGACCGTAGCAGTCGCGCGGTTCCGGACTGAGCGCCTAGAACCGCTAGACGGCCACTTTGTGAACTATACCTCTCACTTGACACACTAGACATTTTTGCTGTCACTACGTTTACGCGAGATATAATTTGTAAAAGGCGGAAATCGAATGTCGGACGCCGACTTTCGCTGTCGTGTTTACGTGTGAGGCCTAAGTCTATTTTGCTAGTCTGATAAAACACCGGTTTTGTAGGCGTCAGTTGTTTAATAGGAATGGCGTGTACATAAATGACCTGTTCCATTTACGCCAGCACAATCAAGTGGCGTTATCAGTGCTTCCGTAACCAATAAATATTATAAAAGTAAGTGTACAGTGTGCCTGCAGCTAAAACTCAGAAACCACTCCCGGTACGATCAAGGGAGTTATATGGCATGGTAGCCCTCTATCCCCCATCCATGAGGAAGCTTCCCATTTTTACCTGAAGGGCGTGGTTTTGAAGATATAAGGGCTGGGAAGTTTGGCTCTCTAGAAATTTTTAGAACATTCCAGAACACTCGAGAGTATTCGAGAACATTCCAGAACATTCGAGAGCATTCCACAACATTCCCGAATGTGCCACAATGATCCGGTATGTCCTGGAATGTTCGGGAGTAATATGGAACATTCGGGAAGATTCCAGAATGTTTGGGAACATCCCAGATCATTGTGGAACATTTCAGAACACTCTCGAATGTTGTGGAATGTTCTGGAACATTGTGCACCATTCGAAGTCTTTCTTGTATGTTCTGGAATTCACCACTGGTGGGATTACCCGTCGAGGGTTCGAACGTCAGTTTCTTATCAGTGACGAAGAGAGGAGCCGAAAAAGCAGTGCAGTGAGTGAATGAAGACAGACAGTGAAGTGTGAGTAGTCAAAGTGATACAGTAACTGTATATAAATCGAAAATAAAGTGTGAAAAGTTTGGAAAGTGTACTTAGAGTATTTTAAAGAAGTAAAATTATCGCAGGAGACAAGACACGATAATTTCTTACTTCTTTACTACTCACTGCATTCGCTACACGGTTTGCAGACAACATGCACATATACCACTGAATGTAACTTCAGCATCATATCATTGTAAGACACAATTTAGGAGACATGACGTCATAAACAATGAGATCCGTGAAAAACCGCCGCACAGTGCATGACGTTTAAATTTGTTATTTCGTTGCTATAAATTCCATTCGCAACACATTGTGCAGACAGTATTCACATATCCCGCTGATCTATAAAATTATTTCATTGTACGACGTGTACACTGAAGCGCCAAAGAAACTGGTTATGAAGATTTAAGTGACTTTGAAGGTGGTGTTATAGTCAGCGCACAAGCGATAGGACACAGCATCTCCGGGATAGCGATGAAGTGGGGATTTTCCCGTTTGACCACGAGTGTACCGCGAATATCAGGAATCCGGTAAAACATCAAATCTCCAACATCGCTACGGCCGGAAAAAGATACTGCAAGAACGGGGCCAAAGACGACTGAAGAGAATCGTTCAACGTGACAGAAGTGCAACCCTTCCACAAACTGCTGCAGATTTCAGTGGTGGGCCATTAACAAGTGTCAGCGTGCAAACCATTCAACGAAACATCATGGATATGGGCTTCCGGAGCCGAAGGCCCACTTGTGTGCCCTTGATGACTTCAAGGCACAAAGCTTTACGCCTCACTTGGGCCCGTCAACACCGGCATTGGACTGTTGCTCACTGGAAACATGTTGCCTCGTCGGAGGAGTCTCGTTTCAAATTGTATCGAGCGGCTGGACGTGTACGGGTATGGAGACAACCTCACGAAACCATGGACCCTGCATGTCAGTAGGGCTCTGTTCAAGCTGGTGGTGGCTCTGTAATGGTGTGGGGTGTGTGCAGTTGGAGTGAAATGTGACCGCTGATAGGTCTAGATACGACTCTGACAGCTGACACGTACGTAAGCCAACTGTCTAATCACCTGCATCCGTTCAAGTCCATTGTGTATACCGACGGACTTGGCCAATTCCAGCAGGAATTCCGCACACGTCCAGAATAGCTACAGAGAAGCTCCAGGAACACTATTCTGAGTTTAAACACTTCCGCTTGCCAACAAACTCCCGAGATATGAACATTATTGAGCATATCTGGGATGCCTTGCAACTTGTTGTTCAGTAGCGATGTCCACCCCCTCGTTCTCTTACGGATTTACGGACAGTCCTGAAGGATTCATGGTGTCAGTTCCCTCCAGCACTACTTCAGACATTAGTCGAGACCATGACATGTTGTGTTGCGGCACTTCTGCGTGCTCACGGGGCCCCTACACGATGTTAAGCAGGTGTACCAGATTCTCGGGCTCTTCAGTGCAGTTCACACGCTACGTGGTATGCACAGCTGTAAATAAATACTGGGCGACGCCGAGTTTCTCTACTAGTACTTTTATTAAAGAGAGAGTACGATTCACTTATGGATGTCAGTAAACTCGTAAGGAGGAAGAGGAAACTGTACAAGAAGGTATGCTTAAAAATAGTATATAAGCCCTAGGCCAACTAACGCGCGCGAAACTGCTTTACTACAGCCAACTACGTAGATCAAGCGCGTGTGGAAAAAAAGTGCGAAGATATGACTTGTGCACTTTGTTGTACCCAACATTTTGGGTGGTTGGAATGCCTAAGAAATTTTGAAGTGAGTAAAGATAGATACCTAATTCCTGGCAGAGAATTAGTGAATATTTTGTAACTATTAATTGTGTTCGAGAACCATTCACACCAAGAAACAGAGCGGGGAAATTAGCCAGAGGTGCAAAATATTTAACTTTTAGCATTCAGTTCGATTTTTCAAACTCGGCAAATATATCAGCATTTATATATCTCATCCCATCTAAAAAAGATAGTACTAAAAGAAATGTATGACTTCCAGGTCAGTCCAATACTCTTTTCTTTCAATTCAGATAAATAATTTGTCGACATTAACAAACATTTTAAAAAGCAAGTAGTATATTTACAACGTAGTCACCACGAAAATGATGTGTTTACATGGAGGGAATACCGATTTTGAAAACTGTAATCCGCCCATTAAGCCCGCCTTTCTACAACCGAAGTTCGAGGGCTAGAAGCGGTGCTAAGAAGTCGGATTATGGAAGCCGGAATTGGGAGGCCCGTGTAAACATTTGAGGCCGCGCAGCTTCCGGCAGCCCCAGCGCAGGCGCGCGCCCTAGAACCCTTCTACGTTACGTAAGCCGCTAGCCGGCAATTAGTGTAGTCCCTTGAATACGCGGTGGGAGGAAGTCGCCCGCAGCAGGCTCGTGCGGCACCCAGAGGCGATCCGCTGAACACGTGAGTCCACCCTAGGTGGTTCTGATAGAGCGGCGGATGCCTGGATGGCGGTCCACGCTATCGGCTGCAACAATGTATGCGCAGATCGCCCCAAATTTCGTGCGACGACGCGATTCAATCCGTTGTCCGTCTGCCATACACACCGAGGTGACGAAAGTCACGGGATACCTTCTGATATCGTGTCGCACCCCCTTTTGCCCGGAGTAGCGCACCAACTCGACGTGGCATCGACTCGTCGAGTCTTTCGAAGTCCTCTGCAGAAATATTGAGCCATGCTGCCTCTGTAGCCATCCATAATTGTTAAAGTGTTGCCGGTCTAGGATTTTGTGTACGAACTAACCTCTCGATTATGTCCCATAAATTTTCGATGGGACTCATCTGGACGGCCATATCATTCGCTCGAACAATGGAAAATTGTACTGAAATGCAGGAGGATCTGCAACGAATTGACGCATGGTGCAGGGAATGGCAATTGAATCTCAATGTAGGCAAGTGTAATGTGCTGCGAATACATAGAAAGAAAGATCCTTTATCATTTAGCTACAATATAGCAGGTCAGCAACTGGAAGCAGTTAATTCCATAAATTATCTGGGAGTACGCATTAGGAGTGATTTAAAATGGAATGATCATATAAAGTTGGTCGTCGGTAAAGCAGATGCCAGATGAAAGATCATTGATACATACAGTAAAAAATAAGGGTCCTAAGATAGAATCTTGGGGGACACCACATGTTATTGGTTCCCAGTTCGATGAACCATCCATAACAGCAGAACCAACTCCAACATTAGCAGAACCAGTACTGTCAACTAAAAACCTTCAGACAGCAGACATAAGCCAGTGCCTCCATCCAATCTAAACGATTTTTTAGTGGAAACCAGAAAGAGGAGGAAGCCCACAAGAGAAACAGACATATGACCTTATTTAAGTGGGAAAAGCAGAGGAATCTACAACATGGTATATACAACATTAAAATAATCCGCCAGAATGTACAGGGCCTAACCAATAAATATCAACAATTAGATGTGTTTGTAAACGAAACTATGACTGATGTGCTTGCTATTAGTGAACACTGGTTATCTGATGCCAAATTAGATCTTTTTTAAATCTCTAAACATGGTACTGACTAATAAGTTTTGCAGATCTTCCATCAGAGGTGGGGGTGTATCAATGTATGTAAAAAGCACATTGGATTTTAATTCTGTAAATGTAAGTAAATATTTATTAGAAGGGACAACTGAATTATGTACAGCATGTGTAAAGATACCAAGTACTGAAATTTATGTTATATTTTTATATAGACTCCAAAGTGGAAACTTTGAAGTTTTCTTAACAAAGTTTTGTGACATGATAGAGAATGTTTTTATATCACACCTGAATAAGTTAGTAATTATAGGAGATTTCAGCATAAATGTATTAGCAGATATGTTACACACTAGAATATTCAAGTATACTCTGCTCAGATATAATGTAAGATACAACACTGCAACCAGGGAAACTGAAACACGCCAGTCTACAATAGAAACATGGTTGTGATCTTACATCTTTGTTGTTATAAGTGCTTTGTCAGACCATCACGCAGTAGAACTAGGTGTGAACATAAAAAAGGTTTTTACACACAGTTGCTATATAGATATATTAGGATGAATACAGACCAAAATATAACTCATTTGAATAACATGCTAAGCAATATGGATTGGAACAGTGTTCTAACAACACATTACAGTTATGGCAAATTCTCAAGAGAACTACGCTACATTCTCAACCAACCCTGCCCATTAAAAAAAAGAGAATTCAGTCACATGCTGTAACTCAAAACTGGATATCAAGTTCTGTCACTGAATCTTGAGAAAAACTAAGATGGCATGAGTATGCTATGTTAAATGACTTGAGCAATAAAAAAATTAAAAGAAGAGTTCAGAAAGTATCCGAAATACTATACAGACCTCCTAATTTCTGAAAAACAGAAATATTTTGAAAGTGTCATTCAGAACGCAAATAATATTTCCAAATCATTATGATCAGTAGTAAATAAAGAAATAGGTAAATCTGGGAAACATACAACTGAATATAAGTTGCTGATAAATGGTGCAATAGAAACTGATCAGAACAAGGTAGTAGATCTATTTGACAATTACTTTGCCTCTGTTGGCACTAGCATAAACAATCAGCTTAAAAATCACAAATACAAATTCAGAGGAAGACCAGTGTCAGGAAGTATATTTTTGACACCAACAAGTGAAGAAGAAATAATTGAAATAGTGAGTAGCTTGAAGAATTCTCATGCAGCAGGATACGATGGTCTTAGTCTGGACACTCTTAAGAAATGTATTCATAAAATTGTGTCACCTTTATCAGCAATTATCAACTTACATGCGGAAGATGGGAGTTTTCCAGATGAGTTGAAAACTGCTCGAGTTGCACATATTTTTTAAAAAAGGAAACAGAAATCTAGTAGAAAACTTGTGACCTACATCTGTTCTCCCAATAATATCCAAATTCTTTGAGAAAATAATATACATAAGAATCTGGAACTTCCTGGTAAGCAAAAAAGTGATTTCTAAGGGGCAATATGGGTTTGTTAAGGGGTCATCCACCATTGCAGCAGCATCCAACTTAATCGAAGATGTCACTCAAGCAATAGACAATAAAGTACATGTATGTGGCATCTTTCTAGACTTACAAAAAGCATTTGACTGTGTTGATATGACCATATTGCCGGACAAACTATCGAACTATGGCATTCAAGGCACAGCCCATCACATGGTTTGATCCTACTTAACAAATAGGAAGCAGTTTGTGTCTATTAGCACTACAGAGGTAGCATACAATTCAAATACCACTGACATTAATTTTGGTATTCCACAGCGGTCAGTATTAGGACCACGCCCCGCTACAGTTATCTTATATGCAGATGATACTATGTTAATATCCCAGATTTTAATGGGTGATGTGAATGCATTAAAAAAGAATACTTGGCCAAACCTCTTGGCCTGACACTTTATGCAGAGTTAAACTGGTCTGCTCATGTAAATGATATTTGCAAAAAGCAATCTACTACCATATATGCCCTAAGAAAATGGACACCTTTTTGTAACATTACCACTCTGAGGCAAATATTTTTATACACTATTTGAATCCCATGTAAGCTATGGGGATTCAGCAGTAAAGGTAATATGAAAAGTGTACTTACCCTACAGAAGAAGGCACTTAGATTTATGGGAAAGAAATGTGCCAGGGAATCCCGCAGAAATCTGTTTAAGGAATTTAAATACTAACTGTTCATAACTTGTATGTACTTAAGGTAATCATTATGGCAGTAAACAGTAACAAAAAATTAATAAAGAAATACACTATGACAACACTAGAGGTAGAGAAAGACCCCACAATATCACCTATAGAACAACACTTCATGAGAAACGCTCTCACTATGCAGGCATAAAACTACTGAATTGCCTCTATCCTAAGAGCTCCAAATTGCTCATTACAGAACTAAAAAATAAATTAAAATTATGGCTCCTAAACAGTCCTGCATATTCAATAGATGAGTTTCTAGATTTAGTACACTTGTTTGATGGAAGACCCTCTTTCTAAAAATATATGAATCTCAGATCTTAGACACTGTCACAAACTGTAAATATTTGAATCTGAGATCTGAAGACTGCTTCACAAACTGTAAATTTCTTAATCTATGTACTGCAATAGCAAATTGTTTTTATGTGTAATCCATATATGTAACATTGTTCTCTCAACTAAATACAGAAAAATTTGTGTGGATAATAATATCAGGCAATAATGTACAACTCTAGTAACTAAGGCTCCGACTTATCCAGAAGACTGGAACAAAAAAACGTTTTTGCAATCAGTTGATGACGGCTCAAAAATAAATAAATAAAAGAAAATAGATGCCTGATAGCATAATACACATCTATTTCCTATTGACATCCTTTGTTTTCTGTGAGAGATATAGGATTTGAACCATTTTGCAGCATTTCCTAGTACACCATAATATTCTAATTTACTTAAAATGTTTGTGACTTATACAGTCAAATGCCTTTGGCAGATCACAAAATATACCAGTAGCCTGTGTCTAATGCATTAAGTACATTATCACTGTATGTGGAGGTAGTCTTCTCAATACCAGAATCCTTTAGAAATATGAACTGTGACTTGGATAATATTTTATTTGTGTTCACATTGTTAAGAAGATGGCTGTTTATTATCTTTTCTAAAATTTTTGAGAATGCGGGTAGAAGTGAAACTGGATGGAAGTTTGATGGTATGTCTTTATCTCCTTTCTTATACAACAGCTTAACATCAGCATATTTCAGTTCCACAGGAAATGTTCCACTGATAAAAGACTGGTTACCTAAATAACTTAAAATGTCTCTAAACTCACAGGCACACTGTTAATCAACTTTGTTGATGTATTATCATAGCCACTGGAATTTTTTAATTTTAAGGATTTTGTGGTGTACAGTTCTTCTAATGGTGTTGTGGGGGTCATATTCATGTTAGTGTAGTTGCTTGTAGTGACTGGTCTGAGATATTCCATGGCAGGAAGTACTAAACCTGACAACCTCATCTTTTCAGTAAGAATTATGAAGTGCTTATTGAAAAGTTCAGCAACACTGCACACGTATGTTCCCTGTGTATAGTTTTTTACTTAATGCTATGTGCTCCTCTTCATTTCTGGTTCTACCACTCTCTTCCTTCACTGTATCACATACTGTCTTTATTTTTTATCTGATGTGACTATTCTTTTCTAATAACACATTTGCTTTGATGACTGTATACTATCTTCAACTGACAGGCAGAAAAGTAGTAACTGAATGGGCTAGAAAAATTGATTCAGACCTTAACATGTAAATTTGTCTTCTGACATTGTTTTCATCCTCTGGAAGTTGCACTGCATGTAAACAAGCAACTTGCTACAGTTACATGCAACACAACTTATGAGATGAAAACCTAATGTTGGAAACTGATTTCCAGTGGCTGTGGTATTCAAAATGTTGTCTTCCCTAATAAGTATTTGCCTCTATTCCTAGTTCCTAGGAACAGTGCTGGGAAAGAACAATGAGCTCCTCACAGTGAGTTATAACAGTCAATATTTAACAGTGTTCAGTTTCCTAACTCTAAACTCAAGTTTCCTTAAGTTTTATCTTTTTAAAACAATTGTGCTGCTGTATTACATTTTTATCAATTTATTTTAGTACATAATTTACTTGTGAGGAAACTGTAAATATCAGTCATTGGGTATTAATGACCATGTTATTATGTGCAGTTAACTCAGTCAACAATTGGATAGTGTTGGACAATAATGGGTGATTTTAAATGTACTTAAGCTTGCTGCTGCATAGTGTGTAAAAATCTATTTTGTGTCTACATTTCTATATTTTTTTCAATGTGGAAATCATTTCCCTTATACCTGTTCTACCTATGTGAATGACACAGTATTCTTGAAGACTGCTGAAATGTTTCAATTGTGAGTCATTACTACATTACCAAACAGCACTGCCTGTTCTAAGAACAAATTGTTTAATGCCCTGGAAAGATAAGTTATCATAAACTTCATTTAAGAGTAGAAAATTATAGGATTAAAGATGCATCTGGAAAGAAATTTGAAGGTATTGTAACAAATACTGCTTTTTTTATTGACATCAAAAATAGATTCAGTACAAGAACAGGAGAGTGAAACACATGAAACAGGAACAAAAGTGTAATTATCGGAGATTCAACTGAAAATTTTGTGGTAGACTGGAACAATTTCAGGAAAGACTGGCTTCAGCTCTCTATTACCATATAAATTTCCTTGGACTGACTGGCTGTTTTTCTTTCATTTTTTTTAAAAACATCTCTCATTTTCTTAGCTCTTTTCAGAGTTTATATTGGGGTACAGACATTGATAAAAAAGTCACACTGTCATAGTGTCACATAAACAAAACAATAAAAATGGATGACGTAATGACAATTTATGAAAATTGTAAAAAATAATTTATGTATTGCACTTCCTGACCATTCAACAAGATGACAGTTTTAATGAATGTGAACAATACATTCCTCCTCCACGTCCTGTGGGCCCTGTTATTTGTACCTTTCATGAGGTAAAATTCAACAGTTGAGAAGAGTAAGAAACAGTGAGTACACTGATGCGAGCAGTATGAATTGACAAGTGATTGAAATTTTATCTGAAGGCCACCAAAAACTATGAAACTGACACCTGTCAGCTCCATATATGTCACATCACAGAAGTTACGTCCCTCAGATGATGCTGTGATGATACACAGAAAAGTAGCGTAATGAGATCAGTTCACACACGGCAGTAATGCAGTCGGTTGACAGAATCCACCGGGAACCACACTGCTCTAGCCGCCGCCTCCTCCCAGCTCCTCTTCATACTGCTTCCTGAAGCAGTCACCGACAGGGAAGAAGTCCCAGCATCTCTGCTGGTACATGTTCCAGACATAGGTCTCCTGACCAGTATATTCTGTGTCTGGTTTGTTGATTAAGTGCATCAAAAAGAACCTGGGAAAACAAAACAAGTGTTTGGCAACTCCAACAGATAAATGTATGTCAAACTACAGATCTTAAGACATGGCTCAAATGTAAACAATGATTGACAGTTTACAAATACATCAATCAATATGCAAACATTGAAAAATTCTTTAAGAACACATCATTACTACACAAAAGTAATTCAGAATAATTCTATTTATTTTTATGCTTGGATCTACAAACACATTAAATTTTTTGAAAGAAATCATTTTCCTGCTTAAGCCTTTTTTTTTTTTTTTTTTTTTAGTTGAAATGTGTCATCATGAAACATCACATCTGCACCAATTATTTAAATTATGGGCCTAGATGATGCATGCACCATGGCAGTGAAGTATGCTGCCGACTAAGGCCATGCAGCAGCACTGATAGAGCTTGCTTCTAGCAGTGTGTCCAAAAAAATCGGGTTTTTCTTTGCACAATGAGCATTGTGTGTGACTTGTCAGCTGCACCTATGGAAAGATGATAGTTCGATGGGCAAATGTACTGTTGACAGGATATAGGAGGCTAATCTCTTGGACCTGGGATTTCTGTACTATCTTTGTACTTAATATGGTCTGTATATTTTATGAACAGCCAAATAATTGTGAATTGTACTGGCTAATCAAAAGATTTTTGTATGCAGTTTTTAACATTACTGAATAGTGTGTCTGGCTGGAATGTGGCTTTAGCTCGAACCAGCAGATGGGCAGTGGTGATGCCTTTATCTAACAGAACTGCAGAGGTTATGCTGAGAATGTTTGTACAATTACCCCACATTCGTAAAGCTAAGCTGATGTTATCATCATTTTAATGCTTCTGATGTGTAATTGTGGCAAGGTGTTCATTTCTGTAGCCAGTGATATTTTAAATGATGTGTTAAAGCTGTGGCTGGAGGAGCCTTAATTGAGCAACTGAGTAACGGTTGCTTTTTGGGGGGGGGGCTTACTGTGATAAAAGATATTTTCATGGTGTAATTTTGCTGGCATGATCTGCAGGTACAACTGTATTTTGTGGAATTGTGCAACTGATAATAGAGTTTGTTAAAGAGGCTGGAGCAGGGCTTGACTGTTAGTGACGGCTGAAGGAAGTATTCAGTAGCTCTGTACATATAAATGTGAAGTTGTGATGAAGGTTTTTAGCCTATGTATGTTGTTAAATATACTGCATGTGTAGCACAAGTTAAGTGAATCTGTAGCCCAACTGACATTACAATTTTATTGATTACATTGGTGTTAAAATTTTAATTAATCTTAATCATTGTTAATTCAACTTACATTTAACTAAACTCACTGATTTGCCAAATTAATAGAGTTAAAGTAGCTGTGATACCACATCTGGCATGAATTATTGTACAAGGTTTACAACTTTGCTTCTGCAGTTTTTTCCCCAACATTTGAGGCTTTAATGAAACAAATTGGTTACCGATGTATCATTCAAAGTATTTTCCAGGTGATAGTCTGAGGGAGCACTGTCTGGAGAATACGGCGGGTGGGGTAGTTCTTCTCATTTTATTGTTTCCAAGTACATTTTGACCTCTTTTGCAACGTGGGGTCGAGTGTTGTCATGCTGCAAAATCACTTTATCATACCTCTTGCTGTATTGTGGCCGTTTGTCTTTTAAAGCTCTGCTCAAACGCATTAACTGTGTTTGATAACGAGCACCTGTGATTGTTTCATTTGTTTTTAACACCTCATAGTACCTGGTACCACCAAATGCAGAGCATGATATTGGAGCCAAGAATATTCAGTTTGGCTGTCGACGTGGAAGCATGGCTGGGATATCCCCATGATTTTTTGCATTTAGGGTTATCGTAATGAACCCATTTCCCACCCCGGTCACAATGCAATGCAGAAATCCCTTTCGTTTTCGCATCTGAAGCAACTGTTCACAAACACACAAACGCTGTTCAATGTCTCTTGGTTTCAGCTAACACGGGACCCAAGTTCCTTCTTTCTGAATCATGCCCACAGTGTTGAGATGTTTTAAAATGGCTTGCTGTGTCACTCCCACTAATTGTGCAAATTCTTCTTGAGTTTGATGCGAGTCTTCGCTCAGCAATGCCTCCAATTCTGCATCTTCGAAAACATTGTCTCTTCAACCACTGTGCTGGTCTATGATGTTAAAATCACCATTCTTGAAGCATTGAAACCATTCACGACACATTCTTTCACTAATAGCGTCCTTACCATACGTACTTGAGAGCATCTGATGAGACTCAGCCGCTGTTTTCTTCATATTGAAACAAAACAGTAACACCTCCCGCAAATGACAGGAATTAGACTCGTAAACTGACATTTTCAATCACAAACAACTTTATGATGCAGGCACAAATCGACAAATGTTTGACTGAGGTTATGTTGACAAAGGTCCAAGCTAACTGCCTGACTTCTGTGGTCTGTTTCTTTCGATCACTACTTATTATTGTCGCCACATATTGGCAAACGGCGGAAGTAAAGTTGTACACCTTTTACTTAATTAATTGCTGGTAAGCTGATACTATTAAGGTTAAGTGTATTTTACTTAAATTGTTACAGGTATGTACAGGAAATGCACCCTAAGTTAATTATGTTTAAATGATTTTCATGATCATTCAATAATGAAATTCCATGCATGATCCATGGACAATAAGTCAAAGTCATTATTGTATTGAGTTTTTGTGTTATTCATGTTCCTTTTTTAATTCACAAAAATTTTATGAAATAAAGTATCTTCAAAAACAAGGTTGAGTTATGGCTCAAAGCAGCCTGACCATTTCCCTGTTCCACTACAGAAACAAACACATTATTTCACAGGCAGTTAGCTAATATTACCCCATTATAAAGCAGCCTGGTGGTAACAACAATAAAAAAGTTATGGGCAATAATGAATAAAGCTGCCCATAAATTTTTTATTGGTTTTCCACCCCACTGCTCAATAATGGCCAAGGAGGTTAAATTAGCTAATCATCATTAAAATAAAGTGTTTATTTTAAATAATAATGAGCTCAAGAACAAAAAAGGATTTTTTCAAGAAATCAAAGTAATTAATTTCACAACTTTGAAAATACCAATTTATAAAGAGGATAAGGTATAACTAGACACTTACATATAATTTGCTAAGTTATGTTCTTGTTGTACATGAGTGTCAAACCCATGTGGTACTTTATCAAAGTAATCTTTTCCAATACCGCAAATAAAGCAGTTTGACTCCATGTCTTCTTTTACACTTTCCAGCTGATCTCTCAGCTCACCAAAAGCATCAATGATCAAACCTGTAGCAAGAGAAAATGTATTCACAAAAAGTTCTCACTTACTTCACTGATAGCAAGAAAATTGTGTACTTCACTATCGTTTATGTAAAACATGCTGTTTCTGGGCATAAAGTGCATGTTTTCCCTTGCATAAGAGGTTTCAGTGTTCATGTAATCAGAATATTATGCTGAATTCACAGTAATGCAAGAAGTACAAAAAAGTAATCATATGAAGTACCAAAATATTTCTACAATACAAATTCACACGACTAAATCACTACTTATTAAGTGCCCTGCAAACACAGAAATGTACATTTCCTTAAATTCAGAATCTATAATAGTAAAAAAATTAATAATAGGGCATCTGTTGTCACAGCAAGGAATTACATACAAAACAGGAGATATGTACACCAAAAATTTTAAGTTTCATTGTACTAAGTTTCAGCGATTCATATCCAATAATCACATATTTGTTTTAGCCATGTACTCGTACTCAAATACTATAAACAGTCCTATTGGCAGCTTACTTTGTAAAAGACTTTATTGGGAAAGGTTATTTATAGCCTGTGGTCAATGTCTCCTACCTTCGCTATAAAGACTGCTGCTCATCATGCTATTACCCACCACACAGCTTGGCCTCAAGAAAGAAAGTCACACAATTTTAATCTGTCTTAAATGTGTACTATTATGAATTAATGTGGCTGATGGATTCAATTGTGGGTCTTGTTGAATATGCTGAATTATTACTTATTGCATTAAGGTTTTGGAACTAAGTAAAAGAAACAAGTCTGTAGGCAGAGAAATAAGCAATGTCATGTATGAAATATTGGGAAGTATTAATGATTATAAAATGTCTCAAGCAAAACTGTATTTGAGAATGTAAGTAGAATGTAACTGTAATGAAAATAATGATGATTGTGTATTAGAACAGAACAGAATGAATTTTTATTGCCACATGATGTATCACATACAATAAGTCAAATGAAACATTGGTGATTCATCAGTGAATACAGTTCTACGACTGCATAGCTGTATATAAAAGAACACACAGATATATAAAAAGAATGTGTATACGTGCGTGCACGCGTGCGCGCCTGCACACACACACACACACACACACACACACACACACACACACACAGACACAGAGAGAGAGAGAGAGAGAGAGAGAGAGAGAGAGAGAGAGACAGACAAACATGTATGTTTGTTTCTTTCTGAAAATCTTCTACATTGTATTAACATTTAGTTTTTAAGTATTTTTCAATGTGTCTGATTCTGTAGTTTATATGACAGATAGCATAAGCATATATTTCCAGACAAACATATTCACAATGTAATCATCTAACTGACCAGTAGCTAGACAGAAGACAGAAGTGTGTGAACAAAGACTTTATGGTTGTTACAGTCTTCAAAACGACAGTTAATGAAGGTACAAGCATATGGAATAGGTTCCCAGACATGTGAGTGGCTGAAGACTTCTTAAGAAATACAACCCAATACAGTGTGCTTGATGGCAAGTGTTCATCAGAGACAAGAGTACAGTCAGGAATGCCCCAGGGAAGCGTGACAGGATTGCTCTTGTTCTCTATATGAGGTCTGTTAGTAAAGTATCCAACCTTCCTTCCTACTTTTATTTATTTATTTATTTATTTTTCCAAACAGCTGATGAATTTGAATTTAGCAAACTTCCATGAGCCAACCTTGAACCTTCTTGTGCATGCATGAATTTTTTCCCACCTGTCAATAGCATCAGCTACTGGCAAGCAGCAGTTGAATGAGTTGGTGTGTAGTGCTTGTGTCAGTTTTTCATTGCAAGGGAAATGATTGAACAACTGGAGCAATACTCCTGCATCAAATTTTGCCAGAAACTGGACAACAGCCAGGTGGATACTATTCACAAGATTCAGACAGCTTTCGGTGATGATGCTACGGGCATCACACAGATTAAGGAGTGGTACAACCAGTTTCAAGACGGCTGCACATCAGTGGAGAGTGAGCCACACTCCAATCGGCCATCAACACGCTGAAATGACCAGGTAATTGCCAAGTGAATTCTGTGCTGATGAGGGACTGTCGTGTGACTATCAGAGAAATTGTGGAAGAGGTGGGCATCAACATTTTTTCGGCTCATTCCATTGTGACTGATTGTGCTGAAGCTGCTGACAGCGGAACAAAAGCTACTTCATGGTGAAGTCTCACAGGAGTCCACAGACAGACACCCCGACTTCGTGAACACCATAATCACCGCTCACAAGTTCTGGGTGTACAGGTACAACTTGGAAACCAAATCACTGTCATCACAGTGAAAGCACTCATGACCAAGACCAAAGAAGGCCTGCCAAATGTGCAGTAATGTGAAATTGACACTGACTGCTTTCTTGACTGCGCCAGTGTGGTACACCATGAGTATGCAACATAGGGTCAAACAACCACTAAAGATTATGTACTCCATCATTTACAAGATGCTGTGCAGTACAAGAGATTGGACTTTCGGTCAACAAGAAACTGGTGCCTCCATCATGACAATGCTCCACCACATTCCTCACACTTGGTTCAGAATTTTTGGTGAAAAATCAGATTCCTGTTCTTCAACAGGTTTCATACTCTCCTGGTATGGCCCCATCCAACATCTAGCTGTTTCCCAAATTCAAGAGGCTATTGAAAGGAACACAGACAAGAAAAGACATCACAGCAGAAGTGACAGCCAAGTTAAACTTCACTCTGAAACAGGCTTTTTCAGCATGCTTCCAACAACAGCAGCACCGCTGTGAGAACAGTGTGGAGTCCCAAGGGAACTACTTTGAAAGTGATTAGGTGTCCAATGCTCCGGGGAAACCAATTTGTTTTTCCAGCCAAAGGTTGGATGTTTTTGCAACAGACTTCATGGTCTGAAAGACAGGATGAGCAGCGATCAGAGACTGTTTTGCAGATGCAGCTGCAGAGTGCATGAAATGTCACTGAGTGATTGTAGGATGACATAGGATGACTTAGAATTTCTATTTTGTGAGATGAATGGCATAGAAAAATTTAAGTTAAGGAAGATGAGTGGGAAAAACAATCCTGTATTGTTTGAATAAAGTATTGGTAGAGTGATGCTTGACAAAGTGATGTCATTTAAATATTTGTGCCTAACACTGCAAAGCAAAATGAAATGGAATGAGCATGTCAGGACAGTAGTACGGAAGGAAAATACTCAACTTCAGTTTATTGGCAGAATTTTAGGAAATCCTAGCTCATCTATGAAGGAGATCGTGTATAGAAAACCAGTGTGACCCATTCTTGAGTACTATTCGAGTGTTTGGATGACATCAATGCTGTACAGAGGTGTGCTGCTACATTTGTTACTGATAGGTTCAATCAAAACACACGTATTATGGAGATGCTTTGTCAACTCAAATCAGAGTTTTTTTTTTGTTTTTTTTTTTTCTCAATATTTTTTCAATATTTTGTTGACAGGGAACCAGCAACTTTTTGAATATTTCATGAAGCATTTATTAAAAAGACTGCCAACTGTTGCAGTACATACATTTGGCAACTAGTTTCAAACCAAACTGGTTCATCATCAAGCCTGGCCTACTAAGGCTGTACTGAAAATGCCTAATCTTAAAATAAACATCAAAACGGCAATATATGCTTTATAAAATGTCCACACAATTACTGTCACAACCCCCATGTGCCTCATAGCAAGCAAGGTACAAAAATATTCAAAAGAACAAAAGAAAATAGAGAGAGAGAGAGAGAGAGAGAGAGAGAGAGAGAGAGAGACAGAGAGAGAGTGTAACATGTTGAAAGGAAAGCTGTATAATGCATGCATGAGACAAATATGTTAACATAGGGCTGGGAATTTTATGTTCAAAGAAAATGTTATGTGGGTACACACACACGCACACACACACACACACACACACACACACACACACACACACACACACACAAAAAAGGAAAAAAATACAGGTGGCATCATCGAACACAAAGACAAGTTGGTAAAATAAGGTAACAGACGACAGTGTTGCTGATTTTGGGGAAGTTAGTTGCAAGACGCAGAGAGCCATTAACAGCCTGTGAAACTACTGCTGAACAAGAATGTTCATTTATAAATAGTAGTAAAGAATGAAAAACTGTTATTCATCTAAAGGTGTGTAAAGTAACTAGTGAAGTCCACTTCCTGACAAACTAAAAGTAAACAGAGAGAAAAGTTCCCAATAGCATATGGGTACACCAATGTAATTAATTCCCATTCCACATTTCCATAATTTTCATTTTTATCTATTATGAAATTCTGTTGATATTCAGTTTGGAAGAGGCACTTCAGACTAGTTCTGCTTAGGAAACAGCTGTACTAACTGCAAACTTAGAGGCAAGCTATGCTGTCAACACAGCATCACACCATCTTTTCACCAGATAATCCCATGGAAGTTTGTGGCACTCGATTGAGGGCCTCTGTGTATGTGCAGCTCTCGACCTCCTCTTGATTCTGAAACTCATACTGAGTAGAGACCTGGAGTGCTCCTGCAGTCTCTTTCCACAACTACTCTCTGATGGCAACCACAACTTTCCATGTGCTTAATAGTGACTCAACATGAGTCTAGCTCCTATTTTTTTCACATAAAATTAACACCTTGGCATTTATGTGATCTGTACAGAATTTCATTGTATACCCAAAAATGAAATAAACAGAAGAATTTTCATAAAAAATGACTTCATCAATTGAGTGGCTCAGTGGAGTAAGAGCTCATACCAAATACAGTTAGTTTTGTGTAAAAAGGAGTTTTATAGGCATGTAAATTTTAAAGAATATCTGCTGGCATAACATTTCAAAAATAGACAATTAGTGTTCATTCAAATGTTCAAGAGGTTGTATCACTAATTTTCAAACTGATTGTTTTCATTGTCTTTTAAATCTCACACACATGAATGGACAAAAATCATGTCATGTTAGGGTTCAGTGACCGAACAGTCTCTCCAATTCTTTAATTTTATAATGCAATGAACACAAGTGATACAATGTCAGTATGTAGAATGAAAATCATAGAACAGTAGTTCTCTTAAACATCAGTTTTTAGGTTGATGCTACAATCAACATTCTCATTTTAGTTTTATAAGTGCCTTCAGTCTCCGCTTTGAGGTTTTTTTAATATAAAATTCTTATATGTAGGATGTATAATATTTATAGGGAAATATAATATCATCATATTTCGACTTTTTCACTGACCAACCAAGAGGGTATTTTGTCAGAAAGATTGCATGAAGCATGAAAGCACATTTTCATTTCTCTTTTTGGAGGCTATATCTTTCGTTCTGCAAGTAAGGCAATGAAAGAAAATTTCAAATGTACTTAACATTCATGTCCGTTAAATCGAAACTATGATGCCTACCAAATAAATTTTCTGATTATTGACAAAATTCTTTTCACCAACAGTTTATTTAGATTAGTAAAATCTTTAAAACTGCCATTGCAGATTTTTTCCTCTTCTCATCCGTGTGTTCTCAGCCCACTGCTCAGGTGACTCACTGCCTTCTCTCTTCTTACATTCTAAGAAAAATATGTATATAGTGGAATGAACATATTTGCTGGAACAATAAGCTAATTTTCGGTTTCCTCAAACAATTTGCATGTAAAACCCCAGCCAGATTAAAATCAAATTCTCATTTGGCCAATGTGGGAATCACTGTAAACTGTTCATTTTCTTTTTCTTCAGCTATTTCAAGAATGAAGGATATGATAGCTTATTTGCAAGAATCACTTTTTTAGAGGCAGAAATATATTCAATATAAATACAGAAAACTGTTATCAATTATAGGTTCTGAAATATTCATAATAGATAAGCTTAAAATCTGCTGCTACCATTAACAATTATGAAAATAACATCCCAGTGTGAAGGATTGAGGAGGTGCAATCTCAGAGTATGGAACAAGGAGACAAAGGATAATTTGTCAGGAATAATGATAAAGATAGGACAAGGAAAAGGTCAAGTGTTGTATCTTCATGAAATATGGAAATTATTCTTACCCTGAATGATAGCCAGAAGGATAACAATGACAAAAAAGAAGAATGTGATGTCAAACATGATGCGATATACTTCATAGTCATCACCATCTGGTGGCTCGATTTCATCACCGATGCCTCCTCCAGCCCGCACTCCCTTGTACAGGTGGAACACGAAACACTGCAAAAGAATAATTTTATTGAGACACACAGTCCCAAATAAAATAACAGGTGTCATCACTGGTGCCAACTAATAACATAAAGACACATTCACAGTAGCAGTTATGAAACAATACATGAGATGAGACAGAAGAATAGGCTCTACTCCACATACTGATTTACATATGCCTACTGTAAGCTTTCGACTAATTTCATTCTATGTAATACTGTGCAAAATACCAATGTCTATACTGAAAAGTGTCACGTAAGAAAATTGGTGGTTGCTGAGCACTGCCTCATGAATAAACATAACAGTATCTTTGATGAAACCGTATCTTGTCCCACGTGTCAACCTGCTGGGAACCACAGCGTGCAACAGTAACTTCAACTGGGTCAGTGAGTATAGTCTTAGTGATGCACGGGAGTGGGCTGTTAATATAAACACAGAAAGCTACAACCAGTCATTTTGTGGAAAATTTGCTTGTTCCCATAAACTAGTTTTCAAACATTTTCAGGCTGATCTTCATGTGGGGCACATGGAAGTTACTTTGAAATTTCAGATTTTTAGTATACTGTGATGTGTTGAGAATAACAAGGATATTTTACACAAATTATATATGCAGCCTAGCTGAACTGCACTTGTAAATGAACCTCAGAAACTACATTAACAGACATAAAATATATACTTACCGTTAACATGTCGTGGCATTTCTTATCAACTTCTTCATCCTCCTCTTGTACATAAAACTTTCTGAAGAAATTAAAGGCAATAACAGTATAGATGTACACAACGATTGTCAGCAACATCACCGTCAGTACAAGCTGAAACAGAGAGAAAAATGAAAACATTAACATTACACATCAAACACACACACACACACACACACACACACACACACACACTCTGTGTGTGCTCAAATACTTCATTGGGTTTATATGTTTTCATTTCCTACACTAAAAAAATAGTGACGTTTTCAAACCAACATTTGGGTTGATGACAGTGTTATCTTTTTGCTTATTGGTATATCTTATGCATTTTGCTTTTATTGTAAAAAAGTATCACCGATTACTCAGTAATACAGCATAATAGTTAACAGCTCATTGTAGGTTTTTATTTACAGCCCGCTGTTTCCATTTGTGAACTTTACTGATGATGAAAAAGCTTGTTTGATGCCTTATTTTGCACAGAAATTTTTATCAACACATATGTTTTGCTGCAATTGCATGTACATATACAAATAAACCCAGAGAATTATTTTATGTGTAACTGATGGTGAGATAAGTTTTAATAACAATGAGAAAAAAATGTTAGTTATAATTTTGGTGAAAAACTCTGCTAGAGTTACAAAACTTCTTTCTACTTCCAAGTAACCCTTATTCTCTTGTATTTCAGTTTTCCTTTATTCATGTTACAATAAAAGCCATAATGATCTTATACATATTCAAAAAGTGTTTGTATTTCTTTAGATTTCCAAGTAACATTACTCAAGGAAATTGTTGCAAAAATTTTGTTAAGATTCACTACAAAATTTTTGACATATCCTATACTATTAACTGAAACTTCAGTACTGGACATAAATAACAGTAGCCTTATTGCATTCAGTTGAATTATGCCTGACTCGTGTATAACGAATTTCAATGATTGTCTCTCTCATATCTGTCCTTAAGTCAACAATGTCTTAATTTACTAACAAAGTAAACTGTCTTTGAACCTTACACAAATACCAGTTGTGATGCAAGGTATAAATTAGCAGTAAGTGACTACACAGTACCTGTTTTCCATTGTGTGTTACTGACTGCAATATCGTACGTAGCGTCTTGAAACCCACAGCTACATCTAACAGATGTGCCGCAAAGAAGAAACGGTTGAAGTTGCCCAGTATTGAAAATGTGAAGTACCACAAGCTGTACAGGAATGACTGAAAATGGAAATTTGTATTAATGCTGGCATAAACGTACACAGTTCAGGTTAAATGTGTTGGCACATCAAGAAAATCAAGACACTTCCAGACAGAGCTAAGCACAGGTGCTCATCTTATGTACGACATGTCAAGTTGTGGATACAAAAATTGAATGGAATTCATTGTTTCTTACCTATTTCTTTTTAAAAGACTAGAGCTTAAGTATAATGTGTAACAATGAAAACAATCAATTATTAACAAAATTAATTAATTGGATAGATAAAAAATCTACTCCACAAGTGGCAGCAGAACACACACATAAAAGGCGGTTGTTATTGGAAAGCTTTTGGAGCCAGTGGCTTCTTTGTAACGCAAAAGGGTTGAAGGGGAAGAAAGAGGGGTGAAGGAAAAGGACTCAAGAGGTCTAGGAAAAGGTGTAGACTTTGGGGAAGTCACCCAGAACTGCGGGTCAGGGGAGACTTACCATAAGGGATGAGAAGCAAAGACAGAATCAGTCAAACAGTCAGTCTTTCCTTCTCATCCCATACAGTAAGTCTCCCTTGACCCGCGGTTCTGTGTGACTTTCCCAAAATCTACCCTTTTTCCTACACCTCTCCAATCCTTTTTCTTCACCCCTCTTCCTTCCTGGTCAACGCTTCTGCCTGAAAAAGGAGCCATTGGCTTCGAAAGCTTTCCAATTACAACAGTCTTTTATGTGGGAGTTCTGCCACTGCTTGATGAGTAGATTTTTTTTATCTATTATAAGAATACCTATATGGTCATAAATATAAAGAGAGGCTAACTGGCCACTTCTTCAGCTGTTTTAGCAATGAGTGGTTAAAGATATCAGTTTTTTTGACCATAAGATAATTGATCAAGTGTGGAGGACACATGTATTGGAAGATGAAGGCCTTTCAAATGCATACAGAGAAGGACACAATGAATATTCACGAGGTTATTCAACTCATAAGTGTTTGTCATTTAATTACTGGAAAATTTGAATTATTTGATGTTCATAGTATAATACCAATTAGCTCACAAAAATCTACTTTATAATTTCAACAACAGGAATACTCTGCAGTTCTCCATACACTGTTCCCAAATGGGTCGAGAAGGAAAGTTTTGATTAATTTGTATTCACGTAGAGGTATACAAGCAGTCATTGTTCTTGTGTTTTTGATATCTGAACTGAACATAATTATGACATTACAATCCTGCAGGGAGGAACAGTTCATTTTGTGTTAGGTAGTAAATCATCTTTTTCTATGAAGGTGCAATGCACATGCAGCTGCATACTTTAGCACTTGGCACATAGCTTTTCTATCTTGAAAACTGAATTTAATGTACAATAGTGAAGGACACTTTTTGGTCCAAGTCGGCTGTGAAAAGCTGTAGGAGTTGAAACTATGGCCAGTAATTACTTTCAGAGAACAAAATTCTTAGAACTGCCTACAGGTACTTATAAAAGTACAATAAATTATCCAGCCTTTTGGAAGTATTAGTCACTTCCTTTGGGAGGAAAGAGGGACACACTGAGATGGTTCGAAAGGAGGGGCAGGTCACTCAGAGCTCACGGTGGGACATGATGCCCTGGAGTGCCTGAGGGGGTAAGGCATGACACTGTCCACTACATCAAAATGACCAATGGTCTCCCCATGGTCTGCAGAACACGATGTTTGGCTCAAGATTGTCTTAAAATTGTGAACGCAGAGTTCGACAGTATGATTTGTGTAGCTGTAATGCAGCCTTCCAACAGTCCCTGGTCCTCACCACTACATTTGGTCCCAAAGAAGGGTGGTGCATCGCCCTGAATGCCGTAACAATACCAGACAAATGTCCAGTGATGTTGTTACATGACTATAATTATGCATTGAGTGGTGCAGCTATTTTTAGTGTCCTAGACTGTACAAAAGTGCACATACAGATTCTTGCAGCTGAACAAGACATTCCCAGGATGGCAATCATCACTCCTTTCAGCTTGTTTGACAGCAAATTCATGAAATTTGGACTCAGGAATGCTGCTCAAACATAACAACACTTCATTGACTCAGTGCTGTAGGGGCTTATTTCTTCTTTTGTTTACCTGGACCATATCTTAGTTTTTTTGGTCACTAGCAGGGAAACATTGGCAGCTTTTAGCAGAAGTGTTCAAGAGGTTAGAACACCACAGCATCATCCTAAACACTGTTAAATGTATCTTTGGCCAGACCCAAGTGGATTTCCTGGGGCACAGGCATGATTGCTACCATTACGAGGGAGGGTGTAAGCCATCTTATGGATTTCATAGTCACATACCGTCAAGGAATTGCATTGATTTCTTGGAATGTTAAATTTTTATCACCATCGCTTGTCACACTCTGCTAAGTTACAGGAGCCATTAGTTGCAGCACTCACTGCTCCAAGGAACAAGGGTAACTTGCCTATAGCATGGACTGATAGCATGTGTGTGGCATTTGAGGCAACCAAAAAGAGCACTGCAGGTGCTGCACTACTGGGAAACCTTGAGCCAACTGCACCTTTGGCACTAGTAGTTGATACTAGCCAGATGGCGATTGTCCATATGCCAGAGAACTTCTGGCCATTTATGAGTCTGTCAAATACTTCAGGTCCCATCTAGAAGCTTGCGACTTTATTATCTAGCCGACCACAAACTACTGACTTATGCCTTTCACCAGAATAATGCAAACTGTTCATCTAGGCAACACAATCAACTAATGTTCACCCTGTAGTTCAGTACAGATGCCTGGTAAATCTCCAGCACTGACAATGCGGTAGCTGATTGCTTGTCTCAGGTCAGAAGCATTACTAACACAATTATGCTAAACTTGCTGCCGCTCAACAATCAGATCAACAACTACAAGGACTTGTATCAACAGGCACATAGTATTCAATTGATGACTCATCTAGTGACAGATCATTATATTTGGTTCAGCATACAGAAAGATTGCCATGAATGGGTGTTGATGTAAATGCCAATGCAATAAGACTATGCCACCACATGCGAGGTACTGATAGGAAACTTTCCAATCAAGATAACCTGTTTCAATCACGTACATATTGATGTCACTGCTCCATTGCAGCCATCCAGCAGCCGACGTTACATAGGTACAATGACAGATAGTCACACGTGCTGGCCTAAAGCTGCACCAGTGGACAGCATTACAGCAGAAACCCTGGCTTTCATTTTCATATCATTTTGGGTGTTACATTTTGGTTGTCTTTTACACATCACAACAGACGAGGTGATGACAATTTGAATCCAACTCTTTTGGTCAACTGGTGAAGTTTTGCAGCATAACACACCACAAAATCATGAACTATCATGAGGCCAGTAACAGTCAGATATTGAAGCTTCCACAAGAATTAGTGGAATCCAACACTCTGTTATAAGCAAGGGATGATCAAACAGAATTCCTATGCCAACTGTGAGAGTACATGGCCTGAATCCACACCCACCAGCCTCACTGACATGGTACAGCTATGACCTTTGTGCACCGAGACTTAAAAACCTGTTCACACATCATATTATGCACAGAAGGCATCAAACTTTTGTTGCAGCTGACATACTCAGGAACCTACAATTTAGTCGCAAGGGGGAGACAAGACAATTGCCATTTAAATTAACGGAAAAGCGACTACTGTTTCTATAAATAGGGGTTAAATCACCTATGTCTTCCAAAAAGCAACAATGCCAGAGCTTCCAGGGCTACAGCTTTGCTCGACAACTGCTCATCACTGACTCCACACCCAATGGTGCAGATTACAACATCAATGGACTGTCAACACATCCTTCGAGATCCACTCGCGTTGTCCACTTTCCAGCTTGCTGTTTGGAATAATGTTCCGCTTCCAGCGTGGGGGCTGATTTTGTGACATCATGCAGTTATAAAGTGTTGTATCACATGTGGCATGTGTGTGTTTATAAACACTGCGCCATCAAACATTTCATGCCAGACACCAGAGGCGCTTTTTATATATTAGGTTCATTCAAACAAAACCTGGTCAGTGCGTCTACCTTCACCTTACAGATAAGATGACACCACGAAACTGCAGGTATGGTGGCGCCATCTACTGGTAGACAGACTGACGCGTAGGCACCATCTGATGCTTCACGAGTTTTCGTCCTCTACCGAACATGCAGGCGAGTAAGCAGGAACAATGATAAGTGATTCAATTTTTGACGGTGGAGGGAGTTGGCAGCCATGAAATATATCGATAGTGAGTACAATCTGGGTCGTTCAATTGTTGTGGAATGGCGCAAATGATTCCTTGAGGGGTGCGAGTCACTGGAAGACAATGCTCGTCCTGGACCAGCTCATCATGTCAACACACTGGAAATGGTTGTGGAAGTGAATGTTTTAGTCCTGGGAAACTACAGAATCACCCTGGACCTATAAAATAAGCTATCTCGGACATTGTTCGCAACGGATGTTGATGTGTGTGACTGGGTCCAGGCCTGGATCCAACAGCAGCCTAACAGCTTCTTCAAGGACGGAATCGACTGGCTTGTGTTGCAATGGGATAACTGTGGCAACAATTTGGTGACTATTTTTGAGTATGTGTACTGTAAATCAATACATTTTTGAGTTAATAAAATCATTACCATTACTTTGCACTAGTAAAACACACACACACACACACACACACACACACACACACAAACACACAAACACACACACACACACACTGATTACGCTTTTTATATTTCGTGGCCTACATGCCTGTAATTAGATTGTGCATAGTTATAAGATAACTCTGATGTTTTGTTCTCTGCATGTTATGTAATTTTGAACTGCAAGTGCGCAACAGTTGAACAGGCCAATTTATTTTCTGTGTCTGCTGTGACTGTGATCAATAAAGCTACCATTAACTGTTCAAGGGAGTTTTCGTGTAGTGTGGTTCCATCATATCAAGTTCGTGCAGGTTCCAATAGTTGAATGACAGTCTGCACAGTTTGTACCGACAGACTACCTTTCCTGCCCTTCAGCTCTTACAACTGCAGTCTCTTTTCTGAACAGATTGTATATTAACATTTTGCTCCCTTTAGTTAATCCCTACTTCTTTTAGATTTTCAATTCCAGTCGATAAATAATGGGAAGTCTGGAATGGAATAACAATATAAATTAGGTTATATTACTACTTACCACATAGAGGAGACCATGAGCAGTGAACAGACCCGTTTACAAGTAGACTGTTGATGTTTTTTAGCTACTGGAGAAAATCTTTTGTCATATAAATATGTCTGAGTGTTTCTTCATTTGAGAAGGATGTTGTTCAAAAGCTAACAAACATCCTACAGTCAATTTGTAAATGAGCTTGTCCACTGCTCTATGCCACCTCTGCATGGTAAGTAGCAATCTATCTTAATTCATGTTGTTATTTCAGTCAACACTGTCAAAAGCTTTTTCTAGACCTGCAAATATTATAAATGTATGTTTATATTATTGAGATGCCGAGTCACAGACAGGCAAAACAAAAAGACTGCTAAACATATGAGCTTTTGGGCAAAAGGCCTTTTTCTTAAGTAAACAACACACACACATTCATGCGAACACAACTCACACACTTGAGCACTGCCTCTGGCCACCTCATTGGCTGAAGACAGTGGTTATGTGTGTGTGTGTGTGTGTGTGTGTGTGTGTGTGTGGTTTGGCCAAAACTTCATGTTTAGCATTCTTTTTGTTGAGCCTGTCTGCAACTACACATCTCCTCTATATGGTAAGTAGAAATCCATCCTTTTCGTAATATTGTCATTATTCCATCCTGGATCTCCCATTGTTTGATAAATGTACGTTTCTCTCTCTTCAGGCTGTCTTCTAAGATACTTTGTAGTCAGTATTGGCTTGTGTGCTCCTAAATTTCCTCATAACCCCCAGTGATTTTCCGTGACGTGACATTCTAAAAGTCTTCCCAATCTTCTGTAAGTAATTTGTGTTAATATTTTGCAACAATGACTTATCAAACTGATGGTAATATTCACACCTGTTACATTTGCCTTACAACTGAAATTATTTCGTTTTTCCTGAAATCTGAACATATTTGATCTGTCTTATGTATCTTGGGTACAAATGGAATGGTTTTATCATGGTTGGTTCACCGAAAGATCTTAGTAATTTGGAGGAAATATCATCTACTGCAGGTGCCATGTTTCAGTTTACATTTGTATATACATCTTCATATACATCACGGAATGCCAGATTTATTACAATATTTTTATGTATGGATTAATGCTTCAGCTATATTAAAGATATTGCTTTATTTGCATTAATTCCAGCACCACATACCATTTTCAGGCACCTCTATGATAACCAGGTAACTGCCATAATACACGTTGTTAGTGGGCACAATCAAACAGATGCCTGCAGTGATGTATTTCTTCCTTCCTGCTTATGACCTTGACTGTGCCAGCACATCAACATCACGTTAGTTGATCTGTTGGCACTGTAAATACCATACACAGAGAGGAAGGGATACATCATCATGGACGTCAATCTGATTGTGCATCCTATTGAGGTGTTCTATGGTTCTTAGCCTGTTAGCTGCATGATTGTCCAGTTTACCATAAACGGACCTTAAGAAGATGCACTGTAATGCTGAAATTGGTGGAAAATTAGGCAAGAACTTTAAATACAGCTGAAGGATTCAGCCATACATAAAGTCAAGTTTCTGCTTAGGTCTTTTAGTGCTCTGTCAAATTCTTCTCACAGCTCACGTCTACCATCTCATCTTCATCTACTTCCTTTTTCTTTCACTTTCACTTCCCTATGAACACTCAAATACAAGGTTAAAAATTGTAAAATTAGAGAGATTTGGGAACTTATAACAGTGTGCATGAGATCATTATTCTGGTGCAGTAGTCATGACGAGAACAAGAGGGGAAAATGCTGTGACCATATGGTGGATTTATAATGTGAATGTAGTTGTAGAATTTTTCTGAAACCATGTGCTATACTGCCAATGTCCATTGGAACATAATTCAAATTACCAAAACCAGTACTTACATTATCTGTTATTGTTACACCTGATTTCCAAATCTGGTACCTCCAATCAATATTTGCAATGCTGGAAAAAATACACAATGGATTAACAAAATTCTGAAAATCTCCGTATTTACATATTTTTAAAGGGAAAGAAACCAAATATACATCTTCATAGGCCTGCTACAATAGTTCATTTTCAGTTTCAGCACTTCCTTAAATGTGCTGTCATTAGACATGCACTACACATGAATCTATTCTATTAGCTAGTGCTATGAGATTAAAACTGCAATCTCAACCATACTGCATCTTTCATTCTACAGTAGAAAGTACTCTGTAATGACACTTCCTGTAGTTAAAACTGAATGACATTCATAACGACATTCTGATATTGAATACAATATTATGTTGAGTAGGAACTGCAAGATAGAAGTACCAAAATGGAAAAAAAAACTTGAATTGCATTGGAAGATTCCTCACATGGCAGACAGTAAAATTTAATGATGCTGAGCTGAGTCCTGATCTGACACAAGTCAAAAAATTTCATTGCCACTCAATATTATTCATCCTCACCACTAACACTACCTCACTACTAGTAGTAGTAACAACACCACAGTTACCATTAACCATGATGACAACAAGAATAACAATCTGTAAGGATTTGCAAATCACTCTGCTTGTTCCCACATAAGATTTGACTGCATAAGCATTTTGCACCCTTTTTGGCAAACTACTGTCATTCAGATAACTATTTTCATTCCCTACAAGTATTTTACACTAAAGTGAGCCTTCTCCTTATCTGATAAATATTTGCTCATTAATGACAGTAAGTTGCAATGTACATTTCTGAATCCACTGTAGCTTGAGCATTCAAATGAACATTCTGTTTTCTCATTCTCCTTTCCTACAGTTCCAACAACAGTATGACATGGCATGCATCCAACCAACAGCATTTGTTGAATTTTTCTGACATACAACTGATTTTCCATAAGACAGAATACATTTTAAGTACACTACTCCAAATTTACGTTTTTGGTTTTGTATCAAAAGATTATCTTTTTATTTTGTACACAATGAACACCCTTGTGAAGATAATATAATTAGGTCTTAGTTGCAGTGGAGATACACTAAAATGAGGAATGCCACAACTAAAGAAACACTTACAAGTTGATGAAGCCAGATCCTCCTTCCTCTTCCTGTGCACTGAAAGATGTCTTCTCCATTCCTAGTAAATTACTGATGGAATCAAAATCATATGTCTCACTGTACTTTTGACGGACCTTTTTCTTCACAAATTTATCCCAGTAATTAACTGGGAATGACCTGAAAAAATTAAAAATTTGCAGTCACAGGACTATGTTGTAAAGTAGTAAAACAGATGAAGTTAAGTCATCCCAATAAAACATGTAGAGAGAGAAAAAACGTCAACAGCCAAATTCCTGCAACATATAGTGTTCTCTGCAGCTTATAAGGCCTTATATTAGGCATTTTTTCATGAAAGAGTGATCAATGTTACCACTATCATATTGTTATGTATGTGATATGTTTTTGAATGTTTGCTGCTCCGTGTATGACACTATTATATATAGAATAATGTACTGAATATTGTTACCTCAGAAGCCAAAGAAATAATCCTCTCAAGTGAGTCAATAGAATGTGAATAACGCAATTAATTATCAGCATTGCCCAACCAACTGATGTTCAACACAATTGAGAATTTTTTGAGCAGTAATACTGGATCAGTGATTATATATGAGCTTTGCAATTAACTCAGGGACTGGGTGATGCTCCGTACTAAAGACAAAACTGGAGGGGCATGTCATCAGTAAAACTGTAGTAGCTACTTGTCCTTAAAACAGAGCCTCAGTTGTCATCATAAGGGTGAATATTCCTACCAATGAAAGATCCTGGGTCTTGTGTGGCAGTCAGACATGCTGCTTAGCTACTAAGGCAAGCTCATGACCATGATGACACACAAAAGTGAATGTGCCCAACAAGCACCTCGTAATATCAATATGACAGAGACCCTATGAGAAGGAGGGAATTGCCTTGTATCAGCAAAAACAAGGTTTAAATGTTTTGGTTGTTCTGTCATGATAACGACTTGCAGGTGGGCAAGCACAGATATAATAGTCAGAACTTGGAGATAGGAGGCTCATAAATTGCTGAAAGACTATAACTGCTTCAAAATCTTTTAATGGTAAGGTACAATTGCGGGTACCTTAGGGATTGGTAAAGTATGACAATTGATAATAAAAGAGTGGTAAATGCTGTGTAGCTTGCTCTTCCTGACTTGTAGGCTGCAATGTGAAATAATGATGTAAAAACACCTGAACTTTTTCAACTTGTCGAGTCCTGAGTGTTGTGACTACAGAACTGTAGTGGCCTAATGGTACCAGCTGCCTACAGTATGCAATGTGTTTTATGTCTGTGGTACAAAAGTGGCTCAAGAAATGTGTTGTGTATTAACTGAAATAGCTTAGCAGAGATGGGCAATCTGAAAACTGCTGCTGCTAGTAGGTGTAGTATTCTGTGCATAAAAGTGAAGAAGAACATATGTTTAAGTTTCCTGTATTATTTTTATGCAAAGTGGGGCCTTTTTTGCAGAAACACACAAAAACTCTATGATACATAAGTAAAAATCAACTGTATGGTCATACTACCGACTTACTTAGACAAGGCAGAAGATTATTAACATTATTGGGCAGGAAACTTAAAATGGTGAAGTAGGGTCATGAGAGGTACTACAATGACTTTATATAGATAAAGAACGTGTAAAAGGACAAATTTGAAATCCACTTGACTGGAAAGATTGATAATTACTTAAATAATAAGTTTGAGATATTTTGTGAACGAAACTGTCTAGATTGCTTGAAAGGAGGATATAAGATGAACATCAACAAAAGCAAAACAAGGATAATGGAATGTAGTCTAATTAAGTCGGGTGATGCTGAGGGAATTAGATTAGGAAATGAGGCACTTAAAGTAGTAAAGGAGTTTTGCTATTTGGGGAGCAAAATAACTGATGATGGTCGAAGTAGAGAGGATATAAAATGTAGGCTGGCAATGGCAAGGAAAGCGTTTCTGAAGAAGAGAAATTTGTTAACATCCAGTATAGATTTAAGTGTCAGGAAGTCATTTCTGAAAGTATTCGTATGGAGTGTAGCCATGTATGGAAGTGAAACATGGACGATAAGTAGTTTGGACAAGAAGAGAATAGAAGCTTTCGAAATGTGGTGCTACAGAAGAATGCTGAAGATTAGATGGGTAGATCACATAACTAATGAGGAAGTATTGAATAGGATTGGGGAGAAGAGAAGTTTGTGGCACAACTTGACCAGAAGAAGGGATCGGTTGGTAGGACATGTTCTGAGGCATCAAGGGATCACCAATTTAGTATTGGAGGGCAGCGTGGAGTGTAAAAATCGTAGAGGGAGACCAAGAGATGAATACACTAAGCAGATTCAGAAGGATGTAGGTTGCAGTAGGTACTGGGAGATGAAAAAGCTTGCACAGGATAGAGTAGCATGGAGAGCTGCATCAAACCAGTCTCAGAACTGAAGACCACAACAACAACAACATCTTTAAATGTTGTTTTGGCTACTACCATTATCAGATCTGTATTTAGGTTTAAAGCAACACAAGTATGAGAAGAATTTGTTATTTATTATCAGGCTAAAAAAGTTGAAGCCAACGGCCTTGCTGCAGTGGTAACATTGGTTCCCATCAGATCACCGAAGTTAAGTGCTGTCAGGCTGGGCTAGCACTTCGATGGATGACTATCCGGCCTGCTGAGTGCTGTTGGTAAGTGGGGTGCACTCAGCCCTTGTGAGGCAAACTGAGGAGCTACTTGATTGAGAAGTAGTAGCTCCGGTCTCGGACATTGACATAGGGCCGGGAGAGCAGTGTGCTGACCACATGCCCCTCCATATCCGCCTTCACTGACTCCTATGAGCTGAGGATGACATGGTGGCTGGTCAGTACTGTTGGGCCTTCATGGCCTGTTTGGGAGGAGTTTAGTTTAGTTTTTAAAAAAGTGGAAAAATGAAAAAAGGTAAAACAATCAAAAAAGTTCACTCACAAAAACTTAGAAGTTGCACATTTAAGTTCAGAGTACACATCAACAAACCCTGTGCCTATGAGGGGCATCAACTGTGAACATGACTCAAAATATTTCAAACCAAGTGAGGTGGCACAGTGGTTAGTACACTGGACTCGCACTCGGGAGGACGACGATTCAATCCTGTGTCTGGCCATCCTGATGTAGGTTTTCTGTGATTCCCCTAAATTGCTTCAGGCCAATGCTGGGATGGTTCCTTTGATAGGGCATGGCCGATTTCCTTCCCGGTGAGACTGATGACCTTGCTGTTTGGTCTCTTCCTCTCAATTCAACTCCCCTCAAAATATTTCAAAGCTGTAAGTGCTAGTTTAATTCCATTTGTGATAATTTATTTTAATTTCACATTACAAAAGAATTATAGTTACTTTGGGTTTTAGTTTTATTAGTGGTGCAATACATCAACCTAAAACAATGGTTGTGCATCATACTGTGATAAGCAGATGTAGCTACTTGACTTGCAAATTGTTTTTCCATGTCCGTAACTGTTTTCACAAACTGGCAGTTAGGAATTTTATATGTCTATATTATTATGTACAACATCTACATGTCTGTTTGACTTTAAATGCATTTTATCCCTTTCAGTCACCCTGTCCTATATCTAGGACGATACGGATTCTGTTGACTGCATTTTATCCCTTTCAGTCACCCTGTCCTATATCTAGGACGATACGGATTCTGTTGATTTTAATGTGTATAATTTCAAAAGGGGTGAGATATCAGTCACAACTTCCTATTTATAAGACGACTAAACAGTTTCCTACAGGTCCTGCACTCTAGCGCTAATCCATAGAACTATTAGCAGCATTCTAAACCAACGATATAGCATGGAGATCAAAGAGTACTGACCCATGAAAGTAAATTATATATTTTTTAATTCGTATTACTTTTGGATGTCCCCATATATTATTTATTTAAATTATAATAAACCATTTTAATATTAAAAACATTAAACAGACTTTCGGTTTGAAATAAACTTGTGAGAGCTTTCCGAAGTAACGTGATAGATATAGGACACTGTGACTAGCTGGCAGCAATAGAATAAAGAAGTGGCCATTTCGTTGCAAGGTTATGTTGACATTGTGGTGAACGTTTGTGGCATTCTAATATCAATACTTACTATTACATCTACATAAAATGGATGACAATTCTTTTCTGTCGTGTTTAATGGACAATGTAAATCCTGCGATAAGTGATATTTTAGAAAAAGGAGATCTTTCAGAGATAGAGGATTTATGTGATGATGAAAACATCGATATTGAGAATTTTGGTGAGTAGCCGATTCTTATCTATCTTTTGACTTAACTATTATCATGCATAGTATGTTATTCTAAACCTTGTAGTAATGATACAGTAATAATCTAGTTATAAGGCTGGGCAGTTCTCTTGTCCTACTATAGAGACTTACAACCTTCGTTTCTTTTCTCCCTTTGTTTTAGAGGATGAAGAGACAGAAGGCGCAGCCTTAGATGGTACTTGTCCAGTCATTACTACTTCAAACAATAATGATGTCGAATGTGAAGTTACCCCACAACTGCAAATGAGGCTGGTAGAACTGACGTTGTAGAAGATCTGGGTGAAGATGATGGAGAAGAAATTACATTTACGTGTCCAACGTTAAAAGAATTCCAAATACAATATTTTAAAAACATGAATTTGACCGAGAAAATGAATGTGAAACGGTTGGGAGGAGAATATGATTCAGCTGTTAGAAACCACTTTGCGCAGCAAGGAGAAAATGAAGTACCTGTGACATTGAATCCTCTTGAAATTTTTCATCAGTACATACCAGATGACCTAATTGTGCAGATGGTGTATTGTACAAATTATTATGCAGTGCACAATAATGTTGCCAACTTTGCTCTGACAACAGTACATGAGATGAAGATTTTTCTAGGGATCCATTTAGCTATGGGTAATCTAGGGTATCCAAGAGTACGCGTGTATTGGGAGCCATGATTCCAGATTCCTCTCATAGCTGATTCTGGGATTTCACTCAACAGATTTTTTAAATTAAGAATGTGCTTTCATGGTGTAAGAGATGAGGAAAAGCCAAACAACAAGGACAGGCTCTGGAAAGTTCGTCCTATCTACAACACCATCCGAAAAAGATGCAGTGAACAAGAAATTGAACCTAAACTAAGTATTGATGAACAAATGGTTCCATTCAAAGGTTCACTAGACGTAAACCAATAAATACGCAATAAACCGACAAAACGGGGTGTAAAGATTTTTATTTTATATGGTGAGAGTGGAACCTTGTTCGACTTTATTATATATGAAGGCTCTACCACTCCAATAAAGCCAGAATATTCACTGTTTGGGCTTGGGGCAGCAATAGTAATGCAATTATCAGAGAGAATAAATACACCATTTTGTCAGGTATATTTTGACAATTTCTTTAGTACTTATTCGCTTTTTCAGTGTTTGTTGAAGAAAAATATTTATGCTGTAGGGACTATTCGAACTGATAGGTTTATGAAATCTCCATTTAAATCTGATTCTGAAATGAAGAAATTGCCCCGAGGATCAGTGGATGAAGTTTTTAGCATGGATGGTGTTATACTAACCAAATGGTTTGACAACTCATGCGTCACCTTAGGATCAAACTTTATTGGAAAAGGTAGTGCTGACACATGTCGTCATCGGGACAAGAGACAATTAAAGTATATAGACGTTCCCAGGCCTGAATGTGTTCAACTGTACAATGCCAGCATGGGAGGAGTTGACAAACTAGATTTCCTCTTGTCACTGTACAGAACATTCATTAGATCCAAGAAGTGGACTCTAAGAATGTTCACTCATGGATTGGATCTAGCGGTAACTAATTCATGGTCAGAATATAAGGAGGAGGCTGCCAGCCAACAAGTTACAAAGAAAGACACCATGGATCTTATCCATTTCAGACAGTATGTCGCTGAAGCCCTCATAATTGGAGGTAAAACCCCTGCCAAGAAGAGAGGAAGGCCATCCAGTGATGAGGCGTCGCCTTCTGGGCCACTGCATCACAAACAGATTGCAGCTATCAAGCCAGTGATGGATGTACGGTATGACCAAATGAACCACCTACCGGAAGTGAGCACAAAAAATACCCAAGATAGGTGTAAGAATGAGGGCTGCAAAGGGAAAACTTATTTTTTGTGTTCGAAGTGCAATATACATTTGTGCATATCCAAAAACAGAAACTGTTTTACACAATTTCACACTAAATAATATTATTCTGTTTGTTTACATATATATACGTACTTTTTTTACTAATAAACAAAATTACATAATTTTATGTAATTTCTACCTATAGATATTGTGTACATATTGTTACTATCCCTAACAAAAGGTCCAAGAAGTGGAATCTAAGAATGTTCACTCATGGATTGGATCTAGCAGTAACTAATTCATGGTCAGAGTATAAGAAGGAGGCAACAGAAAGAAAAACACCAGTCACCAAGTCCTATATAAAGGACGATCCAGATCCAGCTTCCGGATTATCCAAATTAGGAAATTTTGTATTCAAAATTAACAAAAGTATGCCAAATTTCAAATATGTAATGTTATTCATAGGAACAGAACACCTATGACTTTTTGATAATATCTATATTATATATTAAACTTCAGACTTGACACAGCTCAATTTTTCAACATAATAAAGTGTAATGCCAACACTCCTCAAGGGTATGCAATAACAGAAATAACCAAGGGAAATTTAATAAAAAGTACTTCTATCTCTAGCTGGACAAGTTCGACAAAATGTAGAACTTAATATTAATTCAACTCGCAGGAAAGAGAATGAAATTATATTGAGGCAAGTTTGTGCAGTGTTCTGAAAGAAAGCTGTTATAAAGTCAGGAGATTAGTTTAAAAATAGGACACAAAGGCCAAGCTACATAAAATGAAAATCTAGGATATTTTGCTGTTGCCAAAGAATGTTTGGGAACCTAAGGTCAATTTAAAAAAAACTGTGTCTGCCTTGAAAAATTGTGACAAGGGAACCCTACAAATAATGACTGAATTTCTATTGAAATGGCTATGTGCATTCCATGCAGAGAGGAAATCAAACTGTACTTTCAAGCGACATGTTGTGAATGTTCTCATTATATTAAGTGAAGTCCAAACTGGGGATTATGATGTACATAATTTATGGTGTATAAGGAGTGCATCCTTCAAGGGTTCCAATATTATAAAATCTCTACAGATTCAGTAAATACATTAGACATGCAGAAATAGACATCACATACAAATAACTATAATATGATTTCAGACTGCCTCTGTGGCTGAATGGTTAGCATCACTGCCTTTGGTGTCTGATTCCCAGTATCTCCTTGGATCTTAAGAGGTCTGAATCAGTGGCAGGTGTTGACAACATCACCTGGCTGTATTCCCATAAGGGAAAAACTCAGGTCTCAGGATCTACTCAGCTTTGTGAGGCCAAATGAGAAGCAGCCCAAATAAAGAAGCAGCAGCACCATCAGAATTCATCTACTGGCAATAACTGCTGGAGATATTGGCAAATGATGATCACACATCTCACGATCACAGACCGCACCTTGTCCTGCCTTGTGGGTAACAGTTGGGAACAGGCGTAACCCATAATTGGTGTTTTATTTATTTTATTTATGATTTGCAGCACCAGTACTAATAAAAATTAACTCACAATATAATGTGAATGATACTACATTAAAAACTTTCAGAAATATGTTCTTACAGAACACTGAGGTACAAATCATTTAGCACCTTACCCACAACGGTATGCTTTTCATAAATTAAACATGAAATGAGACACACTAAAGGGTGCTAAGGGAGAACCAGGCTCCCAAAGTAATGCAAGGTAGTGAAGGTAGAGTGTGACTCACAAAACTATCTGAAAGAGACAAACATCCACAGAATGGTGTGTAAAAGCATGTAAAGGCCCTGAAAGTCTGTTATGCACTTCCCACAAAATATAGGCATCTGGGTTCGAGTCCACGTTCACGGCACAGTTTTAACTTGTCACGTAAAATCAAGAATGCACATACTCGACAAAGTAATAGAATTCCTTCTCAGTAACATGCCCCATGTTATGGAGAATCGAACACATCCTCCTATGTCAATTCTTCTCTTACAGCATCTTGGGAGGGCTTCTGTGCTTTTTGTACAGAAACTTAGATTTAGCGTACAAGGTGTGCTTTGGTAGCACAGCCTGCAAAAGGGAGGTACTCCAGTCTGGAGGACAGTTTTAACTTGCCCCAGTAAACACACCAAAACAGTGTAGAAGAATTACATATCCCAAAGCACTGCCGTCTATCAATTTCAGAATCATTGTTTTATGTTCTTTCTACTTCCATTCTCATGTTTATTTAAAGCTTATACAAAGTCATGTTTATCAAACAAAGATAATCAATTTTCTAAAACTTACTTTGCAGATATGACCAGCTTGTCCCAATGGGATTTTATATCATCATCCTCTGGCTGCTCAACTATGTACAAGCCATCAAATTCCAATCTCCTGGCAATTTCTTTCTCTCTTTTGAATATGGCCAGTGGTACCTGTTAGTTTACAATTAAAACTTGGAGTAGATATATATATAAAAATATGTTCAATTTTGGTAAACATTTTTGGAATACAGTGATCAATAGATTATTATATTTTGACTAAAGTTCAGTCTTGATCACACCATTTATGTTTCAATCACATAGGTAACCAGTTTTGGTTATTTTTACATAACCATCATCAGACCCATGGCTCCCTTAGGATGGTAGGCAGAGCTCTCCTCAGCTGGTACGAAGTCAACTGCTTCGTAGCAGCTGAGGAGAGCTCCGCCTACCATCCTAAGGGAGCCATGGGTCTGATGATGGTTATGTAAAAATAACCGAAACCAGTTACCTATGTGATTGAAACATAAATGGTGTGATCAAGACTGAACTTTAGTCAAAATATATAAAAATATGGTTTAAAAATGACACTAACTGAATATTTAGAAAGAAAGTCAGATGATTATCAATACTAGCTAATTAAATTAAAAATGATTAAAAATGAAAGATAAAGTGAAATATGATCCCTTACACAATAAAATATTTATGTCACAAAATACAGATTCATTTATCCTCTTCGTCACACATACACACACACGCACACACACACACAAACACACACACACACACACACACACACACACACACACACACACACACACACACACAAACATATACAGCCATCCACTCAGCTCATCAGCTTTCTTTCCCTCCATTACTACTGTGCAACATGAAACATCTTATGCAAGGGATTTCATTTTCTACTCATGGCCATTGAAGTTTTGAATCAGCAATTGCAAATTTGGCATTATACTACTGACAAGTATGAAAAAGTATTTGATGCCATACCATGGCACAGATATAAGTTATAAGTAATGATGTCTTGTAATACTAATAATAACTTTATTCAATGTTAAATGATTTTATGAATTTGCCATTTCATAATGAGTGAATATACATACACATTTTTTACATACATTTTATAGCAATCTGTGATATGGCAAGACAGTTTTATCAGTAATTTAGTTATATGTGAGACTTTGATTTGGAAGTATAAAGATTTCACCTTTGCAACTAACACCTGTCAGGTGATTACATTGAACAGTACTAACAGACTTGTGTTAAGCCTACACAAAATTATCTTTATTCTATACAATGCAGAGATACTCATCTATTGAGCAGCTTGGGTTGGCAATCAGTACCCTTTTAGTCTGGTTTTAAATTTTGCTGGAGGAGAGATGTGACTGAACTCCACAATCCATTGGAAAACCTCTGTTCTGCATGAAGTGGGTTTCTTTGATACTATGCATTTCTATGGCTTATGAGATGAAACTGATCTTTGTTTCCAGTGATGTGTTTGTGCAGGTCAGAGCTTGCACTCTGTTTTTGGTTTGGCACCACAAATTATTCTTACAGCCTTCTTCTATAACTTTTAAAGCTTGTAAAGGTTTGCTTGTGTTGAGACACCCCATACTTTTATTCCATAGTTTATACAGGACAACTCCAAGCATGATAAGGAGTCTGTAGTACATGGGTATGACTGCAGTATTCACTAAGCATATTTAATGTAAATGTACTTTTAGCCAGTTTGCTTATCAAAGAGTGAAAATGGAACATGTGCATATCCCAATGAAGTGTATCATGTATTTTTATTCCTAGGAATTTTACACGGTTCTCTTTAAAATCAGCATCAGTTCCAGTACAAAACTGTTTCAAAATCAGCAAGTGTGCAGAAATTAAAAACCATTACAGCTGTTTTCTTGGTGCTGACAATGGGATGACTTTCATTGAAGCACTGAATGGTTTCATTTGTACTACAACTGCATAACACTTGTAATTGGTCATAATCTTTATGCTTGCACAAAACAGATGTATTATCAGCTTACAGAATTATCTTTGAGATTGGGGAGCAGTATTTCTGTCATTTATAGAAATCAAGAAAAGAAGGGGTCCTAGTACAGAACCTTGAAGAACCCCACATTTCATGTCAGTGTGTTCAATTTGCCATTTTTAATAGTACACACTGCTTTCTCTTAGTTAGATAAGACTTTATAAGATCATGTAAGGTTGTGTCCCAATTGATAGCAATGGAATTAACAGGTGTGATTACTGAAATAAGCAAAGTTACTTGTTATTCACATGCTGCCTGAAAAATAGCCTGTTTTCCAACCTGCATGTGAATAGCACAAGTTTAAGCACTATGTTACTTGTATCAGTCATCACAGAGTTATGTCCATTGCTGTAAGTGAGATGCAACCCTACAAGTTTATCATTACTTGTAACTTATATGTGCACTGTGACAGAGCATTAAATATTTATGCTTAAAATGGAGTAATGCCTATATTGCAATAACAGAATAAAAACGTCTACCACTACAAGTGGAAAATGACATCCTGCAAACAATTAATATAGGCTGGGGACCCACATTACAAGATGTTAATCTTGTGCAGTCATTCAATTACGGGTGCCTTTAGCTATACTTGTGAATGATAAACCTATTCTAGCATAATATCTTCTTATATTTCAGTCTGTATCTACATTAAATAATTAACAGATGACTAAAAATTAAAAAAAAGGAACTGTTGCTTACAAGTTTGCTTATGCCAAACTAGAAAATAGTTACAGATTGAACGTTAACTTCGTAGTATAAAAATATTCACTATGAGATAGTGCCCTTTCCTCATTGTTCTGTACAAAAACTTACTAACATGTAGTCTTCCCACCTACTACCTGAATATTTACCCACTGTGTTGAATTTTTACATATACTTATCATTGAAAAAATATAATTTTATCCACTCTATCCATTCTATCACATTTTCAAACCTTATAGGCTTCCTTGCCTCAGTAATAAGAAAAATGTAGGAACTGTAATGATTTTTACCTTCAAGTGGTAGTATGCAATAAGCATTGCTAATGAGACTATGGAATGCAATAACGCCATTAATCGTAACACGTGTTCCATGTAGAAAAAGTCTTCATCTACATGGACTAGCTCTAGGGGCTCTTCTTCTTCACCACTTCCATTTTCTGCACTTCCCACTTCTGTAGAATTCACTTCCATTGAGAGCTCTTCCATTAAATCAGCCACTTCTTCTCCTGAGCCATTGCCATTTTCGTCATCATCACCACCAAGAGTTGTGACCTAGAAGAGTTATTTGATAATTTTAATGCAGTTTACAATATCATGAGCAACAAAACTTTAGCCTATGGACAACGTATGGTGTTTCAAAATAAGAAGTTTCTAAGCTATTATTGCAACTGATTAGGTTATTACTGATTTCTCATCTCAGATTAGTCTTCATTACATTAACAAACAGTAAAACTATTAAACGTCTTTTATTACAATCTGCTGATGCACTTTTTACACAATGATGATCATTTTTGTTTCGATACAGAATATCTGTCCTCTTCAGATAAATTCACAGTGTCTAGTATAAGCTTGCTTTACCATGAAGAACCATGCATACAATACCACTCTTAATATACTTTCAGGAGTTTCTTAAAAACAAATTTAAAGCTACTGTACTCACTTTATAAAATAACAGCATGAAGTTGATGCAGAAGGCAAGCACTAAAGCAACATATTTCAAGTTGTAGAAGTTGCGTGCAAGGAAACTTACAGCCCTCTTTGTATACTCGCTGAAGTCAATCTAAAGATAAAAGAACAATAGTCAGTATTGATAATTTAATCTGCAAAGATTTTGTCCTAACATGGAGTAACATGTACTAAGTATTTTGGTAATACTGTTTTTTATGTTAAATTATTAGGCACAAATAAAATTGCCATGATGCTGGTACCGTTCAAGATATGTTTTGCTTACACAAAATATGTTGCCAGAATATATCATATTGATAAGTTGTGAGAACTAACATTAAGTCCAACAGTAGAAATCATGTTTGGTTAAACAATGGTCAGTTACAATAAACCAAACAAAATGAAGACACAAACAAATCAACTAACTCAAACATCACCACAGAAACTGGGGTAGTGAAACAGAGACAGAGTTAAATTTTTCAGTATATAAGAATCTTTGCCTGCTTATTATACTCCCAATGCTAACCCCATAATTTGTTTAAATCTACTTTAATTTCTGCTCATTACCATTCTGTTTATTAGGGGTTTCAATATGTTGTTGTTGTTGTTGTGGTCTTCAGTCCTGAGACTGGTTTGATGCAGCTCTCCATGCTACTCTATCCTGTGCAAGCTTCTTCATCTCCCAGTAACTACTGCAACCTACATCCTTCTGAATCTGTTTAGTGTATTCATCTCTTGGTCTCCCTCTACGATTTTTACCCTCCACGCTGCCCTCCAATACTAAATTGGTGATCCCTTCATGTCTCAGAATATGTCCTACCAACCGATCCCTTCTTCTAGTCAAGTGTGCCACAAACTTCTCTTCTCCCCAATTCTATTCAATACCTCCTCATTAGTTATATGATCTACCCATCTAATCTTCAGCATTCTTCTGTAGGGTTTCAATATAGGCAGTATTTACTACCAACAGATGACATTAATAAAGAAAATAGACTCAACTGTACTTTAAGTAACCAAAATGATACCAGACAAAAATAGTCTTACAAAGGAAATTCTAGGATAGTAAAAACATACAAATTGTGATGACAGATGACAGCAGATGAATGGGGGGTAGTTAGGCTTTTCTCACAATAATAGCTAACAAGGCAAGAATATAATTTGTTTTCATCACTAAAAGTTATACCCAAATTGCAGAGCACAATATTCCATGGAGCTTTAACTGTGTTTTAGCCATACACAGTATGACTTAGCTACACCTCTAAACTTTTAGTCTTCCCTTGGTAACATATGATGGGATAGCAAAGTGGAAACTTCTTCATTTTTTTTGGCTACTTTCTTAAGTAAAGTCATGACAGAGGCAGGAGCTCGATTAAATATAAGTACACACATCTCTTGAAAATGAAGCAGCATGTTTCAAACTTTTCTCTTCATAACTTGAGCGTACAGTAAATCAGACATTTCTCAATCTCTGGTATAGCTGGAAGACTACCTACAGTTGAAGCCATAGCTGTTACACTTATTGCACCATGATGCCCACAACAGGTTTGAATTTTGCACTGCATTTCTATAGGTGATGGGAGCAGGAAATTTTTCAGAACAATTAGTTTTTCTGAATGAGCCAACATTTTTTTTCTTTCCAATAACGTTAATCACCAAAACATAGAATTTGGATGTGTGAAAATCCTACAGTAACAGTTGAGCAAGACAGTTATTTGCTGAAGGTTAATTATTTCAGCTGCACTGCCATGTGCAACATTCATTTGCTTTCTTTTTCCATGGCGAAAGCTGAAAGAAGATCAGTATACTTGGATCTGATAAAGATCTGGCAGTAACAACTGGGAATATCATTTTCTCCAGACACTAAATGGACTCAATTGTACTACAAATAACAAAGGTGATAGGTGACAAGGATATTCTAGTGTGCAAAAAACATACCAATAATGATCAGTAATGTATCTGTCTGAACCTTGCACTGTTATGTATTCAAACGATTTAGCACTTTGCAGTATGCCTGTTGTAAATAACTCTGCTCCATATGAAACTGACTGTCAACATCATGAGAATAACCGTGAAGAAAAGAAAAGATGACACCCTTCTGAGCCAAAGCATTTAGTACTAAAAGAGAGAGAGAGAGAGAGAGAGAGAGAGAGAGAGAAGGCCCTGCTTGATACCCTATTTTACTCTGTAGAAGTATTCGTTAACAGTAACAAATAAAAATCTGTAAGTGAAGCTCTCTTGTTCACAAAAAATTAAAGAGAAACGTCAGTTAAATCAATACAATAATGTCTTAAACACATTTCCTGTGACTAATTTCCTTATTTTATATAATCTTTGAGCTATAACTACTTAACCCTCTATACTAACATCTGTGAAAATATGTATTTCAGATTATGGCAGTAAAGGAAAAATAATGCTGAATATATCATTCCCTGTAAAGTTTACAGTACTACTGTTACTATTACTAATATCGTTACCACTATTACTGTTGCCGTAGTCTCATACTCCTTGACAGAGCATAGGGGAATGATGCGGGAGACCCGCACCGCCATACTAGGCATGGTCCTTCATGCCTTACTGTTGCACTGTTATCATTGTGGGACCAGACTCATTAGTATTTATATTCGATGTACTGATATGCTCCACATTCAAGTGACATGTTCCCACATATGGATCCACAGAATGTGCCTTACTGTTGCACTGTTATCATTGTGGGACCAGACTCATTAGTATTTATATTCGATGTACTGATATGCTCCACATTCAAGTGACATGTTCCCACATATGGATCCACAGAATGTGCATACTGTTAGTATGTAAATAAATAAAACAGCGTATGCCACGATTTGTCAGCAGTAAGAAAGAAGCTCCCATTTTACCATTTGTTGTTACACATCTGGTACTCAAGTTGGTTGCAAAGAACTTAAAATTTTTCTGTTTCAGCTAATGGTGGATTTGTCATTTTATGTTCTTCAGCTTCTGAGGAATTAAATTTTGAAATCAACTACTTCCTTTAAAACAGCCACACATACGTAACTCCTGGCTTTGCTTTAAGAGGAGTGCCTGACCTAGAACACAGCTAATGGTTCTGATTTCTTGAGAGATTAAGGCAACTCAACAATAGGATTAAGTGATAAATTTTTTTTCAGCCCCCTCACTCACAAATGAACATTTGTATCAGATAATTTTGTCACCACCTCAAGGTGATACAGTTTGAATATGGACTTATTCTTATTATTGGTGCTAGTGGAGTGATTTTGACTGTACTGTTAACATTCACGTAATGGAACCCCTCAACATATTAATTTAATGTGGCTGGTGACCTTATTTATTCCACGAAAGAAATGAAGAGCATGTTAATTTTCAAATAATACATATACCTTCAAGAAACACAAGCCAATGCTTTAAATAGTGGATATGCAGTACCAAATACTCTGCTGCTTTTCACATTGAATGGTGCTTTATTTTTCACATTACATATTTATTCCTCAGAGCAGCAATATTGGGCAAAGGTATTACTATCTTTCTCAGCACAACTGAACTTCTCCATCACTGACACACATTATTTATTCAGTTTTTAAGAAGAGTGACTGACCTGGGACATTGCTGATGGTTCAACCACAACTTCCTGCTTGGATTCTGCTTCAACAGCTGCCATTGCAGCCTGTTGCTGTACTGCTGCCTCGGCAGTTGCAGCTGCAGCTTTGCGTGCTGCATCACCACTATTGAACACAAAAAGCAACACATTACCTTTCAAAAGTTTGACATAACCACCACGAGAACGAAGTAGCTGACAATGCAGAAGATAAGAAGCACAACAATATGATAAAACCTCGTTCAGTATGCTGAAAAACATGTAATAAGCCATTTTTTTGTCAATTATTGAACATATGACATTAAGCAGAAAACAAAGAGAAAGTGGCTGCTGGTGATTTCAATGCAGATTTTTTTAAAAAGCTTTTCCAGTAAGGATTTGCTAGTTGCTATGATTAAATTTGATTCCTACCATAAACTTTCCAACTAGTGCAGCTAACTGTTCACTAACAGCCATTGATATTACCTTTATAGAAACCAATAGTCTGTGGCCTCTCTGGCCATGACATGCAGTTCCTTTTGTTAAATGCTAATACTGAACAGGAAATAAAATCTACAAAATCTGAATTCAAGGGGGTAGTCAGTAAGCCAAAAACTGATTATTTTAGGACACTCCTCAAAGACATGAACTTGATCGATGTATACAGTGCTCATAGCATGAATCAAAAATGCAACACTTTGCAAAATATTAATGACAGTAATATGGACATACAAGCAAAGGCACTGCAAGAAAAGATAATCACATCTGACAGAAAAATAAAGACAATATAGGATACAGTTAGGGTGTGCAGTGTTGCAAAACTTTTTAACAGGCATTTCATAACTGTTACTGATAAGATGATAAGTTGTCAGGTTCAGTAGATACTGTCATAGAATGTGTCAGACTAGTCAATACAAACAACTCAGTAATATGAATATGGCCCTCACTACACCAGTAGAAGTAATGTCCACCACAAAACCTTTAAAATAAAATAAAAAAATTCTAGTGGTTATGACACAATATCAACAAAGTTAATTAAAGAGTGTGTTTCTGCATTTAGTAACATACTAACAAACCCTGCAATGTTCCGCAATTGCTAAATATTTATGAAAATTAGATATATATCATAAACTCCTTCTATTTCCTGCTGCCTCCTCGTTTCCTCCCCTCCTCTCTTTGTCCATCTCCTCTCCCTCCTCCCCCCTTCTCTGTTCATTTCCTCCTCCCTCTCTCTGTGTCTGTTTCCTCCCCCTCACCCCTCTGTCCCCTTCTTCCCTCTTTCTGAGCTTGAGCCTTATTGTTATTGCAAATGAAACCTTGATTGGGGGTTCAAGTAGCTTAGAATGAAAGAGTTAATTGGTTTGCTTCACTGATGTATGGGTTATAGGGGAAACCTCTGCAGCTGCTGGATATCTGAGGATAACAGCTTAAGTAGCAGCGTTTCACACAGTTTTAACTTGAAAATGAGTAGGATTACAAAGTTCCACATGATTCAGATTCTGTAGTAGTATTCTAATCATAAGCTGATAAACCATAAATATAACTTTCCTGTTTTCTATAAAATTTACAGCGAGAAAGAAAACAAAATAGCATATCATCACGTATAAAATTTTTGTTTGAAATTATATATAATGACAAAGAATGTATATGGGAGAAACAATTTGCCTAACGTCTTACATGCCTTCATATTGTAGCTGAAACTGACTGCGAGAAACAAATTGAAACCTTACATTGTCACAGCACAGCACAGCACTTTCTGCCTCACGGTCAGTTTCAACGGAAAAGCAGTACATCATTATTTAAAAGAAATATATAGCCTTTGTCAGGCTGAATGTTTGTCACTGCATCACATAAAAATTTGAAGTAAGGCTTCTGGCAACAATATTTTCCCTTTACATGTTACATATATATTTATATATTATATAATTAAAAAAATACAGTCTTTGTCCATCTAAATTGTTATTAGAGTATCATGTAAAAATCTGAAGTAAACAGATTAAGCACTTTTTGAGATTTTTGTTACAATGATAAATGATGACATTCCTTTATATTGTAGTGCAGATTAAGTCATTTGGAGAACACACATAAAAAAGTTATTATGTATGCAAGATTTCGGAGCCAGTGGCTCCTTCTTCTGGCAGAAGGGTTGATGGGGGAGGAAGAGGGGTGAAGGGATAGGGCTGGTGAGGTTTAGGAAAAGGGTAGAGTTTGGAAAACTAACCCAGAACACTGGTCAGGGCAGACTTACAGTATGGGATGAGAAATAAAGACTTGAGATTCATCCCATCAGCTAAGTCTCCCCTGACCTGGGGTTCTGTGCGACTTTTCTCAATTCTACCCATTTTCCTAAACCTCGCCATTCCTTTTCCTTCCCCTTCAACCCTTCTGCCAGAAGAAGGAGCCACTGGCTCTGTAAGCTTGTATACATAATAACTTTTTTATGTCTTTTCTCCTGCTGCTGCTTACTGAGTAGGTTTTTTTTATCCATCCAGTTACATTACATTTTCAAAATTTTTTTATTTTTTTTTGATAAATTAAGTTACCAGTGTAACCAGTCATTTATCGGTGAGACATTTCCTCAATGTTTGAAATATGCTGAAATGAAGCCTTTATTTAAGAAAGAAGATAAAGAAATACCACCAAATTTCCATCCAATTTCACTTTTGCCAGCAGTCTCGAAAATTCTACAAAAGGTAATATATGATCAACGTCTTGACCATCTGACAACAAATAATATATTGTCAAAGTCACAGTTCAGATTTCTAAAAGCTTCTGATATTGAGAAGACTATCTTGACATAAAATGAGAATGTGTTTAATTCAGTAGACAGCAAATTACACGCTACTGGCATATTTTGTGATCTGTCAAAGGTATCTGATTGTGTAAATCATAATATCATTTTAAGTAAATTAGAATATTGTCATACAACAGGAAATGCTGCCCATATACCTATGATGGAAAGAGAGGGTGTCATTAGGTAAGAGACATGTATTAAGTTATAAGGCATCATTCAACTGAAAAATAACTACACATGGCATTCACAAGGTTTACTTTCATCTATAACATTAAAAGATACCAAGTTTGTTTTGTTTGCAGATGATACAGACATTAAAATAAATAGCAAATCAAGTATAATCAAACGATGGAAAATCCAACATGAAGGAATAACAACAATATTATGAAAAGGATAGATCGCTACTCACTCTACTGAGGAGACACTGAATTGTAGAGACAGACACATTGAAAAGACTGCTGTACATTTTAGGAGACTGGCCACAGAGACCAGAGACAATGGTCATGGGCATGCAATTTGTGCTTGTATGATGTGTGTGTGTTTTCCACTTTAGAAGAAGGTCTCTTGGCCGAAAGTAAAAATGTATAGCAGTCTTGAAAGTATGTCTGTCCGAGTCTCAACATCTCCACTATATGCTGAGTAGCAATCTATACTTTTCATAATATTGTTGTTAAATCAAGTACTATCTTAAAAAGATGGATTAATGAAATTTACAAGGCCATTAATACATGATTTCTAGCCAATTCTTTGACATTAAATTTTGAAAAAAACATAGTACATATAGTTTACGACTTATAAGAGGTTTCCTACCAGTATATGCCTAAAATATGATGACAAACAAGTAGAGGAAGTTGATAGTGTTAAGATCTTGGGATTTCAGTTTAATAATAAATTCATCTGGGAGGAGCATACCCCCAAACTGCTGAAACATCAAAACAACACCTAATCTCTGTTTCCAATGCAAATGTTGTCAGACATAGGTGATATAAAAATAAAAAAAGCTAGCATACTATGCTTATTTTCATTCCATAATATCATACGGGACTATTTCTGGGGCAATTCATCATGCCAAGCTAAAGTTTTCTGGGTCCAAAACATGTAATAAAACTTATTTGTGACGTGAACGAGGTACAACAGATGCAAGGAGGGGCCTAGTTGCTGGGAGTGGTTCCATATCCTGGGCCCCATCTACATCTGCATCTACAATATACTCCATAATCCACCATGTGGTGCTTGGTGGAAAGTACATTGTATCACTAATAATTGTTACCTTCTGTGTTTCAGTTGTAAAGGGAGCAAGGAAAAAATGACTATCTGTAACCCTCTGTACGAGCCCTAATTTCTCGTTCTTGTCTTTGTGGTCTCAAAGCACGCATACATTGGTGGCTGTAGAATCATGCTACAGTCACTTGCAAATGCCAGTTAACTAAATTTTCTCAATATTGTTTCATGAATGCTCCATTTTCCTAGAATTCTCCCAATAAACTGAAATCGATCATTAGCCTCCCTTACTGTTGACCTAGGATGCTTGTTCCATTTCATATCACTTTGCAACAATATACTTACATATTTAAACAATGTGTCTGTGTCAAACAGAACAGAAATACTGTATTCCAACATTACAGGATTGTTTTTCCAACTCATCTGGATTAACTCTCATTTTTCTACATTTAGAACAAGCTGCCATTCGTCACTCTAAATAGAAATTCTGCCTAAGTCTTTGCATTACTTCTTAAGTAACAGAATCTAGCGAATGTTCATCAGAGACAGGGTATCCTCAGGAGTGCCCCTGAAACGTGTGATAGGACTGCTATAAATGACCTGGCAGACAGTATGTGCTGCAATCTGCAGTTGTTTGCTGATGATGCTGTGGTGTATGGGAAGGTGTCGAAGTTGAGTGACTGTAGGAGGATGCAAGAAGACTTAGACAAAATTTCTACTTGGTGTGATGAATGGCAGCTAGCTATAAATGTAGAAAAATGTGAGTTCATTCAGATGAGTGGGAAAAACAAACCCCTAACACTGAGGTACAGCATTAGTAGTATCCTGCTTGACACAGTCATGTTATTTAAATATCTCAGAACAGTATTGTAAAGTGATATGAAATGGAATGAACATGTGAGGATTGCGATATGGAAGGAGAATGGCTGACTTTGGCTTCCTGGGGGAATTTTGGGAAGTGTGGTTCATCTGCAAAGGAGACCACACATAGGATGCTAGTGACCTATTCTTGAGTACTGTTAGAGTGTTTGGATTAAAGGAAGACAGCAAAGCAAGTCAGATGTAGGCTGCTAGATCGGTTACTGGTAGGATCAAACAACATGCAAATGTTACAGAGATGCTTCAGGAAATCAAACGAGAATCCCTGGAGGGAAGGTGATGTTCTTTTCGAGGATCACTATTGGGAAAACGTAGAGAAACAGCATTTCAAGCTGACTGCAGAACAATTGTACTGCCACCAACATAATTTCGCATAAGGACCACAAAGATCAGATACAAAAAATTGGGGCTCATTTGGACAATAATTTTTCCCTCGCTCTATTTGCAAGTGGAATGGGAAACGAAAAGACTAGAAGTTGGTATAGGTCACCCTCCGCAATGCAACGTATGGTGACTTGTACAGTATGTATGTACATGTAGATTACTTACCTATGACATTTTTGAACCACTTTGAGGGAACCTAGTCCATATTCCTGGACCTTTGTTAAAAGCCTGCACATGAGGAGAAGAATTTGAGTTTAATGTCCGAAGATTCTGCAGTGGGGCACTGTGTCAAATGCTTTCTAGAAATCTATAAATTTGGATCCTGCCTGTTGCCTTTCAGCCACGGTTTGCAGGATGTCGTGAGAGAAAAGGTCAAGCTGAGTTCGACACAAGTGATGCTGTCTAAATCCTTGCTGGTCTGTGGACAGAACCTTCTCTGTCTCCAGACACTTTATTATATTGGAGCTTAGAATATGCTCAAGAATTTTGTAGCAAACTGATGTTAAGCATATTGGTCTGTCATTTTGCAGGAACATCCTTTTACCCTTATATATAGGCCCTCAGCTGTCTGCATACAGATCAAGTATTTGGGTGGAGAAGGAAATATGGGTAGCTGTACCTCATTTGGTGCCAAGATTTGACAAGTTCTGTAACAAGAAATAAGTTCAAGTGTCTCACTGGCGTGAGTGGCATTTTATTCATAACTTTTTAAATTGATTATTTTACTTTTTACAAAGTATCCCACAGGGGAGCCATGGGAACAACATAGTTGGTCAGAGGAGCGATGAACTCAAAATGATTGAAAACTATAGGCCTAGGTTTTTGAGAACTATCACTGCAGTATGCAGTCTTCCTCATGGATATGCAGTTAGTAACATGGATTTATTTAAAAGGAATTGCAGCATACACTCAGTGAACACTGGACGAAGAATGATTTGCACTTGGATGTTTGCTATTTTGCAGGTCCTATTTTCCATTTGATTCATATGGAAATGGATAATGTGATTCATATGGAAATGGATAATGCAAGCAGTAAACCCTATAGATTCAAGTCTAATTTGGGAGGCTTCCTTGCAGCAAAATCCTCGAATTCTGCACAAATTTCCTCATAGTAGTTCAAGCCTTTCACATTATTTGTAATAATTGTGCGTAAGGAACACTATAATATTTGCTTTTAATTAGTATTTTGTGAATGACATGTGCACTGAATCATTCTATGAACAAGTAGCTTCGATTAAAATGGTCCTGTACAATCTGAGAGGAAAAAAAAAAAAAAAAAAAAAAAAAAAAAATATATATATATATATATATATATATATATAAAACAATTATTACAGAAGAGCACTTACCCAAGTAAGTCCACAAGGCTGAGAGGTGATTCCCCTTCAGCAGCTTCTTGCTTGGCATGTTCTTCTGCCCCCTCCTCAGGAGTTGTGTCTCCGCCTTCTTCAACGCTTGACTGTGGAGATGGTGGAGCACTTTCATGTGGAACCATGTGATACCTAACAGAGACGTGGCTTTCACTAATGCAGTAACATTTTGATTGTGGTTAAGAAACTGATACTCTTAGTTACAGCAAAAACACAATGCACATACAAACATGATAAAAAAGGAACATAATATTTGTCACCAGAAAAATAACTTTGGTTTCTTTTTACTGACTTACAAATACTTAATTTTGTCCCACAGTTGTTGAATAATGAAATCTCACATAATTACCTCTGATTTACTTAAGATCTGAAGTACAAGATTAAAAGAGAAATAATTTTCTCATGCACCTGCTTCTACAGACAACTACAGATTTTGTGTTACAAAATGATAGGCTTTTTATTTTATTCCCATAAATGGATATTTTTTCTGATTAATTTTTAGCCTCTTTGGCATGTTTAATTTTTTTCAATACAATTATGTACTGAAATGCTGTTTAGTTGGAGAGGGTGGAGGACGTAAAGTGGGGTACGTCCTGAAAGGTAAATTCCTGTGGAGAATGGTCTTACATATACAGTAATGTGACCCACAACAAAAAGGTACTCCAAAATCTCCAAAACATGTACCAATGAAACAATTCAATAATACACCAAATCTGAGCTATACGCAAAAGTTCTGTCCACTGCGTTATTAATGTCACAATTTGTTCACAGGTTTAACAGCAGAAGAAAGAAAAAAGAGGAGGTTCTCAAGTACTGTAACAAGTAAAATGATCAGTGAAATAAGGTTTTGCCTACATGTAGCTTTCTCTGGAAAGTAATTTTTTTGTAGCATAAACTGAAACTTCCTCCCTGACAAATGCAGAAACAGTATCTGGTCAGTTACAGGGGGTGTCACAGTGATGCCCTGCTGTATTGTTTCTTCCTGTGGGTATATCCCACAGTAAGTTCATTCACTTAACAGTAAACGACAAAGAATAGTGCCCAGTTATGAAGACCATTATGCCACTGCCAGTGAACTGGTTGATAAAAACCCACTTCATTTTCAAGCAGAATAATGTGCTTTGACACAAATCATTTTTAATCAGTGTTTATTTTTTCAGTCTTATCAATAAAGCAATGGAACTGTTTGCTAGAGTAGTGTTTATTGTTATATGAATGAACTTACTATGTGTATACCCATAGAAAGTAACAATAATGCATGGCATCACTATCACATCTCCCTGACACTAACCAGATACTGTTTCTGTATTGGTCAAGGGTATAGACATTATGATCTTTCCCAATGAATACACTCCAACAAGATGTCAGACTTGCCTTAGAAAGTATCAAAATGGAAGCTTACAAACAACTATAAACTAGTGTACTGTACACTGCATTTCTGACGAGAGCACACAAAATATCAGACCAACTGTGTGGTTGGACTGAAGATTTTCTAGCAATTACAACACAGCATGTCATTCTCAATGGAGAGACATCTTCAGACATAACAGTAACTTTGGGTGTACTCCAAGGGACTGTTATAGGTACATTACTTTTCACAACATTTATTAATGAATAGGGGGCCAATTGGAGGTTCCATGAGGATTTTTGTGGATGCTGCTGTTACGTACAGAGAAGTCACAATGCTAGAAAATTGTAATGAAATGCAGAAAGACCTGCAGAGCACCAACACTTTGTGCAGACATGCTAACTGACACTCACTAAACAGAAATGTCATATTTTATATACATAGACAGAAAGACCCATTGTTGTATGATAACATGACTGCAGAACAATCACTGGAAGTAGTTACCTCCACAGAATATCTAACAGTATGCATATGAAGCAATGTAAAGTGGAATGACCACATAAAACTAACTGCAGGAAAGGCAGATGCCAGGCTGAGACTCATTGCAAGAATTCTCATGCAAAGTAATCCGTCAACAAATGAGGTAGCTTATAAAACCCTCAATTGATCACTACTTGAATATTGCTCATTAGTATGAGATCTGTACCACAGAGGATAAATAGAAAAAATAGAGAAAATCCAGAAAAGGGCAGCACATTTTGTTAGGGTCATGTCGTAACCATGAAAGCATCATGGGGATGATCAACCAACTCCATTGGCAACCACTGCAAGAGAGGCATCCTGCATCATGGTGTGGTTTACTTTTAAAGTTATGAGAGCATACATTCCTAGAAGAGTCAATAAATAAATTGCATTTTCCTGTGAATATATCGTGAAAAGATCACAAAGATAAAATTAGAGAGATTCATGACCACACAGTGGTTTACTGGCAATTGTTCTTCCTACAAGCCATCTGGAGCTTGAACAAGAAAGAGGGGAAGTAACATTGGTACAAAGTAACCTCTGCCACTAACAGTAAGTTGGCTTGTGGGGTACTGATGATGATGTAAAGATAAGTGTGTTAAAGATCATCACTATATCAAAAATAGTAGTTAACTTTTAAAAAGATATGCACAATGAAACGAACACTGAATAAAGAGACTGCAAAATACCACAACAGAGGAAGAAGCTGCAAAATTGAAGGTATTTAGGGGTTACATGAAGAGATGATGCAGGTCATGGAAGACAATGCACGACAGCTCAAGGGGCACATTAATGAGTAAATTCCTGGTTTCCCTCTCACTCAATCAAACTCTGACATTTTGTTGTAAGTGCTTCAGTGGTTAACCACTAGGATTTTAATATTCTCACTTGTGGGAGTAATTTCTTTTGATATTACACTGATACTTGTAGGTTTCCTGCAGCTATCATTTTCTAGATTGGACAGAGAGCTGCCTAACCTAAAAAATCCCTGTGTAACTTTCTTACACAGCCAGCTACCTGGGAAGCTGTCTTTGATGTGTAGGGCACAGCTGACACATTTAGGAGGACCCTACAGCTGTCAACCCTATGGTGCAAGTCTAAAAAGTCACAGCCCAGCCTTTCACAGAACCTTCAGAGTCTCTGGTACAAGCCTTTCACTCAACTCAGCAACAGAGGACCATGCTCTGTTCTGGGGACAATGTTGCAGACTGCGAGCTTTGTTGACACTCTGTGAGCAAGACTGGTATTCTCAACCTCCTCTGCTAGTCATTGGAATGATCCAAGTATGACCTCAGAGCCCAAACAACAGTTTTTGTTACAATGTGCACCACAATCTGTAGTTGGCTGCACACTGTTCCCTCAATGCCTGACAGAACAGGCTATTCAACAAGGTGATTGAGGCCTTGAGGCATACACACTGAGTTCACCTGGTGCTCCTTCCCATCATTATCAGGTAACAAACAGAATTCAACAGTAGTGTTTTAATTTCCAATAAATGCAGACGATATAACTCCTATCAAAAGAGAGAACTGATGTGACACAATATATTACTAATTTACAGCAAAAGTAAATCACAAAAATAATTTATTAGGAAATAGGTTATGCAAAACGCTTGTAATTTATGATAATCTTTACAAGCATCCAAAACTTCTCAAAAATTTGTTTTCCACGTAAATATATAATGAAATTTGGGAACCGTTAGTTGTGGATGAGGATACTGTGGCCAAACTTTCTGAAAAGCACTGTTAGGTTTACAGTTGACAACATATGTGGTCCAGTCACAATCACGTGACTACTGCTTATGTTCAATATCAAAAAGCAATAACCACTAACAGATGGCAGGTTGCAGCACTAGCAGTGGATGGTACATAAAGTGTGTCACAGAGAGCAGAAAACAAACCAGCTGTTGTCATAATGCAGAAACAGAGCAATTTATTTGATGTCCAAAAGAGCATGACCATTGGCTTTTCGGTCAGTAGTAGAAGCATTTCCAAAATGGCTAAGTTTGTAAACTGCTGGCATGCTGCTGTGGTTAAAGTATATTGTGTATGGCAAAATGGTGCTATCCAAAACCAACAATGAGACATCTGTGGTGTACCACGGGCCACAAGTAACAGGGGTGAACAGTGGTTGTGAAGATGTGTATGGGCAACTAGACGTGCAATTGTTGAGCAGCTGGCCCCACAGCTGAACCAAGGGGCTACCAACTGAGTCTCCTCAATGACCGTAGAGCAGTCATTGCTGCATATGGGCCTCAATAGCAGGCACCTGGTTCATACATCGAGCTGACGGCTGTTCATTGGCAATGAAGGCTGAAATTTTCATGTCAATATTGCAACTTGACGTCCACTGAATGGTGACAGGTGGCCTCTTCAGATGCATCACATTTTATGCTCCATTGTACAGATGGCTTTTGGTGTGTACTGCCCTGCAACAGTCATCAGAAAGGTCCATTCCGGAGGAGGCAACGTTATGTTCTGGGGAATGTTTCCATGGCATTCTGGTGGATGATCTCATCGTTCTGAAAGGCACAATGACTCAAGACAAGTATGCATCTATCCTTGGGGACCATGTTCACCCCTACATCCAGTTTGTTTTTCCTCAGTATGATAGCATCTACCAGCAGCACAAAGTAACAGGTCACACAGCTCGCAATGTATGTCTGTGGTTCAAAGAGCACCAGGATGAGTATACTGTGCTTCCCTGGCCATCAGATGCTCAAGACTTAAGCCTATTCGAGAATATATGGGACCACCTCAATTGGGTTGTATGTGCCGCAGATCCTAAACCAAGAAACCTAGCACAACTGGCAACGGCACTGGAGTCAGCATGGCTCCGCATCCCTGTCAGTAACTTCCAGAACATCATTCACTCTCTTTCTCTATGCCTTACAGCAGCCTGCACTGTAAAGGGTAGTTATTCAGGGTTTTGACAGGTGGTCACATTAATAGGACTGGACAGTATAATACTACACAATACATCATGTTCCTGAAAAGCTTGGATTATGTTTACAATTGACAGTTTGATATTACACAATATATCATGGCATGTCCACGAGTTTTGACAAAACCAACACAAAAATCAAGTTTAAATTTTATGTCAAGTTTAAACCTAAGTTTTCGAAAAGAAATTATGTGATGCACATGATTTTGTCTGAAGGCAAAGGAAATGCTGAGAGTCAGTTTATATACTTAGGTATAAATAAATGTGTGAATTGCACAAATTTTGCAACTTAAATGATTTTGTGTCCCCTTTAACACTAGTGTGCCAAAGGTGGACACTCCAGCTTCAGTATATCTCACAAAAATGAAAATTTTGATACTCACTGCCCATTATCCTCTTTTGTAATATCCAAGCCAAATGCCTGCATCTGCTGCGGGGCATTTGCTTCATCTGGTGTCGCAGGTAATGCTGGTAACACACGTAAAGGACCCATCCGTTCTTCTTCTTTCACCTCGACAACAGGCTCTTCTATTTGCGGTCCTCTCATGAGTGACATTAAGATTCCAACAACATACCTATTACCAAAACATATAAAAAAGTATATTCCCAGATTTCCTTGTGTGAAACAGAACAGTATGAGAGGCATATACAAAGAATTTCTGAATGCATATCTGTCATGAAAGTTACTTTGTGTGTTGTTGTTATTGTGGACTTTAGTCCAACGACTAGTTTGACGCAACTCTCCATGCTGCTCGACCCTGTGCAAGCTTCTTCATCTCTGAATCTGCTTACTGCATTCATCTCTTGGTCTCCCTCTATGATTTTTATCCCCCACACTTCCCTCCAGTACTAAACTGAAATCCCTTGATGTACCAGAATGTGTCCTATTAACTGATCCCTTCTTCTAGCCAGGGTGTGTTACAAATTTCTTTTCTTCTCAATTCTATTCAGTACTACTCATTATCTGCATGATCTACCCATCAAATCTTCAGCATTTTTCTGTAGTACCACATTTCACTAAGCTTGTACTCTATTCTTGTCTAAACTGTTTATTGCCCATGTTTCACTTCCATTCATGGCTACATTTCATACAAATTCTTACATAAAGGACTTCATGACAGTTAAATCTATATTCAGTGTTAACAAATTTCTCTTCTTCAGAAATGCTTTTCTTTCCATTGCCAGTCTACGTTTTATAACCTCCCTACTTCGACCATCATCAGTTATTTTGCTTCCCAAATAGCAAACCCAGTTTACTACTTTAAGTGCCTCATTTCCTAATCTAATTCCCTCAACATCACCTGATTTAATTTGTCTACATTACACTATCCTTGTTTTGCTTTTGTTGATATATCTTCCTATCAAGATACTGTCCATTCCGTTCAGCTACTCTTCCAGGTACTTTGCTGTCTCTGACAGAATGACAATGTCATCGGTGAACCTCAAAGTTTTAATTTCTTCTCCATGGATTTTAATTCCTACTCCGAATTTTTCTTTTGTTTCCTTTACTGCTTTCCTTTACTGCTTGCTCAATACATAGATTGAATAACAGCAGAGAGAGGCTACAACCCCATCTCAACCACTGCTTCCCTTTTGTGCCCTTGACTCTTATAACTGACACCTCGTTTCTGTGCAAATTGTAAATAGCCTTTCACTCCCTGTATTTTATCCCTGCCACCTTTAGTATTTGAAAGAGAATATTTCAGTCAACACTATCAAAATCTTTCTCAAAATCTACAAATGCTATAAAAGTAGGTTTGCCTTTCCTTAACTTATTTTCTGTGAGAAGTCATAGGATTAGTATTGCCTTGCTTGTTCCTGCATTTCTCTGGAATCCAAACTGATCTTCCCCCTGGTCAGCTTCTACCGGTTCTTCCATTCTTCTGTGTGTTAAGTTGCTCAAATCTGTAGGTTCTGCCTCATAATCTCTCCAAACAAAAATTCGTAATTATCAAAGATAAAACCAAAGCTCCTTCCACTAATGTATCATTTGTCTAATTATGTACCTGTCTTTTATGACATATATATGATATGAAATTCTACATGTTATTATTCCTATTTGTACTTTAGTGAAATCAGCCAAGATGTTTCAGTAACTTTTCAGCAATATGTCTATTTTCTATATATGTATGTATAAAATTATATTTTCTTGTGCCTAATTAAGTAGAAAACTGTTTTTGTTACTACAGTCATGAAGTTATGTTGATAAGAAAGCATCTAGCCTTGATGAAATATTACTAGTTATATGTGTCTTTATATTGTATTTATACATGAATGTAAAGATGGAAAATTTTATACTTTTTGTACTTTGACAAGTCCAATATCATGAATGTGTTAAAATGGGTGCTAAATCAATAAATAAATAAATAAAATAAAAATAAATAAATAAATACAATTTATTGCTGTTTTTGTGAAATGTGCATAAAAATGACTGTATTCATAACTGCTAATTCTCCATGGTTATGCCATGACTGTATATGTGCCGAAACATCCAAATTATAGAAGTGCAGTGAACTTGGAAGATGACATAATATTATTTGCTGGTGATGCCACATTTTAATAGAAAATATTGCTCCACAAAAAATCAGACAATATTTTGAAAAAGTTTAAAATGTTTGAGTCCTGGTTCTGACTGATTGCATTAAATCAGGATATATCAGAGACCCAAATGACACCACTTTGCACTAAATCACCACCGACTGCCATAAATTGATCAATTTTGAAGTGTAAATAGAATAACTCTAAACAACCAGCAAATAATTGAGGCTAATCATGTAAATTGCTTAGTTGTAAATAAGAAAGGAAATTTAAATTATATAAATTAAGTTATTAGTAACATAGGTATTGCAGGGAATATATTATTTCACTCTACTTACATGCCAGCCATGAAGAAAACTATCACTGATATTTCATATACAGCTACTAAAATTATATTGTTTTCTGAAGGAACTCAAGTAACATACTATGAAAAATTATTGGGAACCTGTGTTTTCCAGTAAAAGTGGCATAACATACACTGTATCAAAACCTAAAAATACTAACTGTTCCATCACATTACTTTTTTATTTCAAAATACAGTATTTACCAGAGTACAAGCCCACTCTGAATATAAGATGACCAACACCATTTTTTTTAAGAGGCTCCTTGAGAACATTTTATTTTTAACATATTCTGATTAACCAAAATTACAAACTATCTTATGGATATGAAGTATCTGTCTAAAAATTTAACATTATACTTATTCTAAACTTATTCTATATATTGACTGTCTATATTTCGATAACACAAGGAGTAATAAAGTGGTTTATACTAATTTTTATCTTCACTTCCTTTTTCGCATACTATCTAAGCCCCTCTTTAGGAGATACCACCTTGTGGAAGCACTGTCCAGGCAGGTGGAGACACCTGTGTGTTTGCAAGAAGCTGAGGGCTATATTTCCAGTAGCACAGCTACCAGCAGGGTCTCTCATGCCAGGCAGGCCTCAGTGGATGGGCCAGACAAAGAGTGTTCCACAACACCCTGTCTCTCCCATACCCAATCCCCTAGTCCTACCCTATGTCCCCAGATAGCCAACCCAAGGAATGGTGAGATCCATGCTGATGGTTGTATGGCACATGGGAATATGTGTCTTTAATGGAATCTCAGGGATACCAGGCAACCTCCCTGAGTACTTAGCCTTCCACCACGAGGACTGAATATATCACCACTCTAGTGGGACTAAAATGGAGAGAAAAAATAAAAACTGAGGAATATGATGAGACCTCAGACATCCAAACATTGGAGTTGGAACCGAAGGAAGCTGTTTCCGCAACAGCATCGGTTGATAGACTAGTCCAAGATGTAGAAATTGATATGGAGAAGTTGCACCTGGTCAAGATTAAATCCTTGTGTGGCCTCAGATGAGAAAAATTATCTAAGATCAGAAACAAAAGGAAGGTAAAGAATTGCTTCCTAAACAAAAATGGAGGAAAAACAGGGATATCCAACAGACAACATCACCTCACAGCAGATAGAGCTTGTAAAATGGCTTTCTTCAGGAAGACTGGGGGAGACACAAGTCCAGGATACAAATTCAGGGGAGTCTATCTGGACAACAGTGTTCTTATTTTTGTCTTTGTAGGGATGAAAACAGTGGATTGGGTTAAGAAGATTGTGCCCAAGTTATCTCTATGGGAGGAGGTGAAGCGGCTGGTCAAGACAGTGGCTAAGCTCTTCAAGACCACAAAGATATCAATTTAGGTTCCAAAGCTTGGAGGGTAACCATTTGAAAGGTTGCACCAGTTGTACCAGACAGCCAAACCCTTGTGTGTGTGTGTGTGTGTGTGTGTGTGTGTGTGTGTGTGTAGAGGGTGAGAGGAAACCAGTGAAAAATCCATGGCACTGTGGGAACAGGGTCTGAGATTGTACTTGGGTTTCTCACAGGCTACCGTCAAGGTTATCAAAGACATCGGAAGCATCCATGGTGGCAAGATGGAGACTGGGAATGTTGCAGATAAACTTGCATCACAGTAAAGGAGAAACTGGCACCCTGGGTCATCTTCTGAGAAGACAGGAGATGAATGTGGACCTGATCCAGGAACCCCATCTATATAAGGGGGGATTTCTGGCCTTGGAGGAACTGAAGGTAAGTTGCTTTATGTTAGAAATCTAAGGAACTCCAGAATAAGCATTTAAGTCAAAGGTGGAATTTCATTCATGCCAGTGGCAGACTTTTATTCCAGGAACTTAGTGACCATTAGGATGAAACAGAAGCAAGAGGGAAATTGCATTGGCCTTAGCTTTCCTTCCCAACAAGAGCTGTACTCCTTCCCAGGAAGCAAGGAGACTGGTCAACAGGTGCTCACAGAGAATGAACAACTGCTGGTTGGGTGTGATGCCAATGCCCACAACTTAGTATAGGGAAGCAGAGACACCAACAGCAGAGGTGAGTACCTTCTTGAATTTTTACTCAAAAGCAATCTGGATGTCCTGAATAGGGGGAGGGAACATACATTCAGGAACAAAAGGAGAGAGAGAAGTAATTAATTTAACATTCAAGTTCATTCTAATGGGCAGCTTTATCAAAAAATGTGATATGGTGTTGGAGCCATCCTTATTCGACCACATGTATATTACGTTTGAGGTTAAAATGGGTGCTAAACAGACTATGGCCTATAGGAATCACAGAAAAACAGACTGGGACTCATGTAGGAAAGACCTCAACTCACACTTATCTGAAGTCAGAACTTTGATAAGGAATCCTGTAGATTTTGAGAAAATGTTGGACACAGTGCTGTCTGCTTGGGAAACTGTGTCCTTGGGAAACTCCCAAATCACCAAGAACTGCACACCCAGGAATGTATCTTGGTAGAACAGTAGCCTGGAATTGCAAAGGAGGAAGGTAAGAAAATTGTTAAGCCTTTCAAGAAGGAAAGGACAATGTGCAAAGTATTTGGAGGCCCTTGTCAAATACAATCTTCCAATTAATCAAGTGAAACTGTCATCCTGGAAGGTATTATGTGAGGAGGTGGGAGGTACAGCTAATTGTGCTAGACTTCACAAAATTCTCACCAGAATATCAACTAATCCAGGAGGTATTATAAGCAAGGAAGATGCTGAGTATACAAGGACAATGAAAGAGAGGCTGGATGTGCTCCTCAAGACTCACTTCCCTCAATGCACTTTGGCACACAACATGGATCAAGATTCAGTCCCTGAGAGGCACTGGTTTACAGGTAATCAAAGGGAGAACTGAGAATATGCCAGGGAATGTAGTGATTAAAAAAAAAAAAAAAAAATCCAGTGGATAATGGGAATGTTTCAACCATTCAAGTCACCTGGCCAAATGGAATCTTTCCAGCTCTTCTGTAACAAGCATGAGAGACTTCAATAGACTTCCCTGTACGCTATTTAGGTTTAGACTAGCAGCAGAAATCATTCCTAATACTTGGAAGACTACTTGCTTTCATTTCGAAGCCAGGAAGAGTTGATCATACCAAGACCAAGGATATGAGACCAATCAGTCTGCCCTCCTCTCTTTCAAAGACATTAGAAAATCTGGTTAATGTGCACATTAGAGAAAGGAGGCTAACTAAAGTTCCTTTACATGTAAACCAACAAGCATATCAGCCAGGCAGGTCATGTGAAACAGAACTCCTCCAATTTGTCGGGAAAGTGGAAAATGCACTAAACTTTCAGGAAACTGCTCTCTGCATCTTCCTGGATATATGAGATGGCTTTCATCATTAAGAATTCATGGTTAGAGATGCAGAAGAATGTGGTACTGTGACCACTGTATGTACACAGATTAAGACTACACTGATCAGAAGGAAAGTAGAACCAACTGTGAAAGAAGAAATGGTGGTCAACACCACCACAGTGGGTTTGCAAGGAGGAGTTCTGTCCTCACTACTGTTGAACCTAGTGGTGAGTGAACTCATTGGAGAGCTAAATACTAGAGGCTACTTTTTCCAAGGATATGCCGATGACTTAACATTCTTCAAATTTACTAGTAGTGTTAGAAGTGTGACACAGTGTGCATTGAACATTGCGCAAAATTGATATGTGCTGGATATTGACCACTGGAATAAGACGTATGATAAGTCATGGGACTACAGTATGATGGAACAAAGAAGAACAGAAGGTGACTGATAAGGAGCTTGGCAAGGTGCAGAAACTGGACTGCTTTGCCATAAGAGCCAGAATTAGCAGGATGCCTGCTGTTATGACAGAGACCACACTGGACAGGCTCCCATTACATCTGTGGGTTAAAATGCAGGCAGTGGCAGGGGCATACAGACTAAAAACAAGAAATAACTGGATACCTTTAGCTGGTGCTCCTGCTCGCAGTGTGGTTTCAGTTGCCTGAGACTGCAGTCATGTATGTGAGTTGCATTTGTGTGTGTGTGTGTGTGTGTGTGTGTGTGTGTTTGTGCGCCTGTCTGTCTGTCTGTCTCTCTCTGTGTGTCTGTCTGTCTGTCGTCTGTTGTTGACAAAGGCCTTAATGGCCAAAAGCTTTATTTGTGACAGTATTTTTGTTGTGCCTATCTGTGACTCAGCCTCTCTGCTATATGGTGAGTGGCAACTTTCCTGTTCATAATATGGATATCTTTAGGATATCGTGACTCCCACACCAACATAGGGAATGCGGTAAATATAAGAATGGTCAGGGAAATGCCGGCTGACTATATAATAGTGTCTACAGTTATTCAGACACCCAAGCAGCTTTGAAACATGTATCAGCCCTGCAATGAGATCAAAGATCATTGCAGAGTGGTGCAGAATGCCACAAAGCAACAGAGTAAACCGGTTGGTGATGGTTAAATCAAAAGCATGAAACTGGATCAGAAGGCAACATGTATAATGCTGGACTGTGATCTAAAAACAAAAATATGGCAAGCTAATGATGCCAAAGCCATGTTTTAAGAAAAGTTCTGTGATCCTGGGCTTGAATAGGAGACAGACTAAAGTCATGGTAGTACTAATGACAGGAAATAGGAACTTTCAGAAATGCCTGCACATGTTGGGTGTACAGAAAGAAGTCCCTATGTCTAGGCTGTGTGTTGAGGGTAATGAAACTACACCACATCTAATCTTTCAGTGTGAAGTGTTGGAAATCATAAGACATGGAATATTCGGCTCATCAAGTTCTAAAGAAATTGTGTCTGATAGAGAAGTAATAAAGACCCACCTAATACTCTTTAAGGGTGCTGGTTGGCTTTACTAAAACCGCAGGGAATGAAATCGCACAATAAACCCTGTTTTGGTGTGAGCAATAGTGGGCTAAGACCGCTGTTGTTTTTATCTCCTGGTTCAAATCAAATTCAATCAAAATTAAGACAATCATCAGTCATATCACTATTTTTAATCATCACCACCATCACTGATACCACATTGCGCATAGCCAGTGGGACGATAGTTTCACATAATAAATGACAGGTGAAAAGAGGGGCAGAGTTTTCTATACCTGAGCAGCAGTGAAATTTGTAATCTTGGTTGGCACAAATATTTGGCTGTCTCATCCAAATAAGTTTTGAGTTCCAACGTTGTCGTTATGGTGGGACCAGAAAACACAACTTTTTTAACTCAAGGTGGATTTTGAATTTATATTGACATGAAAATGTGGAAATATTTCTTTGTCTCTAGCATACAACATGTCATCTGCCCACTGCTCTCTCATGGCTGGATAGTACCAGCACTTGAGATACCCCGTTTCATTCCCCTCACAGCTCACGACAAGCATTGCTAACATTGCTGTATTGAACACACAAGTAAACTACTGGCACCTAACTGCAGTTTGGACATGGTAAATGTTCACAAAACACCAAGCTAAGTGGAGTACATTCCCATAGTTGACTGCACAACGAAACACACTGCCCACTCCCCGCTCCCTTCCTCACATTCATCCTACAGCTCAACAAAGTTTATGCCACTGTTCTCCCTCCCACTCTTCTGAAGTCTTATAATTAAATCGGCACATGGCTTCAACTGCCAAATTTCATATTAATCTATTACAAAAAATAAAACATTGACCTCAGCAATAATAGTTTAATCTGTGAATGTTAAGACAACCCTGCATTTTTGAATGATGAATTTGGGAAAAAGATCATCTCATAACTGGGTAAATATGGTACATTACCTATATGAAAATTTCAATTTACAGTATAAGACAAAGAGAAAACTTTTAGTTGCAATGCACAGAGTTTCAAAATTAGTCCTCTGACACCACATCACATGTAAATACAAATTAGTAAATTAAAATGTATTTATATTCTTAATATGCAGCTTGATTCACTGAAGAGATTGCTTTATAACCTATTATTCTGCTGCAGAATTTGTCAAAAAATATTTTACTTATTGAAGAAGGAAATCTGTATATTTTATTGCTGAATGCAAATTAAAAACTGTACTGCATGGATTATGTTACTGCAGCCTTGTAGAATAATGTTTAGTAAGTTATCTAGATGTGTCTTCTGTGCATAATATTTAAATAACATTTATAATAATAAAGAAAGAAAAAATGCAGAAATGACGAAATAGTTCAGAACAAAGTAAGAAATCTACTGTGTTCAGTGCAATAAACAGAAGTGGTTCTGATTTGTAGGTATGAGAGAGACAAAAATGTCTATTTCATTACAGAATTGTGGTAAGGAAACAGTTATTATTCTCCTTAAAGAGTCTGTTTCAAATTCATTACAACCTCTGCAATAATCCCATAAGAAAACAGCAACATACTGCTTGTGCTTATCTGGACATAAATCATTGTAATTAAATCATTATCTTGCTGCTACGACACTTCATTGATGCCACTGTACAATTAGTACTGTATATATATCTGGAGGTTAATTCTGTATGTAAATACAACGTCCTACTTACTGTCCTGATCTAATAAGGGCCATCATGGCCTCTCTTATAACGGACCAGGGTCTCACAAATATAGTGACTATTATATAATAGTTATCTATGGAATAACAACTTTAATATGACAACTAGTATTAAAATGATTTGAGTGTCTAAAGTGGCAGTGTGAGTAAATTATTTTGACTATGAACTAACAAAGTTAATACTGGCATTACTAGTACTACTGCAGCTGCAGCCAATAACAATGATAATAGTAGTAGTAATAATATTGACAATAATAATAATAATATGACATTAATAATAAAAATAATAATAATATTGGCAGATATTATTATAGGTCTATAAAATAGTTGTTTTCTGGTATAGTGAGTTCTGGGAAAAAGAAAGTTAAGAAGACTACACCAGCTAAGGATACTGGGAAATGAGTGAGATCAGATGGAAAGATGGATGTATAAGGGTAACAACAAGTGTGTACAGGAACAATGGTAATCTTATTGCTGCATTATTACATATGTCATTACCTGTCTTCTGAAACTGCAGATGTTATTTAGTTCTCTAATACCCTGTGGGAGGTTATTCCAGAGTCAGGTTCCTGCTACCAACAAGGACTCTGAGAAGGTGGCTGAATGACGGAGTGGGACAGAAACGATTTTGGTCTGATGGGAATGGGTGGTTATACTATGTTGTTCACACAAGAGAGCTAAAGTTGAGGAGAAATATGAGGGAAAGAGCTCATTAATAAGCCAGTAGAGAAGATGGAAACCTCTGCACTTGTTTGTACGCAGCCAGAATAGCTCTGCATATGATTGTAAAATGTAATCAAAGAGTCAAACATCACGGATATAATGAACACAGGTGTTCATAAACAGTTCTAGGTGCTGTGAGCTTTCCTGAGGAAGGCCTTGCAGGATAACATCTCTGTAATCAATAACTGGAAGTATAAGGTTTTGTCCAAGTTTCTTTTTCAAGTTAAGAAGGAAGAGCTATTTATATTTTTGTAGGGTATGGAGAGATGCTGATGTCTTCTTTCATATTACAGGTACATGTTCAGTACAACTTAGATTTTCATCTATTATTAATCCTAGACCCTTTGCTGAAAGCAAAATGTTGATATTCATCCCATTGAGGGTAAAAGATGGTAGGGATTCCCAATAGTTCGGGCTAATGACCCTGGAATGACCAACCAGTACTGCTTGGGTTTTAGATAGGTTGAGCATTAACCCAATACCCTGTGCCCATTTTGATAGTGCACATAGGTCAGTACTGAGATTCTCAATAGCTGTCTTTAAGTTTATAGATTTTGCACTTAGATACAACATGTCCCTTGCATGCAATGAAAAGAATATAAGACCTAATACTGAACCCTGGGGGACCTCTGATACTACCTGCCTCCATTATGACTTTATGGTGCCGGAAATGATGCGCTGCTGGTGAGATGTCACATAGAGTGAAATCATTGCACTGCACTTGGCAAGAAATTTAGGCTGTTAAGTTTCGCAAGTAAAATGTCATAATCAACGTTGTCAAAGCCTTTGCTGACGCCTAACATAAGAAGCATATAATAATTGCCTCTTGTGAATCCATGGCAATCGTCAGGTCATTTGTTACCTTTACTAAGGCAGATGTTGTGCTGTGATATTTACAGAAGCCTGACTGGTATTTATTTACCAGTTTGTTTGTAGTTAGGTAGTTTGTTGACTGGTTATGGACTGTACGTTCTAAGGCCTTGGACTGTGTAGGAAGAATGCGAATAGGTCAGTAATCAGAGGGTTCTGTGGTAATTCCCTTTTTGGGTAATAGCTTAACTAGTCCCTGTTTCCAGGCCTCAAGGAAAGCACTTATGGTTAAGGAGTGGTTGAAGATATCTGTTATAGTGGATAGTAGTGGGTTAATAATAAGCTTCACAATTTGGACTGTTAAACCAATGGGTTCAGTAGATGCTGGTTTATAAGCACGATGACGTTTTTGACATTGTTGCAAGTAACATGCTTTAGACAGGGTTTTTTTTTGGCTACAGTCATTTATCCCTATAAAGTAATCAATGAGTCTCTGTTTTGTTTGCGGTTCAATTGTCATTGTAGGTAATGTGAAGTACCAGTTTAGTTCACGGCTGGGACAATGGGATCAGCTGCAGCTTTTACTTTGCCTCTGCCAAAACCACAGGACAGCTGGTATTTTTCTGTTGTTGGTTAATGTATGGGTATACCTGAGTTTTAAATTTCTCACAGCTTAATTGACTTTTTTCTGCTTCTGCTTGTAAGTAATATAATTTTCAGGTCTGTATGTTTGAACGACCGATGTGCAGTGTCTCTGAGATTCATGAACTGTTTTAGTTCTCCCATTAGCCAAGGTGCAGGTTTCCTTCTTACTTTCCTGGTTTTTAACGGGGCTTATTTCTCATATAGTTGAGTAAGAATAGAATGTCCCACAAGCTATTTAAGTAGCTGACTGTAGAATGATTCTACTGCCATCAACATAGATTTTGTGTAAGGACCAGAAGATAAGGTATGAGAAATCAGGCCTCATACAGAGACATATAGACAGTTGTTTTTCCCTCTTCTGTTTGTGAGAGGAACAGGTAAGAACTGATTAGTAGTGGTACAGGGTAACCTCCATCATGCACCATACAGTGGCTTGCGGACTATGTATGTAGATGTAGATATACCTCAGTTGCAAGTTCAGATAAATTAATGTGCTTGAAGTCTTGGTATGTAGTCAGCTGTAATTCCTTTCTGGGAAATTCTAGTGAGTATGTCATGAAAATTATGTCACGGATGACTATGCCGAGTGCAGATATTTGGGAAGTACAAATGACTCTGTTTGTGGATTTTGTTGCAAATATATCTATGAGAGTGTGACTATTGTTCACTTGATGGGTAGCAGCAAGATGAAGTAGTGACACATTTGAAGAGGAAAGCATCTGCTTAAATTTCACTCTAGATGGACTACTGTGTAGAAAACCCACTATAATTATATGTTCGTATATGGATTTGAGACTTGAAAGAGCAGTTTTGAAGCAGGCAAACCCACCTACTTTAGGGGGTTTGAAGAGGACACATATCAGATACTTTCTGATAAGGGATTTGATCTCTCTGAAAATATACTCAACTTGTTTATCTTCATTACTGTTGGATTTGTGTTGCATTTTTGGAGATAAATCAGAGTGTATGTACACTCTACTCCACCCCCTCATCGGTGACATCTGTCATGTCTTAGAAAGATGTAGCCATCTAGATTTATTGAGCTTGTGGGAATACTTGGTTTGAGCCAGATCTCTGACAGACGTATTACGTGGATTTATGTGTCATGAAATATATGAAAACACTCGTCAAGCTGAGCTGGCAGAGACTGGACATTTGCGTGTGCAATATGTAGCTTAATCTGTTTGGGTGTGAAGTTTGCAAGGATGCCACTTGTGGATGTTGACAACACTGGGCCAATGAGGGTGGAGTGCATTCCAGAGCACCACTCTGGAGAAGTAGAGGAGGTAGGAGAACAGGGTTCCCAGAAGGGGAGAGTGGTAGGTCTCTTCAGGGAGAGCGGTGTGGGGATTGTGGGTAAGGCCAACCAGTCTTTGAACAGCCGACTAGAAGCAGGAGAAGGAAAGCAAGATAAATAGAAATAAAAACAGAGTGTATCACTAAAGATTATAATGATGCATAACAGCAATAATATAGCAATAAATTTCTAAATAAAATGGTAAATTAATCATCTGAATAAGTGCCTTGCGAGAAAATTCAATAACAGTGGAAATAATGCACTATGTTGGCACTGGAAGGATGAGAGTTGAACTGAAAATTTATAATTAGTACTAAAAGCAGACCTAAACAAACAAATGACAATAGCACGAAACTATTTTAAGGAAATTTTGATACTGGAAGATTGAGAATGGAACAGAAAATTTATAATTAGTACTGAAAGTAAACCTAATCAAACTTACTTTCTTATCAAGAAATGGCAATATTAAAATTATCTATATGGCAATAACTGCACTGGCTCATCTGCACATTAACATAAGGTGAAAAAAATTTGCTTACTTGATCACCACAGAGACTCCAAATCCTGAATAATAGAAAACATAGAAAATGAGCTTAAAGAATCCAACAAATAATTCCATAAATGACATCTGTTGAAGCTCATTAATTTTGTTCTTGATGTTGGTAGGTGACAACAAAGCCAACGAGAAATAAACTGCATCTTTTACAGCTTGGATGCCTCTGCGAATTGGATCTTTTGCAGCCCTGAAATAATAAAAGATAAGAATAATTGTCACCACAAGATATTCAGAATATGTCCCTCAGAATATCTCACAAATGAAACAGAGAGAGTGATTTTTGTCAATTCAAAAATTTTCAACACTTAAATTCTCTCTACCAAAACTTTTATGCTAACATTCAGGGCCTACATGCCAGGTTGAGGCAACACCTTAGCATAAAAGCAGTCTGTTCCTAAAAACTGTTGAATGTGAGCTTCCCCCGTATAATGTCTATGCAACCAATGGGACTAGTGGGAAGGGAATCACATACTGGCTGTGGAGGGCCAGAGGCATTGGCCAAGAGACATTGTACTCTCTGGTCTCAGGTGAGCATGATGTCTCTCCTTTCCCTTCCCTCTCCTAATGATTTTTCAGACTTTGTTCCATCACTGACCGACAAATGACTTTCCTGACTGGCCAGTGATTTATTCACTGACTCAAGTGCACACTCTACTGAATACTGAACTGAAGAATATAAGCCATATTTTACCTTTTAAACTTTCTGTTTTATTTCTATATATTTCAGAAGCTCCCAACAACTCCCGCACCCCCACATTGTGAACCTCCTGGCAGACAAAAATTGAGTGCCATACTGGAGCTTGAATCTGGAACATCATCTCTTGTAGGCAGTGCTCTTACTGACAGAGTTATCTAGGGGCAACTAGAGATCTGCCCTCATAGTTTCACTTATTACTAGTACCTCTCTCTCTCTCTCCTACTTTTCAAACTTCACAAAAATGAACTAGCACTACTGGAATAAAGGCATATTGAGGAAAAATGACTTAGCCTGTCTAGGGTATCGTTCCAGAATGAATCTTTCACTACGCAGCAGAGTGTGTACTGTTTTTATCTTAAGGGGGGAGAATAAACCCATAATTGGTCCATCTTTACAAAAGGAAAAAATTCTTCCTCATTTTTCGAGATGATTTTTGACATCTGCCCCATGAATGTCTTTATCTGCTGCTTTTGAAAGGTCCTAAAAGTGATTCAGTTTGTGACTTTTATTAGCTGCCATCTTGCTTGGTTCTGCTATATCAGCCATATCTTGCTACTAAAATGCAAACTGTATGTACAGGCAGTGAACATAACACTGTATTTCCCAAATGTGCACACAGATTAAGATATTTGCATTATTTGTAAGCAAAGATATGAGCACCACAAGTAGCTCTCATACTGTTGCATGTACCAGCTCAAATTATTACCTCAAATTCATTAAGTACTGGCCAAAGTTATGAACAACAGTAAAAAAATGTTAGAGACTGTTGTGACTTGCTGATCTTTCAAAGTGCCGCCGTGCAGTTACGCGCATCCTTTACATGCGGTGCTGTCTGCCAGCCAAGCAGCAGCAGCGCCACCTAAGCGGCCAGCCAGCCAGCGGCCGCTAGACTTGGACTCAGTTATGATTTGACTGTTAAAGTGTACACACGTCTTACTCTGTTTACTTGATCTGTGACTTTCATGTATTGCGTCTTTCTTGAAATATATTTGTTCAACTTGAAGTTATAACAATTGGCGATGAGGTAGTGATTTTTCTTTTACATCGTTGACCCACATGTTTCCATGGCTACTTTAGAGCAACTATTGCAAGGTCTCATAGAACAGTAAACGCTTCTCACAAATGCGATTCATGATTTTGTGACGACATCAAATGCGGGGCGTCTCTCATCGTTGTCTCTACCTCCCTTTCCTCCTTACGACGAGATGGCGGAAGACTGGTCTGATTACAAAAAACGTCTTCAACAGCACTTCTTGGCATTTCATGTCGCGGATGAACAAACATGTAAGTCTCTGTCCCTTTCATGGATTTCACCTCAAATATATTGGTTGTTGTCGCAATTGGTTCCTTTGAAAGATCCTGCATCTTTGTCCTTTGCTGAAATGTGCTCACTTCTGTCCGTCTATTTTCAAAAGCAAACACATGTGGTAGCCTCTCGTGTTGCCTTTTATCATTGTCAAAAACAACCGAATCAATCCTATCACGCTTGAGCTACTGAACTTCACGGTCTCAGCAGAAAGTGTCAATTTGTTACTAAGGTTCACAAAGAATCCTACGCTGATTCCATGGTACGGGATGCTATTATCCGATTGGCGCCCGACAAAGAAATTAGGCAACGTGCCCTTCAGTTGGTAAATCTGACTCTAGATGAAGTCCTATCCATCGCTCAGTCTTTTGAAATTTCTCACGCCGCTGGAGCGCAAATAGAGGCATGCGGCGATGTCGGGGAAATACTACCTCTGTGCGATGTTGACGAAGCATGTGGTGTGTCCCCGCCGACCGACATGGCCACAGTACCGCAGTACGCTCCCAAGTGCAGCCTCGGCCTAACCGTAAACAAACCTCTAAGAAACTGCAGCAAAACCCACGGCAACTTCCTTCATGTCTGCGGAGTTTCACGAAACATTCACAAGAAGATTGTCCACAACGTTGGACCGTGTGTCACAAATGCAAAAAAAAAAAAAAAGGTCATGTATCATCCGTTTGCAAATCTGACCGCATACATGATGTTCATGAACATGATGCTGATTCTGATTCTGTGTTGTCTGTCAATTGTACTTCTTCCGTTTCAGGGAAGTTATTCCTCACTGTCCAAATACTTGGTCGAGATTTCTCTCTTGCGACAATTTGATGCTGAGGTATCTTACAAATCTGTCGTTTGCACTGTGTCCCATATTTGTGGTCGACCATAGTAAGGCGGAGAATCTTTTTGGTTTCGATGCCTTTCACGTTTTTGGGTTCTCCATAGATGACTCTGTCAATATTGTCTCTGATGCTATTCCTTCTGCTTAATTGGATTCCTTGTCGATGACATTTTTGTCCTTTTTTTCTCCTGGGTTAGGCCGTGCAAATGACTTTGAAGCTCATATCATGCTCAAACCCACTGCTCGGCCTAAGTTTTTTCGGGCTCAGCCCATTCCTGTGGCCTTCCGCGATCAGGTCAAATGGGAGCTGGATCGTCTCACTGCTTCAGGGGTCTTGCTTCCTGTCGCTTCCAGTGAGTGGTCCTCTCCTGTCATTGTTGTTGCTAAGCCAAATGGTGATATTCGTCTCTGTGGCGATTTCAAAGCCACTGTAAATGCTCAATGCCTTATCGACACTTACCCTATGCCTCGAGCTGAAGAATTGTTCACTAAACTTGCTGGAGGCCAGTATTTTTCTAAACTTGACCTGTCAGAAGCTTATCATCAACTTCCTCTCGACGCTGCTTCCCAGCAGTTTCTGGTCCTTAACACGCCTTTTGGCCTCTATCAATACTGACGATTGCCATTCAGGGTTGCCAGTGCCCCTGCTCTCTTTCAGCGATTCTTGGAACAATTATTGCTCACTGTCCCTGGGTGTATAAATTACCAGGACGACATTGTTGTCACTGGCTCCACCACTGACGAACATCTTCAAAATCTCTGCACACTTTTTCATGTCTTACAGACTGCCGGTCTAAAGTGTTATCTTCAGAAATCAAAATTTTTTCAGGCATCTATCACGTACTTTCAACTCGCTCGGGATGGTATTCATCCGCTTCAGCACACTGTCGCTGCGATTGATGCCCTTCCTCGCCCTACATCTGTTAAGGAACTGCACGCCTTCTTGGGGAAAATAGCATACTATCACAAGTTTTTACTGTCTGCTGCTTCATGGGTCAGCTGTTGCATCTCCTGTTGCATAAAAACGTGCCTTTCCACTGGTCCGTGTCATGCGATGCGGCTTTCCAGAAATTGAAGACTATGCTGAAACAGGCCCTGTGCCTGGCTACTTATCGACCTGGCCAACATCTTGTTCTTGCCACGGACGCCTCTCAATACAGCATTGGTGCAGTCCTTACACACCATTTTTCTGACGATTCTGAACAACCCATTGCTTATGCCTCCAAAACGCTCACGGATGCCCAACAAAAGTATTCTCAAATTGAAAAAGAAGCTTTGGACATTATTTATGCTCTTCATAGGTTTGGTGTTTTTCTCTATGGATCCAAATTTCATCTTGTTATGGATCACAAACCACTTGTTTCCTTGTTTCGTCCATCAACGTCACTTCCTGACAAGGCTGCACGCCACCTCCAGCATTAGGCTCTTTACTTGTCTCGTTTCAATTATGAGATTCATTTCCGGCCGACGGCTCAACATGCAAATGCTGATGCACTGTCTCGCCTTCCCATGGGTCCTGATCTGGCATTCGATAGGGACGAACTTTTGTGTTTCCACTCGGATGTTGCCGAGCAGTGGGTTGTGGACGGGTTCCCCATCATCGGGGACTGGCTGGCGGCTGCTATGGGTTCTGACCCTACCCTCTCCTGGGCTTTACGCTGTATTCAGAAGGGTTGGCCAGATCGTCCGACCGCTAAGGCTTCTGATCCGTTGTGGAACTACTATGCTTTGCGTTACCGCCTCACGGCTAGGGATGGTGTTATCCTCCTTTCCAACGAAAAAGCTTCACCGCGTGTTGTGGTACCTGCGTCTTTGCGTGCTTCGGTCTTGCGCCTCCTTCACCAAGGGCACTGGGGTGTCTCTCGCACAAAATCTCTGGCGCGCCGTCATGTGTACTGGCCTGGCATCGACTCTGAAATCGCATACATGGTCGCTGCCTGCGGCCCTTGTGCATCACAGGCCACTGCCCCAAAGTCATCTTTGTCACCGTGGCTTCGCCTGAGAAGCCCTGGGAGCGTATTCATGCTGACTTCGTGGGACCTTTTTTAGGTACTTATTGGCTTCTCATTATTGACGTCTACGCTAACTTTCCTTTCATTGTCCGTTGCACGTCGCCTACCACCGCGGCAACCACCAATGCTCTAGCTCGCATTTTCTCTTTGGAAGGCCTTCCCTCTACTCTTGTTACTGATAATGGTCCGCAATTTGCCTCTTCCAATTTTGCAGATTTTTGTGCCCGTCATGGTGTCATGGCCCCTCCGTTCCATCCACAGACAAATGGTGAGGCTGAACGACTGGTCCGCACATTTAAGGCTCAGATGAGGAAACTCCTGACTTCTTCAGCTGATGATGCACTTCTCCAATTTCTGGCTTCTTACCATTTCACCCCCATGGGCGACCACAGCCCGGCTGAGCTCTTACATTGCCGACAGCCCCGCACGCTACTTCATCTTCTGCGGCCTTCCACCTCATGGCTGCGGGTGCCTGCACTTGGCCGGTTCACCACCGACGACCTTGTATGGGTACGGGGATATGGCAAGAGGCCAAAATGGAGTCCTGGCTGCATCTTACGACACTGTGGCCAATGCCTGTATGAAATCCAGATGGACATGGGTGTTGCAGTGCGTCATTTGGACCAGCTTCGGCCTCGTGTGCCGGCAATGCCTGTTCCGGATGCCGCTACACCACCTTCGGCTCTACCTGACACTCGGGATACCGGAACCTCTCATTACTCACAATGCAGTCCTCTCACCATCATATCGGTGCCAGCACAAGGACTGACGCCACCAGGAGATGTGCCCATGCAGGAACCAGATGACCATCATCTGTCGGAGCAACTCTACTCACCTCCTTCTCCTACGGACGCGGACACATCGCCCATGTCTCCTGTTATAACAACCGGACTTGCCGCAACCGGCAGATTGGTGCACGGGTCCCCAGCAGATTCGACCCCCACGTCTCCTGTCATCTCGACCCATTATCATCGGGGACACTTCCGTTCGTACGGGAAACCTCCTCCTCGAGACTTTACGGCCAGTGAAACAACACCTATGGACGTTAGCAATCTACAGGCCACTTCCATCAAGACCTGTGCAAAAACTTCAAAGGGGGGAAAAGTGTTGTGACTCGCCGATCTTTCAAAGTGCCGCCACGCAGTTACGCGTGTCCTTTACCTGCGGCGCTGTCTGCCAACCATGCAGCAGCAGCGCCACCTAAGCGGCCAGCCAGCCAGTGGCTGCTAGACTTGGACTCAGTTATGATTTGACTGTTAAAGTGTACACACATCTTACTCTGTTTACTTGATCTGTGACTTTCATGTATTGCATCTTCCTTGAAATATATTTGTTCAACTTGAAGTTATAACAGAGAGAGATGTTATACACACATAGAGACAGAGTATAAGTAAATTTGATGTTCTCAGAACTACATAAAACCAAAATTAACATTGAGAAAATGCAGATCAATCGAATACTATTTCGTAGTCCGACAGGGTACTTACCGCTCTTCGTCTTCTTCTGTCATGTAACTGTATGATGCTTCCCTTGCCTTTCCAATTGTAGAGCTTTCCTCACTTGCCATTAAACCACTTGCATGAGTCATTTCAAAGATGGCATCTTCACAGAAGTTCACAAAGGCTTCAAGCTTTTCTTTGTCACCACCCTCAGTGACAATTGAGTAAAAGAATGCCCTCTTTGACTCCTGTGGAATTAAACAGAAGCAGGATTAAGAGATGGGTAAATTATTAATTTAACACACCTAAAAAGTATCTCTTTAGTATCTCTTGCAACTAATGAACACATGAGAGCTTTCAGCATAGTTATATTTTACATGGAGATACATACTAGATCTCAGATAATATTTTAATCATATATATAAAATAACAACCTTAATTTGCGGTTTCTCCCACTGTTCAATATTTGACTCCTTTATTTCAAAGTAAACTCTTTCAATTCTCTTGCTGCCACCCAATATCTCTATGCGTCCAAGATACGGTTCAAAGTAATTCAATACACTTCCAGCTGTTTCCAGAAAACGTGCCAACCTTAAAGGTGGATAGCAAAAGAACAAGTTAAGAACAAATACTTTTAACTGTCACATGTTACAAAAGGACATAGAAGCTATGAAACAGTTAACTATGATGAGTGAACAATTGTGGCTGCAACCAACTTGTATTCCTGTTTGCACCCAGCATCATAATTTTAGGCACAGTTACTTTCAGACTGCAATAGTCATTTATGATACAGGGTGTCTCAAATAGAACACATAATATTTTATATTTCTAGTCACTGTAAACATAAACAGTTAATGTCAATATGTGATTTACAAATGGAAATTAGAGAATGCAAACAAGAAAGAAAAAACAGTGATGATGCCAAGCATGCATGTGCAAATGAATGGTGGACCATACCATTCTTGCAACCAAATAGATAATCTCACTAGTTTCTGACATTCTATTCTTATTCCTAGCTTCTATACTAAGGAACCCCTATCTTCCCTTAGATGGACACACACACACATCCTGGATTTCCATTGTTAGATAACAAGTAATTTTATCAGAAGCATTTTTATTTTAGAATCTACAATAAACAAATTAAACAGACTTAAGTAACATACATACCTTGGCTCATTGGGCATATGCTCTGACAAGTTGGTTAGGAGCACAGCCAGGTTAAAGCCGATTTCTTTTGCAGGGTTGTGAAATCTTTCAGTGAATTCAACGTAGTCTATTTTCCCATCATGATTTGTATCACAGCACATTAACAAGAAGTTAATCTCCTCACTATAACAAAATCAAGTCATATCATATCTGTTTTCATTCGGTGGGAAATAGGTATAAAATTTTTGTCATATAGTTAAGTAACTAATTTGCTAAACAGATGTAAACAGAACCTTATCAGGCCAATTCAAATAAGCTCAGAGCTTAGCCAAAACATGACGATTTCATGAATATGTGAAATTATAAACTATTTCAGTTACGCAAAATCAACAGTTTACTGCACTCTGAGGAATTTTATTTATGCACTTGAAAAATTTACAGGACCACAGAATCAATGCTAAAACAAAAAAATTGATTTCAAAAGATCCTGGACCTCAGTCAAAAAAATTATGTTTCATTTTGAACATGAGTGAGAGAACTATTCTGAGAATTGTTGGGAAGTCATGGCATACACATCATAGGCTACTAAAAGTGCAGAGACTGCTTTTGGAAGGTTCACTTAAATAAGAGAGTTGCAACTTCCTGCTGATGGCCCTTGAGAATGAGACACCAAACCATCTCAGGTGTTTTTTTAAAAACGAGAATAATCTCACTGTGGATGCTGAGAAATCATAGGAAAAAAAATTTGGCTACACTACAATCTTAAGGATATTCCTGCTGTTTGTTGGAAGCAAGATAAAGTTTCCTGCCAGTGCCTATGTCTTTGGCATTGTTTAGAATGAATGTGATGACATGCTGCCTATTTTTTTCGAGAAAGTAATGTGGCAAATTAGGTTTTTGTGCAATACTGCCACTTGAGAGGCATATGTGTTACAGCAGAAGATGGTTCTCCTGAAGAAATGAGCCACTTAGTGCAAAACTGACTCTCTGTCAATGTTGATGTAACAACCTTTCTAAACTGTGCAGGGTGCATCATTCCTGGAACCTCCGTGGCCTCAGCATCTGCTAGACCCTCTCCCCCACCTGCCTTTACTCCTTCTCCTGTACCTAGGAGGAGGAGTATCCTAGCTCATCGATTTCTTACCATCTGTTTCAGTCCCCTCTCCTCCTGCTGCTTCCTTCTTCCACCATGTGTCACTCAGTGTACCCATCCATCAATCCCAGTCATGTCATGAAAAATGTGTGTGTGTGTGTGTGTGTGTGTGTGTGTGTGTGTGTGTGTGTGTGTGCGCATGCCCTTCTGAGGATTTCTTCCAATCTTCCAAAAGCTAACAAAGTTTTCATTCGTCTGTTGACGACTCAACATGTCTGCTATTCAGTATGTGGTCTTCATTACCCCTAAATTATTTACATTCTGCCAGAAATTTCCTTACAATTTATTTACAACAGTAATATTATTTTTACACTCCTGGGATAACACAGTAGCAAGAACTGCTTATCATAAGATAATTAGTGCAGGGGATCTGTCAGCATTAAAAAAAACAAAATCAGATATGTAGATAAACATGGAGAAAAGACTGATGGTATGCTGTCACTCCAACTCATGTCTTGCAGTATAAAAGTTCGAACAATATTTGATAAATGCAATTATTTGTATAAATGCAGTTATGATTATTGTGATTACTGGTATAAATGCAACTATTGGTACAATGGAATACCAAGAAAATGTTGTATGATTTACTTACATGGTGTAGCTCTTCTGCTGTTCCATTTTCTCCCTGAATTCCCTTGGAGTAACCCATCCATCATGATTGATATCAATTTCCTGTAACATCAACAAGCAGTTTTAGTGCAAAGAACATGGTACTTAATTTCCTTAAAACACAGAGACAACAAAAAGAGAAATAAACTATTCAGGCTCAATATAAACGGTGTTTCAAAAAAGAATATACTTGTTACAAAGTACTATGTTGTCAAAACTATCAATTGCTTGGTTATTGGAGGGACAAATACATTGTCTAGTTTATATTCATTGCTGCTAGGCGTCAGTCATTTTCTGTTTGACTGATTACCTACACATGATGAAAATGGCTACTCCGCAGCAGAAATCTTTTTGTGTTCTCAAGTTTGCAAACTGTAATTCCATGATTATAGGGCAAAGATGTTTCAGGCTGAGGTACAAAACTGATCCTCTAAATGGATGGAGCATTCACAGATGGTATCGACATTTTGTAGATACAATATATGTTTGCAAAGGAAAGACTCCTCGTCACTCTCGTGTTTCCAAAGAAAATGTCACGTGAACTCAAACTACTTTTCAATGTAGTCCTACAAAATCAACCCATATGCCAGTTGGGAGTTATAACTGCCTATAACAACAATTTGGCATGTTTTGAGATGTTGGTTGGTTATGAAGCCATACAAGTAACAACTGTTACAGGTTCTATGTCACGACGTCAAACACAAACGTGTCATTTTCTGATAAGCTTCAGAATGCTACTGATAGTGATAACACTTTCACACAACAGGTTCAGTGATGAAGCAACTTTCACCTTAGTGGGAAAGCAAACAAACACAATGTTCAAATTTGGGGCCTACAGAACACACACTGAACATGGACAAGATTCAACCAAAGTCAACATGTTTTGTGTGATATCCCATTCATCTGTTAATGGCCCATTCTTCTTTGATGGAAACATGGTTAATGGTCAGCAGATTTTTGTTATGTTACAAAACTGAATGTTTCAAAGGCTGAATGAGGACAACTTCATTTTTCAACAAGATGAGGTACCCGCTCACTGGAATCGCCAAGTGGGTGAATATCTGAATAAAGCTCTATCAAGCCGTTGGATTGGTTGTCAAACAGCCAACAACACAGCACTTCTCAGCAGGCTGGCAGGTCAACCAGATGTGATGCCCTGTGACTTCATCCTGTGGGGTTTCATTACGGGACAACATATATTTATTTTTATTTATTTATATAATAGGGAAACATTCCACGCGGGAAAAATATTTATTTATCCATCTGTAGACAATAAATATTGTATGAATGTTGTCCTAAAGTACATGTAAATTTATGGGAAACAATCTGTGCAAAAGGTACATAAAAAATTTTACATTAAGTAGTACAAAGAATAATACATACAAAATTGTACAAAAAAATGTACAAGGAATAATACTTGGTCATACAAGACACAGTAATAAACCTTTTTATACATGTATACTAACAGTATTGTAACTGCAAGGTCTGTTTGCCCTAAGGCTTTACTTTTGTCTTCCCTAAACAGGAAGCCCTTATATTCACTAGAATAATTCAGTAAAGATTTTACCACACTCAACAGCTGTCCATCATATTTAAAAAAATTAACAGAAACTTTAGGGGATGAAAGACAGTGTTTTCAGTTTTGCCTTAATATAAACATTTCAGAATTATTTATTGGCCTAAATAGTCATTTACTGAGCAAAAACATTGTTCAAGTAGAAATTCTTTAAATTCTACTTTAAATCTGTTTTTTTCTTCTAGCTTTCTGATGTTGGCTGGCAGTATGTTGTAGAGTTTTGTACCCATATGACTCACATGGCTTTGTGTGTGTGTTTTCTTTTTGTTTGCTGAGTATGGAGTGCTGCACTATTTTGAGGATTGTAGTTATGCAAGTTGGCATTTGTCTGAAAATCTGCAAGGTGGGCCCTAACAAATGAAACACATCTGTATATATATAAGGAAGATATTATTAGTACTTTAAGCTTGTTGAATAAGGGTTTGCATTGTGTCTGTGGATGACTGTGTGTTATTATTCAGATAGCCCTCTTCTGTAACAGAAAGATTTGTTTTAGATGGCAAGTGGTGAAACCCCAAAATATTATTTCTTGTGTTGCAAGAGACTGAAAATACCCAAAATATGCCATCCTGGCACCCTCTGCAGTACAAACATTTGCAGTAATTCTAAGAGCAAAACAAGCTGAATTAAGTTTCTGCACGAGTTTCATTACATGATCATTAAAATTAAGATTTTCATCTACATGAATCCTCAGCAATTTTGTTGATACCACTCTATCTATGGCCTTGTCACCCAAAAACAGATAAAGATTTACAATTTGACGTATTTTCCCGAACTGCATATAATTTGTTTTATTTACATTTAATGTCAACCAGTTTGCATTGAAACAACTGTGGACATTCTTTATTATTTGATCAGTACTTGTTTCCAGTTGCTTTGGTGCACCTATTATCACATTAGTGTCATCTGCAATTAGTATGGCCTTTGTTGCTCCATCTGAGGGGTGAAAGTCATTTATGTAGACAAGGAACATTAAGGGACCTAGAATACTGCCTTGCGGCACACCTATTTCCACTTTTTTTTAAAAAAATCTGATACTAAATTTATTTTGTGGTTGGAGTAATCTGACATCAGTCCTACAATCAGTGTTCTGTTTTGTAGGTATGATTCAAACCACTTTTTCCCTGTCCCATGAATACCTAATGCTTCCAGTTTTTCTAAAAGAATGCCATAATTGACAGTGTCAAATGCTTTGGAGAGATCTAAATTTATTCCTGCTAAGCTGTTGTCATTTCTAGATTTTTGATTGTTTGTTCAGTGTAGCACATTAGTGCTGTTTCTGTATTTTTACCTGCCTGGATGCAATGCTGATTTCTATTTAGTAACTTATGGTCATTTAGCTATTTGTTGATTCTGTGCTTCACTAATTTTCTTTTATTTTGGAAACTGCTGGAAGGAGGGATGGTGGCCAATAGTTTTCTATCTTATGCTTGTCGCTGTTTTTGAATAATGGCTTCACTTTTGACAATTTCATCCTTTCTGGAAACACTCCTTCGCCAAATGATAAGTTGGCTATGTATGCCAAGAGCCTTGCAATTTGTGCAGCTGTCATTGTTGTGATATAAACAGGCACCTCATCTACTCCTGCTGACATTTTAGGTTTCAAGCATTTTATTACTTTGAACACTTCATGTTCATCTGTTGGATGTATCCTCATGCTACAAGCAGCTTTTGGAAATCCAGGTTTTTCTTGGTTTGTAAATTTCCAGCTTAATGAAGTTGTTGCATTTATGAAGTAATTGCTGATGTAATTTGGCAAATCTTTTTTTTTAATATTGACATTTTCTGCATTTTTGAGAATGATATCCTGATCTTCACATCTCTTTCCTGTTTCAATCTTCACAATACCCCATATGGCTTTCGATTTGTTGTCAGAGTGTCTTATTAAGTTGTCATTACTCATAAATTTTGCCTTGGCAATTACTTTTTGATATACCCTCTTGTAATTCTTAACATATTCTATGAAATGTGGATCTGTAGATGTCTTCCATTTAGAGTCTTCAGAATTCCACAAGAAGTTTTGATGCCAACTGCGATCCAAGAACTTGGCTTTGTATTGTGATGTGACATGATTCTTGAAAGCTTCTTTGGAAAGCACATTTCAAAATATCGCATGAAAATTGAAGAAAAAGTGTTATATGCATCATTTATATTTGTTAGAGACAGTGCTTCTGCCCAGGACTCACTAGTTAGGATATTTGTAAGTTTTACACAGTTTTCAGTGGAAAATTATCTTTTATACATGAAGTACACTTTTTTCTGTTGCAGTGGCGTTGAAGGAATTTTCTGTGGATTGTACATCTGAAAATACTGGGTGATCAAAAAGTCAGTATAAATTTGAAAACTTAATAAACCATGGAATAATGTAGATAGAGAGATAAAAATTGACACACATGATTGGAATGACATGGGGTTTTATTGGAGGGAGGGGCGGGGGGAGGGGGGGGGGGAGGGAAGTCCGACAGATGGTGCTGGACAGCAAAATGTCAGTGACCAGTGACTGCAGATGACAATCATGTATAAAAGGAGCTGTAATGAGAGAGAGAATCAGATGCGCCAGCAGTCGCAGCATGTTGACGTTACCTGAAAAGGCGTGTTACGATCCTATCGCCATAGGAAGGGGATTCGAATGGGTAAAGGTCCATTGACAAATGCAGCTGTGGCGAGAATGATTTTGAAGTTTGAAGCCACACGTTGTTTAGACGATAGACCCTGTAGTGGCCGACCGAGCACAAGGTGTAATGCTGCTGAGACAGTTCAGGAAGAAACGGAGACTGTAGCGGGTTCATCTATGCATGGGGAAGTCAGCGCTCATGCAGTCACACATTGCACTGGCATTCCATACACTCTTGTTTGGTTGGCACTGAGGCGTACCCTCCGATGCTATCTGTGCAAAATCCATCAGTATCATGAACTTTTACCTGGCAATTTAGTGAAGCAGTGGGCATTTGCGGTGTGGGCGTTTAAAAAGATGGTGGAAGATGACGATTGGTTGAGTAACGTGTTGTGGACCGATGAAGCTCATTTCATGCTCCGAGGGTCTGTCAATGGCCACAACTGCAGAATTTGGGCTACCGAAAATCCTAGAACTGTCATGGTAACTCCATTGCATGACAAGAAAGTCGCAGTATGGGCTGGATTTACCACATCTACCGTTATCGGGCCTTTTTTCTTCAAGGAAAAGTGCAGGTGACACCTGTATATAAGAAGGGTAGAAGGACGGACCCTCAAAATTACAGACAAATATCCTTAACATTGGTTTGTTGCAGGATTCTCGAACATATTCTCAGTTTGGATATAATGAATTTCCTTGAGACATAGAAGTTGCTGTCCATGTATCAGCATGGCTTTAGAAAGCATCACTCCTGTGAAACGCAACTCGCCCTTTTTTCACATGATATCTTGCGAACCATGGATGAAGGGTATCAGACAGATGTCATATTCCTTGACTTTTGGAAAGCATTTGACTCGGTGATCCACTGCAGACTCCTAACTAAGGTACGAGCATATGGGATTGGTTCCCAAATATGTGAGTGGCTCGAAGACTTCTTAAGTAATAGAACCCAGTACGTTGTCCTCATTGGTGAGTGTTCATCGGAGGTGAGGATATCATCTGCAAGGCCCCAGGGAAGTGTGGTAGGTCCGCTGTTGTTTTCTATTTACATAAATGATCTTTTGGATAGGGTGGATTGCAATGTGCGGCTCTTTGCTGATGATGCTGTGGTGTACAGGAAGGGGTCATCGTTAAGTGACTGTAGCAGGATACAAGATGACTTGGACAGGATTTGTGACTGGTGTAAAGAATGGCAGCTAGCTCTAAATACAGATAAATGTAAATTAATGCAGACAAATAGGAAAAAGAATCCCATAATGTTTGAATACTCCATTTGTAGTGTAGCGCTTGACACAGTCACGTCGATTAAATATTTGGGCGTAACATTGCAGAGTGATATGAAGTGGGACAAGCATGTAATGGCAGTTGTGGGAAAGGCGGATAGTCATCTTCGGTTATTGGTAGAAGTTTGGGAAGATGTGGTTCATCTGTAAAGGAGACAGCTTATAAAACACTATAATACGACCTATTCTTGAATACTGCTCGAGCGTTTGGGATCCCTATCAGGTCGGATTGAGGGAGGACATAGAAGCAATTCGGAGGCGGGCTGCTAGACTTGTTACTGGTAGGTTTGATCATCACGCGAGTGTTACGGAAATGCTTCAGGAACATGGATGGGATTCTCTAGAGGAAAGGAGGTGTTCTTTTCGTGAATTGCTACTGAGGAAATTTAGAGAACCAGCATTTGAGGCTGACTGCAGTACAATTTTACTGCCGCCAACTTATATTTTGCGGAAAGACCACAAAGATAAGATAAGAGAAATTAGGGCTCGTACAGAGGCATATAGGCAGTCATTTCTCTCTCGTTCTGTTTGGGAGTGGAACAGGGAGAGAAGATGCTAATTGTGGTACGAGGTACCCTCCGCAATGCACCGTATGGTGGATTGCGGAGTATGTATGTAGATATAGATTCTGATTTTGTAACTGCTGCCATGCTGGGTGAGAGATACGCCGATACGTTACAGAATCACATCATCCCCAACCTGGATGATAAACACCTGCTGGAACGTACAATGTTTATGAAGAATGGCGCTCCACCCCATATTGCTAGACGCGTGAAAGATCCCTTGCATGTGTCGTTTGGTGATGATCATGTGCTCAGCCACCACTTTCGTCATGCTTAGCCTCCCAGGTCCCCAGACCTCAGTCCGTGCGATTATTGGCTTTGGGGTTACCTGAAGTCGCAAGTGCATCGTGACCGACCGACATCTCTAGGGATGCTGAAAGACAACATCCGATGCCAATGCCTCACCATAACTCCAGACATGCTTTACAGTCCTGTTCACAACATTATTCCTTGACTACAGCCATTGTTGAGGAATGATGATGGACATATTGAGCATTTCCTGTAAAGAACATCTTTGCTTTGTCTTACCTTGTTATGCTAATTATTGCTATTCTGATCAGATGAAGTGCCATCTGTTGGACATTTTTTGAACTTTTGTATTTTTTTGGTTCTAATAAAACCCCATGTCATTCCAAGCATGTGTGTCAATTTGTACCTCTCTATCTACATTATTCCATGATTTATTCAGTTTTCAAATTTATACTGACTTTTTGATCACCTGGTATATTATCTATAAGACTGTTTGTATTATATATTATTCTTGTGAGTTCGTGTATGTGTGGAAACAGATTGAAACTACATAATAGATTTAGGAATTGATTTTTTGGCCTACTTTCATTCATAAGCTTTATGTCGAAATCCCCACAGACAACTACAGCGGCTCCTTCAGTAAAAAGAATGTTAAGCAGTGTTACTAATTTATTAATGAATATGTGTGTGTCGCCATATATTGCTATTACTTGGACTTTTCCCTGTATTTCATACAACTGAATAGCTGCTGTTTCAAAATGATTTTGCACACTCAATAATTCAGCTCACATTTTCTTTTGTACCTCATATGCACCAACAGTACCACAGGAAATAGAATAGTTGAAGAACGGGATCCATTCTACCAAAATATCATTTATGATGGACATGCTTACCCAAGTATTGGAGAAATTTGGGTATCAACGTGACATTCTTCACGTTGCTGGTGGAGGACATATTGAACATCTGTAATCTAAACTTGAAAGATACATAAATGTGTGTCCCAATGTTCGTAGCTGTATGACTTACAGTTTAATAAATATATGCATTCGAAATACATATATTCTTTTTGAAACACTCTGTACATTTTTTAAATTAACTTTTCTGCCTTTGTAATGATTATTTATTTTCTATTACTGGCCAGTTTCAGTTGTGCAGATTTCAATGGATAGTTAATGCCTTGTTTGGCAATAATTTGGATTACTTTTTTGGCAGTTCATATCACCTCTATTCACATTTGCTGTCTTCACTGGATGGAAGTGATCCTTTAATTCCATAGTTATGAAATATCAGTCAACAGCTGCAAAATGTTTCAACTGCATGATTTACCATTTCTGTGCTAGACATCTATATTCCAGCTGAGGACTGATACCACCTGAGCATGATATTAGTATTGTTTATTTTTGATTTTATTGCAAGTTTATACTAGGACCCCCCCCCCCCCCCCCCAAAGGAATTTCAAAGTAAATCCATAAATGAAACATCAGAATGCACACCAAAAATGGAGCCACTTACGTATGACACAGAAGAGGCCAAAGGAAAATTTAGTTTGGCCTTAGTGAAGAATTAGTGGCAGAATAAATATTTGCATCAATCTATAAATCTATAAGCATCTCTTCACGGTTTAGTTTCAAAAGCACTGTTAGTACATACAAGTCTGAGTCAGGTTACAGATCTGGTATTGTATACATTTTTAATCTGGCATGAAGGTTTCAAAATTTGTTTCATGAAGGAAATCACACAAAACCAACAAAGTGTCTAAGTAAAACTTTTCTATAGGCATCTGGACAGCAGAGAGGAGGCTTCTGTCACCCCCCCCCCCTCCCCCCCCCCCCTCCCCCCCAGAGGACAATTTCTGTCTACTCTATAAACTTACAGAAGTGTAAGGTTATGGCAGTATAATTGTTGTGTATCAAAAATATTATTCATCTCCACCTAACTAATAACATTTTGCAACAATCCAATGTCTCTCTTTCCTTGACTCAACTCACATTTCTTCGGCATCTCTGCAACATTTTCACATATATTACACAAGACTATCATAACAGTACAAGAATGTCTCTTTATCCCCTCAGCCTCCTGCAGGTTGGCTTAGTGTACATTCCAAATATTTTAACGTCATCTTTAATGTTGCCTTTTATGTCTTGTTAGCTATGGAAGACTTCATCAGAATCCTCCTAACATAATTACACACTAGTTTTCTGCTGTGTTTGACAGAGGTTTGGTGTAAGTCAGCATGTGACAGCTATCTCAACAGAAATAAAACTCACCTGGAAACTTGCAGAACTTGTAAGGTCCTTTAATTTCAGGAACATGTCAAAGTATTTCAGGATCAACTGAAACAGAAGTTCACAGTAGAGTTATTTCAGTCACTAATAGAATACAGACCATGCTAACTTGCAGTGTATGACAAGTAGTACATAACTATAAATTATCAAGATAGCCCACCTCCACATTAGATGCAGACTCTACTAGTGTGTCAACCATCTGTTTACCAATTGTACCATTCACAACATTGCCTGAAAGAACAAACAATGCAGAGATATAGTGGATGCAATTTTAGAAACATGGACCTTACTCTTTTTACTACAACAGTATGACAAATGCAGTAAAGCTTCCATACCTTCAAGCATGGACAGCATCATAGTTATCATGTCCTTCTGCAAATTCAATAGTTCCTTCAGGAGGTCTACCTGACTAGAATGTTTTGAAAGTTTGTCCTGCATGTGTGAAAACAGGAACAGGAAGCCTCCAACTGCATCCCAGAGCCTACAAAGTGAGTACGTGTCATGAATCCAGTCAGACAGTCCAAACAAGTCATATGTAACTTAAAGGGCCTTTTACAAATAAAAAATATTGACAATCCTTTTAAATAATGAGGAGCATCTGAATAATAGCAGCTTGTGTGGATGGCTGTAAACAAATGCTCCTCTTATGTCATAAATACTGTCAAAATTTATTTTGAAAAGGAAAGAAGTACTTTATATTACAGCTTGTACCTTGAATGGGCCAGAGCCTGCTGGTTCTGTGTGCAGGGCCCCTGGATTACTTCAGTAAGTGTGTTAAACACCTGACTTGCTACCCCAATGGCTTTGAAGAAATTTGCCTTACCAGCAGGATCTATTATTTCCTTACTTGAGTAGTGCCAGTAGAAGTCCATTATTGATTCCTAGAAGCAGTACCATCTATTTCCAATGACAAGTTTTAGGATAAATAAAAACACCAACAAGTATCAGAAGAATAGGAAACTATAAAGCTAAACTTAAAAATAATAAATTATAATACTATTTTGAGTATTTATACCTGTAATCGCAGCAGGTAGTCAACAGTGCAGATGACAACATTCACTGTTGTTGTATTCCCAGCCTGTGTCCTCAAGTAATTCTGCCATTCTGTGAAAGAAAATGGAATTACATTTCAAATTATATAAAGTGTGGTAAGTTACAAAAAAATGGTCATGCAACATATTTTTCTTCTACTTTATGGAAACCAAATATGATACAGACTGAATATTGAAACAAAAGGAAAATGCAGTTACTTTAGATATACTTCTTCACTTTCAGTGTCGTTACGTAAATCTTTATGTGCATATATAAACATGCAAGCATACATACATACATACATACATACATTAATCCTTGTTCTATAGATCATGAATAAGACAGTTCGTAATTATGTGGAATGTGTCACTTTAATGTAAGTTTTCTTTACACAAAATAATAAATAAATATTTTTTTAAGTAATTTTCATGTGAAATTTCAGATTGTACTAAGTCACATCATGCCATAATATTTTTGATTTAATAATTACTTCACTATTATGTGACTGAATGCCTGTTGTGTGAGAATGATACAGCACTTATAACCTAAGTATGAGAAATGAAACAGAACCATTATGCACTTTTTATGTGTGCATCAACATGTTTAAAGTGAAGCTACATCTATATGTACATCTATATCCATACTCCGCAAGCCACCTGACGGTGTGTGGCAGAGGGTCCCTTGAGTACCTCTATCGGTTCTCCATTCTATTCCAGTCTCGTATTGTTCGTGGGAAGAAGGATTGTCAGTATGCCTCTGTGTGGGCTCTAATCTCTCTGATTTTATCCTCATGGTCTCTCCGCGAGATATACATAGGAGGGAGCAATATACTGCTTGACTCCTTGGTGAAGGTATGTTCTCGAAACTTCAACAAAAGCCTGTACCAAGCTACTGAGCATCTCTCCTGCAGAGTCTTCCACTGGAGTTTATCTATCATCTCCGCAATGCTTTCGCAATTGCTAAATGATCCTGTAACAAAGTGCGGTGCTCTCTGTTGGATCTTCTCTATCTCTTCTATTAACCCTATCTGGAACGGATCCCACACTGCTGAGCAGTATTCAAGCAGTGGGTGAACAAGTGTACTGTAACCTACTTCCTTTGTTTTCGGATTGCATTTCCTTAGGATTCTTCCAATGAATCTCAGTCTGGCATCTGCTTTACCGACGACCAACTTTATATGATCATTCCATTTTAAATCACTCCTAATGCGTACTCCCAGGTAATTTATGGAATTAACTGCTTCCAGTTACTGACCTGCTATATTGTAGCTAAATGATAAGGGATCTTTCTTTCTAGGTATTCACAGCACATTACACTTGTCTACATTGAGATTCCATTGCCATTCCCTGCACCATGCGTCAATTTGCTGCAGATCCTTCTGCATTTCAGTACAATTTTCCATTGTTACAACCTCTCGATATACCACAGTATCATCCGCAAAAAGCCTCAGTGAACTTCCGATGTCATCCACAAGGTCATTTATGTATATTGTGAATAGCAACGGTCCTACGACACTCCCCTGCGGCACACCTGAAATCACTCTTACTTCAGAAGACTTCTCTCCATTGAGAATGACATGCTGCATTCTGTTATCTAGGAACTCTTCAATCCAATCACACAATTGGTCTGATAGTCCATATGCTCTTACTTTGGTCATTAAACGACTGTGGAGAACTGTATCGAACGCCTTGCGGAAGTCAAGAAACACGGCATCTACCTGGGAACCCGTGTCTATGGCCCTCTGAGTCTCATGGACGAATAGCGCGAGCTGGGTTTAACACGATTGTCTTTTTTGAAAGCCATGCTGATTCCTACAGAGTAGATTTCTAGTCTCCAGAAAAGTCATTATACTCGAACATAATACGTGTTCCAAAATTCTACAACTGATCGACGTTAGAAATATAGGTCTATAGTTCTGCACATCTGTTCGACGTCCCTTCTTGAAAACGGGGATGACCTGTGCCCTTTTCCAGTCCTTTGGAACACTACGCTCATCTAGAGACCTACGGTTGCTGATCTGGGCACTGCTCTTTCTGCAGCTTTAGTAACCACCTATCCCAAATTCCCATTCAGTACATTTGTACTGTCTGCAAATATCACAGTACTTTGTAGAGTACAGATATAAAATTACAAATACTAGTTGAGTCTCTGTGATGTGTATGCATCACAAGTCAATCATCTATAGGTAAGTGGTTACCTTTCCTTTGTTTTTCCATCCTGAAATTGCCATTATTGTAGTAACACAGTTTGTATAAGTATTTGGAATAAGAAAAGAGTTTTAAAATACATTCATTACAGACAAGATTTTAAGTTATTAATGTTCACTGTGATGTTTACATTATACTAGTGTTTAACAGCCTACTGTAATCTTCAGCTGTTTCAAAAGGGTTGGTTCATGCTGACCAGTAATCATATTCTATCACAGAAACAGCAACTAAGAAAGAAGTAAATGTCAATGAGATAAATGTGCAACAGCCTGGAATATATCACCAGTGATAATGTATACTACTGGAACTGTTGGTTTATTAATGCCATGTTTCACTATAAATAGCCACGCTCTAAGTGATTTTGCAGTAAAACTTGGTCCATATTCTGTGATCTAAGTTGTCTGAAGACAACACCAAGGAAGCTGAAACCGATCTAACAATTGTAAATATTTTTTGTCTTGTGACGAAGCAAGCTGGGATCTCTTTACTTCCTTTCTTGTTTTGCCATCTGCCTCCTTCAATTCATTTTTGACTAATTACCAATAACACACTGAGTATAATCTGCATTTCCATAAATATAGTATCAAATCTAATTTTGTGTTCAGTTTTTTGTATGTACTCAATTTCCTAATTCATTTTGACTATTCCTAGTTAATATCTTATGTTATAGGGTGAAATCAGTAATTGTTTTGTAACTTTAATTCTGTTGTTGACTTATAAACATATATAAATTCTGTACTAATTACAAATATTTGGAAGAACCACCACTAGGATTCTTAAACTATTTATTTTATCTATTCGAAAACATGTTAGCAAAGCCAGCCCTTATTTAATTCCAAAATAATTACGAGGTTTGTCAAAAGCACTGTTTGCATAACTATATCTGTTAATTTCGTCATTCAAACAAGTAATTTCGACCTAACCCTTGTAGTAGAAGAAACCATTAGAAAGAAGGCATTTCTCAATGTATTCAGCTAATTGAATGAGTTATGTTTTATTTCTTTAACATCAAACAATGTATAGTTCAGTACATATCATTGTGAGGATATATAGGGGCCTGACTTTTGGTCCTGAGACAGTCAGTCCACAGCTAATTTTCTGACGAGAAATCTGTATTAGTTAGATCAACAACAATGCATCAACTTAACCGTGGAATAAGTATAACACAAATAGGCTGTGTGTTAAAACAATGACAGTTTCTGTTCAATAGTGTCACATGTACCATATTCTTATCCAAGAACTGTGTGGTTATGTTTTTACTGCTCATAGATGCTCAACAGTAAACTCCTGACATATGCCTGAAAACTATTAATGAGGCTTATCGAAAGTTAACCAATATTGAACTGGCCATTGTATGGTATTGTATTACATTAAACTGGGGACCTAGAAACAACAGAGAGGTTTCGTCCCGCCATAGCCCTCAGAGATTCACAAACCCACAACAAGCCACAGCAGTCCACTCACCCCACCATCACCCCACACCGAACCCAGGGTTATTGTGCGATTCGGCCCCCAGTGGAATGATTAAACATTACCATTTCAGATCTTCTGTGAGCTAAGTTTTTATCGGATACATGGTTCAGCACATGCATGAATTAGTTCCTATTTAAGAAACATCAAGCAGAAAGTTACAATAGGACATTTGAGGAACACAAACAAGAACACTATATCCTCTTCATGGAAAGGAATCACAATGAGCGTTGTGCAGGGTACAATCATGGACCTGCTATTGTTCTTGCTCTTTGTCAGTGGTCTAGTCTACCATTTTATTTGAATCAGGAGGCAATTTTTTTCCATTTTAGACATGATAGAAGCATTATTGTCAAGCAAATCAAAGAATCATCTATGCAAAAGTCATTAATGATTTTTTTTGTTAAAGATATTAATTGGTTTTACGCAAATGGACTAGCTCTAAATTTAGAAACAACACAGTTCATCCAGCATTGCACTGTCAAAATATCACACTCATTATGAATGTAGTTTACAAAAAAACAGTGTACTAAGTTCTAAGTTCTTTGGTATGCATATTGTTGAAAACTTAAACTGGAAAAAATCATATAGTAAACCCTATAAAACAATTAGGATCAGCTACTTTTCCATAACAATAATTGACAACTTTGGTGGAGGGGGAGGGGGGGGGGGGGGGGTCAATGATGAGACACAGAAATCAGTCAATTAATATATTTTACATATTTTCATTGACTGATGTAATATGGTAGAATATTCTGGGGTAGCTCCTCTTTTACTCAAAAAGATATTCCTTGTACAAAAGAAGATAATTAGAATCATATGTGGAGATCACTCAGGTACATCTTGTATGCATCTGCTTAAATACTTGAGAATATTAATCACAGCCTTTAGTTTAAATGTAAGAGATATATTATTATTTATTCACTAACAGCAGTCCATGTACACAATGTGGGTTTTGATAACTAGACTTATGCAAATATAGTCCCTGCAATAATAAGATTTTACATTTAAAATTACAAACAACATTCAGATTTTACCTTAAAAATTACATGTTAGATTTAGGTTACCATACAGTTATAGAATTCTTTTATCTTGTAAACATGGATTCTTATTAACAGGTTCTGTGATGCCTCCCAAAGTAAATGTATAGTAGGTTTCTCATTGCCAGGAGTAGTTTATTACACAGCTTTACACCATATACTTAAAACTATTTTGGCACTTCTTAATCTAATATGTTCTATGAGAGATACAGCAATATTGTATGAGAAGAAAATACAATCTGCACTTCCCTCTGGTGAATCTAACTTTGACACAGAATGCAGTGCAATGTTTGGCTATAAATCTAACAATGGAGAGTCTAGGTTGGAATATCAACTCCAGAGCAGCTGGAGATGGCACTCCTGTGTGCATCAGATGTGCCTTCTTGTATGTGTGTGTGTGTTTTCCTTTCTTTTCTGAACAAGGCTTTGGCTGAAAAGTCAGTGTGAACCATCTTCTTATTGTGCCTATCTGCAACTCAATGTGTCATTTTTAAGGTTGTGTCATTTTTAAGGTATCAGCTATGAATCTCTTTTGTAATCTTCACATTAAAATAAAATATATTACAGATAGCTTAAAGTGCTTTCACATGTAACTTAAAGGTGTTTTTCCTTAACACCACCTTCTATACAATACAGGAATTTTTAAACTGGAATAATTAGTTAATTAGAAACTTGTACATGGCGAGCAAATATGTAATCATCTCTGCAATCTTTTGATCAAGTGACACATTGCATATTATAATATCTATTGTGAATATGATCTAGGGAACATGGAACAAACATCCTTAATAACTAATTGAGCATACAGAGAAGATACACTAGTACAGTACAAGCAAAACAATAATTAATTCTAGTCACTGGTCAAAGTACCAGACAGAAGGGGTACTGATGGCTGTTGATTATCATCACATTACCTATTTTGATTAACTTCTGTTACTCTGACATCACATTCACTCACTGAAATATGCCAAGAGAGGCACTGCACACATGATACAGACAAGTTCTACATCTCAAAATATTCAACACAAATGACTGTTTTAAAAATAATTAAGAGTTTCCATAAAGAAGTTCAGCTATGTTGTAAGTATCCAATTATGAAAACACCTTCAAGCCATACGTACCAAGATTGTGCCCTTCACAGGTCAGTTGTATGAATCGGAAGAGCGCACAAGTGAACTCAGCATCATGCATGTTCTTCTCTCCTGCAGCTCCTTCAGATCCTACCCCAAGCCCTTCAGCTTTAGTGTTGCGTTCAAATGCATCCAAGTCCAGAACACTGCAGGAGTTCATGAGACCGGCAATTGACGTGAAGAAACCAACATCCTTCTTTTCCTTGAGGTGGTTTAGCATTCCCTAATAACATATAATGTAATTAAAGGTGGTTATGAAACTGATCGCTTCCAGCTTTTGTCTGAAGAGGAGAGTGGGAAGTTTCTCAGCAGACAACCCACAACAAAAGAAAGGGATGCAATTACAGAGGCAAAAGATAACTGATGTAATAATATCTATACATTATTTATACCTTCTCTCTCTCTTTCTACCCATTCCCATTTCTTCTTGGAAGGGGGGGGGGGGGGATGAGGGAAATGTTGAGAGACAAGAGGAACTCTATTCAGAGTCAGTAGTGTAGAATGAAGAGGATAAGTTGTATTTCATTCATACTTCCCTAAACTCAAGATGTAATTCTGATTTATCCATAAATAACATTGTAATGATATTGTGTTTAATATTCAAACAATTCTTCTTGAGACTGTTGATTCAGAAGCAAAATATTATTCTTCTTTTTCTTGAAATTCTTTTCTTTCTGATTCAGAGCTTGGTCTTGTAAATACAAATGTATATGTTTTGTATTGTCACTGACAATTGCTGCATGTGTGCACACATGACTTTAGCTTCATGTTACACTTTCCACCTTCTAATACCATGTCACCCTCACAACATCCCCACAATGACCCCCTTAAGTTTTATTTACATTCCCTCTGCAAACATGCCTTCACCCTAGCCAGATTACGCTCCCATATTTTATTTACTCAGGCTTGTCTGACATTTGGCATTACCCCCAAAGGCCTCACACTTAAAGTTCCTATCTCTGGCTGTAACCCTACTTTCCATCAGTCCCTATACCAGTTGCAAACCGAACAATCCATAGCCCTCACCCGCCTAATCCTTCACCTACACATCAACTCAGCCAATGAACACACCCGTCAACTCCTATCCCTAATCAAAGTTCTCAATCTTTCCTCTCCCACTTCCACACTGGCTGTTCAGAGCATCCTCCTACAGTCCAACAGCAAATTAGAACAGCATGCCACCCTCCACCTCAAAAAAATATCCAATTTCCTGGTTTCCCACCTCTGGAAAGGCAACCCACTTACCCTCCACAACCTTTCCAACAAACCTCAACCTCCTCTCATTGCACACAGATCCAGTCTCTCCCATCTACTCAATCTCCCACTTCCAGCGCCACTCCCCCCAAAACCCCAAAATTCTAGTCAACACAATCTGGAACCACAACACCCCAATTTAGTAGTTAACCTTTCCTCCAAACCTCTCTCCCAATCCAAAACCTCTGTCCCATCCAAAGGCCTCACCTCCAACCCTACTCCCAGATTCAACCAACAGCCCTCGTCAAAGATTTACTGTCCTACATTTGTAGTCTCTGCTGGAAATATCACTTTGTCACGAAGAAAAATAATCCTAATCCTACTCCCCAAGACACTATCCAAATTGAACCCTGCCTGGAACAGTTCCGTCCTCCGTCACAGCGGGACGCACCTCCTCTTCCTCAAAATCACCCTCTCCAAACCTTCCAGGAATTTTTCACTTCCAGTCTTGCCTCTCAATCTTTCTTGAAAAACCTTAATCCTACTCCCAACATCACCACAGCTGACGCCCAGGCTATCCGTGATCTGAAAGCTGACTGATCAATCGTCATTCTTCCGGCTGACAAGGGTTCCACGACCGTGGTACTTGGATCGTCGAGAGTATGTGGCTGAGGGACTGCATCAGCTTTCAGACAACACTACATACAAAGTTTGCCATCAAAGACAAAAACCACTTTCTCGAATGCCTGCAACCCTTACCCAATCTGTTACCCCTGGAAACCATCCTTGTAACCATTGACGCCACTTCCTTGTACACAAATATCCTGCACGTCCAGGGCCTCGCTGCAATGGAGCACTTCCTTTCACGCCGATCAACGGCTACCCTACCTAAAACCTCTTTCCTCATTACCTTAGCCAGCTTCATCCTGATTCACAACTTCTTCACTTTTGAAGGCCAGACATACCAACAATTAAAGGGAACAGCCATGGGTACCAGGATGGCCTCCTCGTATGCCAACCTATCCATGGGTCACTTAGAGGAAGCCTTCTTGGTTACTGAGGCCTGCCAACCCAAAGTTTGGTACAGATTTATTGATGACATCTTCATGATCTGGACTCACTGTGAAGAAGAACTCCAGGATTTCCTCTCCAAACTCAACTCCTTTGGTTCCATCAGATTCACCTGGTCCTACTCCAAATCCCATGCCACTTTCCTCGACGTTGACCTCCATCTGTCCAATGGCCAGCTTCACACATCCGTCCACATCAAACCCACCAACAAGCAACAGTACCTCCATTATGACAGCTGCCACCCATTCCATATCAAATGGTCCCTTCCCTACAGCTTAGGGCTTCGTGGCAAACGAATCTGCTCCAGTCCTGAATCCCTGAACCATTACACCAATAACCTGAAAACAGCTTTCGCATCTCGCCACTACCCCCCCAACCTGGTACAGAAGCAAATAACCAGAGCCACTTCCTCATCCCCTCAAACCCAGAACCTCCCACAGAAGAACCCCAAAAGTGCCCCACTTGTGAGAGGATACTTTCCGGGACTGGATCAGACTCTGAATGTGGCTCTCCAGCAGGGATACGACTTCCTCAAATCCTGCCCGAAATGAGATCCATCCTTCATGAAATCCTCCCCACTCCACCAAGAGTGTCTTTCTGCCATCCACCTAACCTTTGTAACCTCTTGGTTCATCCCTATGAAATCCCCAAACCACCTTCCCTACCCTCTGGCTCCTACCCTTGTAACCGCCCCCGGTGTTAAACCTGTCCCAAGCACCCTCCCACCACCACCTATTCCAGTCCTGTAACCCTGAAGGTGTACACAATCAAAGGCAGAGTCACATGTGAAAGCACCCACGTGATTTACCAACTGACATGCCTACACTGTGAAGCCTTCTATGTGGGAATGACCAGCATCAAACTGTCCATTCCCATGAACGGACACAGGCAGACAGTGTTTGTTGGTAATGAGGATCACCCTGTGGCTAAACATGCCATGGTGCACGGCCAGCACATCTTGGCAAAGGGTTACACAGTCCAGGTTATCTGGATACTTTCCACCGACACCAACCTATCAGAACTCTGGAGATGGGAACTTGCCCTTCATTATATTCTCTCTACCCATTACCCACCAGGCCTCAACCTCTGCTAATTTCAAGTTGCCATCCCTTGTACATCGCCTGTCATTCAACAACATCTTTGCCTCTGTACTTCTGCCTCGACTGACATCTCTGCCCAACCTCTTTGCATTTACATATGTCTGCCTGTGTCTGCATATGTGTGGATGGATATGTATGTGTGTGCGAGTGTATACCTGTCCTTTTTTCTCCCTGAGGTAAGTCTTTCTGCTCCTGGGATTGGAATGACTCCTTGCCCTCTCCCTTAAAACCCACATCCTTTCGTCTTTCCCTCTCCTTCCCTCATTCCTGATGAAGCAACCTTGGGTTGCGAAAGCTTGAAATTTGTGTGTGTGTTTGTGTGTTTTTTATTGTGTCTATCTACCAGCGCTTTCTCATTAATCCTGGTATTGGTTTTTATATATCTGGTATAGGGGTGAACATTCTTGGCTGTTTCGCTGAAAGAATTTCATTTGATTTTGTATATGATGTATTATATTTCATGCTAAAATGTATAAAAAGAAATTAATTTGTTAGTACTCTGTATGTACAGTTAAAATTACTCTTCTTTTTAAAATATTTGAAATTATGAAATTTCCAATATACTTAAAATTCATATTATTAATTGTACAATCTAACCCTAATTATTAAATTTATTTCTGGATTCATTTATAAAATAATGTTATATCTTGGTAATGAGTCTTCTTTTGTTAATAAAGTTTGTAAACTCTTTTGCTTTGTAAACTCTTTGGAATATTATGAGTACCACAGAAAGTCAGTAGTAGTGGGCATGCCTCTGATGGAGACAGACATTTATACGATCTACACTAACAATGTAATATGGAATGTTAAGTGGAAATTGTAAAAAATGGTGTGATATTTAATAATGTGACAAGTAATAAAATTCAAGAAATATACAGGCAAATCTTCATCACTTATTTAGTCATCAGGAACCCACAAAGTTATATAAAAATTTCAGCTGCTAGAATGTACCCCTAGATGCAATACTTGGAGCCAACAACAAGAGAAAATGAAGATAAGTAAAAAGTTTTTCTTTTGTATATCTTACACCTCTTGAAGCTTTTGAAACCAATGAAGGCATTAAGAACAATTTAATGGTGATGTGCGGGAGGGTAAGATTACAAGTCCCGATGGTACCAATCGGCTGCTGTGTCATCCTCAGCCCACAGGCATCATTGGATGCACATATGGACAGTCATGTGGTCAGCACACCGCCGTATGCCAGTTTATGAGACTGGAGCTGCTACTTCTCAATCAAGGAGTTTCTCAGTTTGCCTCAAAAGGCAACACCTATCTCTGAGAAGTGCTGACAAGAGATCTTGATTCTCACCAGAGAAGCCTCCTCAAAATATGCCTCACAACCACACAGTGTATTCCATGTGACTCCAACAATTATAAGGATTCAGGATTCAACAAATGTCGGCAGCCAATCATGTTAACTATCCCCACTGCCTGTGAAATGTGTCTACATCTACACTATATAACTGGATGCATCAAAAATCTACTCACCAAGTGGCAAAAGGAAAAACCCATATAAGAAAGTTAATGAAATGTGTGAGCTTTTGGAGCCAGTGGCTTCTTTTTCTGGCAGAAAGGTTAAAGGGGTAGGAAAAGGGATGAAGAAAAAGGACTGTTGATGTTTAGGGAATGGGGACAGTTATGGAAAAGTCGCCCAGAATGCCAGGTCAGAGGAGACTTACTGGACAAGACGAGATGGAAAAGTTTGAGACTTTTCTTCTCATCCTCTCTGGAATGTTTCTCCTGATTCAGGGTTCTGGATGGCTTCTCCATAACTGTCCTAATTTCCTAAACATTGCCAGTCCTTTTCCTTCATGTCTCTTCTTTCTCCTTCAACCATTCTGCTACAAGAAGGAGACACTGATCCTGAAAGCTTGAACTCCAACTTCAATATGGTGTGATGATTTAATTTGTTTTATGAATATTGCTGTTTCTCACCATTTGAATATCGCTGTTTCCTCCTCTCAGTATTGATATACCAAGTTGCAAAGTTTTCATAACCATTTCACTTGGTACTCCTTTGCATGCTGATATATGCAGAAGAACCATCTCTGCAACACCACGATTTGCTAAGCGTGCTTGATGGAACAGGAGCTTTTGTTTTTCCATTTCTTGTTCCTGTAGACATGTACATTATACCATTAAGAATGTTAACAAACACAAAACATTCTACTTATTAAACTTACAGTAAGCCTACTTTCCTTAATTGTTAACATCTCTGTGCCATTAACAACCAAATAAAGTTCACAAAATAATTATTAAAACATAATAAGTAGAATTTTTTTTTTAAAATTTAGGCTATCTTTTGTTATTTTTGTGGTAATGTTAGCATCAGTTTTAAAACAGTCAGCACTTAGTCATTTATAATTAAAAATAAAACATAAAATATACAAGAAAATGACCCAATTCTCAAAGCAATGAGTATATATTCCCATAAAAATGTTTATATGTGGGCATGACCAATACCAGCTGTTCATCTGAATGAATGGACACCTTCAAACAGGACCAGAGCAGATGACAGTGTCCAAAAATGCCAAAGTGTGAATGATTTTCAAAAAATGTGATTCACATCTGTACGTAGTAGCATGTGGAAACCATATTTTACTTTAGTCAGCAGTGAGCCAAGATTTTGTATCAGACCTTCAGAAAACCAACAGCTTCCCCTTGAAGATGTCCTTAGCAGATAGGGATTTCAACAAGAAATTCCCCAACTGTGGCATAATAATGCAGAATATTTTAATAATTTACATTTCCAGCCATGAAGTTTAAATTTTACAAACAGCATTTCATGTGGGCATAGCCAATAATCAGTTGTTCATCTGAATGAATGGCCTCCAAACTGGCTGAGAACAGAGTTGCCTACCCCATGACAAAGCACACTGTTGATCACAACACGGTCAATTTCAAACGCTGTTTTACAATGCACGTAGCACCATTTTCTCTAAACTAGATGCAAGTTGTTCTTGGAAACTGTCCCTGATTCCTGTAATCCTCCTCATCTCAATGTCAACTAACCCTCTGCTCCACATCCACTACCAACCTCTCCAAGTACACTAACTTCACCAACAGCTTCTTCCTCGGTAACTTCCCTTCCACTGTTCTGTCGCCCTGTCTAAATCTACTTCTCCATATCACCACCATCATGTGTCGGAGGAATTCACCAGTGCCATGCTCCATGTGTCACCTTCCTGTCTCATGCACCTGCTGGCCCTTCCTCTTGCATTCTGATCCTGTACATCTGGTGCCTTCCTCTGAGCTGACAGCCACCATCCTCCAACCTTCCCTCTCACTCCCTGGCTCTTTTCTCTCCTACCCAATTGCATCCAACACAATATTTCATCACAGTCAACCGGCAGAAATGCAGTCCTGGCTTTGTGTATTCAGCCGGCACAATTTATCTGTGCAACTGTGTGTGTATGTGTGGGACGGGTGGGGGTGGAGGGCTGACTCAACACATGCACAAACATGATAGAAGTTCAAAACAAATAGCAAATTCACATTTAGCCTCCTATTGTCTATGTTCTTCACAAGACTACACAGTCCATTCAATGAAGGAAAATTATGGGAAAAATCATTTGTTGCAAATTTTTGCACAGTGCAAGGAGTGTGTGTTCTGAACAACACACTGAAAATCGTGATCAGTTGGGTGTGAGGATTCTCATGAGGGATCATTTAAAAGAAACTTTTTTTTGGTAACTCAAATCCCACAGCTTCTAGTGAAATTGAATTAAGTTTCCTACAAAAAATTCCTGTTCATTCTTTCTGGGGGCGGCAAAACCATAGATTATTAAAAATATTGTTTTAAAAGTATAAAATTCATGTCTAGCTTTAAATGAAGTGGGTTAAAAACAAATACTCCATGTATGTAGTACATCTGAGTGCAGTAGAGACATATTAAGGGATAAACTCTGTTTCTGGAGCATAACAGGGTGAAGGGGAGGAAGCCTGAGGCAAGGTAGACTGCCAGATTGTGTTCATGCACTTATCTCCTTCATTAGTAAAAGTCTCATGAAGTTCTTGACCAATTTACTACAAATTTTTACACACAGCTCTAATAAACAGTCAGATGGACATAGCATATTTATTTTTAATATATATAATTGTATTATGCATAAGAATTAGATGGGTAGATCACGTAACTAATGAGGAGGTACTGAATAGAATTGGGGAGAAGAGGAATTTGTAGCACAACTTGACTAGAAGAAGGGATTGGTTGGTTAGGACATGTTCTGAGGCATCAAGGGATCACTAATTTAGTATTGGAGGGCAGCATGGAGGGTAAAAACCAAGAGACCAAGAGATGAATACACTAAGCAGATTCAGAAGAATGTAGGTTGGAGTAGTTACTTGGAGATGAAGAAGCTTGCACAGGATAAGACCACAGCAACAACACAGAGTATGTAAATACATATATAATATATAAAGGGGAAATGTTGTTAGCAATAATCTCAAAAAGATCTTGACTGATTTACTTCAAATTTTTAAGTGATACTCCAACAAATATTATATATTCTTTAAACAACAATCTACAAGTTTTCTGTTAAAACCAACTGCGAGAAAGAACGTGCTACACTGTCAAATGTGAGATTTTTTTCCTGCTGTCAGTATTAACTACAAAAGCAGGGCGTTTAAACAATAAGACAAATCATTTTTCCTATACATATTTTTTCTCCATATACATAATTTTAAACAAAAACTGTATACACAACTACATGTTTTCTTTCTCACACGTTGTTTTAATGGAAAACAGGAAAATTATATTTATATCTGACTGGCTTATGATCAGAATACTACTATGGAATCTGAATCATTAACAACTTTGTAAACCTGCCCAATTGTAGATTAAAACTTTGCAAAATACTGTCACTGAAGCTACCACCCTCACAGATACAGCAGTTGAAGAGGTCCCTCTCACACCCCTTATACCAATGATCCCAATCAATTTATACATTCATTTTAAGCGACATCAATTTCCACCACTTGAGGTTTTGTTTGCAATTGTAATAAGGAAGTCTAAAGGTCAGAGAGAGGGAGGAAGAGGAGATGGACAGAGAGGTGGGGGAGGAAATGGACATAGTAAGGGGAAAGGAGGAGGTGGACAGAGAAAGGGGGGAGCAGGAGAGAGAGAGAGAGAGAGAGAGAGAGAGAGAGAGAGAGAGAGAGAGAGATTGGGGAGGAGGAGATGGACAGAGAGAGCAACGTGGGAGGAGGAGATGGACAGGGAGAGAGGGGAGAAGGGGATTATGACAAATATTCAATTCCCATACATTTTTAGCAATTGTGAAGTATTAACAGGTTCACTAGTATTACACAAGAGCTCATGAGTGATTGTCTTCTAAATATGGAGTAAATATTCCAAATTATGTGCTATATGACCACAGTAATGTGTGGGTGTGAGTTTTTTTTACACTTTTTATACTGTATTTGCAAGTAAGGTTATGAATTGAGGGTGTTTTCGAATACAATCATTATTAAGTTACCTATTTGTTAGTGAATGGATAAGTGACTGAAGATTTGTGTGTTAGAAACGCTCATCCCAACCCCCCCCCCCCCCCCCCCTGCATATATTTTTTTTTTTTTAAATGGAAGAAGTAGAAGAAGAGGAAGAAGAAGAAGAAGACAAGTCATCTTCTGTGTTGATAATAATGGAATTCTTTTTTAGTTTATTTTAATTACTTTTGATATGTGATAGGATGTTTAAAATAAATTTTGCAAAGTACCTATAGTCATATTTACATATAAAATGTGTAATATGAATGTAAAATAACTTGATGCAAATCACCAGAATTAATTGTACAAATTATTCATGGAACAGAAAACTAACTGTGAAACTGTATTAAGAACGCTTCATTTTCTGCACGGAAGTCAAAAGTGATAATTACAATTAAATGAACACCCCTAGCTGCTTACAGGCATTGATATGAGTGAACAGGGACAGTTGAAAATATGTGCCCCAACTGGGACTCGAACCCGGGATCTCCTGCTTACATGGCAAACGCTCTATCCATCTGAGCCACTGAGGACACACAGAGGAACAGTGCGACTGAAAGGACTTATATCTGGCACGCCTCCCATGGGCTTGGGAAAGAAGAGATACTATCTTCAAATATATATAGTTAAGGCTCACCGGCCACTTGACCATCATCTTCTGTGCGGATGCACAAACAGAGCCCGAACTCTTAAGGGAATCAGCAGTAAAGCCACAAGTAATAAGTATAATGGGCAGGGCACTATGACTATAGTGCGGGACAATAAGTTGCGATGTGGGTCTCACGGGAGGTGTGCCAGAGATAAGTCCCTGCTGTTGCACTGTTTATCTGTATGTTCTCGGTGGCTCAGATGGATAGAGTGTCTGCCATGTAAGCAGGAGACCCGGGTTCGAGTCCCGGTCGGGACACACATTTTTAACTGTCTCCGTTGACTTATATCAACGCCTGTAAGCAGCTAGGCATATTCATTTCATTGTAATTTCATTCTAACATGCTGCATGGTCACCAATGGTATCTGTTCTTTCGGACATGTCCAAAAGAACAGATACCATCTTCACATATAAAAGTGATAATGAAACACATCATCTAATAATTGCCTTATCTGGTAGCAATGATAACATCTCCTATACTCTGAGTTTAAATTTATTAATTTTTCATCTGCATTTTTATCCTTTCTCTTTAAATATTTTTCCTTGATTTTATGGTATTCATTATATTTATGTACTCTCTGCCACACAAATACTTTTTGGGGCACTATTTCTGCTGTTTCCAGTTTTCTTCCAACATTTTTACTACACATATTTTCCTGGTCATACATACCTTTGGCAGTTCTCTTCGTGTAATTTCCATTCTTTTCTGTAATATTAGTTTCTCCTTCTTTCTTTCACCCTTTTTCTCTTTAGTCATGTCCTTCCTACTCCATTTTGTTTCACATGGTGCATTAGTGAATGCCCCCCCCCCCCACCCCCCTCCCTGCCCTTTCTTTTAATTTTTAGTTTACTTTCTCTAAGTGCTTTATTATTATTTATTTGTTCTTCTCTTTCTATAGTTCTACCCTTTCTCCATATTATACTTTTCTTCTTCTAATTTTGATTTTTATCTGCCCCATCAGCTTATGAGTCCTACCTGTGCTTATAAAATCCCTGCAGCTCATTATTATTACATACTCTAGGTTAATAATACTGCGTGCCTCATTCGACTGTAACTTGCAGCCTTTTTTTTATTTTATTAATTTATTTTCAGTGCTAATTGCAAAGAACTTGCTGTCATCTTGCTGAGAGGTTGTTCTCTGCCATACACGTGATGGGACATGGAAAAATGATAGAAAAGCTAAACTGGAACTGCTAACTTGGAATTTGATATCAGGTTGTAATTCTCACCATATTTTTATATCTAAAAACAAAGATAATGTGACTTACCAAACGAAAGTGCTTGCATATTGATAGATACACAAAGAAACACAAACATACACACAAAATTCAAGCTTTCGCAACCAACGGTTGTTTCACCAGGAAAGAGGGAAGGAGAGGGAAAGACGAAAGGATGTGGATTTTAAGGGAGAGGGTAAGGAGTCATTCCAACCCCGGGAGCGGAAAGACTTACCTCAGGGGGAAGAAAGGACAGGTATACACTCGTACACACACATTTCCCTGATTTCCAGACAAGTCTTAGCATTTTTCCCTCACAAATCTTGAGATCTCAAGGGTAAGCAAAGACAAAAGTTGGCAAAAAATTTAATGTCTGCTTGTGTCTGTGTATGTGTGGATGGATATGCCAGCACTTTCGATTGGTAAGTCACTTCATCTTTGTTTTTAGATATATTTTTCCCACGTGGAATGTTTCCTCGTATTATATTCTTCTCACCATATTTTTATTGTGAAGTGTGTTATTTCTCTTAGCCTGGCTTTCTGAGTGACTTTCTACTCTGTAAAGCGTATTTCTACATCTTTTCTGTGATTTTGCTGCTCCACTGAAGGCTCTAGTAGTTCAATATTTCATGTTTTTTTCTTTTTCTTTTTTTCCCCTGTAGCCCCACTTTCTCCACAGCCTTGCATCAATATTTTTAATAAATAATGAGCAGTTGGCTGTCTCCTGTCATATTACATTTCCAGCTGACCTCTTTTTCTTTTTAAAAAATTATTCTCTACTGGTACTGACATTATGGTACCAAAGTTCAGTGTTCAACTTTCCAGAACATCTGAAATGATCACTTATGCTGAACCAACTGAGAAATGAGATTGCATAAAAAATGCTAGGTCTTGAGTAACATGAAGAAATCCCAGTTATGTTACATTAGGTTATTCTTCTGATATTATGCAAACTGAAGTCACATTGAGAATGCACAGATATTATATCTCTGGAAGCAGTTTATTATAAAAAATGAATCTCTGATGAATAACTACAGATGTAAAGAATTAAGAAATCATAAGGATTATCTCTTTATATATTGATAAGAAGACAAGTACAAAGTTATACATACCATTAATTTGTCCATTGTTCGCTATAGAGATCAGACGGAGTTATGGTTAGTAATAGTAAGCAATTAATAAAAGAAAAATTAGAAAATTTTAATTCCAATTGAGTGAAGTTGTTGTATGTTATCTCTGTGTGAATGTAGGAAAGGATATTGGTCACTTTAAGATGAATAAAATGTAAATAAGACATGGAAGGGCTAGTATCTGCTTACATGGATTGAAGCTGCTCCCTCTTCATCACCGCCTTCTTCTTCACCTTCTTCTTCTTCCTCTCCACAAGACCTGATGAAGATAAAAGTACAAGCACACCTTCAATAGAAAGCTGGACACTACACACAGAATTATTTACAGTTGGAACATATGATTGGCATGTTTCTAAAATGTGATGCTCCCATGAGGTTTTGCCAAGCACATATGAAAATCCACTTTCTATCTGTTTCAGTTTCCTTCCTCTTAATCTGTTCATCTTTAAATGAACTTTCCATACACATATAAGATAAAGAATAGTATGTTTACAAACAGAATCCTCTTCTTCAATCATGTGAGACAGTCCGACTCCAGTCACCCCCCCCCCCCCCCCCCACACACACACTTGGAAGTATGTGCATTAAGTGCATCTTTATATGCAGTTGACCCTTTGGTAATAAACAGTAAGGACATGAGAGGATACAGTGATGCTACAGAAGAATGCTGCAGATTAGATGGGTAGATCAGTAACAAATGAAGCAATACTGAATCAAATCACAGAGAAAAGAACTTAATGGCCCAAATTGAGTAAATGAAGTGATAGATTGATAGGGCACATCTTGAAGTCTTGAAACACCAGGAATCGTAAATTTGGTAACAGAGGGAAATGCATGCAGGAGGTAGGAAATGGGCTAAAACTGTGTGAAATGGATCTCTTGGATTGAAACAAGAAAAAAATAACTACACTTTTCATAATATTGTTATATTCCATCCTGGATTTTCCATTTAAAATTTTTTACACATATTTTCATTTAAAATTTAATAAATAACTTGTCACAAAACATGTAAATGTTCAGTACACCGAAGTAAATATGATAACTCTTAGGCTATATTTAGCCATGCATCATCAAATACACTGACGGAAAAAAAACGGCAACATCAAAAATTAATTAATGTAGAGTAACAAAATTTCAGGAATACTATTGTCTAGGCAAAATATTTACGTGATTAACAATGCAATATAAACCATTACAAATGTGAAATGTTGGAACATTAATAATCAGTGTAACTGCCGGAACATTGAAGGCAAGCATGCATACGTGGATGCATTGTATTGTACAGGTGCTGGCTGTCAGTTTGTACATTAGAGTTCCATACCTGTTGCATTTGGCCTGTCAATACAGAGAGAATTAGTGTTGTTTGTGGATGATGCTGGAGTTATCATGTTATGATGTCCAATATGTACTCAATTAAAGACAGACCTGGTGATCAAGCAGGCCAAGGCAACATGTTGGCACTCTCAAAGCAAGTTGCGTTACAACAGCGGTATGCAGGTGAGTGTTATCCTGCTGGTAAACATTCCCTGGAATGCTGTTCACAAATGGCAGTACAACAGGTCAAACTGACAGACGGATCTACAGATTTGCAGTCAGTGTGCATGGGATAATCACAAGAGTGTTCCTGTTGTCATACAAAATCACACCCAGACCCAGGGTTGCCACAAGTTTTCCCAAGTGATACTCCCTGATATTTCCCTGATTTCCAGACAAGTCTTAGCATTTTTCCCTCACAAATCTTGAGATCTCAAGGGTAAGCAAAGACAAAAGTTGGCAAAAAATTTAAGAACTACAGTATTTTTAAACATGTGAGCAAACACCTTAAAGTACTATCATCAACATCTTTTGTAATGAACTGTTTTTAGATGGAGAAAACAAGCCAAATAGTATATATGTTTCATTAAGACACACTTATTTTATTTCAAGAAAACAAAACATATTTGGTGACAAAAATATGCATTTCATTGGCATCGCAAGACAGATTTAAAATACATTCACTCATTTCAGAAATAATCTCACAAAAAAGTAGGCCTCTTGAAAGAAGTGTATAAGGCAGGGAAGAGTTGTGTAAATCAACACTATAAGTGACTGCCAACAAAATGTTGGTTCTACTATGTCCATTATTGTCAGTTATTACCCATTGTGTTATGTCCATTGTTTTACAGGTATTGTGTGGTTTTTCTTTCAAGAAATACGTTAGTACATAGTGTACAAACTGCCAGCGACTACCACGATTTTCTTCTTCTTATCATCCATACTTTCTAATATATAAACTACTTTCGAAGTGCCAGAATGCACTAGAATAAATAAAATGTCTATAAAACACCGCACTGTACAATGTGCTTGTGGTGAGGATCTGCATCCTCATAGTGGCACAACTAGCGCCACTTTTGTGTGACTGGTGTGAAGACTGAATGGACATCATCTTTCAGATGTAGAAACATGCTTACCAACTTTCATTTGTGTCACACAACTCCTTCTCGGTGTTTCAATTTTTCCCCATCAGTGTAGAAATATCATTATACAACACTTACTTACAATGATCACATTACTGCACTATATTTGTACAGAAGTCAAATTTTACTAATACTAGCATTATTAGATGTTATCAAAAATATACACATCAGCCGGTTCTTCTAATTAATTCATCAATGGAGCAGGAGGAGTATACCACTAATAAATCCTTTAGGCTCCTCTTCAACTGACCTTTATTTGTAGATACATTTTATGGTTGCTTGCAAGTTATTGAATATGTGTGTTCTTGCATAATGCGTACCTCTCTGGACCAAAGCAAGTCACTTAAAATTTTTCTCAAGATTATTCTTATTTCTGGTATTGACCCCATGAACTGAGCTGTTGGTTTGGAAGAAAGATACATTTTTAATGACAAATTTCATTTGCGAATAAATATGTAGTACCTCTGATTCCTTAAACAGGCCACTGCACGACGTTCTTGAGTTCACACTACAAATAATTCTTATTACACATTTTGCACACAGAAAACATAAGCTTGGATTGTTGTCCCCAAAATAGTCCCATTGGATATTACAGATTGAAAGTAAGCAGAGTACACCAGCTTTTTTTATTTTTATACCTACTATGACTGACAACATTCACATTGCAAACAGATTTGTTTAGGAACTTCGACAGTTCTGTGGTATGCTCCTCCCAGCTGAATTTATTATCAAGCTATAATGCCAAAAATTTCACACTGTCAACTTCTACTACTTGCTTGTCATCATATTTAGGAATATACTGGCAGGAAACCTCTTACAAGTTCTGAACTGCATACAATGAGTTTCAATATTATTCACGTATGGGCCCAACTGGACCACGCGAGTTACAATCAATCAATGTCACTTTTGATGATTGGCCTTCCTTTGTGTCCAAATTTGTTTCATCCTTTCAGAATGAAGTCTCTTTCTTTCATCGGACCACGGTGTTCCAGTCCGTTTTCTAATTTGCCTCTGACCAACTTTACAATCAAACATCTTTTGTCTGAATGTTTTTCTATCTGTAATGTCTGCCTGAGTTATGCTGGGTACTTTGAGACCCTCCTTAATTGCAGCCATCCATTTAATTGGACCAGTTTTGACCTTACTTCCGTTTTCATGGAATTCTACTATTTTTTTTTTGTAAACCTAGTGGATGCCATTCTTTTAATATTCCCCTAAAATTTAAGTCTTTGTTTTCTCATGTCACCATGTATGTCTGTGTATTCTTCTCTTTCCTTATAACTTCTCAGCCTATAAGATTGTCCATCAGTAATTTTGGGGCCTAACATTTTCCTAATAATCTTTCTTTCTTTCTTTTGAATTTCATCAATATCTCTCTTTCTACTTAAAATTAAAGTATCTGCTCCATAAAGACATTCAGGTTTGATTACAGTACCATAATACTTCAGTTTACTATGTTGAAAGTGATTTTTTATTATAACTATTTTCTGCTAATTTGAATGCAGTTGCCATTTTTTGACAGTGAACTTGTTTGCACTTTTTCCAGACCATTTTCCTTTATGATTTCCTCCAAGTATTTAAATTGAGAAACCATTTTTATTTTTCCATATTTCATGTTCAGAAACTTTGGTGCTTGTTTGTTGCATGTCATATATTCCATTTTTTGAATGTTATTTGTAGTCCTATTTTTTCCACAACTTCTTTAAGAATTTCAATTTGTTTTTGAGCTGTGGTGATATCCCTAGTGAAAATTTCCAGATTATCTGCAAAGGTGAGGCAGTCTACTTTAATATTACTTATACCTAGCTTGATTGTTTGTTCTATATTGTAACTTGACTTTTGCTCTCACTATTCTGTTATCACCTTTTCCAAAACACAGTTAAACAGTAAAGGGGAGAGTCCATCTCCCTGTCTAACACCAGTCTTTACATCAAATGGTTCAGAAATTTACTCACAAATTTAATTTCAGAACTAGTCTTGGTTAACATTTCCTTAATCAGTGTTAGAGTTTTATTATATAGCCCTTGTTCCTTTAAAATTAGGAAAAGAGATTCATGATCAACTGAGTCATATATGGCCTTTTTAAAATCCACAAATGTACATGGAATATTGTTACTAGAATTAAGCGTAATGATTAGTTTTAAATTAAGAATTTGTTCCGGACAGAATCTATTTGATCTAAGGCCTGGTTGGTAATTCACCAATTTTAGGTTCTAACTGTTCGTGGGCTCAACCAAGAGACACTGTGGGAAAAGTTGGTATGTGACCGGGAGAAGAAAGATTCCTCAGTAATTATTAATATTAGTTCTATCCCCTTTTTTATGCAATGGATGGATTAGGGCAGTTTTCCAGTCCTCAGGTATTTTCTCAGTTTGCCAGATATGTCCTACTAATTGAGTGATCTCTTTTATAGTGTTAGGGCCAGCTGATTTTAGTAGTTCTGCTGTTATACCGTGTTCTCTGGACGTTTCATTGTTTTAAAGTCTCTTAATTTGTTCAGTTTTTTTTTTTATTTCATCAGGTTCTTTAGAGTTAGCATCGGTGTTATTAGTCTGCTGTGGCTGGAATTTATTTGCTGGCTCTGGACAGTTCAATAGTTTTTCAAAATAATTAGCAAATACCTTATACTTTTACTGGCTGTTAAGAGCCAAACTGCCATTTTCATTTTTGAAGCAAGGACTCTGAGGTTGGTAACCAGTTAGTTTTGTTTTGAATGTTTTATAAAAGCTTCTTGCATTGTTCTTTTGGAAGTCTTTTTTGATTTCTAAAAGTTGGGAATTTTTGTAGTTTCTTTTAGTCTGTCGGATTAATTTAGATGTTTCTTTTCTTACAGTTAGAAAGGTGTTGTATGTATCAGCAGTTTTGTTACTATTCCAAATTGTGACTGCCTCATGCCTAGACTTAACTGCTGTTTCACAATCCACGTACCACCAAGTGTGTTTTTGTTTCTTTCAAAGTGGAATTAAATTATGTGCTGTTTTGATGAACTTTTCTTTTGGACTTTGCCAATTGTTGGATTGTTTTTTGTCCAGTTCGCTTGTTAGAGGTGGGGTTATTTTAGCAGTGTCAAATTTTAGGATAGCATTTTTTGTTTTGAACAGATTTCATGGTTGAAGTTTTACTTTTATTTGCATTAAATAATGGTCAGAATCAATATTGCCCCTTTCTTAACTTGGACATTTAAATTGTCTTTGTAGTTAGCAGATGAAATCACTACATGATCTATTTGAAATTCCCCAATAAACATGTGGGGTGCCTGCCAAGATTTTTGTTTAGAAGAGTTCTTTTTAAAATGTGTCAACATGATTTTGAGATTAAAATTTTTGCACAATTTGACGCGTCTTTGGCCATTTTGGTTTTTCCATTTATGCGCAGGAAATCCACCCACCATTTTCTTACATTTCTTCTCTTTACCTCTTTGAGTTGCGATCATCATGCACTGGTGTTGCTGTTCGCAGTGTGGTCTCAGCTCTCTGAGACTGCAGACGTGTGTGCAAGTTGCATTTATGTGAGTGTTTGTGTGTGCGTGTGTGTATGTATGTCTACTACTGATGAAGGCCTTAATGGCTGAAAGCTTTAATTGTGTGAATCTTTTTGTTGTGCCTATCGCGACTCAGCATCTTCGCTATATGGTGAGTAGCAACTTTCCTTCTCTGGTATTGTTACATTACAATTTTAACATGGTTTTACAGAATTTTCGAGATGATGCTTTCTAATGTTGCCCAAGTTTATTTAGTGACAAGACCAAGGCTCGAATACAGTAAGCAAGTTAAGATGAATAAGGTTTGCAGTAGTTATGCAGAGATGGAGAGGCTTATGGTTCAAATGGCTCTGAGCACTATGGGACTCAACATCTTAGGTCATAAGTCCCCTAGAACTTAGAACTACTTAAACCTAACTAACCTAAGGACATCACACACATCCATGCCCGAGGCAGGATTCGAACCTGCGACCGTAGCAGTCCCGCGGTTCCGGACTGCAGCGCCAGAACCGCTAGACCACCGCGGCCGGCAGGAGAGGCTTACACAGGAAAAACTAGTATGGAGGGCTGCAGTACACCAGCCTAGAGGCTGAAGATGATGAGAACAATAACAAGAGGGTAGAAGGAGATGGGGAGGAGACCTGCTTGTGGATTAAAAACTGGATTTACAGAAACAAAAGATGATAAACAAGTATCACCCACTAGAAACTTTATGTTTATATTAATCTGTATGTGTTTGAAGAGGGACAGACTTTGGATGATGAAAGAAATCATTCAGTTTTTCTGTTTCATGTGATTATACTGCAACAGTGACATCCAAATATGGACAGAAACTCACTTGCTTGCACTTAGTGGATTCTAGGGCCTTTCCTTCAAAATGTAAACAATGGTACAGCAACTGATAAAGGGCTACACACTACACTGCCAGTGGATTTCTCACAATAATAACTGTTAAGCTGGAAATAAGTGAAACTGAAAATGTAGCATTCAGTAAACGAAAACAGCACAGTCAACTTAGCTGGAAATTCAAAACCATATTTTCCAAGAAAATAGTTAAGTGTTACAAAATCAATCATCTGACTGTCAATAGCACCTGATCTCAAATTTACAGAAAATATACATTCAAAGTGGGACTCAGAAGCAAAGATTTTCATTGGGCCACAAATGTGATGAGTATAAATTTGAATTCTTCAGTCGAAAGCACCAGAAAAATATTTCACCAGTGGAATAATAAGGAAAAAAAGAGATCAATATCACGTTTCATTGATGTAAGTTCAAATTTACCTAAGTAGATTAAACTTACTTGGACTGAATTTCAGCATACGACATGTAAAGTGGATCTTCTTGGAGAGCTCCAGTTCGTTCAGTCATGGCTCCTCGGCAGAAGGTTGTCACAAGTTGATTTAGAGGATCTGGTTTTCCTTCATCTTCCTGTTCATCACGCTTTTTCAGTTCAGCGTCCTCAAAGGATTGCTGCATTTCAAGGATACAACAAACTGTTAATTCATTAATTGCATTAAACAAGCCCTACCTAATGGGCAACTCTAACCTAACATCTATGTTAATGACACACATACAATCTAAAAAAAAAAAGTTCTGTATATAAAGAAGACTTAAAGAAAATTCACACAAAGCATGGAATCTCACACATGTAGTCATTTTGCTCTCTATGATGGGAAGAGCATGGGTTAGAATTGTTTAACTTTTCTACTGCCCAGTTTTTGGAGTAAAATACCTGTCTGTGACCCTGTGTGTGAAATGGGAGTGTGATCCAAAGGCAGAATTGTTTTGTAAGTGTGCACATGACTATCACTGTGGCATGATTTTATCAGTGCATGTTGTATAATGCTCTTTTTCTTCTTAGTACATCATGTAACATTTGGTAAATTCAGCATCACAAATTATCATACAGAAAAGCGTGTGATTTGTATGGTATACCTAGATCGACCCAACAAAGTACAGTACAGGAAATACATCCAAACAAAACTGGGAGGACAACCACAAGTAAATGAGGTAGAAGAAAAAAATGTTGAAGCAAGGTATCTTGAGGGTTGCACATTGGGGATTTCCTTTCACTAAACTGGATGGTTTTTAGTGAAAAGCTATCTTGATAAAAGAGAAGATATTTTCTAACAAGAAGAATGTGCACATTTTTTCCTCAAGCAGCATTCAGAAGAGCTCCCCATTTGCCTAAGCAAAATTATTAAAAGAGTTTATGCAGGAGTGAATAACATGACAGTTAAATTATATTTCTCCAATATAAGCCAGTGCTAGAAAATCTTCCACCTAGCAACATAATTAACTACACTATGTGATCAAAAGTATATGGACACCCCCAAAAACATACACTTTTCAATTAGGTGCATTGTGCTGCCACCTACTGCCAGGTACTCCATATCAGCGACCTCAGTAAATCAGATATCGTGAGAGAGCAGAATGGGACACTGCGGAACTCACAGATTTCAAACATGGTCAGATGATTGGGTGTCCCCTGTGTCATACATTCGTACACAAAATTTCCACATTCCTAAACATCCCTAGGTCCACTGTTTCCGATGTGATAGTGAAGTGGAAATGTGAAGGGACACATAAAGCACAAAAGCATACAGGCTGATCTCCTCTGTGGACTAACAAAGACCGCCAACAGTTGAAGAGGGTCGTAATGTGCAGACATCTATCCAGACCATCACACAGTAATTCCAAATTGAATCAGGATCCACTGCATGTACTATGACAGTTAGGCAGGAGGTGAGAAAACATGGATTTCATGGTCAAGCAGCTGCTCATAAGCCACACATCATGCCAGTAAACGCCAAATGACACCTCGCTTGGTGTAAGGAGCGTAAACATTGGATGATTGAACAGTGGTAAAACACTGTGTGGAGTGACTAAACACGGTACACAATGTGGCAATCTGATGGCAGGGTGTGGGTATGGCGAATGCCTGGTGAACGTCATCTGCCAGCGTGTGTAGTGACAACAGTAAAATTCGGAGGCCGTGGTGTTATGGTGTGGTCACATTTTTCATGGAGGGGCTTGCACTCCATGTTGTTCTGTGTGGCACTATCGCAGTACAGGCCTACATTGATATTTTAAGCACCTTCTTGCTTCCCACTGTTGAAGAGCAATTCGGGGATGGCGACTGCACCTTTCAACATGATGGAGCCCCTGTTCATAACGCACAGCCTGTGGCAGAGTGGTTACACAATGACAACATCTCTGTAACGGACTGGCCTGCACTGAGTGCTGACCTGAATCCTATAGAACACCTTTGGGATGTTCTGGAACGCCAACTTCGTGCCAGGCCTCACCAACCAACACTGCAGTGCTCTGTGAAGAATGGGCTGCCATTCCCCAAGAAACCTTCCAGTACCTGATTGAACGTATGCCTGCGAGGGTGGAAGCTGTCATCAAGGCTAAGGGTGGGCCAACACCTTACTGAATTCCAGCATTACCGATGGAGGGTGTCATGAACTTGTAAGTCATTTTCAGCCAGGTGGCCAGATACATTTGATCACATAGAGTTTGAAGAAATCAACATGTCAGATGATCCAAGCAAGCAACAGACAATTACAAAACAAGGGACCAAGCATGCTGAAAAAGTGATGGATTCAACGAAATCTAGTGTCTCAATAATGATGGCAACAAGTGCTGATGGTAAACTGCTTCCGCCATAATGTGTCCTTTTTACATCTGAGTATTTGTGGCACAAGTGACAGGAAGGCCACCCAGGTGGAATCCCTTGCAATAGGAATAAAACTCGATGGTCTGATCTGCCAATATTTGAAGACTGGTTCTTTACAACTGCTTTCCTCTACTTGGAGAAGCAAAATGGACCAATAGTGATGATTGGGACAACTTCCTCAGTCACATTTCCCTACACATTACCAAAGAGTGTCAGTGGAACAATATTTCATTCATTTTCCTTCCACCTAACAGCACCTACCTCCTCCAACTACTTCTTGTAAGCTTCTTCAGACCAATGAAAGCAGTGTGGAGAGCTGGATCAACTGAACGGAAGAACTACACTCGCGGGACCATTCCTGAGGATACTTTTCCATCTCTTCTGAAGCAAACACTGACTAAGATTCCAGCAAATTTACTGAAAACATAATGAGTGAATTTTGGGCAGCAGGCCTAATCCCATTTGATCCAGATCATGTATTACAGAAATTGTCTGATAATGAGGAGGGCTGGCAAAGCTACACAGAGGCATGGACTTCCAGTTTCTAAGAAATGCTCAACGATATTTGTTATCCTCCAACTAAATCTGGTAGTTCCTGCTACCACAAAGTAGACATTCCTCCTGGGAAATCAATGATGGGCCATGGCTTCCAGGATTATGAAAACACTGCGGAAACATGTGATAGTGCTTTGAGCAGTAGAGGAAGTGAAAATAACCCATTATCCAACGGAGTTTTGCTGCTGATTATGAACACATATCTTGAAACAAGGAGCATATGAGGCAGTATGTTGGAATGGCAACAAATGTTGGTGCAAGGCAAGTATGTGTGAAATTCTTGCGTCCACACAGCAACAGTAGAAACGTATTTGTGTTTGCTGATCCGAGGCATACAGCTTCAGGATGGTAGGTCTGCAACTGTATAATATTGAGGAAAACTTGATAAATTTTTATTTTGTCCATCTCAGTTGTAAGAATATACAATTTATTGCTGCAGTGGTTAATTGTTTTGGGCTGACCCGCCCATTTTCAAACCTCACACCTTGTTATTAATCATAACTAGTTTTACAACATGGTGCCAAAAGGTGTGAATAGCTTTGTACAAGTCAAACTGTGAGCAACAAATACTCTCATTGATAAGACAGCCTATTTGACAACTGTTATACCGGAACGTCTCATAACAACTGCAGCAATAAATTGTATTTTCATGGAACTGAGATGGACAACATAAAAGATTATCAAATTTCCCTCGTATTTGTGTTTCCCAATGTCCTTGCTGAAGACACAATACAAAAAGAACAAGTTCTCTGAGTATGTACTACGCCAGTTGAGAAGAGGACATTTATTTTTAGAAAAGATGTGCTTTGACTCTAAAGCCATCGTAACTTAACGGCCAATGTTTGAAACTTAATGCTGAATATTGAGTAAGTGAACTGATTTTGATCTTGTAGTATAATGTCTTTGTTTTGTTTTTAATATTTTGATTTATACCTTCAAAAATTTGCAATTTAATCTATAGAAAATAAGACCCAACCATGAATATATAGAACCTTTAAATAAATAAAATTTGTTATTTCAACTTTTATCACTTATTCGTTATTATGAACATCCTTGAAATGTGTTAAATGTCACTAAAATCAAATAAGGATAATGTAGAATTTTAAAAGAAAACATCAATTTATGTCTGAAATACTCCCATGTAATTTGTAACTGCAGACAGGGATTTAAATCCATGGTGTGATTTCGGACACTTCATTTATCAAGTTTTTGTATGTACAGCCTCCTGAGGGTTTGAGGGACTTCGTCATTCAATTATGTAACAAAATGGAACACCTACGGCTGTCCAGTTTCAGTGCTTCAGTACACCATCTTCATGCTTTAACTGACACTGAGGGGGTTAACTCACAACATATTGGCACTGATGGAATCAAGTATATGATTTGAGTTAACCCCCTCAGGGCCAGTTAAAGCCTGGAGATGGTGTACTGAAGTAACAAAACTGGTAGCCATGTAATAAGTAACATCTTAAGAATGGCTGTAGGTGTTCCATTGTATTATGTAACTTCATTTATCTGTCTCAGGCAAGTATACGTACACACAAACTTTCTGTTTTTAGGATATATTATTTGTCATACACTTCCATAACAAACAATGTAATCAACATAACCAATACAAGCTATGGTGCAAATAACCTCAAAATGGTCAGAAATCACCCCATTTGACAGTGCGCCGAGAAAGCCTACAGTTGAAAGGGTGTTACTTTACACAATAATCACTGTGGTAGTAAGAGATAATTCCTCTAATCAATTATTCAAAATGACAGTCACAATCGCATTATTTATTTTGCCGCCAACCTGTTTCAACCCACAATGGGGTCATCTTCAGGGCATGGAGTTGTCACCCTGCCTGTGCATGGGAAGGGTGACGACTCCAGCGAGCGTCCAAATGGTGTAAATTGCCCTGAAGATGACCCCGTCGCAGGTGGAAACCAGTTGGCGGAAAATAAATAATCTGATTGTGACTGTCATTTTGAAAAATTGATTATAAGTAAACCAATCGCTGTTATCTCCACACAACTATGTTGTCTAAAAAAATAATTCCTCTGTCACGATAACACTTCTGTGGTCTGTGAGAAGCAATTATGCTACCATATTGCAGCCTCAAGGGCACATCTGACCTAAGCAAGTTAACACTTTAAGTGCAGTTACTGTTATGTGTTAAAAAATAATTTACAAAAGTGAATTAGTATATCCAGAAAGGCACAACAGTTAAAACTGAAGAAAATGTGCAGTAAAAGCTACTCCACTGATAATTATAACCAGTAGTTACTTACAGTCAGATCTTCAATCATTATCTCCTGGCCAACATTCTCATCCTGCAGCCACAGATCGCAATAGGAACGCACATAGATGTTGATAGCTCTGTGCCTGTAATAATTTTTTTTTCTTTACAGAAGTTGTGAAAAGAATAAAGACCAAATATAACTTTAAAAGTCATTGTGTGCACTAGAATTTTCTTGTATGTTTTGAGAGATAGACATAAGAAATTTTGCTACTGCGGGAGTAGAAGAATGTTTATTCAGCATAGTGGAGCATCTTTACAATTTAAATACTTAGTACTAATGATTAACACAAAGCTTATACTTGTATGTTGTCATCACCAGTCTATAAATTCAGATTCTATTTCTTTTCATTCCTCTTCAACAAAAAGTACCACTTTTTTCCACATCTTTGGTGAGCAGAGAAGAGATTCCTCTTTTGCAGTGTTATCTTAACAGCTGTTTCTGTTGAAGGCATTATGACACAATTATTCTTAGAGGCAATGGGGAGACCAAAAAGTTACAAAAATTTCACTACATTATTACCATGGGATTTGCTCTGCCAGTATATTTGTATATATCTTCAGAATATGTACACACACCTATATGAACTAACCCTCTCTCCCTTTTTTGTGGTTATTGCATACTACATTTTTATTATTTGCCTTTACTTCCCTACATGTTTGCTGTATGCAAGATATTAAAGAAACTGTTATATATTTTGAGACGCTCTAGCATGGACCAAAACAAGCCAAACATGTCCAGTAAACATGGGCACTAAAATGTTTACCGTAAGAGTTACGAGTGCTGGTTCCTCTACACTACTGTGAAATGTATCTCTATTACTATAATCTCTTTCCCGTTACAGACCTACAATAATAATAAGTTATGTATGAGGGTGAGTCAAATGAAAACCTTAAATTTGTAATAACAAATTGAAGTTTCACGCCATTATCCTGTAAGTTGGTAAGCGTGCTACAAACAGCATGCATAATGGCCTGTAGGTGGCAGCACAGTGCAGATGCACACATACCGTCGCATCAGTATAAAGATGGCCGCCCCACTTGCGACTTGCACCAGGGAAGAACAGCATTCTGTTATTTGGTTTTTGCGTAGTGAAGGTGTGAAACCTTTTGAAATTCATCGAAGAATGAAGGTTCAGTATGGTGATGCATATTTGTCACAGCAGCAAGTCTATGAATAGAGTAGAAAGTTCGCAAATGGTGTGACTTCAGTGGAAGATGCTCCTTGTCCAGGACAGGCATAATGAGTTGTGACTCCACAGAACATTGCAGCAGTTGAAGCAATAGTGAAGGAAAACTGCCGAGTGACACTGAATGACATTGCAGCATGTTTACAGATTAGTCATGGGTCAGCACACCACATTGTGCATGATATGCTCCAGTTTCACAAAGTGTCTGCAAGATGGGTGCCACGGCAGCTGACTCCTGAAGTGAGAGAATGATGTGTTGATGCTTGTGAAGAACTTCTTTGGCGCTTTGAACAAGAAGGTGATGGCTTCCTTGCAAGAATCGTTACTGGGGTCGAAACATGGGTTCACTTCCACCAACCAGAAACGAAGAGAGCGAACAAAGAATGGCGCCATTCCTCATCACCAAAACCAAAGAAGCTTCAAACAGAACCATCATCAGGGAAGGTTATGCTGACTCTCTTTTGAGACAAAAAAGGCATCAATTTGGAGCAATAATTACACGCCTAGAGGGACCACTGTCACCAGTGCATCATACACAAATAAAACGGCACTATAGATCATATTGTTAAATTTTGAAAAGAATCATAACGTGCTCTAAAACCTTATTTATTAAATATGAAATAGACAAAATGAAAACCATATGCAGTGTTCTTAAAAGGGAGCTGGAAAAGAAATGTGAAAGAGAATCCAACACAGAAATAAGACATGGTGTCAACATGGTTAAAGAAACTGATGCAGTTGCAAGTGTCTTTAACAATCACTTTCTAACAGTTGCTCAGAATACAGGCTATAAGAGCTCAGTCAAAGACACTATGAACCTTGTGAAAGGAACTGGATTGCGCAAAATAAGACAAATGCAGAAAGCCCCTTTCAGTCAGTGAGGTGAAAAGGATCATCACAAAAATGCAAAATAAAAATACACCTGGCTTTGATAACATTGCCACAAGGGTACTTAAACATCATGATAGTGCTATTTGTGTAATACTTCGTCATCTATTTAATGAATCCCTTCTACAAGGTATTGTTCCAGACAGACTAAAGTAGACCATTGTGAAGCCACTATTCAAGAAAGGGGGCTGTTTCAAACTACCACTCTATCTCCCTTTTAACATTTTTCTCAAAAATTCTGGAGAAACTGATGCATGGGAGAATTGTTGAAGACCTGAACATCAAAAAGGCACTTACTCATTGTCATTTCAGCTTCCAAACAGGCCTATCAACTGATGACCCTATATTTTCCTTTACCAAAAATGTTTTAGAAGCACTTAACAATAGACTGGCATCTGATGGTATATTGAGATATAATAAAGCTTTCGACTGTGTGAACCATGAAATCCTCCTTATGGGTTAATTGATGCAGTACGGATATGTCTTAAATTGTACCTAACTGATAGAAAACAGAGGGTATCACTTAATCATGGAGATGATACAATAACTTCACCTCACTGGGGAACAGTAAATACAGGGCTGTTGCAAGATTCTGTATTGGGCCCTTTGTTCTTTCTTATTTTTATTATTACCTTCCACTATGTACAAAAGCTATCTGCAAATTTACTCTCTTTGCAGTTGAAACACCAGACAACGATATTTCAACAACTGCCAATAATGTTTTCTCTGATCTCCAAAAATGGTTCAGTTTGAGAGGGTGCAGGCTTTTCTGCTATTTTATTGCTAAGAATTTCAATCAAAAAACTATTTCACTAATATGAAAATCCCATACTAACTTGATGTATAAATCAACACGTGTAAACAGTTATGTGTATGTGTGTGTGTGTGTGTGTGTGTGTGTGTGTGTGTGTGTGTGCTTGTTCATTTATACGTCAAGCTATAATGAAAAACATTTTGTTCAGGTGGTTGAATGTCAGAGTCTGAACAGAATGTCAGCTGCACATAAAGACAGAAGCTAATGACTAATCTCTTGTCTGACATATAGGCACTGTACAATAAATTCAGATTGTAGCCCCAAGTTGTTGGAATACTGATTTAATAGACACTAGTACTGAATCACGATTTAAGAAAATTTCACCTAGTCGGGAGTTCGGCGACTACTACAAAGGTGTGTGGGTTATTTGTAACACACACCTTGACTGAACTCTCACAAGTTGCAATGGTCTAACTTTGAATGCTAAGAAAACCCACTACAATCAGTTTCATAGGTCTCAAAAGTTCAGGAGGACGTAAATTAAAATGCATTGATCAAAACGCACACCAGGTACAGTTAATGTATTAAACACTAGTATATGTAATATTTATTATTACAATTTTGTAGATGAATACTATAGCCTACCTCATCACTGAAATTTTTATGCTTAACTTAATAATGTACTTTTTAATAATTCTATAACTTACAATGTGGAATAACTGTAATTTACGATTTAATTATGTTATACTTCGGTCCCACTGCAGTAAATGCCGAAGACTGCAACTATTGGCATATTTTTTCCTGTATGCATGTTATGTTACAATTTGTAATTATTAGCATATTTAGTTACTGTCCACAAGTATGGTTACAATATTTTAATTTTTAATTAAAAAAAAGGACTCACTCCAATCCATGCAATTCTTCTGTTTACTGGAGCAACAGAGCAGAAATAAATAAATAAACACCGTAAACAAATGAGGACACATTCCTCTGTTACTGTCCACGAATACAGCATGCAGTTAGCACCTGTTGGTGTTCTCATCTCGTCGAGGTCTCGTGTTCTGCCAGTGGTCTGCATCATCTTAACATGATATTTCAATGTTGCAACTCAAAATCTTCATAGACGTTCCCTGAGACAGTCTGCGTGGTTGACTGGGTCCAATCTTTATTCCTGGGCAGTGCCTGGAGTTACATCTACTGTCTGCTCTGGATGGGGCATTCCCTCTTCAGTCCATGCCCGCGAGGTATGCTTCCACACCATTGCAGGTGTTCCCTTTTTGTTCACATCCACTGTGGCAGCCTCTTGTCACAGTGGCTGCATCATGGTGTTCCGTAATCGGGCCATGCCTGTGAGGTGCGTTTTCTGCAGTCTTGGACCACTGTAGGCATTCCCTATGCCATCTGTGCCACTATGGCTATCTCTTGCAGCATTTTCTGTCTCCTAGTGTTCCATATTCAGTACACACCCACCAGGTGCATTTCCACGCTGCTCCAGATCTTTTCTATTCCGTCTAAGTCCACTGTTGCTGTCTCCAATTGTGGTGGCTGCCTCCTGGTGTTCCATACTTGGTCAGCGACCACGAGGTGCATTCCCTGGTCTTGTGCTGCTGTAGGCACTCACTATGCTGTCCACACCCACTGAGGCTTTCTATTGTAGTGGTGTCAGTCTCCCAGTGTTCCATATTCCTAGCTGCAGTAATGAACCTCAGAAACTGCAGTAACAACATCAAAAACCTGAGACATTAAGGATTGTGCTTCACAGGAGCAAAACTAATACAGAATGAGAGACAGCTACAGATGGAACAAGGAATGCTTATAGTATTGTGAGACTGCAGAGAAGGCACCTCATGGTCACAGAATGAATACAAAATCCCATGATGCGGCAACTGCCGTGGTATACTGTCGCAGTAGGCACAGGTGGAATACGGAACACTTGCAGCAGTGAGGAAGAGTACCTCACGGGCGCAGATCAAAGAGGGAACACTGGATCTGGAGCGGTTGGCAGACAGAACTCCAGGCACCACCCAGGCATAAATACAGAACCTGGCAAGCAAGGCTGCCAATCTAGAGAACATCTGTTGAAGACTTCAAGTTACAACATTGTAGTATTGTGTTGGGAAGATGCAGACCACAAGCAGAACACCAGATACCAATGAGAGAACAACAAATTGCTTGGAAAATCAAAGAGATTACAGCTGTTAGACATTTAGTGTCGTTAAGTTAAACCATATTCACAGTTGTGAGTAAGTGCAGAGCATATATTTTGTAGGTAGTTATCGCAATGAAGAGCTTGCAGTAGAGGAGACGTATAAGTATTCATAGCTCTTAAGGAAAGCACTTTAGAGTCCATGTTTACTAGACATTTTGTCTTGTTTTGGTCCATACTACCACCTCTCAAAATATGGAATTCTTTCTTTGATATCATGTATACTTCCAATACTGTGATAATTTTTCAAGGCTGCAATAATTTTATTGAAATATTAATCACCTTTATAGCTAGAATCTCTGTGTGCAGTAATTCCTTGTTATATAATTGATTTGTTAGGAAATCGGTAAAGAAAGGAAAATTAATGGTCCCATGTAGCAATCACAGTTTTCACAATGGCTGCAAAATATTGTGATTGTAAAAGAATCCATTGTACATTTTTAAGAGTCACCTTATATAATAAAAGAAACAAGTTAGAATAATGACAATATTACGAAAAGGCAGATTGAAACTCATCATATGGCAGAGATGTTGAGTCACAGACAGGCACATCAAAAAGACTGCTAAACAAGTGAACTTTTGGCCAAAAGGCCTTCTTCTAAAGTAGCAAAACACACAATTCACACAAGCACAACTCTCATACACACAACCACTGTCCACTTTAGAAGAAGGCCTTTTGGCTGAAAGCTCACTTGTTTGGCAGTCTTTTTGCTGTGCCTGTCTATGACTCAATGTCTTCAGTACATGGTGAGTAGCAATCTATCCTTTCCACAATATGGTCATTATTCCATCCTGGATTTTCCATTGTTCAGACATGTTTGAATAAGTACTCATTTTAACATTAGCTACCACAAATGAGGCCTCAATCCCAACAGTTGTGACAATACTATAATGAAAACACACACACACACACACACACACACACACACAAATTATATATATATATATATATATATATATATATATATATATATATATATATATATATATATATATTTTGGTCTTTAAATATGTCTGCTTGTGTCTGTATGTGTGGATGGATATGTGCATGTGTGCGAGTGTATACCTGTCCTTTTTTCCCCCTAAGGTAAGTCTTTCCGCTCCCGGGATTGGAATGACTCCTTACCCTCTCCCTTAAAACCCACTTCCTTTCGTCTTCCCCTCTCCTTCCCTCTTTCCTGATGAGGCAACAGTTTGTTGCGAAAGCTTGAATTTTGTGTGTATGTTTGTGTTTGTTTGTGTGTCTATCGACCTGCCAGCGCTTTTGTTCGGTAAGTCACCTCATCTTTGTTTTATATATATATATATATATATATATATATATATATAAGAGAGAGAGAGAGAGAGAGAGAGAGAGAGAGAGAGAGAGAGAGAGAGAGAGAGAGAGAGTTGTATAGAGCAAGATAACATAAAGGTGATGGACTTGCATTCAGGAGTGGCCCTGTTGAAATCTTTGTGTGGGTGTCGAGATTTAAGTTTTTAATAGTTCTCCTAAATCTCTTTAAGTGAATATCTGGATGGTTCTTTTGAAAAGAGTATGACTGATTTCCTCCCCCATAACTGTCCAGTCTGAACTTGTGCTTTGTGTCTAATGACCTTGTTGGAAAATAAAGAAAGAAAGGAAGACAACAGAGTTGATTAATACATAATGTTTTTAGAAATGGTCAGTTGTCAAATAGATGCATAAAACAGATGAGTCCTTTGTGGTAGAATTCTTTACCAATTGTGACGTGCAGAAGCTGTTTGTATCCGTGTAGAGGGTGGAGAAAATTTGATTTGATTTCTGAGGATTAATACTCATTCTCAATAACAGTCAAGATGGAGAGCAGAAGGGCCTGGAGAGATTCTGAAGTTTATCCAAATGTTCATTAAGTTTTTCCCAAACAGATTGACCACTGCGCATCACACTGCTATCTCAGAAATTACATCCCTGTTACAGAATATCATCCATACCTTAGGACAAGCTTGTGAATCTCAGTAAGCCACATAATAATTGGCTGTGATCTGAGTTTGAAAAATACACATGGTTCCAATGAAAACCACAAAACTGCAGCCCCCAGTATCACAAAGCTATCTCCTCATAGGAAATGTGCAAACTAATACGTATGTTTCCTTAGGAGCTCACTGAATATAACTTCAACCTCTTGCAAAATAATTGCAGGAAGATTCAGTAGACAATACCGGTTTTTTACAACCACTGCTGGTTCTCCGCAGCTCCTGAGTTGACTAACATGAGGGTCTTTCTAAAAGTAAAGAACATTTGTTTGTCCAGACATATTGATTCCAGATAATGCAAGAAAACTTTTTTACAAGAAATTTTGATATATTAGCTATTTTTCTATTTAGTTATCGTTCAAATTTAAAGATCTTTTGTAGTGCTGTAGTTGTTGAATAGTAACTAATATCCTCATTGAGTTAGAAAGAAAAACAGACAGACTTCAATTTGGAGGTAACTCCGGGTTCTAAGGCAAAGGCAGATCTTCAAAAACTTCCCACATAAAATGCCATTGCGAATCCTCCTTCAAAGCAGCAGAATGTGGGCAAGCATTACTGTAGAGAAGCACAATGTCGCTGGACAACAATCTATGTCATTTGTTTTGAAGGCACAGTGCAGTCTATGAAGGGCCTGACAGTAGGCTGCTGTACTTACAGTCTCTCCTCTACGCAAAAAGTCAATAAGTAGGGTATACTTTTACCCCAGAACACTGTGGCCAGAACCTTTCTGCTACTCACAATTTGTTTGGCTTTTCTTGATTTTTTTGAGGATCATTCCATTGACTTTTGCTTCCTTTATGGACTTTTACGTGAAAATCAGATATCGTCGCCAGTAACAATGTGGTTCGAAAACTGTTCACTATCCTTGTAATGTTAAATGAGAAAGGTCAGTGCAATTCCCGTTCATCATTTTTTGTGTTCATCTGTCAAAAGTCAAGGAACCCACCTGGCACACACTGTTCTATAGCCCAAATCACAACCAACAATTTGACAAGCAATCATGAAATTTTATGAAAGCACAAACTGAGTCCATCAATAGCGAAATATCTAGCCTGTTGAATTTTTTCCTCAATCCTCTATCATTCGTCATCATGAAAATACCTTTGTCTGCTATAAAACATGGTACACCATCTTCTAAATTGAAGCTTCACTCATCACATTTCTGCAAACTTTGCTCATCTGTCTGTATATTTTGACAGGTCAGGCTTTTTTTGAAGTCAGAATCTGTTTTATACAACTAGCCTCACACTTTGTGGGATCACTAATTTTGTCATGCATTTTAAAACCACACTAACAAACAATAAACAACTGTTCCTGCTCCCTGTTAGTGTCATACTGATGTCAAAGATTAGGAAGGTCTTTGACAAGATGGCACAGGTGGGGACAGAATTACGTGGCTTGTCAGATGAAAGCATTCTTCATTTTTAGAATGACCCTTGTCCATTTTTGGTGTATGTCAGAGGTTTGGAGCTTGCCATCTAACCATCAATGTACGGTATGTGGACATTCTGTCAGAGTCTTATTACAGTAGCAGATTAGTTGTGATGCTGATAGAGCTCTGACATAATTTGCATTTCAGCTACAGTTCTTTGTGAGAACCTTAGCGTTCAGCCAGATCAATGACGGTTGTTTTTTATCCTTTACTACTCTTCACTAATGATCCCGTATGAGAAATTGTTAATGTCGTAACATCCCTAGACACAGAGAAATGTAACAGGCTGCCTCTACTAGCATGCTTGTAGCACTCCTGATGTAAACTGTATTGATATCAACATCCCTCATGGATTATGCTTTAGGCCTGTTCTGAATGGCCGACTGCTATCTACAAGGCTGTACAAGGAGCAATCTATGATCGTGGGACTCATAATCAGCATGTCGCCAATCTCTCCAATTGTTATTGCCAGTAAATGAATCCTGCTGCTGCTGCTGCTGCTTCTTTATTCAAGCAGTTCCTAATCTGGTCTCAAGAAAGTTGAAAAAGCACTGGGAATTGAACCCAGGTCCTTCCATGCCAAAGGCAGTGATGTTAACCATTTAGCTACAGAAATGGTTTACTGTGTTAATACATTCAAATTTATTTATCCTTTTTCGTATATTATTTCATAAATTTATGAAAGTCAGTACTGTTAAAACATAGCCCAATATTGCATAAAACTTCCAGGCTAATAGGCTGTGGTCAATGTATTTCTTCTCCAACAATGGGAGACATCTTCAGAGGTAAAGTGGCAAACTGCAACCAGAACTCAAGGGAGCACTGAACATACAGGCGGTTTAGAGGCCACCAAAGTCCACCACATGATGTTGGCTACAAGATTATCTCTGGTAAGGCCAACATCCTCAATTGAAAGTAATCAATTGTCATTCTTACATTGTAATGTTGACATCCAAATTTTATCTAATTTGACATCTTCCTCCTTTCTGTTAAAATTATTATGGTGTTTACAAACCTCAACAGCTTCCCTAAAGAAAAGAGGAAAGTACTAAATTAGATAAAATTTGGATGGCAATGTTGCAACATAAGAACGATGATCAATTACTTTCAATCGAGAATGTTGGGGTTACCAGAGGGAGTCTCGCAGCTGACATCACGTGATGGACTGTGGTGCCCTGTACACTGCCCATACATTCAGCACTCCCTCGAGTTCTGTTTGCAGTTCTCTGCTTCACCTCTGAAGATGTCTCCTGCAGCTGGAGAGAAAACATTAGGAGAAAGCTTTATATATATGGAACACAGCCTATTAGCTTGTAAGTTTATGTGATGCCAGTAACAGCTGTGAAAGCTTGCATTGTATGATAGCCCAATAGTTTTGCAGGCCCGTTGTTTCTGATTGTATTGTGATGTGCTCAAAATTCTGATACAGAAAGTATAAACTTAATTTGTTTAAATTCACGTTTCAGACAGTAATATGGAATTCTTCATGAAAACCCCCTATTAAAAGGCGATATACTTCAAGTCTGCTCTAACAAACATGCCCCCCTTCATGCTCATTTTACAAAGATTATTCAATGTACAGAAGTGAAAAAATCTTTTACAGTGTGAGCACTAATTAGCAGTTTTAGATAATTTGTAATTATTATGAAAAAAGAAGTAAAATAGGAATGAATGAATATTTCATCAATATATGTGCATTCTGTTGATTCTCTTCACATATATACAGCCAGATTTCATTGACCTGATGATACGATATTTCGACAGTCCAATTGGTCGCCATCTTCAGATGAGATTTCAGGTGCACAATCACGCTGGAATTGAAGTAACATCAGAGATGATGCCCTTTTATATCCAAGGAACAGACTACTAAGCATGCACGAGAAGGGAATTATTGAGGGAAATAAGAATCTTTTAGTTCTTCCTGCTAATAATGAAAGTGCCACTGTTCTTCTCTCTCGTGAAGATTATTTGGCAAAAATGACTTGTCTTTTTGGAGGATTCTGCATATTGTAAACTACAGGGTGATTCTACAGACCAGATAAAATGGATGATCATCTCATTTATTAAGAAGAGCTCCTTACCTGATGATACATTAAAAAACTTCATCCCAGGGCGACAGTATCACCCAGGTTGTATGGTTTCCCCAAGGTTCATAAACCTGCAACACACCTTCATCCAATTTTCAGCAGTTTTTCCACTTCTACTTATAATATATCCATATATCTTGCTTCTATTCTTAGCCATGATGTGGACAAATGTGAATGTCATACATCCAACTCAACCAATTTTATTCAACGTCTGAAGTCTCTATGCTTTGGAACATCTGACCTTCTAGTTAGTTTTTATATTGTTTCACTTTTTACTCAGGTACCTTTACAGGAGTCCTTGTTGATAATTGGTCAGCTTTTGGATGATGAAACTACTGAAGTGTGTCGTTATGCATTGACACTGACATATTTTTTATTTAATGATACATTTTTTTAACAAACTGATTGTGTGACTATGGGGAGTCTTCATTCGCCTGTTGCTGTGGATCTTCTCAAGGAATATTTTTAAGATTTCACACTCAGGACTTCTTCTCTTAAACCCACATGGTTTTTGAGATACATGCATGATATTTTGATTGTTTGGATACATGGAATGGAAGCTCCTCATTGGTTTTTAGATCATTTTAACTGTCTTCATCCGAACTTCAAATTTATGATGGAAATAGAAAAAGATGGCAAATTATCTGTTTGGGATGTTTTAGTGTACAAAAAAAGAAAATGGGACTTTGGGACACAGTATATACTTAAACCTACACATTTGGACCACTGTCTCCATGCCACTAGTTGTCAACAACCACATCAATGCATGGGAGTTTTATGTACACTGGTCAAGAGTGCTCATGCTATTTTGGATCCTGATAATTTAATGGAGGAACTGTATTATCTTAAAGTTGTTTTCAACCAAAAAGGATATACAGATCATCAGATTGTTTGTGTTATCCAGTTTCGACCACCATGTGAATCAACAATGGACACTCATAATTCACTTGCTTTTTTACACTTTGTCGGGAGTATTTCTTCACAAACTTTAAGAATCCTCAGGAAACATGATATTGAGAATATCCTTTCATCTTTGACCAAAACTACAGCCCTTCTTGGATCTATTAAAGATGATTTGGCATTGAGGAAGCCTGGAGTATATAAATTTCCTGTCAATGCAGAAAGGCTTATACTGGATGGACTATTTGTATGGTTCATGACCAATTTGTGGAACATCATTGTCACACATGTTTGCTCCAGCCTGAAAAATCTGCCTTCACTGAACATTATCTCAATGAAGGGCATAATATGTTGTTTAAAGAGACACAAAATATTGTTCCCACTTCCCGTTACTGGGATTGTTTACTTAAGGAATCCATTGAAATATGTTTATCTGGTGACATTAGTAACAGAGATAAAGGTTTTCCTGTAAGCTGGCAATGAATTCTACACAACACTGGTGACTACTTTGAAGGACAGTAAGAGGTGCAAACATGTAACTCTTTTGTATTGGTTGTGAATAAATAGTTGCCACATTTAATTTCCAACCCTCGTATTTTATTAGACATAAAACAACAATAGTCTGGTTTTTAACTGGCTGCATCTTAATTTCTGATTAATTGCTTTTGTTAGTTTCTACTGTGGCAGTACTGCAATTCTTCACTTCACAGAAGGCAGCCCTTCCACTTCTCTCACAAGCACAGCAGCCTGTTACCAGGGTATAAAAGAGCCACTGTGTCTGATGTTACCAGAGTTCTGGCATGACTGTGCACCTGCAATCTCACCTGAAGGTTACAACCAGTTGGACCATAGAAATATCATGTTATCATGTAACAAAATGTGACTGCATACCCATGAAGAGCATCAACATTTACTATGCCAAGAAAATATCAGTGATCACTTACGTGCAATCTGTCAAAATTGTTACTATTTAAGATGTGGGCATCTTGCTGGGGAAAGAAGAGTATCTGGTTCCAGTGCGATTTCTGCTAACAGCTACTTTAGAAGAAATCATAAACTGTGAGATTTTTTTTATTTTTATTGTTTTTTATTTTTTTTTTTTTTTAAATGGAAGGGTTGCTTAATTTCGCCAGTCATTTTTTTAACAATTTGTGCAGTTGTGTAATCTTCTGGAGAATAATGCTTATAAAGATATTAGAAAGGAAGTAATGGAAATTTATCCAGCTATATGTGAATGCCTAAAACAGAATGGTAGCAAAACAATCAAATCTGTTGTTATGAGTGTAACAATGACATTGCCACAAAGTCTATTTTAAACAAGAATAAATAAACTAAATTATTACACTGTTCTTCATAACTAACTGAGGTCTGAACCAAATAAACTGTTATGGATTTTTTAAAATGCAGGTACCATCATAAAACAGCTCAGAGATGTGAGGGCCACGTAATTTCCAACATGTGCTTCACCTATCCACAAAATTATCACTGTAAGCTCTATGTTTCTGATAATGCTGTGTCTCTACCAGATGAATATACAGCACTGGTCCCCGAGGGCAGCGCTAACATGCAGTAACAGCACGGCATCTCACACAAAGAACAGTCATCCACCTACTAGATGACACACATATGAGAATTTACTTTGTGCTTCCACTACAAGACTTTGAAACAGGCCTTTCTCCACCAATAGTTACAACTGCCATCAAAGAGCGTGCTGAAATCCAGAAATATTTTTCTGCGCCCTACAAATAGTTCACAGGATGACATTCACGGATCAAGCACACAATTTAAGTGATTGCATGCAGACACTTGGCCGGTTCTCTTTGGTCCCATTTCCAGTCACCACTGAGTCATCACCCAGCGGTTGTCAGCACCAACAACATAGTTCTTTACAGATGCCTACAATATATCTGCAGAGCCGACCAGTCTAGTAATCAGACAGTTTACACCAAGTATCGAACATTTTTTACGTGAATTTTAACTCTCAAAACTTCAACTAGACAGCTGGAAAACATACAATTTGTTGGGTTAAATTAGGTTCATCAGCACCATGCCTGGAAAGCAGAAGTTGAGCATCTATTTTGTGATGTGATTATTTTAATAAATGATTACTGTTCTACTCATGTGTTCCTATAGTGATTCCGTTTTAGGGTTATTGCCCTGTGAAAGAGTGTGTGTAGCTAGTGCCAGCAGGCCATTTCCATTTAGCTACACATATCTGTGGCAGGGGGTTCACTCCCTGCTACTTTTATATTGGGCACCTACCACAGGTGTACACAACAAATAAGTTGATTGTATTTTTATTGTACTGAGAAACAATCAACATTTACTCTTCTCTATTAGACAATGGACAGATATAGGCCTGATAGTACTAGGCAGATCACTGGTTTGTAAGACTTCTACACAATGTACATTCAGATATGTTGTATTTTCTCTTGGGCCTGAGATTCTGTGTTCATCTGTTTTATCTTCTTTGATAATGAAAGAAACAAAGCTAAAGAGGTGTTAAATGGAACAAAGTAATGCACATGTACTGCTGTACTTGCAGAGCACACAAATCAAACACAGATGTTGTCAGAGACAAAAGTCCTGCAATAAATTTTAGGAAAGAAGGCCCAAATACTGGCTCTGGAGCTGCTCAGACAAACATATGCCAATCAAGTCGATACTACGTCAACTGTACACAGCTTACAGGAGACAAATGAAATCAGATGTAAGTTGCACTGGAAACATTTATTTGACAAGTGAAGGAGATGTGGCCATGAGTATCTGGGACTGAACTCACAAAGACTAGCAGCAGCAGACCTTCAGTTTCAACCTGTATGCAATACACAGAGGCAATATTATGGATTATTTGGTTGTTAATGATAACAGTCTCTAGTTTACTGCAACAATGCCACAAGAAATTACTAAATGCATTTAAATTGCATATACTTATATAAAAGTATGGTACAAATTGAATCTTTGTGAAAATTGATTGGTACCAATGTAACACATTCAAACTTCATTACAGGGTTATTGTTTGAGAAAAAGTCCATCATCTATGATAAATTTTATCATGATGACATTTTACTAAAAAGTCACTGGACTCGCATTCAGAAGGATGACGGTTCAAACCTGTCTCCGGCCATCCTGATTTAGGTTTTCCATGATTTCCCTAAATTGTTTCAGGCAAATGCCGGGATGGTTCCTTTGAAAGGGCATGGCCAGTTTCCTTCCCCATCCTTCCCTAATTCCGAGCTTGTGCTCTGTCTCTAATTACCTCGTTGTTGATGACATTAAACACTAATCTCCGCGGCCCCCCCCCTCCCCCCCCCCCCCTCCTCCTCCTACTACTAAAAGGTATCTATAACAAACATTTGGTATTTTTAAAAGTAACAGCTTTCTTTCAAACTTACTGATGGTAGCATGGATAGCAGTGAGAATACAGTGATAACTATTAGTGCAGTGTACAGATTAAATTTTTTATGATTTGTTCATAGTTTTTTAATGTGTACTTCAACTTCTTCTATACCCCTGAACATTCCCTTTCTTGATAGGGTTTATTGAACATGATGAATGAAATGTATACTGCCAAAGGACTCTATTCCAAATGACAATTGTGCTTATGTTATTTGCATGGAAAATTTCGAGACTCTCCACATAATATAACAGATAAACATAATTTTGGTGGGAAATGTCTGGCTTTCACTTTATTACAGTGGTTACTAATTGCTTGGTAAGCTAATAAATCTACAGAGAATTAACACAAAGTCCAATTTTTTTCTCTCGTGGCAATGATCTTCAACCAATAATCTATCATTTATGCTTGGATGTGTCTGTTAGTACAATATTTCTCACAAAAACCACAGGCCTGTTTTGATGTCCCTGTTCAGCATACAGTTTTCACTTTTATAAAAGGCTTATCTCAGTGCAACATCACTGAGAAGTGGTAAATTTCATTCCGTAATCAATCATTGGCATGTATCTTTGTAAGTGCTAAAGATGCTGATTCCACAGGGTTAATGACACAGTTTCTGTGGAGTTTTGAAAGGCGAGAGGGGAAAAATATCAGACTGGAACTTTTTATTATTCTTTGAAGTCAATGGGTAGAGCATTGCACATTCCAAACTGAACTGATCTTCTTGACAAGCAACAAGAATCATTTAAAGAAATGCTACCATTTAGAAACAAGGGTATCTTTCAGCTAAGAAAAGATATAAAAGACATAACTTCCCCAATTAGTCCTTGACTATGTCCACTTCCTCTATCCTTTCACCAAATGAAAAAACTCTTGGTTCTGAAAGCAAGGCACTCTGTGAACTAATCTGCTGAAGAGGGAGTTCATTACATATACAAAAATCACTGTAAAGGTGTACGCTATGTAGATATTAAATAACTAGGCAGTGTAATTTTATGTAATTGCTACATTCTACATTACTATCCATGCACTTGCAGTTATGCATTCATTAAGCACTAAAATAAATGTTGCACAGTGTAAAGTCTGAAAGCTGAACTTCATAAAATATAAAATAAATTTTCCACTCTGCAGTGTAATATAGGCTTACAGAAACTTTCTTGCACATTAAAAATGTGTGTCAGAATTGGGATTTGAACAAAGACCTTATTTTACAAACAGTGCTCTCAGCAGCAGTCCTTTGTGGACTTTGGAGAGCATGACAGGTAGTGGCAGGTTGAAGTTTTGAGATGAATCATGAGGCTGCCTTGCATAGTTCTTACTGTAAGACCAATAGCCATGGAAGGCAAAAGTCTGGATTTTAATCCCAACTCAACACACATCTTTACATTGGCTAGGGGTTTCTTCAAAAAAGTTAGTTCTCTGACTTGTGCCCTCAGAGTGTTACATAATGGATCTGTGAATAAAATATGCTCATTTTGAGCTATATCAGTTGCACTGATATCTTTAGCTCTAGTCAGCTGTCACTGCCATCATCATTACAAGGCAACTTCTGCCTGTTGGGGTTAGTTCCGTGTGTCCCTTTACAAAAAGAAGTACAGAACACTTCAAACTTTTGTGGTGATATACTGTGCTATGTGATGAAGAAATATATAAGAATATGTTGCACGGGTAAGACAGCAAGCCTGCCAGCATACAGTTTTGTGAAAAAATGATTAACAAGAAAAAAGCATTTGAGAGCTAAAAGAGCAAATTTTTCGCACAAAGAGAACACATGATAACAAGGAAAGCAACAAAGTTTTGTGAAAAAATGATTAACAAGAAAAAAGCATTTGAGAGCTAAAACAGCAAATTTTTTGCACAAAGAGAACATATGATTACAAGGAAAGCAACAACGCATACACAAAATGCTGAAGACTCACATTTTTCTAAATGTAAATATTTACAAAATTTATGTTCTAGACCTCAACTGAATAGTTTTTACTCCTGAATAGTGAGTGCACTGATGTTTGTTGACACAGAAATCTCACAGTCTTTGAAGGGGGAATCATAGGAAGACCCAATTTAAAAATATTTGTAACAATGGCTGAAATAACAGTGCAAAATAAAAATCATTTTCTTGTAATGCACCTACAAAAATTGACTACAGAGAAATGATGTTTCCAATTTAACTACACTCAGTCTTCAATTCTGGACTAAGTAGCCAAGTTGGTGTGCTACAGCAGTGATCGCTACAGTATACAAGTACACCAACTGTGCTCGCCATGTGACCAGCCCCCCTCCAATCACTCGCAGCTCACACAGTAAAATTCATTAGCAACCACTGTTACAAATAAATTAGAGATACTAAATGAATATACTTGCAAGGGGAAATACCTTTTAGATATCGAATCTGCTGATCTAAAATGCACTGTATAAGTAAACAGCACTTCACAATATTTAAATGACATTACTTAGCTGTTATTACTTACTGCAGTTTCATATTCTTATGATATGTGTACTGATCATGTACATTGTGACAGTACAACACAACAAGTTGTACAAACTCAGTAGGATATTTGCTAATAAGTAGAAGAAATTTACAATGGTATCATGTTCTGCATACTATGCTGCAGTTGGTGGCCTAGCAGAAGAATATGCTATTCTGAAACTAAACCTGGTTTTCTTTTCAATGTGGTGTGGTGTGCTTGTAGTCTTAATTTCATGAGCTGATGGTGCTGTGAGATTTGTTTTCCTTTCCTGGATGTACTTAATATACCATAATCCTGTTGCACCAATTTTAATTAAGAATGAAAGTTTTTAAAATGTTACCGTGAAGATGACACTATGAGTTGGAGACAAGCACAATGAAAGGACTGTCACATTAAGCTTTCAGCCAAAGCCTTCATCAGAAATGAGAAACACACATGCATTCATGCATGCAAGCACAACTCAGACATGCATGACTGCTATCTCTGGCTACTCAGTCTGGCTGAGCAGCCAGAGATAGTGGTCATGGATGGGTGACCTGTGCTTGCGTGTCTGAATGTGTGTGTGTGCTTCTCTTTTCTGATGAAGGCTTTGGCTGAAAGCCTAATGCGTAATGGTCTTCTCATTGTGCCTGTCTGCAACTTAACCTGTAATCTTTACAGTGAGTAGCAGTCTATCCTTTCCATAACTGTTGACACTTCAACGTTGACTTTCCATCGCTTAGTTTTTAAATTGTGAATTATGTAAGATAAAGAGCCAGAATTGAATTTTAAAATACAATAATGTTGGCAAGGTTACCTCCTAAGCTTATGCAGAGGTTCACTGTGCAGACATGCAATGGCTGCCCTCTTACGAGCTGCAGATAACACTCTTTTCCATCCGTCACGACTGGGTTTTGGTTTGTTGGCTTGCTGGTAAATTAGCACAAATCACACAAAATGCATGCTGGTTAGACTTGAGCTACTATATTACATAAACACAGTAAAAGGCCTTAACTATGGTACATTTATTGCCCTTAATTCTTTCAATTACCAAAACTTAAAGCAGTTAATAGTGAAAAATTTTACATTTTTGACTGAAGAGTGATTGCAAACAAAGCCAAAAGCAGCATTTATAATCAGAAAATTGCCAAACAGAATATCTTACACAATTGTTATGAACATATATCTCTACACACAGCATAATACTAGTTAGTGTGTAATCTGAATCAAAGGAAACCATATTGCAATTAATAATACTGTGTTGCAATAATTCACAAAAGCACACTCACAGAATGACACTTTCTGTTATAATTGATATAAAACATTGTTTCTCCCACATTGCTCAGACTCTTGAGAGGTGCACACAAATGGACAAAATCACAAAATAAACTGTTCTTGCATTTTATAAGAAGTGTACTACTTTTATTAATCTGACATGTACCATGCATTCCCTCATTACTTTCGTATTACAGAGAAACAGCATGCAATCCACTACAACACACATATAAATGGACAAGGGGAGAACTGAAAATGATGACTGTGCAGCTGCACATACTGGCACAATGACTGATATAATGAATAACATGTACATGCACCACTGATATAATTCACAACGACTGATGATACTGGAGATCTTATTTATATCACCACAGAAAAAAATCTGAATCTGTGTGGCCCATGTAGAGATAGCACAATGGTAAGAAGGACAGGTAGTACACTACACAATTAAACACAGAAATTACAACGATTATATGCACAATACCAGACTATCTATAAGGTAAGAAGGACAACAGAAATATTTATCAACTAAATAAGAATTTGGAAAACTACACACCAATCCTGATATATAAATGAGCTATAGATGAAAAGGAAAGTGTGAAACCTGTCAGTCAACATTAGGGTGAAAGCTATGATGTAATGCTGCACAGGAAAAAAAACATGTATTAAAAAACCCCTATTCTTTTATTTGTCCAAGGTACTGTACTCTTTTATACAAATGATATGTGTAGTTTATATACTTTCTCTCTTAGTTCCTGCAATAACTCAAGAGTGCTGAAGATGCAATGCATACACATTCATGTAAAACACACACACACACACACACACACACACACACACACACACACACACACACACACACACACAATTCCAGAAATCTGTTACTGCTGCTCAGTCAAGAAAACAATAATTGTGAATAAATGTGGAATTTTTAAACTTTCAGGTGTGTTAAATCAATTCATGAAGACAAAAATTGGTTTGTTTCAAATTAACTTCTGTTGTGCAGCCATTGTTGCCTTTAAAAATTAACCACTTTGATGTACATGAGTTAAAGAATTATCGATCTATACAAACTTTCACCTCTTGCAATACAACAAATTATGTACGTCTGTAGATTGAAGTTATCAATGAAACTTTGTACAAAGACTGGGACTCGAACCCCGGTGTCCTGTTAGGTAGATGTACTAACCACTGCACCGTCCAGGCACAGTGGCTTTGCACAACTGTATGGTTCTCACTTCAATCCAAATTACTATTCATGCCTCAGGCCACTAGATATTCCCCATAAAGTCAAACAACATTGCAGAGGCTTTTCAACTGCATTGAAATAGCAACTCTTTGCCAGGGTGGCATAGTGTTTAGTGCATCTGCCTAGTGAGCAGGAGACCCAGTTTCAAATTCTGGCCTTGGTACAAATTTTCATTCTTTACTTCAGTCTGCACATATACACCATAGATGTTTGAGACTTGAAAAGGTCTCTGGACCCATATAGTTTCATTTGAAAATAATAAATATGATGTACACACAAATTGAGAGGGCACTTCTGCAATCTGTAGCATTTCTTTCTCTATTATTTACACCACAATTTACACAACAGGTGTTTTTCTGCAAACCTACATTTGGATTCACCAGCTTCTTTCACTATGCCATTTATAACAACTTGGGGTAAAACTAGGAACATAATCTGCCAACAACAACATAATTATTTCTTCACTTTCAATGCGAGATGCACTTAAGAAATAGTTATAACAACAATGGAAATTCCTGGATGGAATAATTCATACAATAAAGGAAAGGCAACCACTCATCAACAGTTGACTGACACATGGCACATAGAAACACACAACAGAAAACTATTTATACTAACTTTTGAACTCTTTGTCTTTCTTTAGTAGAACTACACACATATGTAGATTGTTAATGATGCACACAACCATACAGACAACCAAACGTACATGCTAGTGATCACATAGCACATGTGTTTGGGTTCAGTCAGCTATAGGTGAGTGTTTGCTTTTCCTTAGTTTACACAAGAAATAGTTATGATGGATTAGAGTGCTGAACTTTGGCTCTTCTTCAGTATTGGGAGACCCAAAGAGTGATGGAGAGAAACACTGTAGCAGAGGAATGGAGGAGAGAATAATAGAGGAATATAGTTGAATCAATATGGACTTTCTCTGCCCCCTCCCCCCAACCACAAGCACTTTTCACTACTCTGACTGTGACCCTTTCTCTCACTTTCTTTTTTGTTCTTGTTCCACCCTTTCACCTGCTTTCCTTAGGACTTTCTTAATTTCCACTGTCTTATACCAGTACCTAATCAGAAGTGCCTGGTCAGCTATTAGTGGACATTAATATGCAGTATGTCCAGCTTCACCTTTATGATGGCTTGAACTCTGCTGGGGACACTTTCAAAGAGGTGACTGAATGTCTGTGGAGCAATGACAGTCAATTCATCCTCAAAATTCGAAAACAGAGAAAATACTGATGTTGGACGTAGGGGGTCTGGAGCGTTCTGACTCAGCCGAAAGGTGTTCCACTGGGTTCAGGCTGCGACTTTGGGCAGGTCAGTCAATTTCAGGATTTTTATTGTCCACAAACCACTGAGTCACAGATACTGCTTCATGACAGGATGCACTGTCATGCTGATACAAACCATCATCGCCTCCAAACTGTTCCTCTACTGTATGCAGTATAGAGTACCATAAAATGTGTTCATATCCTTCTGCATTTAGCATTTCCTTGAGCACTATAAGGAGACCACACCCTAATCATGAAAAACACCCCTATTTCAGGATTTTCATTGTCCACAGACCACTGAGTCACAGACACTGCTTTATGACAGGAAGCACTGTCATGCTGACACAAACCATCATCGCCTCCAAACTGTTCCTCTACTGTATGCAGTATAGAGTATCATAAAATGTGTTCATATCCTTCTGCATTTAGCATTTCCTTGAGCACTATAAGGAGACCACACCCTAATCCCAAAAAACACCCCTATAAAACAACATGACTTCCTCCATACTTCACTGTTGTCACTACGTGTGAGGGCATGTAACATTCTCCAGGCATTCACCAAATGCAAATCCTTCCATTGGATTGGCACAGGGTACAGTGGGATTCAATCACTCGAAATCACTCATTTACAGTCATCCACTGTCCAGTGGTGCGACTCTTTATATCACCCCATGTGTTGCTTAATGCTGACTACAGAAATGTGTGGCTGATGAGGAACTGCTTGACCATTGTACCCGCCTTTTTTTGACTCCCCATTCACAGTCACTGTGCTACTTGGCCTGCTAGTAATACTTCAGAGAGTGTTGAGTTAACTCAACTTCCCAACTCCTTTTCTGTCTCTGATAAAATTACAATGTCAATGGCAAACCTCAAAGTTTAACAACAAAGAAAATCCCTGGACGGAATAATACATAAAATAACAGAAAGGCAACCACTCACCTATAGCTGACTGATGTCTAGCACATAACTACGTGCAACAGAAAACAGTAATTACACTAGATTTTCAGCTCTTGCTCTTTCTCTAGAAAAAGTACACACACACACACACACCAACACACACACACACACACACACCAACACACACACACCAACACACACACACACACACACACACACACACACACACACACACACACACCACCACCACCACCACCAACAACAACAACAACAAGACAGACACCCAAATGCACATACCCATGGCAACATTGACTGTGGATTATCGATTGTTGAGAGCAGTTCCCTGACAGATGGAAACCTGACTGTGCAGCTGTCAAACATACTGCACACCACTACACAAATGTCTTCAACAGCCGCTCACTCTCTTCCAGCACAAGTTTCTCTGAACTTCGCTTGTGAATATTGTCTCTCCAGCATATCCTGTGCTCTCACAAACCCCCTGGTCTAAACCTCTGCTAACCTATTTCCTACTAGCTCAGCTTGCCTATTCCCTTCTCTGTTCTGTCCACACCACTTCTTCCCCGTCCAGATTGTGCACTGCCTTCTCCCACCATTCTCTTCCTCACCTCCACCAAATGTGGGCATTCTCTCTCTCTCACCCCCTACCCCCCTTTTCCACCTCTCTCCTGTTCTCTCTCTTCCCACCCTGTCTCTCTCTCTCTCTTATCTCCATGCTCTCCTTTTCTGCCTTCCACCCCATGATCTCCTTCTCTCTACCTCTTTTCTGACCTATCCTCTGAAATCCTTTTGACTTGTTGTGGAGTAGCTGAATCGTCTGTCGAAAGGCTTGCCTCACACTATACCGCTATCCCCTCCTCACCCTGTCCATCTGTCACTCTCCCCTCCCCACCTCCATCTGACAGGCTGCTGCTCTCAATAATCAACAGTTAGTCTTGTCATGGCAAAAGGTGCATGTGATTGAGTGTCTGACCTTCTCTATATGCCACATACCAGTCAGCTAGAGGTGAGTGGTTGCCTTCCCTTTAATTTGTGCATTAAGCCTTGCAGCATTTACTTCTTCTTCCTTAACTTCAATTCCTTTTCAAAATTTCTCCTTTACTGCTTGCTCTATATACAGAGTAAATAACATGTGGAATAGGCTACAACCCTGTCTCACTCTCTTCTCAGTCACTGCTTCAGTTTCATGTCTTTTAACTCTTATAGTGGCAGTCTGGTTCCTGCACAAGTTGTAGATAACCTTTTGCTCCATGTATTTTATTCCTGATATCTTCAGTGTTTCAAAACTTAAAGGATTACGCGAAGGAAAAAAATATTCTTTTGGTGTGTTCTGTCACTAACTCAACCTTCAACTGTGGGGATCACATATTTCATGTGATACTCATTGTCAGTGGAAAGCATCATTTTGTTTTCCATTAAACAAAAATTAAAGTGGAGTTTTATGTACCCATTTGATAGAGCAGTTACAAATCAGTCTAGTGTACAAGGAGAGAAAAACACGGATAATAAGCAGTACTCCAGCAGCAACTTACATGCTGCCCTGGCCCACAATGTCCAATACTGCCAAGCAAGCAATGTTACTCAGTCATTCATGGAATACTCATTATTATTCTTGTCTTACTTTCTCTATCAACACCCATCAACAAAACAGGTATGACACTAGACTAATTTGTAACTGCTCTATTGACTGAGCACATAAAATTCCGCTTTAAAAATACTTTTGTTTGTAATGAGAAACATGGCTTTCCATTGACACTGGGTACCACATGAAATGTGGTGAGCAAGTACTTTTATCTGTGCTGACTTCAGCTACACACTGTGAAAACTAAACTTATGAATCATGATTTCTGGGTAGTACTTGCCCTAGAAGAGAAAACATTTAGTACTGCCGATATACACACACACAAAAGTAAGAGCAGCTTACAGAACTATTAGTTCCTTCCCCAGAGCCCCTCTGAGTGACCTGACCTTCCATTTTAACATTCCTTAATTTAACCTACTCTCCTCCCCAAGAAAGCCACTAATTGTTCTGAAAGCTAGGGCAGTGTTGTGTACTGTTACAATGTGTCTAAGGGCAGTACTAAATATTTCGCTTCCTGAAGGTATATAATGGCCATCAATCCTGTCTCATAATTTAATGATGCCCTTGACTGTCTTTTTCATCTGATTCAACAAGAATATCGTGCAGCATTGGTAACCAACCCAGTCACAAAGTGCTCTTTAAGGATCATGGAGTTCTCATTCAAAGTACATAATAAAAGTCAGAATCACATGAAGAGTGACACAACTAGATCATACGCCTGGTCTCTATTGTGTCCTGACTTTTAATCATTAATGAGTCACGTCCAACAATGTGGCCAACCTCCTGCAAATACACTATTATTTATGTGATTTGATGAGTTCTTGAACTCTAACTTAAATATGTCGATTTTTATGGGCTGCTTGTTTCCAAACATTTGTACGTGGTTTCACAGACAAAAATTTGAAGTAACGTAAACAAAATAAAGGGATATTTTATGCCATCCAATGGCAGCCAGTATAGTAAAATGTTATTTTTCAAAGAATTTGTGATGGCTGTGAACCCTGTTGGAACCGAAAGCCCATGGTAATATAATTTTGACTTGCTCCAAATGCCTGACGTTCTCCCTCATCTTGGGATTTGTAGAACTTGTTGTATGACTAAGTGAAAGAATGAATTCAGCTGTCACAGATTTTCTTTCATCAACTGTAGTTTTGGTTCTAAAATCTGCAATCTTTTTCGTAACAGCTCAGATTTATTTAGTGAAAAATGGGTATCAGTGTTATATATTCCAGACATTTTAAATTCTTATGTGCCTTCTTAGAAACTATACAGTTCATATTACCGTAAACTTTCATGTCTTAATTTCCTCATCCTATGCCTTCAAAGTGATTCATAAGGAATGAAAAATCAGAGTCTTGCCATGGCCGTGGGAAATCACATTTGGATGTCTGTGTGGTTGTGTGTGTGTACTTTGCTACAAAAAGAGCAAGAGCTTGAAAGCTAATGTGAATGCTGTTTCCTGTTACATGTCCCTGCACTCCATGCATCTGCCTGCTGTGAGTGAGTGGTTGCCTTTCCCTTATCTTACATACTGCTCCATCCATGAATTTCAATTACCGCCATACATCAGTTATAGTTTTCTTATGTTTTGCATCTCTCTATAACAATGAAATTAATATGAAAAGTAACAAATCAAGGTATGACAGATGTAATGGACATATACAGTAACTGTGACAGAGCTGACAAGAGTAAGAGTTGTTTATGACTGAGATCCAGTATTAATGTATTTCTGCTATCATGGATAGTATTATGCATCCTGGATATGGGTGCACTTTTTGATATCTGGTGTGTGTATTGCTTTTTGTCCAATATATTTAAAATTTACATTCTAATAAAATAATAGTAAATTCCAAATGTACCATAAACAATGGAATGAGCAAATAACCAGTCATCATTTAGAGGAGGCACTGAGTAACAGGCAGGTAAAATAATCAAGAGCTGTATTCTCAGTTTAAAAACTTGTGTCCTCCTCCTGAGCGCACAGCCACTGATCTTCGAGTTATTGCTTATATGTGAATTGCTTACTGTGAATTTTGGTCTTTAAACGTTCAAAATTTATACACTGATAAGAATAAATGGTTGGGTAAAACAAAGTGGGATATCCATTTTATTGATATACATTTGGATTCTGACTTACTAACACACACACACACACAAATAGAGGGAAACATTCCATGTAGGAAAAATATATCTTAAAACAAAGATGATGTGACTTACCAAATGAAAGTGCTGGCAGGTGGACAGACACACAAACAAACATACACACAAAATTCAAGCTTTCGCAACAAACTGTTGCCTCATCAGGAAAGGGGAAGGTGGGAAAGACGAAAGGATGTAGGTTTTAAGGGAGAGGGTAAGGAGTCATTCCAATCCCGGGAGCGGAAAGACTTACCTTAGGGGGAAAAAGGGATGGGTATACACTCGCACACACACACACATATCCATCCACACATATGTTTGTGTATGTTTGTGTATGTGTATGTTTGTGTATGTTTGTGTGCCTGTCGACCTGCCAGCACTTTCATTTGGTAAGTCACATGATCTTTGTTTTTAGATATATTCTTCCTACGTGGAATGTTTCCCTCTATTATTCCTGATGTCCAGGACATACCAACAATTAAAGGGAACAGCCATGAGCACCAGGATGGCCCCCTCGTAAGCCAACCTATTCATGGGTCGCTTAGAGGAAGCCTTCTTGGTTACCCAGGCCTGCCAACCCAAAGTTTGGTACAGATTTATTGATGACATCTTCATTATCTGGACTCACAGTGAAGAAGAACTCCAGAATTTCCTCTCCAACCTCAACTCCTTTGGTTTCATCAGATTCACCTGGTCCTACTCCAAATCCCATGCCACTTTCCTTGACGTTGACCTCCACCTGTCCAATGGCCAGCTTCACATGTCCGTCCACATCAAACCCACCAACAAGCAACAGTACCTCCATTATGACAGCTGCCACCCATTCCACATCAAACGGTCCCTTCCCTACAGCCTAGGTCTTTGTGGCAAACGAATCTGCTCCAGTCCGGAATCCCTGAACCATTACACCGACAACCAGAAAACAGCTTTCGCATCCCGCAACTACCCTCCCGACCTGGTACAGAAGCAAATAACCAGAGCCACTTCCTCATCTCCTCAAACCCAGAACCTCCCACAGAAGAACCCCAAAAGTGCCCCACTTGTGACAGGATACTTTTCGGGACTGACTCAGACTCTGAATGTGGCTCTCCAGCAGGGATATGACTTCCTCAAATCCTGCCCTGAAATGAGATCCATCCTTCTTGAAATCCTCCCCACTCCACCAAGAGTGTCTTTCCGCCGTCCACCTAACCTTCGTAACCTCTTAGTTCATCCCTATGAAATCCCCAAACCACCTTCCCTACCCTCTGGCTCCTACCCTTGCAACCGCCCCCGGTGTAAAACCTGTCCCATGCACCCTCCCACCACCACCTGCTCCAGTCCTGTAACCCGGAAGGTGTACACGATCACAGGCAGAGCCACATGTGAAAGCACCCACGTGATTTACCAACTGACCTGCCTACACTGTGAAGCTTTCTATTGGGAATGACCAGCAACAAACTGTCCATTCGCATGAATGGACACAGGCAGACAGTGTTTGTTGGTAATGAGGATCACCCTGTGGCCAAACATGCCTTGGTGCACGGCCAACACATCTTGGCACAGTTTTACACCGTCCGGGTTATCTGGATACTTCCCACTAATACCAACCTGTCAGAACTCCGGAGATGGGAACTTGCCCTTCAGTATATCCTCTCTTCTCATTATCTGCCAGGCCTCAATCTCTGCTAATTTCAATTTGCCGCCGCTCATACCTCACCTGTCTTTCAACAACATCTTTGCCTCTCCTCTGTACTTCCGCCTCGACTGACATCTCTGCCCAAACTCTTTGCCTTTACAAATGTCTGCTTGAATTTCATGTGTATGTTTGAGTTTGTTTGTGTGTCTATCGACCTGCCAGCACTTTCATTCGGTAAGTCACATCATCTGTGTTTTATATATATATATATATATATATATATATATATATATATATATATATATATATATATATATATATATATATATATATATAAAAAAACAAAGATGATGTGACTTACCAAATGAATATATATATAAAACACAGATGATGTGACTTACCGAACGAAAGTGCTGGCAGGTCGATAGAAACGCAAACAGACACATACATACACACAAAATTCAAGCTTTTGCAACAAACTGTTGCCTCATCAGGAAAGAGGGAAGGAGAGAGAAAGACGAAAGGAAGTGGGTTTTAAGGGAGAGGGTAAGGAGTCATTCCAATCCCGGGAGCGGAAAGACTTACCTTAGGGGGAAAAAAGGATAGGTATACACTCGCACACACACACATATCCATCCACACATATACAGACACAAGCAGACATATTTAAAGACAAACACAAACAGACACATCATCTATCGACCTGCCAGCGCTTTCGTATGGTAAGTCACATTATCTTTGTTTTTATACATATGGAAACTTCTCTGTTACTTTATTTCAGTGTCTATGTGTTCTTAACAAGCTATGCTGATATTCTACAGTAAAATATGTGCCACGGAAGATCAATATTGCAAAAAAAAAAAAAAAAAAAAAAAAAAAAAAAAAAAAAACTTTAGAATGTTTTAGACTGTGTTAGTAAAAATTTAAAAGGATAAACCCCTCACTACATTATCTTCAAAGGAACAAGCAAACAGTTAGGTTAAGACTGCTTGTCTTATAAACAGAAAGCTGTACACATGCATAACACTATTGCTTTCCACACATGCTTAATTTACAAGACAAGCAGGTTTCACAGTAACCAGTATAAGAAACAATGAAGAAAACCACTCTAAGAGTTCAGGCAGTACAATATCCAGGATAGTAAACAGATATGCCATAAGCAGTCAATACTGGGCACAAAAATCCTTTAACTTATCATAGTACAGGTCTGTTTTTCCTAGCTCTGTATAACATGTAGTGATTTTATGTGCTAAAAGCACTTACAAAAAAGTGCTAAGATTTCTACTTCAGCATGAGTCAATGAGAAATGATTTCAATTCAGGAAGATATAGTTTTAGTACTGACGCTGATAGGGAATGAATCAACTGCAGTCTTGGTGAAGGAACAAATGCTACTCTTAACAAAGGGTAGCTGGCTCAGTATTTGAACCACCCTTTCCAGTGATTTGACATTAGTGTAGCATGAAATACCTCAGCTGAGTCAATGCCAAGGTTCTGAGACATTTATAGCACACCTGATACTAAACTTATTCGTATCAACAAAAATAAAGACAAAGACCAGTGGGGCTTACCAGTGGAGGATGCATTGTTCTTTTAAGTTACTCAAGGAAAATGTATCCCTTGTTCAGAGGAAACATAAACGTGAGTATTATTAATTTGTTAATTACATTTGTGACTGTTACACAACTATAATACTACCAAAACATTGAGAATTTCTCCTTTTTCTGCCTGCTCTCTTCAAGTGACATTATATGGTGCATATTCGAAAAGACACAAACAAAATTACTGCAGAGAAACCCCACTTACTTTACTACACAAAACATTTAGTAATGTGAATGCAATTCAGAGTGAGTTTGTAGGTTTAAGGAAGTTTATGTTATGCTAAATACACACATATTTCCAAAACACAAGGGTGACAGCAATTGATACCAAACACTGAGAAATGACACACAGGGTGAACATACGAGTAACGTTCAGTTAGAATTCTAACAATGAAGTCCCAAGATAATTTTAACCCTATGGGATGTATCATAGGTTTTAGCTAGTACCTTGGTAGAGAATGCAGTGACGTTTGTCGGAAGCAGGCAATGACAGCTCGCTTCCTCTGCGTGGAAACAACTGAACGATAGCTGCCCTTACTTAGTTGTTGAGGGTGGTCAATCTATACAGGGAAATAATAAAGTGGCGCCGTGCTTAGGTGTCTATCTGTTCAGGCCAAATACCACTTGCACAAATAGCTGCTACATTCATTCACATGCTACCATTCCAGGAGCTTTGAGAATTTCTGTCTCACCAAACATTTTAATTCTAAAAATAAATATAATCATCAGCTTTTTTTACTATGTAAACTTGCATTATAATCTCAAACCAGGTCTTGAAAATTTTACCATCACCACATTTAAAGATATGACTGAATACAGTGCTTTGTTTTATTAAATAGTAAACAAATATTATAATCTGAGCAATGGGAAGCCATATACAATGGAGGCACCATTGAATGAATGCATTCAATAGCTAAATGTGTAAGTGGCTTTCAGTTTTAAGGCAACTAACATCAAACGAAATGGATAGCCACTTTTTTTATTAGATCTGTATTAAAAAATAAAATATAATGGAAGTGCAGAAGTAAATATATAAAAAGCAAAACTATAAACAAGTAAGAATGCTAAGGATCTTTAATCAAATATGAGCAAATAATTCTGTTATCTTACATGGCTGAATAGTAGGTAGGAGCTGCAATCCAGTTTGCAGAGAAAAATACTTAATGAATGTAGCAGTTATAGTGTACAGTACAAATGAGCCAGCTTACCATATGAAGTCCGTACAGCACTTTTGACATGGCAACTATCCTCTCTACAACGTCTTCTACTTTTGTCGGTTTCCCTTCTTCTCCATTTTTTTTCTGTCCGAGCTTGGAGTAAAGGTAATGCTGCCAAGACATCTCATCAGCCGGATCAATTTTATCTGGAAGTGTAAGCTGTATCTTGGCAAACTCCAATATCTCACTTTCAGGGAGCTTCTGTAATTGACCGGATAATGAAAATATATATTGTCACAAAACAAAATGCTGTAGGTACAAAGTTACAAGCATACAAACACATACACACTGCTAAGAATGACCCCTCCCCCATGCTAAGAGGAAGGGGGAAGTAAAAGTTAAGGAGAGGGTGTTGGTGAGAGTACAATAAAAATTTTAAACAGTCAGTTAGGTAGCCTGCAACAGCTGTTTCCTTTTGCTAAGGAACATCTTAATTCCTGGTGTGCATGTGTGTGTGTGACTGCAGCTTACAGGCACACAACGCCAAGGTTATCAGCATCCTTACACATATTAAAAGAAATGAATGTGGATAAAATGACTAAAAGTGCTGTCACATAGTGCGGAGGAAACCTATAAAATGATTTGTCACTGACCCACACAATCACTCTACCTCATGGGCCTTAATACAATGGAGAAGGGTAAAGGTGCAACACATGAGATTAAATCAGAAGCGAAACCACACAAGGCTAAAAGAAATGAACAAGAAAATGTGACAGGCTGACCACTTATGAAAAAGACATGGGTGAGTCAGTCACCCTGTAACACATTAAAAACACCCCCTTAAAATTTTAGGAAACAAACTGGACAGGTCACAAAACCATACCACTAAAATCAAACTCACACCATAAACTGGAATTCCTCCTATGTTCCTGAGGCTCTTTCTTCATTTCGGAAGCTACGCAATGTAAGAGCAACCGTATGTCTAGTTTTGATACTGTGTTGTTTTCATCAAAATTTTTCTTTTGTATTCCAGCACAGTATTCAAGTACACAGGCAATAAGTCATATCAAAGGACATGCATGAGACAAGTGTTATGTAAGATCACCTCCTTTTTATTTGAATCATTTCATTCTGGAGATACAGCTTTACACAATTATAATGATATAAAATTATCCCATTGTTTACCTTTACTTTCATTGCTCCTGATGACTTGGGTAAGAGTATATGGATAACCAGTGATGCTGAAATGAACTATGAAAATATCAACTAAAACTACACTGTACTGTTTGGTGCAAGATACTAAAAATTATTACTCTGGGAAAGTTTACATAGAGATATGTTGTATAGAAAACATCTCTAACGACAGAGGAATCAGAAAAAGGAAAGTGTACAAGAAAGAGAGTGTAAATATCAAACAATTGTGCACATTCAGAAATACAGCAACTGAATATACTAGCAGGCTGGAAGTATGGAGAAGTAGCAGTTACATACAACCACTATAAATAGTGTGGATGAAAAATATTGATGATCAAATTATAATTCAAGAGGGTATGGATTAACTGGAAATGGTAGTGAACAGGTTGCATCAGGTACACACCAAATATAAGTTTAAAAAATTCAGCTTCTACTACTAACATGATAGTCTTCTTGGGGAGGATAAAGGAAAGTCAGTGCTACACTAACACTGAAGCAAATATCACATTTCCACAACCATGGGTGCTATAGTCTAAAAAGAAGATTGTTTACAAAGCACTTGCATGACCCATCCTAGAGTAGTGCTCAAACGTGTGTGACCCATACTAAAGTGGACTAACAAGGGATATTGAACATATACAAACAAGTCCAGCACAAATGGTCACAGTTTTGTTTAGGAGAGAATCAGACCCTTGAAGATAGATGCCAGTCATACCAAAAAACCTACTTATGAAGTTTCCAGAACCAGTATTAAATGGTGAATCTAGGAAAATAGGACAGCTCCCTACGTATTGCTCCTGCAAGGACACAAACATAAGGTTAGACTAATTGCAGTGCATATACAGGGTGTTTCAAAAATGACCGGTATATTTGAAACGGCAATAAAAACTAAACGAGCAGCGATAGAAATACACCGTTTGTTGCAATATGCTTATGACAACAGTACATTTTCAAGCAGACAAACTTTCGAAATTACAGTAGTTACAATTTTCAACAACAGATGGCGCTGCGGTCTGGGAAACTCTATAGTACGATATTTTCCACATATCCACCATGCATAGCAATAATATGGTGTAGTCTCTGAATGAAATTACCCGAAACCTTTGACAACGTGTCTGGCGGAATGGCTTCACATGCAGATGAGATGTACTGCTTCAGCTGTTCAATTGTTTCTGGATTCTGGCGGTACACCTGGTCTTTCAAGTGTCCCCACAGAAAGAAGTCACAGGGGTTCATGTCTGGCGAATAGGGAGGCCAATCCACGCCGCCTCCTGTATGTTTCGGATAGCCCAAAGCAATCACACGATCATCGAAATATTCATTCAGGAAATTAAAGACGTCGGCCGTGCGATGTGGCCGGGCACCATCTTGCATAAACCACGAGGCGTTCGCAGTGTCGTCTAAGGCAGTTAGTACCGCCACAAATTCACGAAGAATGTCCAGATAGCGTGATGCAGTAATCGTTTCGGATCTGAAAAATGGGCCAATGATTCCTTTGGAAGAAATGGCGGCCCAGACCAGTACTTTTTGAGGATGCAGGGACGATGGGACTGCAACATGGGGCTTTTCGGTTCCCCATATGCGCCAGTTCTGTTTATTGACGAAGCCGTCCAGGTAAAAATAAGCTTCGTCAGTAAACCAAATGCTGCCCACATGCATATCACCGTCATCAATCCTGTGCACTATATCGTTAGCGAATGTCTCTCATGCAGCAATGGTAGCGGCGCTGAGGGGTTGCCGCGTTTGAATTTTGTATGGATAGAGGTGTAAACTCTGGCGCATGAGACGACACGTGGACGTTGGCGTCATTTGGACCGCAGCTGCAACATGGCGAACGGAAACCCGAGGCCGCTGTTGGATCACCTGTTGCACTATCTGCGCGTTGCCCTCTGTGGTTGCCGTACGTGGTCGCCCTACCTTTCCAGCACGTTCATCCGTCACGTTCCCAGTCCGTTGAAATTTTTCAAACAGATCCTTTATTGTATCACTTTTCGGTCCTTTGGTTACATTAAACCTCCGTTGAAAACTTCGTCTTGTTGCAACAACACTGTGTTCTAGGCGGTGGAATTCCAACACCAGAAAAATCCTCTGTTCTAAGGAATAAACCATGTTGTCTACAGCACACTTGCACGTTGTGAACAGCACACGCTTACAGCAGAAAGACGACGTACAGAATGGCGCACCCACAGACTGCGTTGTCTTCTATATCTTTCACATCACTTGCAGCGCCATCTGTTGTTGAAAATTGTAACTACTGTAATTTCGAAAGTTTGTCCGCCTGAAAATGTACTGTTGTCCCAAGCATATTGCAACAAACGGTGTATTTCTATTGCTGCTCGTTTAGTTTTTATTGCCGCTTCAAATATACCGGTCATTTTTGAAACACCCTGTAGATGCAATTAAACAATAGTCTTCCCATTTTTCTTGTGTGAATTGAATGAGAAGAAATCTCAATATGAGGTCCAATGGAAATTACCAACTGCTACGCACTTCACTGTGGATATACGAGAGCAGATTAAATGTAGATATGAACTGTGAAGAGAAGAAACCTGTAACTAATAAGTCTAACAGCTACTGAGGATATGTGATGCAACTGCAAGAACTCACAAAAATGAAATTCTACAAGATGATGGCAGTTTCTATGATACTATGTGGAATAAACAAAAAAATTTGAAATGAAACTGCTTAGATACGTCAAAGGCTACAGCAGAGAAGATAAGATAGTAAATGACTACATACTAAGGAGAAGAACTAGTTCATCATTACCATCATCATTTATTGGTCTATTCCACGATTTGGTACATTGTAGGAACAACAGTAACCATTTACCATACAGATGAGGTATTAAGTGGCCGACATGCACATAACCAAGGCTGATAACGAAGCTAAGCTATCAGAAAATGCCATTCTTTGGAACTAGATGAGTAGTCAGATAGCTCTGAAAACACATTAGCTCTGAAGAGAGATGCCATCCAAAAGTGTAGCAATATTTTCTATCTTATTTATGTGCCTGTCAAATGCACAATGCCTCAACTACACACTGAATGGTTACCTTACTCTTTCCATTATCAGTATTTCTCTGGGGCTTTCTAGTACCATATTTACTAATACAGTGTTTGTGCTACGACAACAGATAACTGAACATGATTAAATAGAATGCCATAGAGAATATTTTCCAAGAAAATACTGATCACTATTCTCCAGGTGAGAACTCAGTGAGCAGGCCAATGGCAAGGTGGCTAAACCAGAACTATCTATCCCATCCAGAATTTCAGAGGGCAGATGCCCAGGTTTCAGTATAGTTGTAACTTATCAAAAATATTCACAGAAGTGTGTACTGCATTGAAGGAAAAAAAAAAGTTTTCTTATGAACAACTAAGTTTAAAACTTGATTAACACAATGAGAAACTTACCTTTAAGAACCTGTCTTTGCAGTGCTGCACTAATTCTTGTTCCCTTCCAGCAAAGAGGTTCAAGCCAACTGGAAGCAATCGTTTCAGGCAGGCAACCATTAAACTAGCCTGCAGTTCCTTGTCTTTGTCTCGCTTCTTATCACGGTGCTTCTTCTTTTTCTGTTTGTAAATTACTTGGTAAGTTGAGACAGTATGAACTGGCCACACAGGAGGTTCCATTTCACAGATATGAAATTGCCACTTACCTTGCTGCCACCACCTAGCTGAGACACATCAGAAACTACTGCAGACCGCCTGCTGGCTGTGGGCATGATGAGTACCATGTTGTCTATCTCATTTGCTGAGATGAAGTTCTGCTCTTCACGCATGAAGTACTGTACGGGAAGAAGAAAATAAACATTTATTTCTTGAAGAATCATATACACCAGACAGTTAGCTAATGCTTTTCTTTTATCTGCATGTTAGTTTTGTCATAATGTCTATAAACAAAATTTCCTCCCTGACGCTATCATTTGCATACCAACATAATAAACATTTAGTGGTAGTGCCTGTAGCTTATTGTTCATTCTGACTTGATAAGATGCAGAAACTCCTGTTCTACATCTTGTTGTCCAACTTCTGCCTGTTTTACACAATAAAAGACCCAATGCTTTAAAAAATTAATGTATCTATATATTGTTTTGCAGAAAATTTTTTTTCATATCATTATCAGTGTACAATTGCCAGTCATGGCAATGTGTATTAGATGCTAATAAATTTCTCTTTTTAAGAAATGTTTCTTTTTGCTATAGCCAGTCTACACCTTATGGCATCTCTATTTTGGCCATCATCAGTTATTTTTCTGCACAAATAACGAAACTCATCAACTATGTTCAGTGTCCATTACCCAATTTACTTCAACTACATTCCTTTAGCTTTTTTTTCTGACATTCATCTTATAACCTCTCTTCAAGACATTGTCCATTTCATTTATCTGATCTACCAATTTCTTTGACATCTCCCATAGAATTACAATGTTATCAGCAAACCTTAATGTTTTCATTTCTTCTCCCAGAGCTGCAACTGCCTTTCCAATTTTATACTTGGTTTCGTTTACTGCTTGCTCAATGTGCAGATTAAATAACACCAGGGAGAGGCTACAACCTTGTCTCACTCCCTTCTCAACTGCTGCTTCTGATTTAACCTAACCTTCCCTTCCATGTTCTTCAACCCTTATAACGCCATTCTGGTTCTGTACATATTGTAGATAATTTTTTTCTCTCCGTATTTTATGCCTGCAACTTTCAAAATTTCAAAGAACTCATTCCAATCCATATTTTCAAAAGCTTTCTCTAAATGTGCAAATGTCATAAATGTAGGTTTGCATTTCTTTAGTCTATCATCTAAAATAATTAATAGGGTCAGTAATACCTTGCATGTTCCTTCATTTCTTTGGAACCTTAACTGATCTTCCCTGAAGTCAGTTTCTACCAGTTTGTACATTCTTTTGTAAATGCTTTTTGTCAGTATTTTGCAAACATGAATTATTAAACCGATGGTTCAATAATATTCACACTTGTTAGCACCTGCCTTCCTTGGACTAGGATTTATTACATTCACCTTGAAGCCTGAGGATACTTTGCCAATCTAATGTATCTTGTGTAACACATAGAACAGTTTTGTCATGGCCAACTCTCCCAACAATCTCCATAATTTTGAGGGAAGTCATCTACTCAAGAAGCCTTGTATTGACTTAAGCCTTTCAAATTTCTGTCAAATTCTTTTTGCAGTATGCAGTCTCTCATCTCATCTGTAACTGCTTCCTCTTACCCTCCTATTATACAGTGTTCAAATCTGCAGCCTTCCTTCTTGTGCTTGTTATGGGCTTGTCATCTGAGCTCTTTACATTCATACATGGATGGCATTCTCGTCTTTGACACCCTACTCATGAAGAAATATACCAGACTCGTTGGCAACAAACAATTCTAAATTCTTTGTATTAAGCTATCAGGCATCACCCAACTGGGAACTAATTACATGTGGGGTCCCACAGGGCTCCATCTTAGGGCCCTTACGTTTTCTTGTGTATATCAATGACCTTTCATCAGCAACATTACCAGATGCCAGTTTGTTTTGTTTGCCAATGATGCAAACATTGCATAAAATAGCAAATCAAGTGTAGTCTCAGAAAGATCGGCTAATAAAATATTTGTGGACATTAATCACTGGTTCCTAGCCAATTCTTTGTTACTAAACTTTGAAAAAACACACTACATGCAATTCAGAACTTGTAAGGGGTGTCCCACGAGTACACGCCCAACAAGCAGATATAAGAAGTGGACAGTGTTAAATTCTTGGGATTACAGCTTGATAATAAATTCAACTGGGAGGAGCACAACACAGAACTGCTGGAGCATCTAAACAAATCTCTTTTTGCAATCCAAATTCTGTCAGACATAGGGGATATAAAAATGAAAAAGCTGGCATTCTACACTTACTTTCAATCCATAATTTCATATGGGATTAATTTTTGGGGTAATTCATCAAGCCAAGCTAAAGTTTTCCGTGCAAAAAAAGGTGCAATAAGAGTCATATGTGGTGTGAACTCAAGAACATCCTGCAGAGGCCTGTTTAGGGAACTAGGGGTACTAACTACTGCTTCCCAATATATTTATTCCTTAATGAAATTTTTCATTAAAAATATGTCACTTTGTCAAACCAACAGCTCAGTTCATGGTGTCAATACCAGAAATAAGAAAAATCTTCACAAGGATTTAAAGCCATTTACTCTTGTGCAAAAAGGTGTGAATTATTCAGGAACACACATTTCCAATAACTTGCCAGCAGCCATAAAAAGCTTAACAATATACGAAGTACAATCTAACTTCTGCACCATTTCAGTGTAGTAATGTGTTCATTGTAAATAAGTATTGTAGTAGTTCTATTATATGTTTATCACTTTAAAAAAATAAAAATAACATTTTTTTAAATTTTAAATTCAGTGCACTAATGCAATCTTAGTAAATGAGTGTTGTAAAATGATCCTTTCATATAGTGTTCATTAAAAAAATTTATTTTTTGCATCATTCCACTTGGAACCTGTAGAAGGTACATCAGCTTATTTGTTTTGTTGTAAATATTTCTCATGTATTATTGTTTTTCTTACATGTTCTACATCCTGGAGGACCTCCTCGCTACAGATCAATAGGAATGAAGGTAAATCTAATCTAATCTAATCTTTGAACAGATTCATACAGAGATTGGGATCAGTGATCATGATACAATTGCTGTAGTAATGGCACTACAATATAAAGGATTAGAAAAGTCTATATATTAAGAAAAATGGATAAGGTGAAGATTATCTCTTTTCTGAGGCAAGAAATATGAACATATTCAGGAATATTCTTATGAAACAATGCCTACAGTATAAGAGAAACTATCCAAAGCATAAATCCACTGAAAAGTAAATGTTAAGTGAAACACGCTTCCAGAAAGACAGTCTGTGAAGCCTGCAATTATTATAATAACAAAATGAAATCAGAAAACTTGTCTTGAAACCCTACAAGAACTTTGCGATGTTTTAAGGCTGTCAGTGGCACAAAAATTAACGTACAGACACTTGTGGAAGAGGTAAAAACTGAGATAGAAAGTGGCAAAACAATGGCTGAAATGGTGAATTGTTCCTTCACAAATGAAAATTCAAAAACTGTTACTGTAATTCTACAGGTATACTGCTTAGGATGGACAAAGCAATCAGTACTAGAGGTGCTAAAAAGCAACTTAAACAACAAAAACACTTTAAGGTCCATGGCTCAAATGAGTCCCTGTCATGTTCTATGCAGAAGTTTCAAAGGAACTACTTCCACTCTACAGCAAAATTTTCTGCAGATGCACTGAGTAACATTATGTTTCCTACCACTAGAAAAAAAAAGCATAGATCCCCCTCGTCTACAATGAAGTGTGTGCTGCTAGATTTGTTACCGGCTGGTTCAATCAATACACAAGTATTATGGAAATACTACGTGAACTTAAATGGGGATTTCCAAAGGGAAGAAGACATTCTTTACTGGGAGGGAAGAAGACATTCCTTTCACAAAACACTTTTGAGAAAGTTTAGAGAACCGTATAGACAAGAGAAAGTTAGTGCACATATGTGCAGTTTTTTAAATTGCCCCAGATCAGTGAGACTAGATCTGACAGGCAATGCCTCCACATTAGTGGGAACTGAATGGCTTTAGATCAGTGGGCCCAATCCCTTACAGATACTTGCAGAAGCAGCCTGTGGTTTTGGACTGTTGCAGAAATCCACTTGTGTGGCCAGCTATTCACAAACCACAGACAATATGTTGATGAAATGAGACAATGGTGATCAATCCATGCAACAGATAACTTGTTCCAATACTATGAGAATCAATAATAATGAAGATAGGTAGCAAATCACCATAAAGATGATTGCTGAGCCAATCAGAAAACAAGAGCACATACACATTCACAGAATCACTCACACACAACTCATGCACACATGACTGCCATATTTGGTCGCTGCGTCTACAATCTCTGAGAATCAGATCCAAACAAACCACTCCTCATGCCACCCTGCCTGTTGTCGATAGCTGCTAGGCCAGTGACAAGACATGGTGGCAGCAATGATTGCAAGCTGAGGGGAGTGGTGGGAAGGAGAGAAGAAGTAGTGATGAGGGAGAAGAAAAGTGGCTCATGTACTCAGCTGCACCCTGCCAGTGATGATGCATGACACCCCAGTAAACAAACCATTTCATCTACTGAGATAAAAGCGAGATTTTTCCACTGTTTTTTTTTTTCCAAATTTCCGTGATTTCCCTGACATGTCTGAAATTCCCTGATATTCCCAGATTCCCCTGATTTCCAGAACCTGTGGCAATCCTGGATATATATGTAGATGCAGATGAAAAGGGTTAAATTTATCCACAGAATTAACAGCTTCTGTCCCTCACAAATATTTGTAGCAGAATTCTAGAACATATTCTGAGTTCAAACATTACGATTTATCTGGAACAAAATAACCATCTCCACAGAAATCAGCTTGGGTTCCAAAAACATCAATCACATGAAATTCACCTTGCACTCTTCCCACATAATGTCCTCCATGCAATGGACAGAGTAAAGCATGCCGATTCAATGTTTTTGGAACTTTCACAAAGTTTTTGATTCATTACCAAACTGATCGCTTATCAAGAATTTTTTTTTTATGGGATATCTAGCTAGCAAAAATGTTTATATTCAGTCAATGAATTTTAAGACACTATTTGTGATATGAATCACTTGCACATCAACTGTAAAGTAATCCTTATCTATATAAAAATGAAGGTTTAGGTTTCTGCTTGGAACATATGATCTAAAAAAGAAATGGTCAGATTTAGGTGCAGTTTCTTGCAAAGTGCTTGGCATTGTCTGGAGAAGGCTTGCAACTACATAGCTTTTCCAGCAACAACATAGTGATTTTTTGTTAAAACTGACTGTGAGAAAGACAATGCCGCAATTCTTGACAATTCATTTCTAAATATATGGTGCGATTTCTCTAAGGTCTTACATGCTGGTAGTCCTGTTAATAGTTTGTTTAACAAAAGTGAGTAGCCTATGCAATAATTTTCATATGTAAGCAAACTAATTAGTTCATCTGACTGAGTTGCAACTTTATACAGTTGTTGTTGGTTTCTCTGTGAAAGTAACCAGATGTCCTAAATGTGCATCAACTGGTAGATTTACCAGCCAGGAATGAAAAGGAAAGTGATTACACGCTTTTCAAGGAAGCAAGGCTTACTAAGCAGAGCAATGAATCAGGTCATTTTCGGGTTGCTCAATCACATGGATCATGCACAGCAAGAAATTTGGCTGATCATTTATGTGCTACTTGATAGCCTGCACTGGAATCAGCACGGCAGTGAACAATTAAGAGTGGATGCAGAATATTTCCATGCTACTAGATATCAACAGAAAGCGCATACTAATGTAATTCTTAGATAAGTATTTGAGTGCATACTTCCAATAAATTACAAAGCAACTGAAGAGGCACTGCATGGATGTGTGGCATTAGTTTGTAGATGTATAAAACAGTTACAAGATGCAACAATTGTACTATGCAACATATTTTGTAACTGTGACAATAGTATGAAAAGGACAGCTTGCTACTCACTATAAGGATGACACATTGAGTTGCAGACAGGCACAATGAAAAACTGTTACACATTGAGCTTTTAGACAAAGCCTTCTTCAGAAAAGATAACACATACACACATTCACATAAGCAAGCATCCCTAATGCATACATGACCACTATCTCTGGCAGCTCGGGCTGGAATGCAGCTGTGGCACTAAATGAAAGCAACTATCTGGAGTGGGGCAGGGAATTGGGAGATATAGCAGGTTACGGGTGGGGTGAGAGAAGAGTGCTGTCTGGCAGAGCATGGCAGGACTAGAAGGTGGCAGGACAAGGCCTCCAAGCACAGAATTGGGAGGCTGTGGGGGAGGGGAGGTGGCAGAATTGGGAGCAGAAAAGAAGAGTAGCAGAGAAGGGGAAATGACTGGTGGGAGTGTTGGCAGAGAGACGCATGCAGTGAGAGAGACGAGAGATGGGACATTGAAGGTGAGGAGGTAATAGAACAGAGGGTGCGGAAACTATTGGGTGGAGGTGTGGCGACAGTACATTACTATAGGTTGAGGCCAGGATAATTTTGGGATAACTCCTATAAGTGGAATTCAGAAAAGCTGGTGGTAGAGGGAAGGATCCAGATGGCCCGGTTGTGATGCAGCCATTGAAATCCAGCACTTTATGTTCAGCTGCACGTTGTGCCACAAGGTGGTCCACTTTAGTCTTGGCTGCAGTGTGACAGAGGGTTGCTAGTCATACGAATATAAAAAGCTAAGCAGTGATTGTAGCAGAGCTGGTATATGACTTGGCTGCTTTCATAGTGGCTCGACCTCTAATGGGGTAGGTTAGGCCTGTGATAGCACTGGAACAGGACATGCTTGGAGGGTGGATTGGGCAAATCTTGCACCTGGGTCTTCCACAGGGATATGATCCCTGTGACAAGCGGTTGGGATTGTGAGTGGCATAGGGATGGACTAGGATGTTGTGGAGGTTGGCTGGGTAAAAGGGCATGATGATAGATAATCAAAGACCTGATGAAGAATGTGGTTCAATTGTTCCAACCTGGAGTGGTATTGGGTGATGAAGGGGGTGTTGCTTTATGGGTGGTTCTTGGGGGTACTGGAAGGATTGGGGGTGTGTGGGGAACCTGCAGGGGAAATCTGTTTGCAGACTAGGTATAAGGATTATGCCTGTCTGTGAAGGCCATTGTGAGACCTTCAGCTTACTGGGCAAGTGAGTTCTTGCAACTGCATTGCCATCGCTCCCACACCAAAAAATCCCTCCCATACAGCCTAGCCACCTGGGGACAGCATATCTGCAATGACAAGTGCCCAGTATGCTGCAGGTCTCATAGAGACCTTCACAGATAGGCACTACCGCAGACCCAGTTCACAAATAGATCTCCCGTGCCATTTCCTCACACATTCCCAATCTTCCCACCACCCCCAAGAATGAGCTATAAAGTAGTGCACCCTTTCCATCCCTATGCTACTCCCACTCCCAAACCTTTGCCACAGGGATCACATCCCATGAGAAAGACGCAGGTGCAAGACCTGCCCATTCCAGCACTTTCTATTCCAGTCCTGTCACAGGGTTGTCATACCCCAGCAGAGGCTGGACCACCTGCGAAAGCACCCACGTACCAGTTTCTCATACTTGTATGACTGACAACCAGCTGTCCACCTGGATGAGTGACCACTGCCAATCTGTGTCCAAGAACAAAGTGGAACACCCTGTGGCACAACATGCAGCTGAACATAACATGCTTGATTTCAATGGGTGCTTCACAAACTGGGTCATCTGATCTTCCCCTCCATCACCAGCTTTTCTGAACTGTGCACATGGGAGTCATCCCTACAACATGTTCTGCACTCTGACGTTATCCTGACCTCAACCTACTGTAACCTACTGTCCCCACACCCTCCACCCAACAGTTTTTGCCCAGTCTGTCCTACCACCTCCTCCTGATTCACGTCTCTTCACCCTCACTGTGTGCCACTCTTTGCCAATGCAACCACCAGTCTTTTCCCTTTCTCTACTCCTCTCCTTCTTCAGTTCTCCGGTCCCTCATTCTCCTCTACTCCACAGCCACTTGACACTGCACCTGGCAGCCTTGTCCTGCTGCCATTTAGCCCCTGCACACTCTGCCAAGTAGCACTCTTTTCTCCCCCCATTCATATCCTGCTATCCCTGCATCAATGCAGACTGCTGCTTTCATTCAACACAACAGTGCTGCCATAGATAGCAGTCATGTGTGCATGATGTACACCTGCTTGTGTCACCGTGTGTGTGTTTTCCTTCCTTTTCTGAAGAAGGCTTTGGCCAAAAGCTCAGTGTGTAACTGTCTTCTCATTGTGCCTGTCTGCAACTCAATGTGCCATCTTTAAGTGTGTTGCAGTCTAGTCTTTTCATAATGGACTTTCCATGTTTGTTTGATAGTATTAGTTGCAGTCTCAGGGTTTTTGCAGGTGATGCAGATATCCACGAGCAAATTATTTCTGGTAAAAATAGCAGTAATATCCAATTAGATCTTGATGAAATATAAGCTTGATGCAAAGACTGAAATTATATCTTAATGTAGAAAAATGAAAATTTGTGCACCTCACAAAATGTAAAAGTGTAGTATCTTAATGATTCATAACTAGAGTGAATTATGTCACACACATATTTGTAGAGAAATGAACAAACATATAATTTTAGTTGTAAGTAAAGCAAATAGCAAGCCACATTTCACTGGTAGGAGTCGGGGAAACTGGCATGTTTCTAGAAAAGGAGATACCTTACAAAACACTTGTATAGCCCGTACTTAAATGCTGCTCCAATTTATGGCACCCATCTTCAGCTTGGACTAATAAGGGACATCGAGCATATGCAGAGATAAGTGTTGAAAAATGTCACAGACTTATTTCATGGGCAAGGGAGGGTAACAAATATTGAAAAGCTTTAACTGTCAGTCACTCAAAGAAAGATGCCTTATGTTTTGTGAGAACCTATTTACTAAACTTCAAGTACCATCTTTCCAGGCACAAAGTACCAACATTCTTCTGTCTTCTATGTATCTATCCCACAGACACAGAGCAGATAAAATTACACAAATGATAGTTCACACAAAGGTGTATATGCAGTCCCATGGTCCATCTGTGAAAGAAATGGACCACAACTTCAATATATTACAATAAAAAGTACTTCCTGTCAGGCACTTTACAGTGATTCACAAAGTATAAATGCAGGTGTGAACATTATGCAATTGACAAATTTCAAAACAACCCAGATTATGCAGATCCTTACTTTCCATGATCTTTGATCACTTTCTTGCAATCACAAAACAATATAACTATGGTGTCCTCTGCAGAAGAGCCTACTTCTGCCTTTTTTATATTGGACAACTAGGTACATTCCAGATTGTGCTGTGTAAAATTGAGAATATTTTATTGAATTTTTCTAAAGTCAACTGCCAATCATTGCAGACAATCACACCAATTGTTGAAATATATGATAGATTGAAATCACATGGCCACCTTGCATGACACAGGAAACTCATTTTTATCTAAAGGTTCTCAACCATCTACCTATGGACAATATATAAAATTTTACTCTTTCCAAATGTAGCTAGCAAGGAAACTGTGGGAAAAGATCTGCTTCAATATTCCTTATTGATCTGACAGGTCAGCAGTACATACTATGTGGCTACATCATTGGGGCTACCTGGATGATACTTCATACTCTCCTTCTCAATCTATTCCAAAAATACCTGGAGTGGAAATATACACAATGTATAGGATAACATAACATGGATAAACAGATACAGCCACATACAATGTCCTCCTCAATTGTCTGATCTGTTAGTATCTTATGTAATTACCATTTTCAGAACACAAATTACACTTTATTGACAGCAAATTAGTAGCCTTAACATAATAATTTATATTAAGAAAGTATTTTACTATTATTTTATGGATAGTAATGTAAGCATTTTTTTCCTTCTTAGAACAGGATTTGAGGACAATCAATGCTTGTGTTGTACTGTATTTACAGTGCAGATGTAGATGTATTTTTATTGACTACAAAAGCATCTTATGCCTTAGACATTTCATTTAGAATGCAAAACACAGCTTCTACAATAACCATTATATTCTAGCACTTAAAGCTGAATGTATATTTTTGGTAAATATGTCACAGAAAGTTTGGCAAAGTTCTATAAACAATCATTTCTAAATATCTGATGGAATTTGAAGATGCAGGTTACCTGAGATTTTGACCATGTGTTAAATATTTCGGCTACATGGTTATATAAATCTTCAGCTTCAGCGACATTGTGTCTAAGCCAATGATTTCTTTGCAGATCCACGTACTTTATAAGAAGAGGGTAAAAAGCATATATGTCTCGCACAAGTAGATGCCAGTCTTCTTGAATTTGAGACTCAATCTGAAAGAAAAGTGATTGTCAATAGTAAACTTAATTAGAATCCATAAGTATTTTTTCTTTTACTACATTTTTAGGACTGAAATGTAAAATAATGCATTGATAGTGATAGAATACAGTCAACACAGAATTAATAAGTTGCTTCACCATCTGTGATTACACATTTATCAGTACAAATTAATTACTTTGCATACATTATCATTATACAGAATCATGTCCTTTCTAGACAAAGAAAATATCCTGTCACCTGCTCAGTTCGACTTCCAAAGTAAGAAAGCTACAACTGATGCAATACAAGAATTTCTAGATCATGCACTGGAGCTTGTGGACAATAAACTCCCAGCCATAGGTATCTTCCTAGATCTAACAAAGGCCTTCGACATGGTTAATCATAGTACACTTTTGCAAAAGATGCATTCCTATGGAATAAGAGGAAATGCCTATGACTGGTTTAAAAGCTATCTGGAAGATCGACAGCAGTATGTCGAATTAAATGAAACTAAGCTCTCAGGTACAGCTAGCACTGTACATTCCTCCATATGTACCATAAAGCAAGGCGTTCCCCAGGGCTCCGTCCTGGGCCCCTTGCTGTTCTTACTTTATATAAATGACCTTCCTCACAGCCTACCAGACACAAAAACCCTTTTGTTTGCTGATGACACCTCTGTACTCATATCTGCGCCCAAACAAACTCTCCAATCTAATATAGATAGCACCACAGATCAAATAAGTTGATGGCTTCAAAGTAACAGGCTGCTTCTTAATGCAAAAAAGACAATTGGAATAACCTTCCACACTGCCCAAAACAGAAATCCATTACTACCAACTGTATCACTGGAAAAAAATAATGTTAAACTTGAAAATGAAATAAAATTTTTGGGGGTCACAATTACTGATACGCTCACATGGAAAAGGCACATTGACGTTACCAGCATAAAACTTAGTAAAGTATGCTTCATGATTAGATCAATAAGGAACGTCAGTAATACAAGTACCCTAACCACAATGTACCATGCACTCTTTCACTCTGTACTTAACTACGGAATCATCTTCTGGGGCCAAAATTCTGAATCAATTAAGATATTCAAATTGCAAAAGAAGATAGTCAGAACAATTATGTTCAAAAAACAAAGAGACACTTGTAAACCAATATTTAAGAAACCAAATATTTTGCCCCTCCCATGCCAATACATACTAGAATTATTATTCTTTACCAAAAAAAGTATCAACAAAATTAGCAAAAATATGGATTACCACGATTATGACACAAGATCAAAAACCTCTCTAAGAATACTTCCCCACTCAACAAAACTGTACAGTGATGGTGTCAAGTGCATGGGAATAAAATTATATAACCATCTTCCAAATTTTATACAAGAAATCCAAGAAATAAATAAATTCAAACAGACGGTGAAATCTCTTTTAATAAAAGACTGCTTTTATACCATCCAGGAATATCTGGAATCAAAATTGTCTTAGTGCATGATAATGTAACAAAGCTGAATGTTATTAAGTCAATTTTGTCACATCATGTAACAATTCTCTGTAAAGCTGTAACTTTAAGTAACATAATTTGTAGGTAATTTAAAATAATCATTCCTCTGTGTTCTTGTTTACTGATTTAGACTCCTGTAAACCGTATATTTTTATTGACTTATCCCATATCAGTTGTACAAGCCATTGTACTGATTTGATCTATGGGACAAATAAATAATAAATAAATAAATAAATAAATTATTGAAGTTGGGAGAGCAAAACAAAACTATAAATTTATTTTTTTCAATATCTTTAACCTGTGTCATCAATACCGCATGAGATGATGCACTCGTTAAGAAGCAAATTCACTGACAGAAAAGTTACAGATTGTGTTGGAAGTGATGACACTTACACATTTAAATTTTAAACTAATGCAAATACAAGAGACATTTAGTTCTTTGTTTATGCCTGTAGAGACACAACAATATACTAATGTGGAAACAATCTGAATTCAATAAATTTGAATAGCACATGGAAGAAGTAACTATATGATCGGATGGTTAATTTCTGATGTTATACAGATATCAAAACCTCTTAAACTATGGTCTCATTTATTTACAAGCAAATTTTCATTTAACAAGTTATCAACCACAGAACCAAGCTGTCAATAAAAGCAAGACAGAAAATAGGGACATCAGAATATTCATCAGTATGTTAAACCTACAGTTTATGACAGCTCCTTGATAAATAATGAGATATTCAGAAGTCTGTAAGTATCAACATCTAATTGCTGTATACAGGGCAAAGAAAAATACTATACTTGGTGGTCATGTGATTCCTCAACCCAGTTCAAGACAAAAGTGTATCTAGCAAAACCTAGCCCTGTCAATAGGTTTAATATAAATGCAATTTAAAAAATGAGGCTCTGGTAACGCTGTGCCAATTGTCCCATTAACTCAGTGAGATGATTCAATTAAAGCATCAAATTGTTTCCAATTAACACCTGTACAATGTGGTACTTTGTGTATTTATTTCTGTTACTGTAACTTTTATTTAAACATTAAAACATAGCATGAGCTTTTTACAGATATAAACAACCACTTCATTTTGTCTATGACATGAATAAAGTAAACAGAAAATAATAGTGGATACAGTAACATTGCCTGTATCCAATGAGGTACAAAAAACATGACAGGTAGGCTACACTAGGTTGTAGATTATGTTATGCACAATAATTCCATTCTGTATGTTTGATGTCCAGGCTTATTGTCACAGAAATACGTACAAGCAACATTAACTTTAGATATGTTCAAAGTGATCACACTGCATTTGCAAACACTTTGTCATGTGCTGGACCATACTTTGCTGGACCTTAAGCAACACACCTGCATCCACCATTGCCGAGGCAGCATGCACACGAGCTATTAGGTCAGGTGGAGTACTGTAAACTTGTTCCTTTAAGTGTCCCCACAAATCAGAACAGTGGACTTCCATGACCAACCTGTTTCTCTGGAAACACATCATTTAAATAGTTATCACATTCATTCCAAAGTGTAGTGGTGCACCATCATGCTGAAACCACAGCTTTCCCCGAATACCAAGTGGAATGTTTTTTAATGTGTTAGGCAAAGAATTGCACACAAATGTACATACAATGGCGCATTCAACTTGTCTGGCAATAAGTAAGGGCTGAAAAGAACTTTTCCCATGATTCCAGCCCACAGCTTTATGACAAAGTGCGCATGGAAGCCACATTCATGGGTGACTTGTGGGGTGTGGTGTGACCAATAAAGGCTGTTGTGGAGGTTACTAATACCTTCACGGATGAAGCAAGATTCACCAGTCCACATCATGTTATTTATATAAATGTTTGTTATCTTCTTCTTTGTGAAAAAGTCATTCCTCGAAAATGTACTCATCAAATGCTGTCTTCTGGCCACTGGTGTTGAGCTAATAGGTAATGATATGGATGCAGTTCTTCATCTTGCAATACTTCAACAACCAGCCTTTGAGACATTTGGAACTGCCTTGCAATTTCACGTGTTCTTTGCCATGATGACTGGTGAATGGTTTCAAGAATCGCATCCTCAGTTTGTGGAGTTCATCTAGCCTATTACTTGTGGATGAAGATTACTGGTTTCCCAAATGTGTTGCTCCAGGCAAAGAAAAAGTCAGGATGGTGCCTTTGATGATACCATGCAACTTACACTTGAGCTGCTGCAACAGCTGTTTTATTATCAGATGCACCCAGCACCAAAAGCATTTCGACATATTCGTTGTTTGTGTACACCATCAGGAAACTCCCCTACATGAACTTCACTGGACCAGTTGTTATGGTTGTGCACTGTGTGGTTAGTACACACACACAACACACACACACACACACACACACACACACAAATGTATAGTTCACCATTTCAGTGCAGTAATATGTTCATTGTAAATAAGTATTGTAGTAGTTCTATTATATGTTTATTACCTTATAAATAAAAAAAAAAAAAATCTTTTTTTTTTTTTTTTTTTTTTTTTTTTTTTTTTTTTTTTTTTTTTTTTTTTTAAAATTCAGTGGATTAATGCGATCTTAGTAAGTGAGTGTTTGTAAAATGATTCTTTCATATAGTGTTCATTAAAAAAAAAAAATGACAATCATTCCACTTGGGACCTGTGGAAGGTACATTACCTTATTTGTTTCAGTTGTAAATGTTTCTCATGTATTATTGTTTTTCTGACATGTTCTACATCCTGGAGGACCTCCTCACTACGGATCAATTGGAATGAAAGTAAATCTAATTTAATGGATCCCACTATCATGTGGGAAGCCACTGTCATGTGACAGAATGATGTTCTGATTATAAATGATGAAAACTAGGGAATGGAGGTCTAAAAACATAAAAAAGGACCCAGACAAGAACTTGAACCATATCTCCATGGTGGATATGTGTTTGATGTTCCAGCAGCTACTCAGTGAGCTAGGGTGGCTGGTATGGTAGTGCAGATTGATATATTGTCCTCTGTGCATTCCAATGCACTGTACAATGTGACAGTGTTGCCAGGCCCTCATTTTCATACATGTGTTTTCAAAATGCACCTGATCTGATTGATTAACTTTTGTCTTGAATTTGAATGAGGAATCACATTCCAACCTCCAAGTGCATTTTTTCTTCACACTGAGTACTTCCACATGTTTACATATACAAAGGCAGCAACTTATAATTATGAATATAAAACAGCTTGAGTAATATAAATGAAAGTGGAATAGAATTTCTGAGTACAAGGCAATACAAACATATAGCTAATAATGCAGAGAAATCAAAGAAAGTATGGTCATTGTGATATAAGCAATATTTAATCAACATATTACTGTGTGTATGTTTTTAACAACCCATACTACATTAAAATTTATGTAATACATCTCTAATGAAACACTGAATGATGAACATAATGATGTCTGTATACAATCAAACAGAAACCAAGGCAATAAGTAGTTACCTGTGAAGTATCATCAGTTGCTGATTTAATGAAACCTCTGAGTGATTCCTCCTTGTGAAACAGAGTATCTGTTCGTTTCTTCACTTTCTCAGCAAGTGGAAGGAATGGATCTTTAAGCAGTTCTTCTGACGAGTTGATTATTATCTGCTGTGTATATGCTGAAATAATTTCATAAATGCATTCAATTTGCATACATGTAACAAACAAGGAATGTGAATTTACTTTTATGACCAATTTATTGTCACCCTAACAATGTGCATTTTCTCAGATGTAACAGATTTCAACCTCCAGAACGAAATTTTCACTCTTCAGTGGAGTGTGCATGGATGTGAAACTTCCTGGCAGATTAAAACTGTGTGCAAAGGTTCCGAGTTCGAGTCTCAGTTCGGCACACAGTATTTATCTGCCAGAAAATTTCAGATTTCAATCTACTTAACAGTTTAAATTTAAATTCTTGCAGTTTAATGTGGCCTGTAGCTTTGCTAAGGCTCCTAACTTACAGCTAATAATGATGCACAGGTATAACTTTTCTTTATCCCTATAATGCATTGTTCAATCAAACATATTCTCTGTAAAAATCACATTTGTGTGGCATCAAAATTCATGTGAAGTTTTATAATTGGTACAGAGGAGAATAAATTCTGTGCTCATTATATTATGGCACTAGACGAGAATAAGTTCCGTGCTCATTCCAATATGGGCACCTCAAGCTTTTTGCATACTGCATGTAAGTGCTACTCTTCAATTTTTTTTTAAGAATCTCTATTCAAAACCTCAGAAAAGACTGATGGAAATATGAATGTAGCCATATTATCAGGGGCTGTGGCCTGTAATTATATGTATTAAAGCATTGATATTTTTGAAAGCATTTGTAACAACTGCAAAATTTTTCAACAAAACTCAATTCATTGAAAACTTGGCATGAAACCAATCTTCTTGCAATATTTTGGGTGAAAGTCATAAAACCACTATCTAAGACACTTGAAGTCAGTCATAAGTTATAATTCCTTCTCCTGTTGTACCACCACTGCCTTACTGCAACTGAAAATCACAATTTCCATACACTAATCACAAAACACCTAGCCTTCAACAGCATTTACAATGAAAAGCAAAAAGCAGTAGAAATATTTGTACGAGGTGTGTTTTTTAAGTACGTACCATTTTGAAATTTAAAAAATACATTCTAAGATATCTCAATAATTTTATTCTTATATGAAAGCCTGTACCTTAATCTACTTTTCTGCATAATTTCCATCAATCTTGAGGCACTTGTCATCATGTTGTACCAGTTTTTGAATACCCTCCTCATAGAAGTCTGCCGCCTGACTTGTTAACCACTGCATCACCACGGTTTTTACTTCGTCATCGTCTTGAAGACGCTGACCACCCAGGTGTTTCTTCAAGTGCAGGAACAGATGGTAGTCACTGGGCGCAAGATCGGGGCTGTACGGAGGATGATCTAGAGTTTCCCATTGAAAAGATGTGATGAGATCTTTGGTTTGATTCGCCACATGAGGACAGACATTGTCTTGCAGCAGAATGATGACCTTGCTCAACTTCCATGGACTATTGCTTTGATCCTGGTGTGACGTAGGCCACCCATGTTTCATTGCCCGTAACAATTTGGCTTAAGAAATCATCACCGTCATTGCGGTACCGCTCAAGGAAAGTCAATGCAATGTCTAAACGTTAGGTTTTGTGCACATCCATCAACATTTTCAGTACCCAACGTGTGCACAATTTTCGGTAATTCAAGTGCTCGGTCACAATGCCATACAAAACACTACAAGAAACATTAGGAAAGTCATCCTGCAAGGAGGAAATCATAAAGCGTCTGTTTTCTCTCACCTTATTGTCGACTTCCTGCACCAAACTTTCATTAACAACCGAAGGACGACAACTCCGTTGTTCATCATGCACATTTGTGCTGCCATCTTTAAATGCTCTCACCCACTTTCTTACCATTCCACCACTCATAATGTTTTTTTCTGTAAACTGCACAGATCTTACGATGAATATTGATCGCTTTTAGGCCTTTAGCACTAAGAAATCTTATAACAGCCCATACTTCACAGTCGGCGGGACTCACGATTATCGGAGGCACCTCAAACACTCAGTACACAACGTAAACAAGGAAGTATCAGACCGTAATGGCGTCAGTGCATAGATTAAGGTACAGGCTTTCCTGTAAAAATAAAATTATTGAGATATCTTAGCATGTCTTTTTTTAATTTCAAAATGGTACTTACTTAAAAAACACGCCTCGTATATCTAACCTCAGCAGTAAACTTATTAGAAGCTGTAGGTTTTTTTCTTATAGTACATGCAGTAAATCTCATGAGTGTAACAACTACAATATAGCACATGGAGAGCAGTGAATAGACTAAAGACAGGAAGTGCAAAATGCAATTAAACATGGTTAAGCTGAGATGCTCTGAAGATGACCACTGTGGATGTGGAGAAACACAGACATTTGAACATTTATTCATATGGTAAAGATGGAATTTGCTTGCACAGCAGAAGATCTATTTTTATGCAGCTATTAAACCTGCAAAGTTTTGGATGAAGAGAATTCAGATGTTATCATGCAGACATGGAATGTAACTAATTAAGTAAGTAAGTAATCTTACAGCAGTTATAAAGTTCGAAGTATAATAATCTACTCGACTAAGATGCAGACTGAGGTATAAGCTAACTGCAGTCAATGTTTACTTTGGTGATTGCAAGTAGACAAATTAGGTTTGACAGTCACAGTTTAGCACCCTGAAATGAATGAGCTACTTTATAATTCAAAAATGTTAACTCTGCCTAAGTAAGTATGACGTAACAAAATGATTGGATTCATCTATTTATACACAAAAGCAAAGCATTAAAAGTGCAGATAAAAGTGCAGCTGTGATAAAAGTGCAGATATGATTAGGAACTTATTATAGTAATAGCAGTTCTGCACATGTGATAGAAATTCATGAACAATATCATGCTGCTCAATTACAACATGAAATCTGAAATAGAAACTAAGCACTGGGGAAGCAGGATAGCAGTGGGTGTACGAGATGACCATGACCTTGTTACATTTCCAATGTCAGGTATACAGCAGAGGCAACTGTTGGGCTACCTTCAAGGTCACCCCTCCTTTTCTCTTGGGCAATCATGTGTTGACATTGTCATGCGCTGTTGGTCTTGGCCAAGAGTCGTGAGCCCCCACTTCTCTTGGCAATTTCCTCTGGACAAATAGGAATCATTTGAGATCTGTACAGCACAGTGAAGGATGGAATGCAAACAGCAGGAATCAGCCAGCACCTCTTGGCAGAATAGGAAAAAGAAGATGAATAAGAAGAAGGGCAGAAGAACAGAAGAAGAAGAAGATTGTCATGTCTGAAAGTAAGTAGCTGTCCATCCATTATTATTATTATTATTACTATTATTATTATTATTATTATTATTATCATCATCATCATTAGTAGTAGTAGTAGTAGTGGTATTAATATATTCGTTTAGACTTATGCTTTGTTATTTATTGTTGGAGTGTAGTATTAGAAAATGGCATCAGATATGTAGTAAAAGAAATTATATACCCTGAACTTTAAATTCAAAGATATGCATTATATACATAATGGCATATGTGCACTCACTGAAGGGTATCCATACTGTAAGGCAATATGATACACTGACAAATGATCACATCTCTCTGTTACTACTTACAATTTTGTCAAATCTTTCTCGGAATTCCAAAGACACACAAATAAACAATTAGCACAATGGAACAAACACTTATGAATACTTGTCCCTACATCGTTAGTGCATTACTTTACCATTGGGATACCTTAAAAGTATCCATCGGGTTTAAAGTGCTCGACATCAATATTTGAATCCTCCTTTCCTGTTTCTCACATGTATTAAGACTTCAGACAACACTCCATCTATTATAGTGTCTATTAATATGAAGCACAAATTAGTTAATATTAAAATCATATGGAACTACCTAAGTCTATTTGATCTGTTGCATCAAACAGGTGCTTTGTAATATTAAGATAATATTAAGGAAAAAATGTATACCAAGTACCATCTGCCCTACTGAACAGTTATTACATCAGATAAAATGATGGAATATGAACAAGTTTGGCTTTGATAGTTTGCATTGTATGTTGATAGAAGTTTTCTTTCAGGGTTGTCATTTGGAAGAAGAAGTGATCTTGCAGAGATTTTGTGGAATCTCTCTGGCTTGGTGGAGGGATCCAAATCACTACTGGATGCTAAGGAGGCTTGGCAGGTTACACAATAAGAGCATACTATATTCTTGCATATTTACACAAAGAATATTTATAAAAATATGGACAAAATGGAAAATATAAATATGGAGTAAGGGTTTATTAGTTAATAATTTAGCTATGCTAGACAGCTCAAATATGAAGTATAGCCAGAGGCAAAGAGTATATGCAGCAGCAACATATTACTTCTTCCACACATATGTCTTACAATGGGAAAAATCTGGGACATTAGAATTAATATGTTACTTTACCTGCAATCAGTCTTTAGATTCATTGCTGAGTGTGTGTTTTACCTACAATCAGTCTTTAGATTCATTGCTGAGTGTGTGTGTGTGTGTCTGTGTGTGTGTGTTTTGTGTGTCATCTTACTGGAGTCAGATCCTTGCTATGTCGTCAACTGACCCAAGACTGTGTAACATGTTTATTTGCACTGATGCACTGGCAACTATGGCCCGCATCAGCTCTACCTTCCCAGAGGTTTTTGCTACTGGTATGGACAATCATCATCACCAAAAAGAGCATTTACTGCTGGGAGACATTCTGCCCATACTGCTCGCAGTCATTGGAAAAACTTCTCCTGTTAGTTGATCATTTCCTTGCGTGGTAACAAAATAGCAGAAAAGACATTGTAGATAGATTTGAGTATTGCAACAGGTAATACTTTACTAAGCAAGGATGCAACATATATTTACAACTTAAGCATCACTTCAGTACTTATAACTTACATCCCTATGTGACATAAAAATGGTGAGACTTTTAATTTTTTTAAATATCTGGGAAACTAATTTACTATCCCCACCAGTAGTCACAATGGAGATGAGCTGGTACGGTTAGCGCAATAGGATGGTGTGGAAACCTGCCATGGAGGGCAGACACCACATAATATGGGCAGACCAGCTGGTGGAGGTGTTTACCTGCAGGGTGCAGTAGGCCATGCAGGCCAGCACTTACTCGGAGTTCGACAGTGGCAGACATCACCTACTGTATCATTCGATGTTTGTGATGATTGAGTAACCATTAGCTGTCTGTACCAGCCATATCTTGAGTTGTTCCCATGGTTATCTCTTGGTGGATTCAGATTCTCTGCTTCCCATAGATCAACTCGCACAACAAGTTTGTTTCCCTCCCACATGGTTCATTTTTTTCCCTTTTTCTAGAGTTAACATGGGCCGCCACAGGCCCAGCGTTTCTGCGATGCTGACAGGAATAGTTGTGCCTGCTGAAGAAGCAGCAGCAACAACAGAAGCAGATGCAGGCACTAATAAACCAGAATGGGGACTTGCTTTGTGCCCTTGCATCACCAGTGGTGTGGCCACACACCTGTTGTTCCATTTTCAGCACTGACCCTGACACTCCTGGTCCCATTTGCCAGTTTTGATGGTTTAACAGAAAGATGGGAGAATTACCTGCACCGGTTCTTGCTACAATGTCAGGTAAGATGTATCAGTCATCCAGTTGATAAAACTGCCTTGTTGTTGTCCAACAGCACAGATTTATTAAAGTTGTCTAAAATTTGATGCCCTCCACAGAGCCTGAGAAACTTACCTTTGATGAGCTTTCTTGATTGCTTCTGGTGTATTCTGGATATCAAAACCATGTTGTGAGGACATGGTTGCAGTTTAACCAGCACTGCAATTTCCCTGGGCAGTCCTATTCAGCCTGAATCACTGATTTGCAGGATCTCTTGAGCAAGTGTCAGTTTGAGTGTCTCAAATGTGCTACCTCTTATGCAGACTCACTAATTTGGGACATGACTGTCAGGTTAGCTCCTGAGCACAAAGTTCAGACTAGGGTGTTGATCTCATCCAACCCTTCTTTAGCTGACGTTGAGCAAATCATGGAATCACATGAGCAATGGGGTGTGCATGGTAAACAGGCTCCAGTGCTCTGAGGGAGACCCTAGGTGGCCTCGCATCCAGCTGGGTCACCGTGTGTTCCTGCCGTTGATTCTCGTGCAGTGACATCATGCCACTGCCTGTGCTTGCCCTTGCTCAGCTCAGTGGGTTCGCACTGCTCTTGCAACTCCTGCCAGTGACATTTTTTGGGTCCTTAGCATCATTCTCCTTCCTCTCTTTGAGTGTGCCAGTTGTTTCGCCCTGATTGTCATTTGCTGCATGTTCGAAGTGACTGCCCATGCATGGAGTCCATGTGCGGGTTATGCCAACACATAACATTTGGCAATAGTTACTATTTGTGACAGTCAATGGGCCGTTAATCAGGCAACCAATGCCCCTGTGGTTTCACTGGTCTCTGGGCTGCCTCTGATACCTCACATGTGTCACCCCGGCATATTTTGCTGATGTTGGTAGTGGATGGGCAGCCAGTCCGATTTCAGGTAGACACAGGAGTGATGGGCAGCCTAATTAACTTAGATACATAGAGGCCCTTTGCATGTCTGGATTTGCAATTGTCAGTCTGTCAGGTTGTGTCTTATAGTAAACAGTGCATTCCTTTGTGGTAACAATTCTCTGTCTCCACATGTCATAAGAAGATGGAACGGAAACTTATTGTTTCAGTGGTTAATTCACCATAGCGGCAAAATATCTTTGGGTTTGACGCATTTTCTGTTTTTGGCTTCCAGGTCACTGACAAAGTGCATTTAGTGTCTCAATTTGTTTCTTTTCAAGATTTGGACTTCTTACTGTGGTTCTACAGCCTGCTGTCTGAGAATACCTTGGGCCAACCAGAAGATTTCGGGGTATATGTTTCTCTTAAGGTGACAGCGGTATCCAAACTTTGTCAGCCCATGCCATTCCCTTTGTCATGTGTGACAAGGTAAAGGCTGTGTTGCAACACTGGCAACAACATCAAGGTGTCATTTCTCCTATTTTGTTGAGTCAGTGGGCCACTCCTTTTGTGGTAACGCAGACACCCGGCAACAGTATGCACCTTTGCAGCGATTTTAAGCAGACAGTCAATGTGTGATGTGTTGCAGATTGGAGATTCATATCCCATTCTGTGCCAGACCAAATTGTTGGTGGAGCTGTCCTGGGGGAGGGGGCAGTATTTTCCCAAATCACCTTGCCATTGGAAAGGGTTTCTTGGACTTTCCTAGATCTCAACACCCCCTTTGGGCATTGTCAGTTTAATTGTTTGCCTTTTGGACTTTTGTCGCCATGGGGAATTTACCCATGGTATTTGGAGCAGTTGATTCAGGACTTTCCATGTTGCATCAGTTACCCTGATGACACGTGGGTCACAGGGCTTACTTGGGAGAGCATTTACAAAACCTTCAGCTGGTTTTCGAATGCCTCCTGGAGAATGGCCTCCACTGCAAGCTGGAGAAGTGTAGCTTTTTCTCCCTGAAGGTGCAGTTTTTGGTTCAGGTGTATAGTAAAGATTGTCTCATCCCACAGATGACCACATCAAAGCCATCGTCAACCTATCGGCGTCCAAGAAAATGAAGAAACTCTAGTCTTGTTTTGGGTAATATTTCACATTATTCTCATTTCATTTCCCAGCCTGCAAACATATGCCAGTGTCTTAACTGGCTTTGCCAGAAGGAAGTTAAAGTTGTCTGGTCTGCGGATTGTCAACGGGGGTTCTCAGTTTCTTAAGCAGTATTTGTGCTCTGCTACCTGTCTGGCAGCCATTATAATGGGTAAATCTTTCACCCTGGCCTGTAATGGATCCCAGTAAGGAGTTACTGCCATCCTCTCTATTCAGAACCCGAATAGCACTGAACAGCCCATCTATTATTATGCATCAAAGGTGCTTTCCATTGTGCAGCATTATTTTCCAAATATGCAAAAGAAGGTGCCAGCTATTATTTTTAACAAAATACTAGAAATTAATGTATATAGACATCACAGTGTTTGCAGCCACCAAGATATGACACTTGCACATGCAAATTATCTGTACCCCCACCCTGACGTAGGCCGATTGGTGAGTGATGGTTGGTTGGTTGTGTTTTGGGGAAGGAGACCAGACATCGAGGTCATCGGTCTCATCGGATTAGGGAAGGAGAGGGAAGGAAGTCGGCCGTGCCCTTTGAAAGGAACCATCCTGGCATTTGCCTGGAGTGATTTAGGGAAATCACGGAAAACCGAAATCAGGATGGCCGGACGCGGGATTGAACCGTCGTCCTCCCAAATGCGAGTCCAGTGTGCTAACCACTGCGCCACCTCGCTCGGTCCATTGGTGAGTGAAAGCTAATGTCCAGCTCCTGTAGTCATGCAAATAAGTAGAGAGGTAACACCACTGGTGGGTGCAGTCAAGGCATGTGAGACAGAATCTGCTTGCTGGATGGATACACCCCCCCCCCCCCCAAATATGCTTGGTTTAAACAAAATGTTTACTCTACAGGGTAGCTTTGCTTGTATGCAGAATTTTAATAACACTTTATTTTTGCATATATTCTTTGTAACTAGAAAAATGTATTATTAATATATTAAATCATTTTTTAAGACTGGCTGTAATCTTCTCTGCTGCTGGGTGCTTCGATTGGATACAAGCTTCTAGCAGTATCATGGCAGCTTCCTGTTGGTGCCTCCTACCTACCGTGCATGAGTGTCTTTGTAATGCACCTATTTGTATATCGTTTAGTAGGCAGATACATGGGGTGGAGAATTCGGTCACTAGTCAAAGTGATACACAGGCTGGTAATTCTGATCCTCCTAACTGTTAGCATCTCATATGTGCCAGTTGATGGCTTGTGATCACTGCCTGTTTATTGAGAGACAGTGCATAAATGCTGCAGTTCCCCTCAGTTGCACACTGTAGGACATACATATAAGCAAGACTGTGGCAGCTGGCACATGCCTGAGCTGTGAATGCGAGACACTTTGCGACAACAAGAGACTATGTAGGTGTCTTCCCAGCTGGCTGACAGTGTGGACAGTTATGTGTAGGCCTCCAGAATCTGCCCTTTTCTAATTTGTCTTAAATAAATTGCTTGTCTATCCTGTTCCTATCCTATGCTGGCTGGAGTAATTGTTTTTACAGTGTACATTTAGCAGTGTGCTGTGACTGGATTTTCCTCCATCATTTATTTACGAATACACTAGAAACAGCCTTATAGCGACATCACACACAGATATATACTTGTTGCATTGAGTTATTTGTTTAACGTGAGATAGGTGTGAATTTGGTACTGGCAGTTTTGCAGATTAATGACATAATTAATTTATAGTATTTGACTACATATTGTAATGTCAAAGTGTTTTACCTAATAAATTATAGTAATATTTATTGCCATCATTCCTCATCCACGCTCACCAAGAATATTAAGGACTGCAAAAGACTACTGTGGAATATGCATAGATTACAGATGGATGACAGCAACTATTTCTTGTGGCTTATAAACTGCAATGTCTGTATTATAAATTGACCATGTGATCATGACATCACATTCGGCTACGAGTGTTAAAATTAGAATACATAATCACACTACCAATAAAAATTACATTATATGATTAGAGGATATTGTGTGAGTTTTGTGGAGGCCCTGTAGCTTCATGACCAGCCCTGGGTTAACAACACTGTGAGCTCTGTCAGCTACTGCTGACTGAAATGAAATCTGATACAAGTACAGTACCTGTTGCTACAATTGGGAGATGGGGATATAATGGACATGGCCTACACCTGAATAGGAGAGGATTAAACACCTTTCAGCCGTCTAGTTTCCAACATTATTTTATTTGGCAACCAGTTTCAGCATTTTATTATGCCATCTTTAGGCCCTTGACCAACTTGTAGGAAGATTCTACCTCAATTGTGATCAAAACAGGGGTCAGCAATACTGGTATTAGTGGATTTTTCCTATAGAGATCACTTCAATCATCATCTGCCAACTATTGGCAGATGATGGTGGAAGTGATCGCTGTATAGCAAAAATCTGCTAATGCCAGTATTGCTGCTCCCTGTTTTGATGCACAAATTAGATACATAGACTTATACTGAAAGACTGTACAGCCATAAAACCATCAGCTCACAGATACACTCCATAATCCAGAAAGCATCAGACTGCAAAAAAAAAAAAAAAAAAAAAAAAAAAAAAAAAAAAAAAAAAAAAAAAAAAAAAAAATAATAATAATAATAATAATAATAATAATAATAATAATAATAATAATAAATATCCATGCTGCTGGCACTGTGGTAAGTTTGACACACACCCATACATTGAAACACTAAAAATTAATGTATATGGACATCACAGTGTTTGCAGACACCAAGACATGACACTTGCACATGCAAATTATCTGTACACCCATCCTGACATAAGTCCACTGGTGAGTGAAAGATAAGGCCCAGCTCCTGTCACCTCGCAAATAAGTAGAGAGGTAACACTGCTGGCAGTTGCAGTCAAGGGCACTGAAGATGGCGTAATAAAATGCTGAAACTGGTTGGCAAATAAAGTAAGGTTGGAAACTAGACAGCTGAAAGGTGTCTAATTTGACATCCTGTATCGAACAGCTGAGTCCCACAACCAGCAATAAAAAGATGGACATACAGAGGAAAAATAGGTTTGACTGAGCTTCTTGCAGATAATATACAGGTACCTCTTTTAGGTTAGAATTAAGATTGAGACACCCTGTTTGGAAAGAAGTGAAAATGACAGAAGGACCAAAAAAGTAAGGTCAGCTTCTTTCAACAAAATATCAGAGGGTTGAGTAATAACGTAGAAGAGCTTCTTGACTGTTTGGAAAATTTACAAAGCTCTAAAAAGATAGGCATTAGGCATCCTGTGCCTGTCTGGGCACCATGTAACCACAGGGTTAGATACTTTACATATAAAAGATTACACAACAGCAGCTTACTGATGCAGAACTAACATGGGAAAAGGACGAGTTGCTACGTATATTAAGATAGAACACAAACTCAAAACCATTGAGACAAATAGATTTTGTAGTGACAGCATAAAGATGTGTGTGCTTGCGAATTAATACTGGAAAATAGTTCACTTTTAATTCACACTAGGAAATTTTGAACTGTTTATGAGGAAGCTGGATTCCTTACTGCACTATCTATCAGACAGCAGCAAGCAGTTAAGAGTGTATGATGACTTCAATGTAGATTTTCTAAAGGATTCTGTTCGTCTGCTTAGTTGAATGGTAATGTGCTTGCCTACCATTCAGTGGGCCCAGGTTCAATTCCCAGATGAGCTGGGGATTTTCTCCACCCGTAGACTAGGTGTTGTATTGCCCTCATCATCTCATCACCAACAATGTGCAAGTCACCCAATGTGGCATCACCTGAAATAAGACTTGCACCTGGAAAACTTATTTGGATTCTACAATTTGATCTCAGTAATTAACTTCCCAGCATAGGTGTCTAAAGACGATAGGACCCTAACTGATAATGTTGAAGCAAGAAAAAAACTCTTTACCCAGTAACAAATGCTCTTTCTGATCATGATGCACAATTAGTTAGCATAAATAACATAGTGTCTTACAATATGGATACTCCTCAGTGGATATGCGCGTACCACTTTATGTACATAATGCAAATCTTTGAGTTTCATGCTGAGGTTACATAATTTTTCACTGCATATCTGGTGCCATTTTCTAATACTACACTCTTAAAATAAATAACAAAGCATAAGTATAAATGAAAATATTAATAATAATAATAATAATAGCAAACACCCTTGCCGCAGTGGTAACACTGGTTCCCATCAGATCACTGGAGTTAAGAGCTGTCAGGCTTGGTCAGCACTTGCTTGGGTCACCATTCAGGCCTATCGAGCACTGTCGGCAAATGGGATGCATTAAGCCCTTTTGAGGCTAATTGAGGAGCTACTTGATTGAAAAGTAGCGGCTCCAGTCAGGAAATCTGATAAAGACTGGGAGAATGGTATCCTGACCACATGCCCCTCCATATCCACATCCAGTGACACTTATCAGCTGAGGAGGACACAGCGGTCAGTTGGCATCATTTGGCCTTCTGAGGCCTATTCTGGCAAGGCGGAGGGGAGGGGGTGGGTGGTAATAATAATGGATGGACAGCTACTTACTTTCAAATGTGGCAGTCTTCTTCTTCTTCGTATTCTGCTGGGAGATGCTGGCTGATCCCTGCTGTTTGTGCTTCTCCTTTCTTCTATGACATACAGACCTTGAATGACTCCTATTGGTGAGAGTAAACTGCCACAGGCAGTGGAGCCCCACAGCTACTGGCTGAGAGCAACAGTGTATGACATCATTGACATGCGACTGGCAAAGAGAAAAGTGGAGGAAGAGAGGGGAGGGGAGGGGAGAGGAGGGAAGGGGAGGGGAGGGGAGGGGAGGGGGGGGAGGAGAGGTGACCCTGAAGATAAATCATGTGACTGCCTTTGCTGTAACCTGACACCAGAACTGGAACCTGATACTCAAGGTCAAGGTCATTTCGTAGATCCACTGCTACCCCACTTGGAGAAGCTGCTATGTTTTGTCCAGTTGAGGGTGTTTGGTAGCTTTCCTTTTTCTGTTGGTATTGGTTCAGTTTTATGATTGAATTTCCCATTTTGTTGACACATCCTTTTTCTCCACCACCTTTTCTTCTGAGAGATTTTGCTTATGGTTTAATTGTAGACACTGATTTATGAATTATGTCTAATTGTCAGTCTTCTTAAATGTACATGATAGGTAAACATTACCATGGACTTATCTCACAACAAAAAACAAATACCTGCTATCCTTATCATCCAAGGTGCACTTTCATTGCCTATATTCTTTTTTATCAGTTTCAGAACATTTTTCAACAGCTGGTTCATATGTTCACTAGTTACCATCGACACATGAGCTCTGTAAAACAAACAAAAGTTATTAGTAAGTGAGAAAAACTGACATATGAAAAGTAGTCTAATACACATTTACAATTACAGTGCCAGTGAGAAGCACTCAAACTCACTTTGTAAATCATACAAGGTTCACTTATCCTATAAACGTTTACAGAAAGGCATCACTGTGTTGCCGGAGTAATCAGTGATCTAGTTTGATTATATTATATAAACAGAACTGTCTAGATTATTTTTTTAAGAAGTTGTGATGACTGGTTTCAGCCAGTTTAACCCATTTTCAGGTTTAAAAGTTAAACACCAGACTGTTGCTAGCATTATCAGCTGATATGGACCACATCTTTTCAGTTACAATGCAACACAACTGCCTACACTGGTGGTAGAAACAGTCTGTATTTTAGCTTTAAATCTGATGGCCTAATTTGGTAACTCCAGCTATTACAAATCCTTAAATGTGATCTACACTGTTTTGTTCATATGATATAACACATGTTTGTTGATAATAAATACATTAATAAATACATTATTACCTGCAGACATTATGAATAAAGGAAAATTAAATACATAAATTCTAAATTTGTATAACTATTTTGGCTGGTGCATGATCATGTTTAGTAGACACAGTTCCCAATAAATCTAACAAAAATACACACAAAATACTTATGGAAGGTTATGTCTATGGAACTGCAGTTCTTTTCTTCAAAGTGTGCGAGAGAGGGGAGGGGGGAGGGGGGGGGGGAAGAGAAGAGAGGAGCTGAGACCATTCAGAATCAAATTTAGAGAAATCTGCAAGCAGCAAGGAGGAATGACAGTAAGGACAAAGGGAATCATGCCTGTAGGGTCAAAGTTTATAGGTTAGCGAGCAATGGACGACTGTTAGATCAGAGCTGATGTAAAAGCCTCGCTTTATTGTTTACCTTGTCAGGAGGAGGAAGAGGAGGAGGAGGAGGAGGAGGGGGGGGGAACTAGTGAAGGTGGAGGTAGTCAACTGAATGAAGAGTCTGGGGGGAATAAGTTAACATAGGAACACTACACAGAATGGGAAGGAAAGTGTTAGGATGGGGCTAGAAAAATAAACGGAAAAGGAGGAGCATGTACAGGGGATAAAGCTGGGAAACGGGTCAGAAAGCAAAGGGATAGAATGGAAAAAGAAGGAGCTTTGGGGGGTAAAACCCATTTTGGAATTTGAGCAAAACTGTTACTATGGGGGTGGGTGCAAAAAGCCTGGTGCTGTTTAACTAGCACTTAGGTCTTGTAAGTCGTGAGATAATGCATGCATGCAACTTGGATAATTTGTATGTGTCCATATCTTCAATTAGCTTTACTGCACTCATCTCTACAATGAAACCAGCACAATGAGTATATGGGGTGTCCTAGGAGTAATGCTCAATATTCAGGGATATGAAAGGAATGATTTTTTGAACAAAAAGGTCTAGTAAAAATAGGCTTTAAAATGTATACCTTAAGAGCTATGAGCACTTGTTCAGTAGAAGAAATGTTACACATCAGCGAAGAAGAACAAGTACTTCCAGCTCTTAAGGTATGCACTTAAGAGTCCATGTTTAGCAGACATTTCTTTTTTGTTTTGGTCCATGCTACCACCCCTGTAAATATGGGAAGCAAAGAGCCTGCTGTAAAGAGATTTGTTTCACAGTATCAAAAATGAAGAGGTGCTTATAGCTCTTGAGGTATGCCCTTTAGAGATCATGTTTTCTAGACTTTTTGTTTCACAAGAGTCAGAATTTTTATTGGCCCATAACATTATAAATTAAATCATAGATTTAATGTACAGGGGACTCACCAACACTGTAATTACAATTCAAATGTGTTACAGAAACAATATACAACAATAGCATTAATATAAAAACATACTTATTACAGCCAGTTACTTGACATAAAATTGGTATGCTTAATTAACAAATTGTGTCTACCATTTGCTTGATTGCTCAGATTTTCACTTTATCATTCAGAATATTTTCTGAGGAAAAAAAGCATTACTGCCTTAAGAACTTTTGTAACTTTTGTTTCGGTTGCCCTACTCCATACTGTGGATTTGTTTCTTTTTTTTAAAATGTTGCAGATTTTCATGCACATATACTCTGGGGTTTCGAATATAGCTCTAATCTGTGTGTAGGAAGCATGAAATTCCCCTTGCTCCTAGAGCTGTACTGATATTAAAAGTTATTGTCTATGAATAATGCTGTATACAACAATAATCACTTCGTAAATGTGCAAACAGGGGTATTAACAGTGGGTGACAGAATTCTTCTGGTTTTTGCATTACACCTATTTGTAACAATTGATTCTGTAACTTTAATATTCTAATAAATGCCATACCTTAAAACTGATTCAAAATAGCTGTAGTAAACTACTATTCTTATCTCCATGCTAGTTGAATATGATACAGTCTTCACTGCACAGGTCAGGCTGTTTAACTTATTTGCTAAATACACTCCTGGAAATTGAAATAAGAACACCGTGAATTCATTGTCCCAGGAAGGGGAAACTTTATTGACACATTCCTGGGGTCAGATACATCACATGATCACACTGACAGAACCACAGGCACATAGACACAGGCAACAGAGCATGCACAATGTCGGCACTAGTACAGTGTATATCCACCTTTCGCAGCAATGCAGGCTGCTATTCTCCCATGGAGACGATCGTAGAGATGTTGGATGTACTCCTGTGGAACGGCTTGCCATGCCATTTCCACCTGGCGCCTCAGTTGGACCAGCGTTCGTGCTGGACGTGCAGACCGCGTGAGACGACGCTTCATCCAGTCCCAAACATGCTCAATGGGGCACAGATCCGGAGATCTTGCTGGCCAGGGTAGTTGACTTACACCTTCTAGAGCACGTTGGGTGGCACGGGATACATGCGGACGTGCATTGTCCTGTTGGAACAGCAAGTTCCCTTGCCGGTCTAGGAATGGTAGAACGATGGGTTCGATGACGGTTTGGATGTACCGTGCACTATTCAGTGTCCCCTCGACGATCACCAGTGGTGTACGGCCAGTGTAGGAGATCGCTCCCCACACCATGATGCCGGGTGTTGGCCCTGTGTGCCTCGGTCGTATGCAGTCCTGATTGTGGCGCTCACCTGCACGGCGCCAAACACGCATACAACCATCATTGGCACCAAGGCAGAAGCGACTCTCATCGCTGAAGACGACACGTCTCCATTCGTCCCTCCATTCACGCCTGTCGCGACACCACTGGAGGCGGGCTGCACGATGTTGGGGCGTGAGCGGAAGACGGCCTAACGGTGTGCGGGACCGTAGCCCAGCTTCATGGAGACGGTTGCGAATGGTCCTCGCCGATACCCCAGGAGCAACAGTGTCCCTAATTTGCTGAGAAGTGGCGGTGCGGTCCCCTATGGCACTGCGTAGGATCCTACGGTCTTGGCGTGCATCCGTGCGTCGCTGCGGTCCGGTCCCAGGTCGACGGGCACGTGCACCTTCCGCCGACCACTGGCGACAACATCGATGTACTGTGGAGACCTCACGCCCCACGTGTTGAGCAATTCGGCGGTACGTCCACCCGGCCTCCCGCATGCCCACTATACGCCCTCGCTCAAAGTCCGTCAACTGCACATACGGTTCACGTCCACGCTGTCGCGGCATGCTACCAGTGTTAAAGACTGCGATGGAGCTCCGTATGCCACGGCAAACTGGCTGACACTGACGGCGGTGGTGCACAAATGCTGCGCAGATAGCGCCATTCGACGGCCAACACCGCGTTTCCTGGTGTGTCCGCTGTGCCGTGCGTGTGATCATTGCTTGTACAGCCCTCTCGCAGTGTCCGGAGCAAGTATGGTGGGTCTGACACACCGGTGTCAATGTGTTCTTTTTTCCATTTCCAGGAGTGTACTTTATGAGTCAAAACCAGATTAATTTTGGTCCAGATGCATTCCTAAAACTTTTACACAGCCCACTTCTTTCAGTTCTTGGTTTTGTATGATTAATGTGGGTTTCATTTACTTTAAAGTTTTTAAACTGCAACAAAAATGTTTTTCCAATATTCAGTTTCAATTCATGTAGATGGAACTAGTTTTCTAAACTCTCTGGTAGATTTGTAACAGTTGAGAGAATATGTTCCCAGGCAATGCTTTCGACAAGGGTGGAAGTATCTTCAGCGAACAAAACTAAGGGTAAATTTATGTTTAGTGGCAAGTCGTTTATGTAAAGTAGAAGCAGATTTTGACTGAGAATTGAACCTTGTGGAACACCTCATGAAACAATGATCCTTTTAGAGAAGGAATTTCCCTTGCTCGATGATATAACTACCCTTTGTTTTCTGTTTCGGAGGTATGACATAAACTGCTCTAAAATGCAATCCCCAATTCCATATCTTTCCTTCAACAATGGACAATCCAGGATGGAATAATAGTTGCTACTTACAATGTAGTGGGGATGCTCAGTGGCAGCTAGGCACAACAAAAAGACTTTCAGAAAATGAGCTTTCGGCCAACAAGGCCTTCGTCAGAGACAGAAAACACACACACACAGATATTCACGAAAATGCAACTCTCACACATGACCGCACTCTCTGGCTGCTGAGAGATCTCACAATAGTCCTACAACTCTTCTCAACTCATCTAAGGTGAAACTAATTTTTTTCACAAACTCATTAATGGGCTCTATTGTGCTTTGCCTTTTAGAAAGTCGTATAGACTCACTGAAATTATGTTTATCTATTTTCTATAAAATTTTAATTTGCATTACCACCACTTTTTCATATACTTTTGAAAAAATTGGAAGAAGAGAGATTTGATGATAGTTCCCCATATTGTCCCTCGAGTCTCTTTTAAGCAAAAGGTTTTACCTCTGTGTACTTTAGGACATCTCAAAAGTGGCCTTCTTCAAGTGATTTATTAATTATAGAGCAAAGAGGGTGAGTTATTATTCTTGTCATAGTCCCGAATATTGACCATTCCTCCTGGAACATTCTATACATGAGCTGGCATACAAATCGCATAAATCACTAGTGGCTCTGACTTAAAGACTGGAGTCCTAATCAGAATCAGCGGTGCAGTATATGGTTGTAGATGGGTGCATGGGGTGCGTTTTGCAGCAGGACTAGTTTCAGGGTTGAGAAAAACACTAATTGCAAAATCAGTAAATTTAATCCAGTATTAGTGCATGCATAAATACCTTAGCACATAATGACAGCACACTTACCCCCCAGTTGGACTAACATTGTCTGGTCCCTGTGCCCACCAAAAAGGCAAATATGAACAAAGAAGAGGCAAAATGACATCAATTATGTGTGGAGCATCTGAATGTGACTTGTCAGACTCAACAAACTGATCCACATCACTGAGTACAGTTTCTAGAGTTGGCATGCTTTGTTCCATTCGGGCCATTACATCTGTCAAATTTTGAACAAAACATCCAGATAAAATACTATATAAGAGTAATCCACATATTTTTCAACTATGTTTTACAACTGAAAAATGCAAACAACTTCAAAATGTTGTTATTTATTTGACATGATGATAAACTTGAAAGCAAACAACTTACAAAGAAATTTGAAGAAAATTGTTAAATAGGTAATGGTGAAAGTTGTACTGAGTCACTGAAGGACACCACTAATCTGAGATGACTTTCAGTGCAGTTAAAATCACTAGCACCCTGCAATAATGTTATTTATAGGAGCAGTAAAGTGGCATGCATGTTATCTTTATGAAAAAAACGATGCATACTGGGCAACCTGTTCAAGAAGAATGTCTCATTCCTAAATCTCTGAATTCACAAGATACTTCTAAGAATTTCTGTAAGATGTTATTACAGCATTTTGGCAAATAAAGATTTTAGGCAATTTTATCTCTGACTGTGAAAATTACATACTACTTACCTTGGGCTTCTAAAGAATGGTCAGCTATGCGATTTAATAGTGAGAACTGATTATGCTTGTTTAGATGAGGCTCAAGGAATGCTACTGGGAATGTAGAAGAGAAGGCACCAAGGCAGCTGCCAAGTGCTGGGCGGTGCCTCTCAAGTTCAGTCTTCAGGTACTTCCTGCAAAACAACTTTTTGATGAGAGACAACCATTTTAAGCAACATATTATGCCCAATGTGATTAATGATGATTACCACACGTACCTATCATGAGTCAGAGTTGCATCAATTCCGAGAGTGTAGAGACTGCTTAACATTCTGTATGACGCAACCTGGATTTCATCCACTGAAAATTAAAAAGATGTACAGTGAAACTTCTTGGGAATAAAATTATACTCATCCAGAGTATCTGTATGCAGAAACATAAATTACATGCACTTTTACCTTAAATAAACATTCTAGTCTTCTAACAACTCTAGTTTGGAATATCAACAATATTTCGAAAAGGGAAGATCGCTACTCACAGTAAAGATGACCCATTGAGATGCAGGCAGGCACAATAAAAAGACTGTTTGCAAATTATAGTTTTTGGGCAAAGCCTTCTTCTTCAAAGAAAAAAAAACATATTCACACTAGCAAGCACACCTCACAAACATGACCACTACCATTGGTGACAGGCATAGCACTGGGAGCTGTGGTGTGGGGTGACAGAAAAAAACAGGGAGTGGAAAAGGAAAGGAGCAGAAAAGGAATGGAGTGGAAAAGGAGACAAGCAGGGGAGGTGAAAGGATGGGTGGGTGCATTGGCAGAGGGTGGCACACAAAGAAGGTGACCGAATGTGAAAAGGAAGGAGACGATAGGACGAGGGGCAGAAACTTTTGGGTGGAGGGTGCACGGACAGTAGGTTACCACAGGCTGAGGTTGGGATAATTTCTGGAGTAGAGAATTTGTTTAATGTACAAGTTTCACCTGCACAGTTCAGAAAAGCCGATGGTGGAGAGAAGGATCCAGATGGCCAGGGTTGTGAAGCAGCCTCTGAAATCGAGCATGTTATGTTCAGCCGTGCATCGTGCCACAGGATGGTCTACTTTGTTCTTGGCCATAGTTTGGCAGTGGCTGTTTACTCTGGTGGACAGTGGTTGGTAGTTACACCAATATAAAATGCTGCAACCATTGCACAAACTTTTATACTGGAATGACTACCAACCAGCTGTCCACCAGGATGAACAGCCACCACCAAACTGTGGCTAAGAGCAAAGTAGACCACTCTGTGGCACAATACACAGCTAACCATAACATGCTTGATTTCAATGGCTGCTTCACAATCCAGGCCATCTGGATCATCCCCTCCACTGCCAGCTTTTCTGAACTGTCCAGATGGGAGTTATCCTTAAAACAAATTCTCTGCTCCAGAAATTATCCCGATCTCAGCCTATGGTAAACTACTGTCCCCACAACCTCCACCCAACACTTTCCACCTCATCATCCTACGACCTCCTCCCTTTTCACATTGCCTCACCCTTTTCGTGTGCCACCCTCTGCCAATGTACTCACCTGTCCTTTCCCCTTCCCTGCTCCTCTCCTTTCCTGGGGAGGGGGAAATGGGGAGCAGAAAATTCCATTACCCCCCTCCCTCCTCCCAACATTGCGCCTGATAGTCTCTAGCACCTGCACACCCACCAAATAGTGCTATCCCCTCCTCCCCCCAATACCCTGCTATCCATCCCCCTTCCCTGCCCCAATCCAGATTGCTATTCATGTGACAATCACGTTTGGGTCAGAGTTGCCAATGGTAGCAGTCATGTGGGTAACATGTGCTTGCTTTTCTGAATGTGTGTGGGTTTTGTCTGCTGAAGATGGCTTTGGCCGAAAGCTACAATGTGTAACAGTATTTTTTGTTGCACGTGTCTGTAGCTCAATGTGTCATCTTTATGGTGAGTAGCAATCTCTTCATTCTACTCTTCCTCATTCAAATAACTCATGTCTTCATGTAAATGCCTGTTGTTGTTGTGGTATTCAGTTCAGAGACTGGTTTGATGCAGCTCTCCATGCTACCCTATCCTGTGTAAGCTTCTTCATCTCAAAGTAAATGTCTATTGAGATTAATGCCTATTGAGATTAATACAACACTGACTTTATGTTTTTAGGTCTCCAGCGGAGCTGTCAACTCCATTTTTGTTCACAATATTTTGACAACTAATCTAGTCATCTTTGCTGGATGCTGCAGGCAGTGGTCTTATATGAGTGTGTTCACTGCTTAATCTCTGACATTTATGGGTTTTATGCTCTTATTTACAAGTGAACTTTTGTTTTAATTTAATTTTAATAGTGTTTGGTGTACATACCATACAGTTAGGACTATGTTTATATGTAGTACATCTAATTATTGCAAAAAACTATATTAGTAAATATTTGCTGAAACCAATATCAGTCACGTGTAAATAATATTTGATTTGGATAACCTTCTGTGGTTGAGTTGCACAAACTAGACAATGAGCCTCTAACACTCATTCTGTGAAGGTGCATGGCGAACTTTTCACTAAGAAAGCACATCCTCAACACTGACATTACATGTCATCTGCCATAAGTAAATAGTAAACCATGATCTTGTGGGAGAAGCAGGTTGCACATTATAGTACTTGTCCCCTCTCTGCCTGGGCATTCCTTCACACTCTTCTTTCCACTCATTATACTTCCTCATTTTCAGATCAGGCATGTAATCAGATGCAGTGGAATTAGGGCTAAGTAAGTGCTCCTTGTGTGCTGTACTCTTTGTATGCAGGTCCAATGACTCATTTTCCTGGAGGCCTTGGTCTGACTAAATTCAGAGAAAGTTTATCAAAATTCTAGATTGCTGTAGCTCATTCATTATCTGCATTATATTCATAAGATGAACACTGTTGTTCCCCCAGACTGGTGGTATGCTGAAAGCTGATAGTTCACTTCATTATTGAGAAATGATCCTGAACAAGTTCAGTTCAAGTTGCTTGACGAACTGGGGAACTTATCTCTTGTACAATAAATCTGTGGTAAAAACTAATGGGTTCTCCTGGAGGGAGTACGATTGTTCTGCTTGGAGATCAGGACAAAAGTACGTGTTGCTCACATATGGTTGACGAGTTATTTTCAACTTGTCAGTGAATACTAGCCACTGCATTTTGTGTTGTTCTCTTGAATATATTGTTACTCTTTCATCTTTCACTCTTGGGAAACAGACAGATGTATGAACTATGGAGGTGATGGAAAGTAATTTCCAAATGTTGAATAATCTGATGATTGGGTAGAAAAAAGTGTTCCTTTTAAACAGTGGTTACTATTTAACAGCACACTCTTTGCTTCGAGAGCAAAGTGATGACTGGCCCAAAGAATCTCCTGTAGCTCAATTAATTTCTGGGCAATGGAGATCTCCATACCTTGGATTCTGCACAACACAATCAGATATGAAGATGCATCTCCTACTTCCACTCTGATACAAACTGTAAGCCATTGGCAATGCATTTTGTCTAATTTGGTGAGGACTTGACACCACTGTGGTAGATCACACTAAGTTAGACTCCTAGCACCTGCTGCAGTCTTCAGTGTACATTCGATTTTCTGTACCTCTTGTTTTTACTTTATAAAACATACATTTCCTCAGAGGTTTCTTGCTTCAACAAATGAGACAGCAAGACTGAGAACTGGACCACAAGCCATGTTTAAATTGAAACCCTCACCTGTGGTCATAATGTTTACTGACATTCATACTATCCCAGTAACATTTGCAGCCTGGACTGTGAAGCTAATGTTGTTTCTCATTTCATGATTACACTTCAGTAGCACTCAGTGACAGCTGACTGGAGTTTGGTTGAAATCCAAGCAGTGACCACACGTCAGTGTCCTGCTTAAAGCATCTGATGAAGATGACAAGGTCAACTGTCACAATATTCTGAACAAAAATAACAACAGAAACTCAAGTGTAACCTCAAAATCAAACCATCATGGCAAGAAAACATCAGAAATCATAAAATAAGTAATTATGTTACTCTTAATTTCTCACAGAAGAATTTACAGGCAAAGTATGTGTGTATGTGTGACTTTGTTCCCCCTTATCAATTCTCAATTTGATTTTAAAAAATAAATTTTCTTACATAAGAGATCACTTCCATATTCACAGGCTGCAAGATGATCAAACATTGCAGTAAGAACAGGGAGAACAACTCCATTAATGTAGGACAATGAAGTTGATGTCTTCAGGTGAGTCCCTCGCAGGTGACTATAACGGCCCTTCACAAAGAGGAAAGTAAGTTTGATTATGGTAGTTTCATGTTCCAATAGTTTTAAATTATAAGGTCATTGTGAACATTCTGTTACTACTTACTTCCTGCAGGTTTTGTATTGTGTGTCCAAGATCATCAGCAACATTATTGAAAAATGTAAGCATTGATGTTCGGATGAATTCTGGACAGTTCTTCACGAGAGACCTACAGAACAAAACCAGACATTATTGTGGCATAATGAGAAATATAAAGACGATCTATTTTTAGTAAATCTTTAAGCTTTGTATTCTAACATTTTGAAATTTATTAATATTTTCTGTGAAGGTTTGCCAAGCCTTACTTTGCATCAATGCTCTTGACTAGGACTTGCAGACATCTGACTGATATTCTAACATCAGCTCCAAAGGCAGCCAGGCGAGATCTTAGCAAACTAGCAAGTTTGCAGAATAAGCTGGAATATAAAAATTGCTTTGTTTAATAAGTCAGAGACACATATCAAATGGGATAAACAACTGAAATATTCATTAGAAAGTGTAAGGAAATTGAAAGAAAAAACTGATGCATAACCTAAACAATAGTGAAATTGTAACAGAAGAGCTTAATCCACTCCCTCGATTATTCAGGCTCTGTGGTGAAAAGTCATAAAGACTGAATTACAAAAGCTGTAGCAACAATCAAATGTTACCTACAGTTTGACTTTTTCAGTTTTGGTATTAAAAAGAACACCAATGTCAGCTAACTGCACACTTGCCTGTAAAGTGAAGGCATTGTATGGAGGGTAGACTGGGTACAATTTTACTCCATCCTTTTCCATATCTGTTGTTTGGGATGAACCACTGTAAGTGCATCTCTGTGAAAGCTAGAGTTGTTTGGATTTTACCATCATGAGTAATATGTGAGATGCCTGTGGTAAGAAATGGTTTTTGACTCATCTTGGGGGAGTAAACTGTCAGAATTTTAAGAATAAGCATTCATATTAAGCATAATGTCTTTCCTAGAGTGTCTAACACTGGAAATTGTTGATCTTTCTGTGCACAGTATCACAATGTGTATTTAAACAACACTGCAGAGAAGTGATTTCTTGCTAAACTAATGCCCAAACAATACAGATATTTTGTGCCTACTTCTGTGCATTATTACACATGTCTAAGCAATGTTACTGGTTCTGTGCCAAGCTCTGGTATAGTTCTAAGTCAGTACTTAATTGCATATCACTTTCTTACATCTATGACAACTGTTAGTTATTAGGGTTTGATCTGACATACTTCCATCTCCTTCCTTTTTTCCAATATACGCTTTCCTCAATACAGTTTCTGCGTAGATGAATGAGACCTTGTAGCTGCCCTTCTTGTCTGCTTTCCTTTCTTTTTTCAACAGAAGCACCCATTTGCCATATTTTACGGACTACAAGACGCACATTTTTCTTCAAAAAATTGCCTCCAAAATTCAGGTGTGTCTTAAACTCAAAATTAATATAAAAATGTTCAGTGTTTGATTTAAAATTTACACCAGTCTTAAAAATGGTGATACATTCAGTTCTGTGGGAAACTTATCTCTATCTGGCAACACTGGATTCAACTGGCAGCTGCAGTGCACCATCTACATCTACATGATTACTCTGCAATTCACATTTAAGTGCTTGGCAGAGGGTTCATCGAACCACAATCATACTATCTCTCTACCATTCCACTCCCGAACAGCGCGCGGCAAAAACGAACACCTAAACCTTTCTGTTCGAGCTCTGATTTCTCTTATATTATTTTGATGATCATTCCTACCTATGTAGGTTGGGCTCAACAAAATATTTTCGCATTCGGAAGAGAAAGTTGGTGACTGAAATTTTGTAAATAGATCTCGCCGCGATGAAAAACGTCTTTGCTTTAACGACTTCCATCCCAACTCGTGTATCATATCTACCACACTCTCTCCCCTATTACGTGATAATACAAAACGAGCTGCCCTTTTTTTGTACCGTTTCGATGTCCTCCGTCAATCCCACTTGGTAAGGATCCCACACCGCGCAGCAATATTCTAACAGAGGACAAACGAGTGTAGTGTAAGCTGTCTCTTTAGTGGACTTGTTGCATCTTCTAAGTGTCCTGCCAATGAAACGCAACCTTCAGCTCGCCTTCCCCACAATATTATCTATGTGGTCTTTCCAACTGAAGTTGTTCGTAATTTTAACACCCAGGTACTTAGTTGAATTGACAGCCTTGAGAATTGTACTATTTATCGAGTAATCGAATTCCAACGGATTTCTTTTGGAACTCATGTGGATCACCTCACACTTTTCGTTATTTAGTGTCAACTGCCACCTGCCACACCATACAGCAATCTTTTCTAAATCGCTTTGCAACTGATACTGGTCTTTGGATGACCTTACTTGATGGTAAATTACAGCATCATCTGCAAACAACCTAAGAGAACTGCTCAGATTGTCACCCAGGTCATTTATATAGATCAGGAACAGCAGAGGTCCCAGGATGCTTCCATGGGGAACACCTGATATCACTTCAATTTCACTTGATGATTTGCCGTCTATTACTACGAACTGCCACCTTCCTGACAGGAAATCACGAATCCAGTCGCAGAACTGAGACAATACCCCATAGGCCCACAGTTTGATTAGAAGTTGCTTGTGAGGAACGGTGTCAAAAGCTTTCCGGAAATCTAGAAATACAGAATCAAGCGGCCATTACTTCGTGCGAATAAAGAGCTAGCTGCGTTGCACAAGAACAATGTTTTCTGAAACCATGCTGATTACATATCAATAGATCATTCCCTTCGAGGTGATTCATAATGTTTGAATACAATACACCAAGAACATGAGTTGTGGGGATTCACACAGTTGCTAACACTGTCTCCTTCCTGTACTGCCATCACAAAACCAGAACAATGTCTCACCTACAACGCATTGTTGCAGTCTACAGTGCCAGTGAACCTGAACTTAAAATGATTTGTGTTATCAGTAAAAATATAAATTTTTGTTAGTAGCTAGTTTTGTAATGGAAAAAAAGAAGGTTATTCACATGATGAGGGCTATAAGTTGAAAGTAATAACATACGCAGAAGAACATGGGAACAGAGCAGCTGAGTGGCATTTCGGCTCTCCACCAAGAGAAGAAACCATTCACGATTGGCAGACTAATAAAAATGAACTGAAAAAAATTAGGAAGACTAGATGTGCAAATAGAGGACTAAAAGCAAAATGTATTGAAATGGATTCAAGGACATCTTCAAAATAGCACTAGAATTAATAGAAAATGATACAAATACATGCTCATAAGCTTGCGATACACTGGAATTTAAAACAGATTTTAAGGGTGGAGTTGGTTGGTGCTACAACTTTAGAAAGCTTTATGGACTTAGCATGTGAACCAAAACCAAATATCTAAGAAAATGCCACAAGAGTATGAAGAGAAAATATTATCTTGCCATCACTTTATTATTCAACATCGAAAGAAAAGCAGTGTGAACTAAGCCAAATAGTGAATATGGACAAAACTCCCTTGTCATTTGCTGTGCCTGTAACTACAAAAACAATTGGACATGAAAAAGTGCACTTCACTATTGTCCTTTCATGTTGTGCTAAAAGTATTAAACTTCATCCAATGATAATTTTCAAGCACAAAGCAATGCGAAAATCTTCTCAAGTACTGCCAGGTGTTGCTGTTCATGTACATGACAAGGGTTCGATGGACAAGGCTGGTATGAAATTATGGATTAACAAAGTGTGGGAGAGAAGGAAATGAGCTTTATTGAAGAAGTTTGCTCTTCTTGTACTAGAGAAGCTTTGTAGTTATTTGAAAAATTCTGTGAAAGAGAAATTGAAACAGGGGAATACAGGGCATGCTGTTATTCGGGGAGGACTTACTTCGCAATTGTGACCTCTTGATGTCTCGATAAATAAACCATTCAAAGTGTATATGAGAAAGGAATGGAACAAATAGATGATGGATAAATCCAACACCTGTGCCATAGCTTTTTCATGTGCTGGCTACACTAGTTCATGTCAACTGCATCACATCTACAATTGCAAGCACCACCATTTACACCCACACAACCTGACATATCGTTTGCGATCTTTGAGAATATTTTCACATGACAGTGGATCACAGAAAACCACAGAAAATTTATGCTGGCTATTGATAATTTGGACCAGAGAGCAGTGATGACAGTTTTTGATGTAATTTTACACCCACCTCGCCAACAAGCATATGCCGTGCTGAAGACTTCACTAATCACTCACTGCACGAAGTTATCTGTGCAGACGCTTTCACAAGTTCTTTACCAGGAGCAACATTGGGACAGAAATTAGTTGGAATTTTGGAGGCATTTGTGGATCACGGTAGATATTAGCATAATATCTAACAAGATGCTGCTACAAATCTAGCGACAACAGCTTCTGCCTGAAGTGCAGTTGACATTAATAGTGTATGAGGGACAACTGTTGGATAAGCTACTGCAAGTAGCTGATAGGCCATATGCCACACTGGAGGTGGCTGCCACGGCATCTGTAGCAGCGACCACTAACAGAGTCACAGCAGAAGGTGACAAACATGCACCTGAGTTCTTGGAGGAGCCAATGCCGAACTGTGCTGCCACTGCCTATCAACAATCACAGAACATCGCTGAAGAACTCCAGACCATAGTTGGAAAGATAACCGTGCAGTTACAGAGCTTAGAGTTACAGATGGACTCCAATAAGATGATGCAGTTGTGGCATACATCCAACTGACAGCTGTTGGACCCCAGTCAAGGTCAAGCTAAAGCCAACAATATCTGCTGGTACCACAGATGGTTCGACAATTGAGCTATCCCATCTGCGCCACTGAATATTGTGGCACCACTGAATATTGTGGTAGACACCCACCAGACTGTGACTGGAGCAGCACTACACCAAAAGTTAATGAGTTTTTGTTCAAAGCAGCTACAGCACAGACAGAGAAAATCGAGTGAATACAATAGAGAGTTGTTAGTGATATATGAGAGTGTGAGGCACTTTTTCCCTTACACTGAAGCCCAGCCAGATACAATTTTCACAAACCATAAGCCTATCACATCGGCCTTCCATGGCAGTTCTGGGACACTGAGCCTGTCAGTCTGTTCACCATGGACTTATGGCATACTAGAGATGCAGAGAACATAGTTGCTGACTATTTTCCACAAATCTGCATTCTAGTCAGCATCTTAAATTATGACGGACTTGCCACAGCACAAGAGACAGATCAAGAGCTACAGGACTTACTGACAGATAGGCCCACAAAATTGAGACTGGAGCAAACAGATGTTCCTGGTAGCAAGGTCAAGATACGATGTGACGTCTAATGACAGAGGCCACGGCCCTACATTATACAGCGATTCCAAGATGTGGAATTTGATAGCATCCTTAACCTAGAGCACCCAGGGGCAAATGTCACTACCAATTTGCTAACTGACAGATTCATGTGGCCAACAGTCAAAAAGAATGCCAGGAACTGGTCTCACTAATGCCTTCAATGTCAGCATTGCAAAGTATGATGACATGTCAAAGCACAAGTCAGAACTTTTGCAGGATCACTGGCAAGTTTCAGTAATGTACGCCTTGACTTACTGTGTCCACTTCTATCATCAGAGCATTATAGATACTTGCTCATTGCAGCAGACATGTGCGCAACATGGGAAGAGCCATAACAGTCACAGACGTAGTAGACAAGACATTATCAAACTTGTTCGTTGCACACTGGTTAGCATGCTTCAGATGCCCGCTTCATATTATGGTAGATCAGGGACGAAAATAGGAATCTAATCCATTCAATGAACTGGCTGGACTGTGTGGGTTCCAGCGCCATCATGCAACCAGTTATCGTCTGGGGAGTATGGAATGGTAGAAATGTCACACAGAATGTGAAAGCAGCCCATATGTCACGAAGAGAGTTGGGCGGAGGCACTAATGCTACTACTCTGAGGTTTATGGAGGGCATATAAGGCACGTATAGGTAATATACCATATACAGGTAATATATCAATGAATATAATCAGTTATTGAAAACATAACTGGATTGACATAAAATCTACTCACCAAACAGTGGCAGGAGAAAACACATGTAAAAGTTAAGGAGATGTGCAAGCTTTTGGAGACAGTGGCTCCTTCTTCTGGTGGAAAGGTTGAAGGGGAAGGAAGAAGGGTGAAGGAAAAGGACTGGTGAGGTTTAGAAAGTGGGGAAGGTTACGGAAAAAGTTGCTCACAACTCTGGTTCAGAGGAGACTTATGGGACAGGGTGAGAAGGAAAGGCTGACTGTGGGGAATGTATCAGATCAGAAAAGACGTAGGGGCAAGATGTTGGTTGACATAGGTGGTACAGATAAATAAACAAGCAAACTAGCTCTAAAGGTTGAAAACAGAAGACATTTTGACCAAGACAGGTGACAACAAAGACTGACAAGGATATTACATAAGAAGGAATGCTGGCCAGAAAAGTTAATACATCAATGAAAATAATCAATTCTTAAAAATATAATTGGAAAGACAAAAAAATCCACTTACCAAGCAGCAGCAGGGAAAAACATATAAGAGTTAACAATATGGGCTAGCTTTTGGAGCCTTCTCATGCCATCCAATAAGTCTCCCCTGACCCAAGGTTCTGGATGACTTTTCCGTAGTTCTCCCCATTTCCTAAACCTCACTAGTCCTTTTCATTCATCCCATTCAACCTTTCCAGCAGAAGAAGGAGCCACTGACACCAAAAGCTTGCACATTTCATTAACTTTCCTGCCACCTCCTGGTGAGTAGATTTTTAATCAATCCAATTATATTAAACATATCTAAAAACAAAGATGATGTGACTTACCAAATGAAAGTGCTGGCAGGTCGACAGACACACAAACAAACACAAACATACACACAAAATTCAAACTTTCGCAACAAACTGTTGCCTCATCAGCAAAGAGAGAAGGAGAGGGAAAGATGAAAGGATGTGGGTTTTAAGGGAGAGGGTAAGGAGTCATTCCAATCCCGGGAGTGGAAAGACTTACCTTAGGGGGAAAAAAGGACAGGTATACACTCGCACACACACACATATCCATCCACACATATACAGACACAACACCTTGTGTCTGTATATGTGTGTGTGTGTGCGAGTGTATACCCATCCTTTTTTCCCCCTAAGGTAAGTCTTTCCGCTCCCGGGATTGGAATGACTCCTTACTCTCTCCCTTAAAACCCACATCCTTTCGTCTTTCCCTCTCTTTCCCTCTTTCCTGATGAGGCAACAGTTTGTTGCGAAAGCTTGAATTTTGTGTGTATGTTTGTGTTTGTTTGTGTGTCAGTCGACCTGCCAGCACTTTCATTTGGTAAGTCACATCATCTTTGTTTTTAGATATACTTTTCCTAAGTGGAATGTTTCCCTCTATTATAACCAATTATATTAAACTCTATGCAGGGGCTGACATGGTCCCCAACAATAGATACATACTTGTGGTGATCCATTGTGCCACCAATAATCGAGAGATAACCCAGAGAGTGCCACCTCCTCCAGCCTGAAACCTTCCAATGATTGGTGCAAGGTGTTTACTTTCATACATTTCACATTGTACATGCCAATGGCCATCTGTCCAATGGAGCATAAAATGTGATTCATTTGAAAAGGCCCCCTGTCACAACTAAGAGGACATCCAGTTGCAGTATTGGCATGCAGATTCTAGCCCCCGATGCCCACGAAGAGCATGCAACATGGGAACGTGAACCAAGTGCCTGCCGTGAAGGCCCATACGCAGCAGTGTTTGCAGAATATCTGTTATGGAGACCCTGTCAATAGCCCCTTAGTTCATTTCAAAAGTCACTTGCTCAACAGTGGCATGTCTATTCACCCATACACAACTCTGCAGCTGTTGTTTGCCCCTGTCGTCTATGGCCTGTGGTGCACCACAGTTGCCTTGGTGCAGTTTTGGATAGCATCATTTTGCCATGCACCGAATAATTAAACCCTGGTGGCATGCAAACAATTGCAAAGTTAGCAATTTCGGAAATGCTTGCACCCTTGGCACAAAAGCCAATGATTATGCCATTTTGGGTGTCAGATAAATTGCTCTGTTTCGCATTATAACAATGACAGCACTGTTTCCCACATCCCCCCCCCCCTCTCCCCCATCCCCTGCTCCTCTCCCTGACTCGCCATATTCACCCTCCACTGCTGTTGCTGTCATCTGCTGTCTATGAGTGGTTACTGATTGCAAGATGACGTGGAATATAGGCAGTGGTCACATTAGTGTGACAGGACCGTGTATGTGTGCGTATGTGTGTGCCCATGATTTTCTCCATCTGATGAATTACTTTGTCTAGGGGCTAAATGTCCACTACTAAAATTGCCTGTTTGCTGTTCAATGACTCATATACGTAATGAGTACCAATCTTTCCTCATTTTCATTTTGTTCTTGCAAATCATCCATTGCTCAGGTTTTTTTAATTGTTTCTTCAATCTTTTGTTCAATTCAAACTTTCTGTGTCATAACATATGTCATGAATATGATCTGTAAAATACAGAACTAACTAAATAAAGTTACACATTAGCTACTTCACATCAAGGTTAATGGAAAAAAAAAAATGTAAAGTGAAAGCCACTGGGCCATGGGCAAGACGATATTCTGAATTTTCAACTAAGACTAAAGAAGAAATACGTACCTTGCTACCATTTCCTTTTCTTTAAGTGATGCTGCCCCTACATTGTTAGTGGCTGTTGCTACAGCGATGAAGTAATTTCTGTGGGTGCTGAAATACTTTTCCATTAGAGGAAGCACAACCTGCAACAAATAAGTGCGTTGTAGTAGAAGTACATTAGTAGTGTCTGTAAATAGCTGTTATGACTGATAAATATTCCAATCACCCCCCCCCCCCCCCCAAAAACCAGCTGTAAAAGAATAGTCCCCCCCCACCACCACCACCATCAAAATCACCCTGGATTGGAACAACTTAAACACATCCTTTACCTGGACTTCTACCACTTATCCCTTACCAAGAACTAAAGAACTAAGGAACATCCTACCCACAATCCTTCCCACCTTTTTCAAACTTGTATACTACTGCCCACTAAATCTATAATATATTCTGGTGTATTCTTTTCCTACATGGCTCATTGTTGTTGTTTTTGTTGTTGTGGTCTTCAGCCCAGAGTCTGGTTTGATGCAGCTCTCCATGCTTCCCTATCCTGTGCAAGCTTCTTCATCTCCCAGTACCTGCTGCAACCTACATCCTTCTGAATCTGCTTAGTGTATTCATCTCTTGGTCTCCCTCTACGATTTTTACCATCCATGCTGACCTCCAACACTAAATTGGTGATCCCTTGATGCTACAGAACATGTCCTACCAACCAATCCCTTCTTCTAGTCAAGGTGTGCCACAAATTTCTCTTCTCCCTAATTCTATTCAATACCTCCTCATTAGTTATGTGATCTACCCATCTAATCTTCAGCATTCTTCTGTAGCACCACATTTTGAAAGCTTCTATTCTCTTCTTGTCCAAACTATTTATTGTACACGTTTCACTTCCATACATGGCTACACTCCATCAAATACTTTCTGAAACAACTTCCTGACACTTAAATCTATACTCGATGTTAACAAATTTCTCTTCTTCACAAATGCTTTCCTTGCCATTGCCAGTCTACATTTTATATCCTCTCTACTTTGATCATCATCAGTTATTTTGCTCCCCAAATAGCAAAACTCCTTTACTACTTTAAGCATCTCATTTCCTAATCTAATACCCTCAGCATCACCCGATTTAATTCGAACATGGATCGTATAGTTGTGGAAATGAATTGAACTGTTTTTTTTACTCGATCCTGTAGGATTACATAGCATGTAGTAAGTGTACCTGCAATCAGAACATATAAAAAACAGAAAATATTTATGATCAATTATTTCCTAACCATTTGGTTTACATTGTAAAATCACTGATTATACGTAACAATATATACGATCATGTGGGGTATCAGACAGAATATATAACTGGACTGAGGATTTCTTGGTAGGTAGGATGCAGCACGTAATCTTGAATGGTGAGTCATGAACACATGTAGAAGAAACTTCCGGTGTATCACAGGGAAGTGTGTTGGGTCCCTTGCTGTTCATATTGTATATTAATGATCAGACTATTTGTAGATGATGCAGTTGTTGAGGTATCTAAATCTTTTTTTTTTTAATTAATTGGTGTTGATTACATGTTTTGGGATATGTAGTAATATTTATATTAAAAAAAAGGCTCAACAAAAGGTTATGGGTCCAGATACAGGTGTGAAAGTAAGGTTTTTGAATGTTAAAATCAAAGTCAGGCGCGGAAAATCAGAGCCAGATTGGAAGTTATGTGTGTGCCAATCATTCATTTTTTGCCGATTGATCATTTGTGTGTGCAGACTGCCAATATTTTTTTTCTTACTCAAAGCTAAAAATGAGTGGTACAGCCCCATCAGGACTTCCATAGCTTGGGCGTGAAAATTATTTGAGGTAGAAACTTACCATGAATGTGTATCTGGTCCATGACAAACTGTAGGATGTTGCTGAAAACCCTCCTTCAGATCCGACAAGACTGTACAATTCTTAGAAGAAGAGGGACAAAAAGGCACATTCCCAGATTATACCTTTCATGGACAAGATGAATTATTCTCATATAAGGCACACAAATATGGCAGCACAAGCCTGGACAACATTGGAAAAAGCATTTGGAGACTCAAGACTCACATGTAGAGTCGGTTTGTTTAGATCATCAATCACAACCAAATTATGCAACCTATGTCCTTCTGAATCTTCTAACTGTATTCAGCTCTTGGTCTCTCTACGATTTTTACCCCGACGCTTTCCTCCAGTACTAAACTGATGATTCCTTGATGTCTCAGAATGTGTCCTACTAACTGATCCCTTCTTCTAGCTAGGCTGTGCCACAAATTTCTTTTCTCCCAATTCTGTTCAGTACCTCCTCATTAGCTGCATCATCTAACCATCTAATCTTCAGCATTCTTCTGTAGCACCACATCTCCTATTGTCTAAACTGTTTATCATCCATGTTTCACTTTCATGCATGGTTACACTCCATACAAATACTTTCATAAAAAAACTTCCTAACAATTGATGAAAGGAGAAAATACAAAAATGCAGTAAGTGAAGTAGGCAAAAAGGAATACAAAGGTCTCAAAAATGAGATTGACAGGAAGTGCAAAATGGCTAAGCAGGGATGGCTAGAGGACAAATGTAAGGATGTAGAGGCTTATCTCACAAGGGGTAAGATAGATACTGCCTACAGGAAAATTAAAGAGACCTTTGGAGAAAAGAGAACCACTTGTATTAATATCAAGAGATTAGATGGAAACCCAGTTCTAAGCAAAGAAGGGAAAGCAGAAAGGTGGAAGGAGTATATAGAGGGTCTATACAGGGGCGATGTACTTGAGGACAAAATTATGAAAATGGAAGAGGAGGTAGATGAAGATGAAATGGGAGATATGATACTGCGTGAAGAGTTGACAGAGCACTGAAAGACCTAAGTCGAAACAAGACCCCGGGAGTAGACAACATTCCATTAGAACTACTGACAGCCTTGGGAGAGCCAATCGTGACAAAACTCTACCATCTGGCGAGCGAGATGTATGAGACAGGCGAAATTCCCTCAGACTTCAAGAAGAATATAATAATTCCAATCCCAAACAAAGCAGGTGTTGAGAGATGTGAAAATTACCGAACTATCAGTTTAATAAGTCAGAGACAGCAAAGGACTTGGGAGAGCAGTTGAATGGAATGGACAGTGTCTTGAAAGGAGGGTATAAGATGAACATCAACAAAAGCAAAACAAGGATAATGGAATGTAGTCAAATTAAGTCAGGTGATGCTGAGGGAATTAGATTAGGAAATGAGACACTTAAAGTAGTAAAGGAGTTTTGCTGCTTGGGGAGCAAAATAACTGATGATGGTCGAAGTACAGAGGATATAAAATGTAGACTGGCAATGGCAAGGAAAGCGTTTTTGAAGAAGGGAAATTTGTTAACATCGAGTATAGATTTAAGTGTCAGGAAGTCGTTTCTGAAAGTATTTGTATGGAGTGTAGCCATGTATGGAAGCGAAACATGGATGATAAATAGTTTAGAGAAGAAGAGAATAGAAGCTTTTGAAGTGTGGTGCTACAGAAGAATGCTGAAGATTAGATGAGCAGATCACATAACTAATGAGGAGGTATTGAATAGAATTGGGGAGAAGAGGAGTTTGTGGCACAACTTGACCAGAAGAAGGGATCGGTTGGTAGGACATGTTCTGAGGCTTCAAGGGATCACCAATTTAGTACTGGAGGGCAGCGTGGAGGGTAAAAATCGTAGAGGGAGAACAAGAGATGAATACACTAAGCAGATTCAGAAGGATGTAGGCTGCAGTAGGTACTGGGAGATGAAGAAGCTTGCACAGGATAGAGTGGCATGGAGAGCTACATCAAACCAGTCTCAGGACTGAAGACCACAACAACAATTAAATCTATTCTGGATGTTAAAAAATTTCTCTTCTTTGGAAACACTTTTCCTGCCATTGCCAGTCTACATTTTATGCCCTCTATACTTCAGCCATCATCAATTATTTTTCTGCCCAAATAGCAAACCTCATCTAATACTTTGTGTGTCTCATTTCCTAATCTAACTGCCTCATTATCGCCTCATTTAATTCAACCACATTCCATTATCCCTATTCTGCTTTTGTTGGTGTTTATCTTATATCCTTTTTTCAAGACACAGTCCATTCTGCTCAACTGTTCTCTCAAGTCCTTTGCTGTCTCTGATACTATTACAACGTCATCGGCAAACCTCAAAGTTTTTATTTCCTCTCCCTGGACTTTAATTCATATTCCAAATTTTTCTTTTGTTTGCTTTACTGCTTGCTCAATACATAGAATGAATAATAGCGAGGATAGTTTCTGTACAAATTGTAAATAGCCTTTTGCTCCCTGTACTTTAACCATGCCACAATTAGAATTTGAAAGAGAGTATTCCAGTCAATATTGTCAAGTTTTCTCTATGTTTACAAATGCTATAAATGTAGGTTTACCTTTCCTTGACCTATCTTCTATGAGAAGTCATAGGGTCAGTACTGTCTCGTGTGTTACTACATTTCTCCAGAATTGAAACTCATCTTCCCTGAGGTCATCTTCAACCAGTTTTTCCATTCTTCCGCAAAGAATTCATGTTAGTATTTTGCAACAGCGACTTATTACACTGATAGTTTGGTAATTTTCACACCTGTCAGCACATGCTTTCTTTGGAATTGGAATTATTATATAATAATAATAACACAACACAGCCATCACTGGCATCAAGGCAGAACCAGCTCTCATCAGAAAACACAACAGACCGCACCCTGCCCTCCAGTAAGTTCTCACTTGACACTACTGAGGTTGCAAATGGCGGTAGTTAGGCATCAGTGGAATGCACGCTACAGGACATCTGGCTTGGAACTGTTCTTGAAGTAACTGATTTGTAACAGTTTGTTGTGCAACTGTGGTGCCTACTGCTGGCCAAACTGCTGTTACAGATGCAGTATTATGCACCAGAGCCATACACCAAACACGATGGACTTCCTTCTCAGTAGTGTTACGTGGCACTACTGGAGTCTGGTCTTCTTGCAACCGTACATTCCCATGACCACCACTGCTGGAATCATGTACAGTGGCTACATTCCTGTTGAGTCTTTCTGCAATATCACAGAAAGAACTTACAGCTCCTCACTGCCCTATTACATGACCTTATTTATTTATTTACATTTTCTTTGCGTGGAGCCATTGTAATGATGGCTTTTGCAAATGTCAGACTTAATACTATGGTTATATTTACACTTATGAAGTGCACTATATTCTGTAGCTGTTGCTTCTTATGTCTATTTTTTACTTTTATCACTTTACAACTGATATGCTAGTGCCTCATGTTACAATCACTATCTTAAAATTCGTTGAAAGAATATAAACCTTTTTCTATTAGAAAAGATTTTAATTTTGTTTTAAAAACATTTCCTGTGTACGTTCTTAGAGCGTTTGGTAGCTTGTTATACCAAATCAAACCACTGATATATGGACTTCTATCAGTCATTTTTAACGTTGTTCTGTTACGGAAATAGTTACACTTAGTTCTAGTGTTGTGATCATGTACATCACTGCTCTTGACAGCTTCTGTTGGTTGACTTAGAAAAAGTACAACTATTTTGAAGATGTACAGAGAATATATTGTCAGATATTTGTGCTGCACAAGTACTTCTCGACATGAATCTCTATGTCCTATCCCATGTATATGTCTTATTGCTCTTTTATGTAGTAGTAGTAGCATTCTTTTTAAATGTACATCAGCTGGACAGCCCCATATTTCAATTCCGTAATTGAAAAAGGGGTAAAGTGTTCCATAATATACTAATTTCAGTGCTTGGCTAGGAACTATCTTTGCGAGATGGCTGAAGAGATATATGGCACTACCGACTTTTCCGCATGCGAAATTAATGTGGTATGTCCACCGCAAATTTTCATCAACATACACACCCAGGAATTTATTGTTACCATTTTCTGTTGCAGAGATATTAAACACACTATTAATATTGTTGTGGTGAGAACTTGCCTATTTTAAATGTCAGTAGTTGAGATTTGGTGACATTCACCTTGAGTCCCTGCTCATTGAAGTATATTGTTACTTCTGTTACACCACTAGTAGCAAGAGATTCTAGCTCATTAGATTCACTCCCATAGAATAAGACTGACGTGTCATCTGCATAGCTTACAATGTAGAAGTTAATGGGTTGTGCAATGTTGTTAATATATATAAGGAAGAGAAAGGGTCCAAGGATTGACCTTGTAATACATGTTCACTGGTGGACTGGGAGTTCACGATTTTATTATCTAGTTTGTATGACAATTTAGTGCTTTGCTTATGATTCAGCAGGTATGTGGTTAGAAGATTTATGGCCTGATCCCCAATACTCTAAGATTTTAGTTTTTTAAGAAGTACCCTATGGTTTACCGCATCAAATGCTCTTGTCATGTCCAAAAATATACCTGCAGTCTACATCTTCTGGTCCAACAGACAGTAAACTTCATGGATGAACTGTATAAATGCTGTGGTTGTACTTAGCTCTTTTCTGAAGCCATGCTGTGAATCTACAAGCAGTTTATGTTTTGTGAAAAAGGCACTTAGCTGAGAAAGGATAATGCTTTCAAATATCTTACTAAAAGTGGGAATTAATGATATTGGTCTATAGTTGGAGACATCTTCCTTACTTCCCTTTTTATACACTGGTTTCACTACACTCATGTTTAGAACCGTTGGATACATGTTTTCTCTAATGCTGCAATTAATCAGGTGAGTAAGAGGTTTAGAGATTTCTTTTAAGCACGCTTTAGTATTTAAACTCAGTGAGGTGTTGATAATAGCATCTTTGTCACTTTAAAGGTATTCTTTACTAAATCAACTCATCACATCCAAACTCAAAGGTAACTATGCTCACAACCTTTACAGTGTGTATTTAAAGCAGACATGATTTGCATTCTCACAGTGGTGCTACTAGCACCACTCTTATGTGACTGGTGTGAAATTTCAATAGACACCATCTTTCAGAGGTAGAAACATGCCTACTATCTTTCATTTATGTTGCAAAACTTCTTCTTGGCAACTTTTTGCACCACCATCAATATATTAGAAAAATATACAGCTGCAAATTCAAAAACTTCCTCTGGAAAAAGCATTTCAACATTTAGTGTGTCACAGGTAATTCTGAACACTTTATTTATAAAAGTGGCTACTTCTCCACGCTTAATTTCAGTCTTGCAGCAATGTGACACTGAGGGTAATTTGGAATCCAGTGTGTCTGACAGTAAGTTAATTCATAATTGCACTAAGAATGTGTGGATGATATTAATAAAAACTGTTCACATTGTTAAGTTCTCCAACAGAGATGTTTCATATGTGTGTATTACTGCTGAATAAAGTTGTAATTCATTATAATTGGGTGATATTAATAAAACTTCTTATCACTAAGTTCTCCAACACAGAAATTTCATATGAATGTAATATTGTTGAGCAAAGTTGAATTTCATTATAATTGCTGTAGACATTTTTTTTATTTTCCTGTAACAAAGAGTTTCTGTATATTTTTGGGGTATGTATCCAGACATGTTATTTTTAAAATTGTCACTAAATTACACAAAAGTGAAAAATTTACATTTTAGGAGAGCAATGAATGCTAAAATTCTGGATAACATATCATATTGTTATGTGACCTCAAGTGGAACTCATGTTTATATGGTCCTGAGAGTACAGCAAAACTCTGGAGTTGTGTGGACATGATATTGCTGCTAGATTCATTACATCATTACAATTTTCCTTGCCAGTGGCTGCAAATAGGATACAAATTTTGTAGTAACATGATTCACGTTTCCGTCGCACTTCACCTAGTGTTGACCGGGAACTGTCTGCTAGACCTGCCCGATGTTAACTGACTGGGCCCGGCCCATGCTGCCAGAGTTGTTGTTGTTGTTATGCCGGCAGAGGTCGCATCCGAATTCTCGCGTGCCCTCTGGCGGACGGGACTCTACTTGCAGCAACTACTGTCCGTGACGCGCCGTGCCAATGTGCGCCTCCCGCGATCTTTCTGGTGGCTACAGCAAATTTCATGTTAAAAGTTTGTATCACCAGAATGTAATTTTTCAAACCATCATTGTACTGCTTGCTCACTTAGTGTACGTCCAACTTTTTCTTTAATGTTAATTACCTACGTGCTGTTGAGATGTGCTTAAGTTCAAATTCATGAATAATATGAAAGTATACATGACTTATTTCAATGTTGCATCAATAAAAATATCTGTGTGCAGTCACTGAACTGATTCCCTTCTACTGTGCAGAGATGAACACTTGCCACTATTCAGTAGAATGGCACAATCTGGCAATGTATGAGCTTTTTAATTTTATGTGAGGAAGGAAGGTATCTGTCACTGGGCTGAGCTTAAACATTGAAATACACGTACTTCACTATTTGAGTTAAAATGTATTTCAACCCAATTAAAAGATAGTTTATGATTAGACACTGAATGTCATTAGAGCAGAAGAACAGAGAATAATAATTATACAGTGAGTAAACGCGGCATGCAACAACTGTTATAATAACATGGGTATTCTGACCAATGTATTCACATTTTCAGTTCTGTACATCTGTTGCCACAATTACAAGTGTGATGGAGCAGCTGATGACACTAGAAGGAGGGACAAGAAGCAGTACTGAGAATGGGAAAGGGCCAGACAGACACAAGTTTTTACTATCAGTCAACCTGAAACAGTAAATGCCATACCTTCGAAAAGAATTTGATGTCTCTTGTTGAAGTTTTGAAACTTGTCCGTCGGCTGAAGGTGCTTGATGGTTTGAACATTTTCATATTAATTGATGCAGTGTCTAGGTACTGTATTAATTTTTCCAACAGACTGTATGCAAATCTCAGCTCTACTGATATGGCACCAGTCGTTTGTTCTGATTCTCCAGCACCAGACCGTGTTGGCCTGCAAAAATTGGCCACAAATAACCTCCACACAGAAATGGATGGAAATATACAACAAAAATGACTCACTTTATGGAACTGTTTTATGACTGACAGAAGGCAAGTTATTCATGAACTTTTACATAGTCACTAAAGCACAAATCACTATGCCATGATCCACAACATTTCACAATTTTTAGGCCTTCAGAGCTTACAAGAATCACTACCTATACTGAATTCATTTGTTTACTAGAAATAAAGAAGATTATTAAGCAGTTTATATGACTCAATAAATAACAGGAAACTGTAACAAACAGGAATGCAAACTGTCACTGGTATGGAGAAGGATGCTATTTATCACTGATATTACTAAATATTTACCTGAAGGAAACAGTAAAAAAACTGAATTCAGAAGAAAGGAGGGGTATAAATATTTGGAAGGAAAATCACATGTAAGGGAAGGTGGGGTAAATTGCCCAGGAAGGGAAAAATGACCACTGCATATTTTTTGCCCTGCCAGGAAGGGCCAAACTAGCCCTAATATACACCATCATTTTTTCAGTGAGTTTGACAGAGGAAGCTTGTTCTGTTATTCTTTAGCAAAAACTTTTCTGATTCTCAGTCATGTGAAGTAAAGTACGTAATTTATATTATTCTTGTTATCTCACTTATATGTAAAGTAATACTTTTTTACAATATCAATGCTTAACAGCATATTTTGGCCTATATACATACTTCTTTGTTATTTCTTTCAATTTCATACTTCCATCTGTAAACCAATAATGCTGACTTGGTGTCCAATCATGAAAACAGGCTATACTACTTGCTGGGGAAAGTGACCAAGGTGTCTACCCTAATAAGAGTTCATTACTTCCAAACATTACACATCACATTGCTGATCATACAGACTTCTAAACTCTTGTAAATATACAAAGCTACCACCCACCAATGGGAAGTCCAGGATGGAATAACAACAATATGAAAAGAACTCACAACACCACATAGAGGCAACATTGAGTTGCAGACATGCACAGTGAAAAAGACTGCTACACATTTAAGCTTCTGGGCAAAAAGTCCTTCTTCCAAAATAGAAAACACACAAACATTCGCACAAGCACAAAAAACATTTCATCCAAAAGCTTAAATAATGCATTGCACTGTTTTCACTGTGCCTGTCAGCGGCTCAATGCCTCCATGGTGAGTAACAAAGCTATCATCTGTCATTCATCCCTTTCTGATGGTTTTGAATTAATTAACTTTTGTTACTTAAAACTGTCTCTGTTCTGTTTTACTTGGTATAATACAAAAATCTGATTGAAAATGGGCTGCTAGAGCTACTTGGTATAGTCACAGATACTAGGACATCAAGAAGTCTAGAAAATGCGTCTGGAAATCAGAACAACAAACATGTGGTCCTGCTGCAATGGCACTGGTCACATTACCCACTCAAGTAGTGATAGGTAGCCACTATGTAACTGTTCAAAAATGCCTGTAGTTCCTATAATTTATTTCCTTTGTCACTTAAAGATATTTGTTGTGATACCTTATAATATGTAGTTTCAAAACATGTAAGTGGCAAGCTTCCCTCAATAACAATGGTTTGGTGAAAATTCAGTTTCTCTCAGAGTAGCCACCTTAGCTCATCTTCCCTTATATGATTTACTGATGATGTAGTTTGATGTAAATGGATAGATAAAAAATCTACTCACCAAGTAGCAGCAGGAGAACACACATATAAAAAAGGTATTATATATGCAAGCTTTTGGAGCCAGTGGATCCTTCTTCTGGCAGATGGGTTGAAGGAGAAGGATAAGGACTAGAGAGATTTAGGAAAAGGGGTAGAGTTCGGAAAAGTCACCGAGAACCCTGACTCAAAGGAGACTTGCCGGACGGTATGAAATGGAAAGATTCCTTCTCCCTTCAACCCTTCTGCCAGAAGAAGGAGCAACCAGCTCCAAAAGTTTGCATATGTAATAACTTTTTTATGTGTGTGTTCTCTTGCTGATGTTTTGTGAGCAGATTTTTTTATCTATCCTATTACATTATATTTTCGAAAATTCCTTATTTTTTATGTTATAGTTTACTAGATGAAGATGAGAAGAAAGTCAATATCTGTTTGAAGGAACTGAAGAAAAGTTGTAAACAACATAGTTCACAGATAAATACTCAAAAGATGAATACAGTAGTGAATGCCAGGGGGAAAATGTAAGACAAAAGTGAAACACTGGAGAACAATGGTAAAGCAAGAAGTCAGTTTTTAAGTGTTTGGGAGTAAAATAAACAGTGAGATGAGACAAAAAAAGAAATGATAACATGAATAGCAAATAAAAAAAGAAAATATTGTGTGTGTCCTAGCACAGTTAGCTATATGGTCAGTATGGAATATAGCCTTATATGACATTGAAACATAGACACTGTCAATGTACAAAGAACAATGTTAAGAAGTCTTCAATATGCAGTGCTAAAGAAAGATAGGAGTGAGCTGGAAAGAGAAAATAAAGACTTAGAAGATATTAAAAATAGGGGATGAAGAAAGACAGTTACTAATAACAATCAAGAGCAGAAAAAATAATCGATGATTGTATTTTATGAAATCAGGCTGCATAAAAAAAAGGATGGTTTAGAAAGAACTGTGAAAGAACAGAAGTTCACAGGATGGAGATGATACCAGGTAATAGGTGACGTTAAAATAAATTTATTATACTACAAAACTGAAAAGATGAAATACAAAAAAGAATGGAAATTGCTTACGTCATCGTTTTGTGCCAATGATGGAATGCTGGAAGATGAACGTGCGACAATGAGGATGTGAACTGGAAGGATACTATTACAGTATTCTTTAACTGCATTAAGCTTTCAACAGTGTATATCACAAGTCACTAAGATAAGCCATAACACAGAAAACGAGTCAGCTACAACAAGCCTCTGTGCTACTGTGTGCACCTGAATTCCACTGGCTGATATATACAAATCAATCTCAAGATATTGTCCTGACCTTACTATACTTTGTCTTACTGTGGCTGGAGGTGAGGAGGGATAGGACACATAATGGAATAAAATATAACCATTTTCTCCAAGATAAATTTGAAATGTGCACAAAGATAAACGCAAAACAGTTTATAATTTTATTGAAATTACAGACATACCTGTGTAGTTTATAGCCCTGGTATTGCAGATACTTCAAGAACTCCTGTGATCGTTCCCTGTCCTTTCGCTTTTCCTTATCTGTCAGCAGATCATACGGTACTAACTGTGGATGAATGCCACCACCTGTTTCAAAGTAAGACATTCTATGTTTAACATTTGTCAGAACCAAAACTTTACCATCCTCTCATGCAAAATAAACTGTGGAACTAGTGTGGCACTACTAAGCAATTAAATGAATCATTTTCTACTTATGACAGTACAGGTTTGTATTTTGCACTCGCAAATATGGCATTATACCATAAGTATAAGGGATCATTACTTATAACTAATATCTGTGCTGTAACATGGCCTTGAATATTTGTACATTCTTTAGAATGGCTGAGCATCAAAACTGCAATAACATGATAAAAACTTGGCATAAGTAGAAAATGGAAACATTTAAACAATTGCTACAGGGTTAATGGACTCATAAGATTTATTATCATCATCAGTCTCTGTAACACAAGAAAAATACATACCACAAGTTATGAGCTCTTCCTTCTTCTTTTTGGCCCAAATGTCATGAGCATTCTCAGCAAGCCTTTCAGCCATGTTCTGCATCTCTCTGCTCAGTGTAAGATTGGTCATATCCACAGGATGAGGGTTATAGTTAAAAGGTGTGGAAGACTGTTCTCCTCCCTGCATATAAACAACAACTGTTAACATTTCATGGGTTGACAAATAAAGCTAGATAAATAAATGTCATATGTTACATATCGTACAACATTTGAGGAACTGCATCAGTCAGCATATTCCCACCTTTGATGATCGTCTCATGGAATTTCTGCTGTTTGATGGAATTTCCACTTCTGTATGTTCTACAGTCCAGCCAATAGCCAAGAGAGCTTTCAATGATTCTCGTACAGGTTCTTTGTAGCGCTCCTTTTCCTGAAAGAGGTACACAAAAAACAAATATAAACTAATAAGAGCAGATGAAGAAATTAATATTATACTTATTTTCATAAAACATCATTTTCTACTTACATAGTCGTTCAACATGTTGTAGGGTTTAAGACGAGGGTGTGTCTTAGATGAATCTGACCACTGCTCACCATATGCCCACCCATTTTCCAATTTCCTGCTAGCCCAGGCATCATGATAATGTTCTGAGAACTTCTGAACAATTGTGTTCAAGTCATTGTTCAACACAACACTAGAAAGGGAGCAATTTAGATTGATAAATATGTCAATGTATTGCACAGAATTCTAAACGAATGACATCCATAATCTTTTTACCTGCTTGTGTTTATGGGCTGTGGGTTGTATGGCCCATCAGGATCTGACGTATCTTTTGATCCATACCATTCATCATCATAATTCTTTGACAATGAGTAATCAGGTGGAAGGGCACATCCTATTGCTGTGAGGCAAGGCAGTGCTTTACCAAACAGTTCTGGATCATAATCCTGGAAACAAAAGTCTCTGTTTACTTTCTCTGGTGTGAGTTCCCTACAATTCTTTCATTAATCTATTCTGTTTTATTTCTTGAATAAAACTGCAACATTTAAACACAAGAAACAAAACACTACCAATTATGTGTCCATCAAAACTGCCAAAGATAAAAATATGTAAAATGCACTAAAACTATATATATCCTGCACCCAGACATTCAAAGATAATCAGCACAACACAATGCAACACTCACACTCTTGTTTGCTGATTTTAGAGACACAACTGATAACGATTTGCATTTAGTCTGAAAATTTTCTTTTCAATGTGCTTTTCTAAATATACCTGTCAACTGATTTTCCTGACCTAACACAGGAAACAAGACTGGAATCATCATTTATTTTCTCACAAACCTAGTGAAATTTTGTGTGTTTAGTCCTTTTGTGATGTTCATTATTTTTCACTACCTGTTATGCACTCTGGTTGTCCACAACAAGTTGAGTTGGTTGCTCAATGCTGACACCAACCTCCTGTAAAGCTGAAGCCAAGTGATTTCAGTACCTGCAGCGGATGCTGCAACACAGTCTGCCTCTGTTGCAGATGTGGCAAAACATTCTTCCCTACAAAATGAGCAGCTAACAGGCTGGCTGGTTGATATGGTAGCATAGCCCATTGTTGAATGACGAGTATCAATTTCCCCAGCAAAATAATAATCTAAGTAAACATAAAGTTTTAAGATTGTTGTTGTTGTTGTGGTCTTCAGTCCTGAGACTGGTTTGATGCAGCTCTCCATGCTACTCTATCCTGTGCAAGCTTCTTCATCTCCCAGTACCTACTGCAACCTACATCCTTCTGAATCTGCTTAGTGTATTGATCTCTTGGTCTCCCTCTACGATTTTTACCCTCCACGCTGCCCTCCAATGCTAAATTTGTGATCCCTTGATGCCTCAAAACATGTCCTACCAACCGATCCCTTCTTCTAGTCAAGTTGTGCCACAAACTTCTCTTCTCCCCAATCCTATTCAATACCTCCTCATTAGTTACGTGATCTACCCACCTTATCTTCAGCATTCTTCTGTAGCACCACATTTCGAAAGCTTCTATTCTCTTCTTGTCCAAACTGGTTATCGTCCATGTTTCACTTCCATACATGGCTACACTCCATACAAATACTTTCAGAAACAACTTCCTGACAATTAAATCTATACTCGATGTTAACAAATTTCTCTTCTTCAGAAGCGATTTCCTTGCCATTGCCAGTCTACATTTTATATCCTCTCTACATCGACCATCATCAGTTATTTTACTCCCTAAATAGCAAAACTCCTTTACTACTTTAAGTGTCTCATTACCTAATCTAATCCCCTCAGCATCACCCGATTTAATTTGACTACATTCCATTATCCTTGTTTTGCTTTTGTTGATGTTCATCTTATATCCTCCTTTCAAGACACTGTCCATTCCGTTCAACTGCTCTTCCAAGTCCTTTGCTGTCTCTGACAGAATTACAATGTCATCAGCGAACCTCAAAGTTTTTACTTCTTCTCCATGAATTATAATACCTACTCCGAATTTTTCTTTTGTTTCCTTTACTGCTTGCTCAATATACAGTTTGAATAACATCGGGGAGAGGCTACAACCCTGTCTCACTCCTTTCCCAACCACTGCTTCCCTTTCATGCCCCTCGACTCTTATAACTGCCATCTGGTTTCTGTACAAATTGTAAATAGCCTTTTGCTCCCTGTATTTTATACCTGCCACCTTCAGAATTTGAAAGAGAGTATTCCAGTTAACGTTGTCAAAAGCTTTCTCTAAGTCTACAAATGCTAGAAACGTAGGTTTGCCTTTTCTTAATCTTTCTTCTAAGATAAGTCGTAAGGTTAGTATTGCCTCACGTGTTCCAACATTTCTATGGAATCCAAACTGATCTTCCCCGAGGTCCGCTTCTACTAGTTTTTCCATTCGTCTGTAAAGAATTCGCGTTAGTATTTTGCAGCTGTGACTTATTAAACTGATAGTTCGGTAATTTTCACATCTGTCAACACCTGCTTTCTTTGGGATTGGAATTATTATATTCTTCTTGAAGCCTGTGGGTATTTCGCCTGTCTCATACATCTTGCTCACCAGATGGTAGAGTTTTGTCATGACTGGCTCTCCCAAGGCCATCAGTAGTTCTAATGGAATGTTGTCTACTCCCGGGGCCTTGTTTCGACTCAGGTCTTTCAGTGCTCTGTCAAACTCTTCACGCAGTATCTTATCTCCCATTTCATCTTCATCTACATCCTCTTCCATTTCCATAATATTGTCCTCAAGTACATCGCCCCTGTATAAACCCTCTATATACTCCTTCCACCTTTCTGCCTTCCCTTCTTTGCTTAGAACTGGGTTGCCATCTGAGCTCTTGATATTCATACAAGTGGTTCTCTTCTCTCCAAAGGTCTCTTTAATTTTCCTGTAGGCAGTATCTATCTTACCTCTGGTGAGACAAGCCTCTACATCCTTACATTTGTCCTCTAGCCATCCCTGCTTAGCCATTTTGCACTTCCTGTCGATCTCATTTTTGAGACGTTTGTATTCCTTTTTGCCTGTTTCACTTACTGCATTTTTATATTTTCTCCTTTCATCAATTAAATTCAATATTTCTTCTGTTACCCAAGGATTTCTACTAGCCCTCGTCTTTTTACCTACTTGATCCTCTGCTGCCTTCAGTACTTCATCCCTCAAAGGTACCCATTCTTCTTCTACTGTATTTATTTCCCCCATTCCTGTCAATTGCTCCCTTATGCTCTCCCTGAATCTCTGTTTTAAGATTACTACCGCTGTATTTAATACCTATGTCTCTTATACCCTGAAGAGTTTTTAGTACGTATTTAACAGTAGTCCAATGATCATATCCAGGGTTGTTGAAAGACTGACTTGCTTGAAAGACTGAACACATTATATCAAATCTTGTCACTGTGGCAGCAACCATCAGTCCATCTACAGCCTCACAAAATGGAACATTCTCCATGGATTTCATGTCTTCACTGGCCTGATACAGGCCCAAATGCAACTGTCAACTCCAATCAGTAAGTGTTGTACTGAGCTTGTTTATTTATTTATTTATTGAGTCCTTTGATCATATGTAGTACAGTGTACAGGATGATATTGGACTTATTACTAAGTTCAAAATGATACATATTTAAATAATCATTTTTCAACATGCTACCAATTTCAATAGTTGTAGTTCTTACAATGATACAATGTTACAAATTACAGTAGCTTTAGCTCTTAACAGTTATTCTGGTCCAAGTATTCCTTTACTGAGTAGAAACAGTGGTACTGTAGATATTCTCTGACAGATCTTTCAAAAGCACTAATATTTTGTAAGCATTTTATACTATTTGATAGTCTATTATAGAGTTTAATACCCAGATAGCATGTACCTTTCTGATACAAACTGGTACTGGCTGGGGGTACATGCAAGTTATATTTTATTCCAGTATTATAATCATGTATATCTTTGTTTTTTAAAGTATTATCATCATTTCCAATCATATACTTTTTTACGTACATTAGTGTGTCAACAATAAACATACACGGTAGAGGTCGTATATTCAGTGCTTTAAATATTGGTTTGCAAGACTGTCGAGCACCACTCCCTGTCATAATCCTAATGGCTCTTTTTTGTATTCTGAAAGTCCCTTGAGCTGCTGGAGAATTTCCCCAGAATATGAGTCCATACTTGAGATGGGCATTGAAGTACGCATAATAGGCACACAATAGTGCCTGTTCATTTATGCATCGTTTGAGAACCCTAAGAAGATAAAAACCCGTGCTCAGCTTGGCATTAATTTGTTCTATGTGTTTGTCCCATTTTAAGTCTCTTTGTATCCAGATGCCAAGAAATTTTGTAGCCTCATCATTTGAAATAGGGTGTTGATTGATTTTTATTTCTGGATATATCAATGAGGTGTTTTGGTGGTTATGGAAATTTAAGGCTACTGTTTTGTTGTAGTTTATTATCAACTGATTTTCTGCTGTCCAATTACTTAGACGTTTTGTAACTGTGTTTACTTCTTCCTGTATATCTTCATTTTTTGCTGCTTTTACCGATATTGTTGTGTTGTCAGCAAACAGTATTACTTTGTGGGAATCAATATGTATATCCACTTGTAGTTATTCATGCTGAATTTTTGTAAGAGGTGGCTAATATAGCCCTTTTGACAGATGAATAGTTCTTTATTTTCCCAGCCTCACCTGATTTCCATTCTCACAAAGTACATGGCATCATCAGTCACAATTTCAAAATGAATCTTAAATTCTTCAAGTACTTAACTTACAGCTGTGGTTGTTTTACTCAAAATTAGTCCATCATCAACAAAAACAACTAAAAATAATTCTTGGCCATTAACTTCAGCATTAAATACACAATTATCCAAATAAAGCTGTTTGAAATTAAAAAAAACTTAATAAACTGACAAATTTTTGATACCAACAACAAGGAGGTGGCTTCAGTCCATAAAGTTTATTTTTTTCCTCCCCCATACTAAATTTACATTACCACTGTTGAAACCTTCAGGCTGTTTTGCAAAATTATCCTACTGCAAATCACCATTGAGAAAGGCAGTTTTCACATAAAATTGCTTTGTGTCCATATCATACATTCTGGTCAAAGCCAAAAGAATATCAACTGATTCATACCTAACAGCAGGTGATAGTTTCTCCACAACCAGTCCAGATTTCTGGGAATATTCTTTGGCACATAATCTAGATTTATACCTATTTGGTTTACGTTACATTCTGTAAACCCAGTTATAACTGACAGCCTGACAATTTGGGGGTAGATCCATTAAATCACTGGTAACATTAGGGCCAAAGAGGACATTTAATCTTTCATTGCTCTGTAGCACTTTCAGTCTCTGGATGCCACTGCCTTTTTGAAAGTCTGTGATCCATCAATGACTGTTGCACAAGCCACATAATTTTGGAAATGAACTGGATGGCAATGTTGATTGTGGTTAATAAGGTTTTTGAACAATGTCTGCCTTGGAAGCTGCAAGGACAGCACAGCGGATCACTAAGTGAAGAGGCGCAAATGAGGCCGGGTTCAATTCCCAGCAGGGCCACAGATTTTCTCCACTTGGGAACTGGATGCTGTGTTGTCCTTACTTTCGTATTGTTGTAATTAATATTACTACTGAGATAGCTAAATGGGAATGGCCCAATAGCCAATGAATTGGGGAAAGAAACAGTACATGATCTTTGGTCTTGAACTACTTCATCTCCATTTTCAACAGATTATTTACCTTCATCTCCTACTGCATCTGTAGGGAACTTGTATTCATATGAGATATTGTTGGTCCTAAGTTGGTGCAAGATACTGTGTTGCATTTTCATTGAAGACAATGTCTTGTGAAATAATTATTTTCTTTGTTATAGGATTAACAGGCTTTAATTACAGCTTCTGCTCAAAGTGTCTCTGGAAGACCAGAATCAAGTAGCACTGTGTGAGCACTTTCCATCATAGATCTGATTTTACATTCAGCTTTACCATTCTGCACTGGTCATATGGTGAACTGGTTTCATAGATGATAACAGTCTTCTTGAAATGATTATGAAATTGTTCATTAACAAACTTTGTCCCACTGTCAGTCCTAATAACATTAAGTTGTTTGCCTTTCAACCAAATGTTGAAATTCTAAGAACACAGAAGATACATAACTCTTCTTCCTGGCAAAATAAACAAGTCTGTGTGAAGTACAGTAATCTTTAAAAACAACAAAACAGTTAGCTCCACCTAATGATGTATGGGGCATTTTTACACATGTATCAGCATGAACAATTTCTAATGAGCACAGCCTTGAGTTTGTAAATAAGGTTTAAATCCCTTCTTATGCTGCGTACCATAATGACATGATGCACTGAAGAATTTGATTAAAGCATATGATTTTAAATTTGGAATCAAACCACAGTCAGCCATTTTCTTCAAATTATCTATACATGTCCCAACCTCTTGTGCCATGACAGTGCTAAGTCAGATGATGCATAATTTGCTTGTTAAATATTTTCCACAAAAAATAACATTCCATGACACTGATTTTCAACTTTGAGACATTTTCCACTGAAAAAAGATTTCTTTCTCTGTTTTGACGCAGTACGATCAGTAAGTCAAACATTATCACAATTAAGGTCAAAAACGTTTCTAATTTCTGCACTTAGGTTTTCGACAAATTAGTCTTTTGTTGAATTCAGCCTTAAAATGATCTTTCTTGAGATGATAATACCAATCAACATTCTTCTTGTTCACATTACTTATGCTTAAATTGCTTTACAACCACTGAACTTATCACAGTTTTGAGCTACTCAAATTTGAAACCAGACAAAATAAAAAGTGCATAACATTCATCCCACAAGTTCTGTGCATCTGTGCCTTCAACTAGCATTACTTTACTTCTATCAGCAAGAAAGACAATTCCCATTTCACATGTCCATAACTAAAAATTACTCCTATCAGATTTCTGGATACTGAAAAGTTCTTTCAATTCATCTTCTAATTTTTGCACTTTACAAGTGAAAAACCCTTGATGTAACTGAATTCATGTGAGAGTCTTGTTTGAAGAAAAGAGAATAAAACATTGCTCTGGTAACAAAATACATTCTCCTGAGCCCATAACCTGTTGGACGGACTGTAATCAAGTTATCACAGCTTATGATGAACGAGTTTTATTTCTTGAATAAAAGTGCAGGCAGTTAAACAACAGACTCAGGACACTTGCAGTTAACAATGGTAACAGGAAAAGTATACACATTGGAATAAAAGACCAAGTGACAACCAGAAATTACAAAGAAGAAAAAACAGATCAAATACACTAAAACATTGTACACCTCCACATTGACATTCAAAGGAAATCTGCAAAACAAGTTAAACTATGCTCCAGTTCCTAAAAAGACTTAAAAACTTTGAAAGTTCATATAGATTTAGTCAGATGACTTACTGATCTGGTTTTGGTGTAATTTTCAGCAAAGTACATCAATTTTTTTATATTGTAGCTAAACAAGTTGAACATGCATTCCTCTGCTTATACAGGACACATCCCATTTGAAGTTGATTTCTCCCTAAACTCACTGCAGCATGCCAAGTGTAACTTGTTTAGGTGAAATGTAGATTATTACTCTGAAATTTCCTAAAGAAGATGGTGAGGGTGGTACATACTGGGTAATACCACCAGATAACATAAAGAGGTGTCAGTTCCAGTGAACATGGAGGCCATGTAATCAGCACACTTCAATCAAACTATTTATCTGTAAAGTGATTACTGAGGAAATTACGGACATTGCTGAGGTAGTGTGGTAGTGTGTCATCTTGCATGAAATGTTTGCTACGCTCTTGGTCAGCCTTGTCAATCAGTGGGATTAAAAAGTATTGCATCCACCTGAGATTACACTGCTGTACACACCACACTTGTTATTATGGGTTGCCACCTCTCGGGGAGGACACACCAACATAACTTACCAAGCTGTTTATGAGCATGGCTCAGGCTGTTTACGCTGTAGCTTTACACAGCCTCCACTGTGTCTGACAGAGCCAACCTCACTGATAGGCAGTGACCCTATTGAGGTAGGGAGCACTGTAGTTTGGGCACAATTTTCTTATGCCACACCACATGCCCACTCAGTGCCATGCAGGTATCCCTTCACTGGACAATAGAGTATTTAGGCCACCACTGGACCATGCTGTGGACAGTGAACACTCTAGGTTTCACGCTGGCCAGTCCAGCAGTCTGCAAAATGATCAGCTGTTGCTGATGCTTTGCTGTTACTGCTATCTGCTGCTCTCAGGTGCCACGCTGTACTGCTGTCTGCTGCTCTCAGGTGCCATGCATCATTGCATGTCATCCCACCAGCAGCCATCATTGTTGAGCCATCACCTCCGACATCTGCCAACACTTGACGTCACGGAAGCATGACCGGCAGCTATTGTCATTGAGCCATGCTTCTGACAACTGCAGACACCTGAGGTCTTGGTAGTACCAACATCCCAGAGGAATTACTGTTCTGCTAGCTATCGTCATCATGCACTGCCTCTAACATCCGCCAAGGCCTGACATGTCGGAAACATTGTCAGCCCACTGGCAGCTATTGTCACCAAGTCATAACTCCAACAGCTGCAAATGCCTGACGTCTTGGAAGTACCGACATCCCAAAAGCAGTCATCCCACTGGCAGCTACGATCGGCGGGCCATGCCTCTGATGCTGGCTGCTGCAGCCAAGCAGTTCTAGACGCTTCAGTCCGGAACCGCACTGATGCTAAGGTTTCAGGTTCGAATACTGCCTCGGGCATGGATGTGTGTGATGCCCTTAGGTTAGTTAGGTTTAAGTAGTCCTAAGTCTAGGGGACTGATGACCTCAGATGTTAAGTCCCATAGTGCGCAGACCCGTTTGAACTATGCCTCTGACATCTGCTGATGCCAAACATCTTGGAAGCATCATCATATTAAGGGCATGCTCCTACATGCCAAGTTGGATCCTCCTGTCGATCATCCTTGGTCCCTCTTGCTCTGCTGCTAATACGACTCATGGACTTAATCATGTATGTGCATCCCAGGCAACACCTACGAGTGATATTTCTATTTGTACTTAGTAATGTGCACATTCATTCATGGACACTGTATTTGAGTGCTATTTCTTACACAAGAGCTGGAACTTAAATAGTGGCAACTATTTATTCACAACTGATACAAAAGAGTTACTTCTTTGCTCCTGTTACTGTCCTTCAAAGTAGTCACCAGTGTTGTGTAGAACCCATTGCCAGCGATGTGGAAGGCGTAATATACCATTAGCAGAGCCTATTCTGTTGATGGTGCGAATGGAGCGGTCTACTGCCCGTTCAATCTCTCGAACAGTTCTGAATCAAATGCCATAAAGTGGTTCCTTCATTTTCAGGATCAATTCCAAGTCACAAGGACTTAAGTCCGGGGAGTATGGTGGATGGTACAGTACTTCCCAGTACCATCAACTGAAACGAGCAGCCACAGCTTGCGCTGTATGCACCCGTGCATTGTCGTGCATAATGATGGGTTGATGGGTGGGTTGCACAGAAAGTGTCGCCTCTTCTTTCACAAAGCTGGTCACAGGTGATGCTCCAAAAACGAACAGTAATACGACTTAAGTCCTTGTGACTTTGATTTGATTCCAAAGATGAAGGAACCACAATGTGGCATTCGCTTCAGAACTGTTCAAGAGATTCGACAGGCAGTAGACTACTCTATTTGCACCATCAGCAGAACAGGCTCTGCTAACGGTATACTATGCCTTCCACATCACTGGCAATGGGTTCTTTGCAACACTGGTGACTACTTCGAAGGACAGTAACAGGTGCAAACATGTAACTCTTTTGTATCGGTGGTGAATAAATAGTTGCCACTATTTAAGTCCCAACACTCATATATCTGTTGTTGTGATACTTGCGCATTTCATTGGTAGTCTGTAGCACCCCTTGGCAGTGGACACAAAGAAAAGCTTTCCACCACATACACTATTCCACTGACTGTTTTATCTTGGAAAAACAAATGGCAGTAAACTATGCTCTTGTTTAACGTATAAAACAAATAACATCAGGGCTACTATGAACATGTTCAAAAGTTTTGTTGTGGATTTTCACTGCCCTAAATCCTGCAGTTGTGCTTATTAATGGTACAGCTTAAGGAGGAAGTCGGCTCATCACTAAATGTAACGTTTCGAATGATACCTTTGTTTTATTTAATAAATGTAATATACTTCACCACAAAACTCCTTGTGAGCAATCCTATCACTATCATTTAGTTCTTGTACTGTTGTTAATTTGTGTGGTTCAAGATGTAAAAGTCTTCTTAACACATGCCAAACAGTCACATGTGGGATGCCCGGCTCACAAGAAGCCAGCTGGCTCTATTTTATAGGACTGTTAACAAAGCTTTGCCTCATTTTCTCTATAACGTATCTGACAAGGGCAGTCAACCCAAAGATTTTTATTGCTTACGGAGCATCCTGTTCAACAAAATGCTTATGTCACTCATAGATGGTAGGCTTAATGGGAGGTTCTTTACTGTACTCAATGCAAAAATTACATTGCACAGCTGTAACAAATTTGGACTTTCAAACTAACACGCACAACAAGGGCACTACGGGTCATCTTTGCCACAATTGTCGCTAGCATTTGCAGTGGTTTGATTAGAATCCTTCTACTATGTGAATCAAAGCTTGCTCTACTTCCTTACAAAATTTCACCAAGTAATTTCACTATGTAAGTGGCATGAATAAGTTTATATAAATTTTCAAAGTTTCAAGTAATTTTAGAAAAACTCATAGATAGATATTTTTACAAAATTGGCATCCCAGATGATATATATTTGCATGTTGATATTTAAGTGTATTTGGAAGTGATGCATGGTTACGCATTCATAACACACAGAGTGTTTGGTATGCTAGTTTTTCCAGTGTTTCTTGTGACAAGAGTCATGATTTTTGCATAGTCTAGAGATTTATGTTCATTACTAAAAAAAGATTTCTATATACTTCAATATTAAACAAGTTTTGCAATTTCACTGGTTACAACAATGCTCTTTTTACTTACCATTTTAGACAATGAGTCAAAAATATTGCTAAATAGCATCATGGTCAACCGTTTTTCTTCATCACTTGATGCTCCATACATGCCCTGTCCAAAAGATGTGCCATAGTACTTGGCACAGCGCTCATAATGTAACATCAGAAGCTGAAACACAACACATAAACATGAATTACTATGATGTCATGCTGAAGAAAAGAAACACATAATTAGCAACACAACAGGATAAAATTGTACTATGACTACTCTTTTAGATAGTCATGCAAATGCTGAAATATACATATAGACATAAGTCATCAAAAAACTGAAAACCGACTAAAACTGCTCCATAGTGGGAGAGCTTGCTCCCCTTCTAGCAGCATTTTGCCACAGGTTGTTAGAACAAGTGATGTAAGTAATTAAAATAAGCTGTAGGTAATTTCCATTTCTCAAAAGGGTCACTGACAAATGAACATGCTACAGGCCTATATCACTGATCCTGATCTGTTTTGGTATAATGGGACACATTTTATGATGTTTGGGGAACTAAAAATCTCTTCTTTAGTGATAATATGCATTTTGCAATCATGTGAATCTGAATTCACTTGCTGTTCCTTCATTACACCCAAAGGCAGTACGTAATATTGCTCTCCTTCCTCTGTGACTTCCACAAGGTATTTGATACAAAATATGGTTTTCAATTGGGAAATCATTAGAGGCGATAGTAAATGTAGGTGTATCCTAAAATAGTGTTGTAAGACTGTTACTGTTCATGATACATATAAACGGCCCAGTGGATACCTTTAGAATTTACTAAATGCTAATGACATGTGATGCTGTTGCATACAAGGATGTTACAACTCCAGAAAATTGTACAGAAATGCAACAACACCTGAAGTGGATCAGGACTTGGTGTGTGGACAAGCAGTTGATTCTCAATGTAAATGAACACAATGTATTCACATAAACAGTTGGTAAGACTCATTATTTCTCAGATAAACAATTTGGTGATCATTCACTGGAAACAGACATAAGCATTGATATCTGCATATATCAATCTGGAGTGATTTATAGTACAACACTCTAGAGAGAGCACAGCAGATGGATCCTTCAGAAATAATTCATTCCCAAAGATGGTAGTTTATTTATTTAGTTATTAATTTATTCATTCAGTCATCCTTTAATCACTATTTAGAGTGACATTGGATACATCAGTACACATTTACAATTACAGGTTCACGGTAAGTTACAATTTGAGAATACTTGTTATTTTACAACAGACTTACTTCTGCACACATTTATAATAATTAATGAAAACTTAGGCATGACATGATCTTTATTACTAATTTAATTTGCTAGATGTTGTTGTAGTCTTCAGTCCAGAGACTGGTTCGATGCAGCTCTCCACTCTACTACATTTTTACATTACATTACATTAATACTAAATTGGTGATGCCTTGATGCCTCAGAACGCGTCCTGCCAACCAATACATTCTTTTAGTCAGGTTGTGCCACAAATTCCTCTTCTACCCAATTCTATTCAGTACCCCCTCACTAGTTATGTGATCCACCCATCTAGTCTTCAGCATTCTTCTGAAGCACCACATTTTTAAAGTTTCTATATTTTCTTTATAACAAACTTCCTGAAAACAGAAAAGCTTTTACTGATTCAGTACCTTCAGAAAATCTCTGAAGTCATATTTAGAGCATCACTGCTTTTACTCCGTTGAAGAACATTTAAATTTATGAAGTGTGTTATATAAATACTTGTGTATAAAGTGTATTATTGTAACCTTAAATATGTATGCCTACAAATGACTTTCAGCTGTATATTTATAACTTGACTCTTCCAATGTCTTATGCATAAGCTGCTTTGTAGACAACAGGACCAATAAATACAACAACAAGAACAACAATGCAGAAGATGGTAAAAATTTTAACAATGGAATAACATTTAAATGTGACACAGACAGCAGGGCACAAGTTAAAGCTGATGCGAAGATAGCTTAAATAAATAAATAAATAAAAATAAAAAAAATAGAGAGAGAGAGAGAGAGAGAGAGAGAGAGAGAAATTTGCACACATCAGGAAATATATGGTGAAAAATAATGAGAAACGTATACAGGAGAGGAAGACTAAGCAAATTATGCCAACAACTGCAGCAAAAAGAAATACATTCACGGGGAAATGAGCAAGGTGTCAAGCAAAACGTTATTTCTTCATTATGTGGCAAGAACACAATGAAAATAAAATATGCACAAAGAAATAACTGGTAAAGAAGGAGTGTATGCTTATACAGTGAAATAATTGTCTGGATCACATTTAATTTTTGCACATCATTTGTTGCAATATGTTTCAACAAATTGCCACCATCAGATTCCGACAAAAATAAATAAATTTATGCCACAATCTGATGATGTTGATTTGCCAAAGGACAGTATAGCATTTGGTGTGGGAAAATAAAGTATGATTCAGGCAGTTCTATTAAAACTTTCTCTAATACATAGTATATTCTGGTAACAAATTAGACCAAAACTGACAGCAGCTCCAGTTGCCACGACAAAGCAAAAAATAGAAATAAAAGTTTAGGCAAAGATGAACCCGTGAAACAACAACTGTTACGTAAATGCTGCCTCATTTTCTTTCAAAATGGCTATTGCTTAATAAAATTACATTTCATTTACCTGATTTAAAACAACATACATTGTACAGGATGATTATCATCAATCTTTCGTTATTTGAGAGACCCCCCTCATGAAAACCTGATGATCAAAGCACAATGAAACTTTGTGGAAAAATTTGCATGGACATGCATACGAGAAAAAAAACAAAAACAAAAAAACAATGAAAGAAACAAATTTTAATTTCCACATGAGAGTGTAACAACTGTTAATTACATACAATGTTTTCATTCCAGGTTACAAACATTGCTCAATGTGAAGACCATCTGCATCCATGACACAATGGAACAGCAGCTAAATATTGCTCTACTGCTGCCAAAAACATCTCAGGTACATCTCTCACTATGCTCATATTCAGTCTCCTATGTGTGTTAGTGTCCTGTTGACAAACCCTGTTCTTCAAGTAACCCCACAGCCAGAAATCACATGGGTTCAAATGTGATAATCTTGGTGGCCACCCAGTTTGGAATGTTCAGCCAAAGATTCAGTTTTCTCCAAATGTGTTACAGAGAAACTGAATGAACTTATGAACAATGTGAAAGTGGAGCTCCACCACATATCATAACAGTTGAGTCCAAAGCACCTCTGTCCCATAGAGCAGGTATCACATGTTGGTGAAGCAGTACACAGTAACGTGTGCTATTCACACTGCACATACCTGGTCCTTGGGGTCCAAGTTCCTCAAAGAAAAATGGGCAAATTATGAATCGTGTCATGAAGCCACACCATACACTGACACATTCAGTATGTAGGGAACTTCTTAAACATTCATTGGTGGTGATGATCCCCAAAGCTGACAACTGTGAGCGTTCACTTCCACAGTGAGCATGAAGTGTGCTTTATCTCTCCATAAAAATTTCCAAAGCCACATGTCATCAACTTCAAGCCTTGCAAGAAATGTAAGAGCAAAGTTTACTCAAATATTTGCGTCACGTGGCGAAAATTGGTGAGTAATGTGAAATATGTACAGATACCATTTCACAATTGTTCGCAACACTTTATGAATGGTGGATCATGGAATGTTACACTGTCATGACACAGCTCTTGCACAGCTTGAAGTTCATGCATTAGGTCCAGCAGTCTCAGTCACGGCAACAATAACTTCTTCAACATTTTGTGGCCTCTCCCAGGAGCAATCTATCAGTTAATTTGAACTTTGAATCATGTTCTTCAGTGCTTGTGCAGAAAGAGGACCTCTCCACATTCCTTTGATGCAATGATATTCATGAAGAGGAGCAGCACTATCATTGTTGTTCGTTAAAATAGCTTTATGAGTGAAGCCCTGCTCACTTTGTCCAGACCTATGTTGACTGTTTGGAACTATAATGCACACTGATACTTGGGTTTCAACCCTAAGTCACCATATCAGTACTGGCACCTAATGGCAAGTCATGACATTAACACTACTAACAATGGAAATCCTGCAGCAGACAGTCTGAACATCATTCCTATAAAGTTGGGTACAAATACAGTAAATAGTTTTCTGCCTACATTGGTTCAAGTAGCAAAAGTTTAATTAAAGCCACACTGTATATTCAGGCTATGGGTGAGTATGGGTGATAAAATTTTTCTGAACTATAAAATTGCTGTTTAGCAATCAACGAACTAGAGGCTGCCCAGTACAGTCATATAGGACCATGAAATTACATCTGGCAATCACAATTTGAATTTATCAGTGATATGCCACTCAAGACTGTACAGGAAAAGAGTGCACAATTTTGAAGGGTCTTTCAACTGTTGCCTGTTATGACACAGCTTCTGATAGTGTCAAAATTAAAAAAAAAATACATCCTGCAGTACTAAAAACTGCCTTCACAAATTAAAAATACTTACCCTTAATGCTACTGTGGTGTATTCAGACAATCTTGAGACATCAACTGTCAACTTTCTCAGTAGTTTCAAGAGCATGCTTGGCTGCATTTGGCTAGAAGCAAAAATACAAATTATCAAATAATGTAACATCCTAGAAATATCAAAGCATAGTTAGTTAGTAATGTATTTTTCTATATTTTTGTAATAAAAAAATATTGCAGAATTATCAGATATTTATCAACAAATATTGTTACTTTTATTCTTCATCTCTGCAGGCCTGAGGCATACAGAAAACTGCAGGCTCATTGGAGTCAAGAGTTTTTAAGGAAATGAGGATCTTCAGAAAACAGCCCCTCTCCCACAAAAAAAAAAAAAAAAAAAAAAAAAAAAAAAAAAAAAAAAAAAAAAAAAAAAAATGAACAGCTTTACAGCAAAATACACAGCACTATTTCAGACAAAGATAAAGAATTTACCTCAACACAGAAAAATGCTGACAGAAAAAGCTCTAAGGGCTAACAGAGGTCCGAGTTCACACAGCATTTTTATATAACTTTATTATACAATTTGGATCACACCATGTATATGGCTATAACTATTACTACCTAACAGTGCCAATCAGCAAATAATGACGACAGGATGTAACATATTTTATTTTGAGCCATTTTTTGAATTACAAGCCCAGATATGCTTGTGTACATAGGTCAGGCACTGCAGTAGTCACTTTCATTCTATTTACTGATTAAAAGAAAATATAAAATGCAACTGGCCAGTAACTGCATGTGTGAATGATTTATGTATACGCATAACAACTGACTAAACATGTAGGGCTTTTTGGCAAAATTCGCACACACACACACACACACACACACACACACACACACAGACACACACACACACACAGGTGTGTGTGCGAGTGTATACCTGTCCCTTTTTCCCCCCCAAGGTAAGTCTTTACACTCCCGGGATTGGAATGACTCCTTACCCTCTCCCTTAAAACCCACATCCTTTCACCGAGCGAGGTGGCGCAGTGGTTAGACACTGGACTCGCATTTGGGAGGATGACGGTTCAATCCCGCATATGGCCATCCTGATTTAGGTTTTCCGTGATTTCCCTAAATCACTCCAGGCAAATGCCGGGATGGTTCCTTTCAAAGGGCACGGCCGACTTCCTTCCCCGTCCTTCCCTAATCCGATGAGACCGATGACCTCGCTGTCTGGTCTCCTTCCCCGAAACAACCAACCAACCACATCCTTTCGTCTTTCCCTCTCCTTCCCTCTTTACTGATGAAGCAACTGTGGGTTGCGAAAGCTTGAAATTTGTGTGTGTGCTTGTGTTTGTTATTGTTATTGTTTCTATCAACGTACCAATGCTTTCGTTTGGTACGTTACAGAATCTTTGTTTTTAGATATATATATATTGCAAAATACCGACCTATTTTGTTGAAGCTCACATCCATTTTTTTGTTTGTAAATGATTAGGAGCACATATTAAACAGGTTATCACAATGCACGAGTGAAGACAATCAAAGCCTTAGTTCTGCGAAACTGACTGTTATAGAATGTCTTAATTAGGAACTGTGTAACTGGAATGTTTGCTTTTGCAAAAACTTCAACACAATTCTCTTAAGAATGATCTTTATTTTATTCAATGGCTGTATTCAAGCTTTCAAACATGATTGTTCTGGTGAAGAGCAGCAGTGGTTTCCCATCAGTGAATTGAATGCATCTCTCATTTCTGGGCATCATTTGCCTTTTTCTACTCAATTCAATGATTACAAAATCTACAGACTATTAATTTTGATCTTTTTTGGGCATTCATAGCCGTGCAAGCCATGTTTGACAATGCTATAGGTAGAAGTCACAAAGCTCTTAGGGTAGCAGCAGAATATATGGTAACTCTATTTTAATGTTATGGGAAGAATTTTGAAGCAGTCAAGAAATTATACAGATTTTGTTTGCCAATCATTATAAAGCAGAGTGCTGTCACAATAGGCTATAGAGACAAAAGGTTGCAACTGGAATTTTGAATGCCAGATGGGAGAAGAGTGGTGTCAGGAAATTAGCTCCACCTCCATTTCACAGGGCAGTAGCCAATGTTACGGAACTGACACTCTGTAACAGGGACTGCCGATCTCTTCTGGTGTTGTAAGGGTCATATTCAAAATCCATGATGGACCAGGACTAGTCACTTCACTTACTTCAAAGTAAAAAAAGAAAAACAATGGGCAACACACAACACAAAGCATTCAGTGACAGCTACCTCACAATTGCTCATTGAGATTAGCAGAGTATTGTTAATGACGCATTTCAGGCCTGAACTCTTGAGCAGCAGTGGTATTTGATTCGACCACAGTTCAAAACATCCAACACCTAATTTGCCACATTAAGTGGCTGCATTATACCATCTTTAGAGCTTTAGCTAACAAACAAACAGATGTGTTGTTTTGCTAAAAAATGTTAGGTCAAACAGCTGAATATTACGTTGTATTGTGCGCAAGTATCTTAAATAGACCATTCAACTGCCCACAGTTGGCATGGCACCAGATCATTGAGCGCAAACATTCTTATGCACACTATATTTCCAACTTGGGCCTCACCAGATGATGTACAGTACCAGTAACTGAAAATTGGTTACGTTTTCGATACATACATCAGAAAATAAAGACGTTTCAAACTATCTGTGATAAAATAGTTCATGTGGATATAATTCACTATGAAATGCAACTACTAAGTAATTTTTTTTTTTTTTTTTTTTTTTTTTTGCATTTTGAGGCAGAATTCGTACCTATTTCTCAAAAAGCGAATTTTTCTGGTTCCTACTCGTAACTAAACTATTTAAGAAGAAAAATTATTATAATCTAAAACAGGGACTAACTTAAAATATAAAGTGCAAATTTTTGTAATTTGATCTGTGAGGCTAAATTTCAGAGTCGATATTAAGACTATTTTATTTTGATCTTCAATGAACTTGCTATGTGAGTCAATTTTAAAGATTCAGATTACTCTGTTTGAAGCTCACAATAAATAGAGTATTTACCCAATAGAAACTGCCACCATATAAGATGTGTGTTATTATAGCACTGAATAACAGTACTCAAAATCAAAGTACAGCTACTGCTACTCTTGTAGTAGTCATGTATTTATAATGGCGCCTGGCAAGTGCTGTTGTAAGGAGATGGCATTCCATGTAAAAAGATATAGATGCTCTCCTAACTTAAAGCAGCCTTTTCATGGCTGCCATGACAACATGCTACATTTTTCATGGTTGAAACTTCATGAAACTAGAAATACATAATCATCAGTCATAAACTACTTTAGAGGCAGTGTTATGAAAAGGATAGACTGCTACGTGCCATATAGCGGAGATGTTGAGTCACAGATGGATACAACAAAAAGACTGGCAAAAAAGTAAACTTTCGGCCAAAAAGGCATGCATCGGAATTAGACAACATACATGCACACACACTCACACAAATGCAACTATCTCTCTCTCACACACACATGTCCACAGTCTCTGGCTGCTGAGGCTACTACTGCAGAGTTCTTCCAAAAATGGCAAGGCTTGCTGTTTTCATTTAGCATTTGGTTTCTGAATTGATGGAAGTATTGAAAAAGCTTCCAAAACCTTTCCAGTAAATCCAATGGGCACCACTCTAACAACCCAACAACATGTAAATACTACAAGCTACTATTTTAACATTAACTCTGCGCATCAGATTTTGTAACACTAAGTATTAGAAATACATCTGTTGTCACTTTCTCCAAAAATCATGTTGGAAAAAACATGAGAAAATTTTTTTATTTTATGTAAATTGTTCCATCAATGAACTAATCAATCAATCCTTCAACTGTAGACACAAGACACTAATAGGAAAATTGGAGCTAAAGTGGTTTCTTCCTCTACTACTTCCAATTTGGTCTTGCTTGTGAGACAGTCATTATCTGAATCTTTCGTAGTAAAAATGAAAGTAATTTAAACAGTGAACATACAGATCACTCAAATTAGTCACTATTAACAATGAATATCATGGCTTTAGTATTTATTTAATGACCATTTACACAAACAAAATGCCAATAAAACAACTTATGATTTTTGAATTTAAAGCTATGTATTGTTCCTTTTTGACAAACCTGGTAAGAGCGACCAAGAAGTCAGACACAGCTTCCCTTTGGCCTTTGGTGAGCATCCTATTCTTGGAAAGACGATACACAGTATGCAATGTTGCATCCAGAAGGTTTGCATAGTTATCAGCCTCATTATAAAATTTAGAATGTTTGATGAGAAGTGGCAAAATAGAATTTCCTATGTAACGATTCATTGCTAAGGCCATGTCTGATTCATATCCGTCATTCTGAAAAAAAAAGTAAATAAATGTAGCTCCACTACTACATTCACTGACAGTTAAGAAAGTGTACTCTCTCTCTCTTGCCAGGCATATACTAGATTAACACTAATTCAGTTTTATGATAAAGTGCCTTTAAAATGGTTGCTAAGATAAACTATAAATAATCACAACTCTGAACAATTACAAGAAATAAGTATGGAAAAAGTAACTATGCAATGATGTCGAGAGGTCCACCTGTGGTAACTGGCTGCTGTGTCATTCTCTGCCATATGGCATCATTTGGAAGCAGGAGGGAGGGGCATGGGATCAGCACGCTGCTATCCCAGCTTTGCAGACCATGGAGCTCCTCCTGCTCAATTGTTTAGTGCACCCTGTTACATTTCTCCAGTTAATGTTCAGAACTAAACCTGGGTCCTCTGCATGGCAGCCAGACACACTGACTGCTCAGCAAGGGAGATGAGTGGTTAATAAAGTATGGCAATTTTATACATTCAGCTTCTGATCTGTCACCATTTCATGCTTTTGTTGTATGTCTTTCTTCACATAACTCGAGTGCACTCAACATCTTCGGCTGGATGTGTAAAGCTTATTTCTCCAGTTATTTTCAGTAAGTAATATCTACAAGTCATAGTTGGAATTGGTCAACTAATACAAGTACCTGGGCGTAACACATTGTAGGATTGTGAAATGGAATAATCATATAAGCTCAGTCATAGGTAAAGCAGCTGGCAGACTGCAATTCATTGATAGAATACTAGGAAACTGCACACAAAATATTTGTGTGACCCATCCAAGAATACCACTCAAGTATGTGGAAACCATACCAAATAAGACAAAGGCCATATTGAACAGATACAAAGAAGGATAGCATGAATGGTTACAGGTTTGTTCCATCCATGGGAGAGTATCATAGAGGTGCTGAAGAAACTGAACTGCCATACTCTTGAAGATAGATACCAATTATCCCATGAAAACTTATGTAGAAAATTTCTAGAACAAGCATTAAGTGATGAATCTAGGAATACATTACAACCATCTATGTATTGTTCCCATAGGGGTCACAAAGGCAGTATAAGACTAATTACAGCATGCACACAGGCATTTAAGGAATCATTCTTTCCCGCAATCCATACGTGAATGAAATGGGAGAAAGCGTTATTAATGGTACAACAAGATGTACCCTCTTCCATGTACTTCACAGTGGTTTGCAGAGTATAGATGAGGATGTAGATAATAGACGCAGCAATGAAGTGAAAAATAAGATGATTTTTTTTTATCTCCAAAATGTGAGCCCAGTGACTTAATCATTGTGTTACCTAACTCAGTCCAATTACCAGCACTGAATTTACATAATGACTGTACTCTGTACAGTAACAAGAGTTACTAAAGCTAAAGCAAACACAAAAAACTGATAGATTTTTAGAATTCAGAATATTCATCAACTGAGAAGAAAATGAAGAAAACAGCAAGTGCAGAAAGTTGGGAAAATGACTAAGTAAATTCGTTCTCTGCTCAGTTCTTGATAATTATATTTGGTTCTAAGGGTTTTATATCTTTATACTCTTTTTGTGAGTTAATTTTTTGTTGTTGTTACAGATTATCCTACTAAGAATAAAATGTTGGCCATATTACCACAAAAATGTGACTAAAATGTGTTCACAGCAAAAACATCTAATAACAATTATACCAAAGCAGTATATTTTACAGATAAAGCATGCAAAGTGGTGAATGCAAGTGTCATTAATGTAACTGCAGGAGAGATTTTATTTTTATAAAAAAGACAACGAAATGGCATGTATTCCCACTACATAGTAATATAAATCTACTTGGCATGACCTTGTGTTTCCCAGCAAGTCGAAATAGTCAAAAGTTCTCAGATTTCCAAACAGATGAGTTTTCTACTATGGTGGAATGTTTCTGTAAGTACCACTCCAATTGCATACTGGCAAAATGTCAAATCGGTGTCTGTCAGTATTGTTTTTATGTAGCTGGTGCCGGGCGGTAGTCTGACCCTTCCCACTGACTCCAGGGTCAGACGGATGGGGAGGAGTGGGAGGTAGAGACTAGCTGTGCCCGAGTCCTGGCATGGTCAATTTGGCTTCACCCCATGTGCCACCTGGAAGCCGCTTGGCTGGGGAAGCTCACAGTGTATTGTGACCAGTATCAAGTTCCAAGCAAATCACAGTTGGCAGTCTCTGCTTTTGCTTTAAGGGTCATCACTGCTTCTAATTTTGATGTTTTAGGACTTGTGATTTGTAATGGTTAGCCAGAAATGAACTCTAAATTTAAACACACACAATTGAAGTTAGAACAATTTTCAGTAGTTTACTAGAACTATTCATTAGTTAATGTAGTATACTGCTGTGAACTTTCAAATTAAATGCTTTAATGCTGTTATTACATTTGATCTGCTTAAAAAGGAATCAATAAATATTGATTTATTTAACTCAAAATAGTAGTTAGTTATGAACATTATTTATCTTACAATGCACTAATGTATTGCTTGGCCTCAACATGTTAAACTAGCCATGTATTCTGAAACCCACAAATAGTTTAAACCAGTGTTTATTCATTTTATTTTTTATGACAGTTTATTATTATTATTATTATTCCACACAGTTAAGATGCATGTGGTTGGTCTCTCTTCTGGAATCAACAATTTGTAATTATGTACAGGGTTATTACAAATGATTGAAGCGATTTAACAGCTCTACAACAACTTTATTATTTGAGATATTTTCACAATGCTTTGCACACACATACAAAAACTCAAAAAGTTTTTTTAGGCATTCACAAATGTTTGATATGTGCCCCTTTAGTGATTCGGCAGACATCAAGCCGATAATCAAGTTCCTCCCACACTCGGCGCAGCATGTCCCCATCAATGAGTTCGAAAGCATCGTTGATGCGAGCTCGCAGTTCTGGCACGTTTCTTGGTAGAGGAGGTTTAAACACTGAATCTTTCACATAACCCCACAGAAAGAAATCGCATGGGGTTAAGTCGGGAGAGCGTGGAGGCCATGACATGAATTGCTGATCATGATCTCCACCACGACCGATCCATCGGTTTTCCAATCTCCTGTTTAAGAAATGCCAAACATCATGATGGAAGTGCAGTGGAGCACCATCCTGCTGAAAGATGAAATCAGCGCTGTCGGTCTCCAGTTGTGGCATGAGCCAATTTTCCAGCATGTCCAGATACGCGTGTCCTGTAACATTTTTTTCGCAGAAGAAAAAGGGGCCGTAAACTTTAAACCATGAGATTGCACAAAACACGTTAACTTTTGGTGAATTGCAAATTTGCTGGACGAATGCGTGAGGATTCTCTACCACCCAGATTCGCACATTGTGTCTGTTCACTTCACCATTAAGAACAAATGTTGCTTCATCACTGAAAACAAGTTTCGCACTGAACACATCCTCTTCCATGAGCTGTTGCAACCGCGCCGAAAATTCAAAGCATTTAACTTTGTCATCGGGTGTCAGGGCTTGTAGCAATTGTAAATGGTAAGGCTTCTGCTTTAGCCTTTTCCGTAAGATTTTCCAAACCGTCGGCTGTGGTACGTTTAGCTCCCTGCTTGCTTTATTCATCGACTTTCGCAGGCTATGCGTGAAACTTGCCCGCACGTGTTCAATCGTTTCTTCGCTCACTGCAGGCCGACCCGTTGATTTCCCCTTACAGAGGCATACAGAAGCTTTAAACTGCACATACCATCGCCGAATGGAGTTAGCAGTTGGTGGATCTTTGTTGAACTTCGTCCTGAAGTGTCATTGCACTGTTATGACTGACTGATGTGAGTGCATTTCAAGCACGACATACGCTTTCTCGGCTCCTGTCACCATTTTGTCTCACTGGGCTCTCGAGCACTCTGGCGGCAGAAACCTGAAGTGTGGCTTCAGCCGAACAAAACTTTATGAGTTTTTCTACGTATCTGTAGTGTGTCGTGACCATATGTCAATGAATGGAGCTACAGTGAATTTATGAAATTGCTTCAATCATTTATAATAGCCCTGTATTTTACAATACAAATGCACCCTGCACAGAACTCTGTACCATTCAAATGAAACATATGGCCTCAGACAAAAGGATAAATCAGCAGTTGGTTTATGCAGCTTCGACAAACACCATATGTTTGATTTTGAATAGAGCAGAGCACTGGGCGGGGCTACTGGATGTTGGGACAATAAATTAAGGAGAGAAGGTAGACCACCCCTCAACACTGCCTAACGAAGAAAATCCAAACCTCATTCAAATTTTTCACCAGAAGATGACGGTGGTGATACTCATTGAAATATTACACCATCTTGACAAACTCACTATCTGGAAATCTCAGAACTTTACATTATTAGATGTCTTTGGCTTTTCATTCTATAGATAATTAATAATATATGGATTAATTTGGAAAAATACTGAAACACGCAGTACTCACTGCAATTGGTTACTATAAATGATGCAGTTATTTGATAAAAACCACAAAGAATTACAAAAGTTTTTCTTGCTTAATAATAAATATTGTTAAGGAGTAAAAACTAAAAATTCATTATTACATATCTGGCAAAAAAAAAAAAAAAGACACTACAACTTACCCTATCCAGCATAGTTGCTGCTCTGAGATCAGGAAGAAAAGCTTCCTCCAGTAGCCTGAAGAAAAGTTCTTGTGTCTCAATGCCATAAACTCTCTCCAGGAACAAAACAATGCTCTGTTTATTTGCTGGTATAAGACCAGATGGCATGTCACTCTTTGGCCTTTCTTCTCCAGCTGCTGGATTTTGCAGTGTAAACTTTAAACTCAGAACACCCTGAAGATCCTCAAGAGGAACTAAAGACCTTAAAATTGCCCGAGCTCTGAGGGACTCATTCTTTCCCTGTAATGAAGAAATAAATATTACTAACATTCAAAACAAACAAAATTCCAGAAAAAAATTAATTAATTAATACAATCTTTGAAAACGCTGTCTCAAAAAGGTAAGAGTGGTCTGAAAATAAATTCACTTACATTTCTCTACTTTATTATGCTACATTTTAACAACTTATTATACAATATCTTACCTGCAGAATCACAGATGAATCTGGCGCACATCGTCCAAGCAGATCTACCAGTGTACAATAGAAATTAAGAATTGCAGCACCAGTATCTATATAATCTTCATCATCTTCACTTTCGGGTAAAGGATGCTCAAACTGCATCACTGTCATAGTTCCTTCTGCCTCATCCATTACTTTTCTTCTATCAGCAATGCGCTCTGACATCTGTATTGGAAAACAATGAAATGGTCCTTAATAGTAATAACCATCAAGTAGTTTATTTGTAGAAAAATTGGACAAACCATGTACACTGTATGCTACATTATTAATAGAAGTAATTTCTTCCATGCCTTAAAAGAGATGAATGATTCTATTGTTTGACAAAAGTAGTACTTCCTGCAGGTAAGCTATAATGTATGAATAGAGATAGAATGCTTATAAACTTGAGAAGTGTTAAACTGGAAGTTCAAGGTACAGCATTTGACAAAGACTGATGGTTTTAGAGCAGTCAATTATAGTCATGTTGTAGACTGACTGAAGAATATGAACTTAAAAACTTAATAAAACAGGCTTACAGGTGTATACCCACCATTTTGCATCAAAGATATATTTATCTACAGCTTGCATCAATATTGAGAATATGTTTGTTTTGCTTTTAAGGAGAGGTGAGAGAGGAAATTCTGATGTAATCCATGATCGGCATTGTTGCAACATTTAGCTTCACCACACAATGATTTTGGGTCAAGTATGCTTCACAGTAGTTTTTTGCAGAAACTGATGTAATTGTGATGTAATGGCACTGTGAAGGCAATTGGAAATGAGGCTATTGATTTGTCAATTGCTACAGTGCCAAGTTGATGTTTATGGATGCATTAGTGACAGGAGAATCTCATTTGTAGCAAGAACTCATTAGTGTAATATGTTTGTGGTAGCGCAACATGTGAAATATTTGTGATAAGGAAGAATAGGAATGCTATTCCTCATTGTTTCGCTTGCAACAGTTTAAGCTGTCCTCTTACGTTCCTGCCCAACCACACACTTGAAGATCGCCACACATTCAGAAATAAACAGCAAAGTATTTGTGACAAGGAACAATATGAATTTTATTGCTGCTCATTTCACTCAAAGGAATGTAGGCTGTCCTCTTAGGTTTCTGCCTAACCACACATTCGAAAATAAACAGGCAAACATTTATTTCATCCTTCATTCTCTAATCAGACAGAAATGGTAAATGACAAAGAATATTGCAGAACATATTGTATTACATTCATAACAAAGTTCCAGAACATGATAACAATGCTAAGTTGAAAAAGGAAAGAAAATGTTAGCTTGCAGCGAGCTGCGAACCTATAACCTCGAGCGCAGCTAACCATGATGTTATCCCTCATGCTACAGTTTACTCCTCTTAATTTTGTATGGTACATTAGTAATCATAAAATCTCTTGAAGCCTTTCATCACCGATGTTTTATTACAATTAATGATAATGATAAGTTTGATAATGATAATGATAATGATAAGTTTGATGTTGTGATACACTTTCAATGGGCCGTTGCTTTGAAATATACCGGGCACATACCGCACCACTATGGAGGAAATGAAAATGCACACACCACACACAGGGGCTGTTCACAAGCACTCACTAAAGTTGAGAGTTGAAAGCCCACTAGTGACATCACCACTGCAAAAAGTAGTGGTAAGTTGACTGGCTAAAAACATGCACCCCAACGTTAGATTCTGACACCTTTCACCGTACTTCACAGTTTTCAGTTTAATTCACCATGTTCATCAATTTTTGCTTTTTTCTGGGTGAACACAAAGGAAAGATGTCTCAAAAATGTGTGTTTTGATGTATAATTTGCAGTCGTAGCATGTCAGGAAATAGCTTGATTGCCTTGTTCCCAGATACCAATTTCAATTTTTTGACGAATTTTTACTTGCTGTTAAACATCCATGATTTTTTAAGAACTGATGAAATTCATTACCACAAATTATTGTATAAACATGGTATTGTACGTTTAATTTAGTTCACTTATACAGACTCGATACAATGTATGGTAAGGATTATGATTTTTAATCATACATGCCAATTACATACGTTTTTGCTCGTGTTTCGGGGTTTTTAACATTTACCTCAATTCTGCATTTTCCTTAATTTTCCGTTTTCTAAGCCTGGACAGCACAAAAACATAAAACAGGGGTTCCACCGTAAATGTTACTCAAGAAGTGAGCTCTGTAGAGCACCTCTGTAATACAGCTCAAGTTAAGGCTGTCAGCTAAGGTTGTGACATCTCATCTGCTCTTTTTGTCTCTGATTTATTTCATGTACAAAGGTGCAGTTGAAACTTACAGCACAGAGCAGCAGCTTTTAGAGGCACTATGGCTCAAGTTTAAAAGAATAGTTGACCATACACTGGATGGGGTTGTACCCAGTAAACAGTCCATAATGGGAAGGAATCTCTATGGAATACAGTCACTATAATGAAACTTCTAAAGAAACAAATATTACTGCATAACAGGTGTAAAACAAAGCCTAGGGCTGTAGATACACAGATCCTGAATGAAACACCTTTGGATGTCGAGAGAACAATACGTGATGCCTTCAGTGACTCTATGATTACGATTGCAGAATATTGTCACATGGTATTTCACAAAACCCAAAGAAATTCTGGTCATATGTAAATGCTGTTAGTGGCACCAGCAAAGAAAAATATGAAATGCTTAGCTCCATTTTCAAATGTTCCTTTTCAAAGAAAAACCCATGAGAATTGGCCCAATTTAACCCTCATACCACTGGAAATGTGAATGAAGTAAGTATTAGTGTAGTGTCAGTGGTGTTGAGAAACAGCTGAAATCTTTAAAATTGAACAAAGCTCCAGGGCTGATGAAATCCCTGTCAGATTATATACTGAATTTGTGGAGTTAGCCCGTCTCCTAACTAAAATCTATTGTAGAGCCCTTGAACAAAAAACTGTGCCCAGTTCTTGGAAAAAAGTGCAGGTCACACCCATCTACAAGAAGAGTAGTAGTAGTGATCCACAAAACTACTGTCCGGTATCCTAGACATTGATTTGTTGTAGAGTCTTAGAACATATTCTGAGCTCAAATATAATGAGGTATCAGTATTTCTTTATTTCTGAAAAGCATTTGACTCAGTACCACACCTATGTTTATCGTCAAAAGTACAATCATATGAGATATAAAGTGAAATTTGTCACTTGACTGAGGACTTTTTGGTAGGGAAGATGCAGCATGTTATCTTTGATGGAGAGTCATCGTCAGATGTTGGGGTGTGCCTGAGGGAATTATGTTGGGATCCTTGCAGTTAATGTTGTATACTAATAACCTTGCAGACAATATTAATAGTAACATCAGACTTTTTTTGCAGATGATGCAATTATCTATAATGACATACTATCTGGAAGAAGTGTATAAACATTCAGCTAGATCTCAAAATATTTCAAAGTGATGCAAAGATTGGCAAAGATTTTGAATATTCAGAAATGTAAAACTGTGCACCCCAAAAAACAAAGAGTCAGCGTTGGAATCAGCCAACTCATACAAATATCTAGGTGTCACACTTTGCAGGGATATGAAATGCAATGATCATATAGGTTCAGTCAACTGTTACGCAGTGCAATCAATCTAAAAAGAATATTGCTTACAAATCACTTGTGCGACTGGTTTTAGAATATTTCTCAAGTGTGTGGAACCCATATCAAATAGGACTAAGAAGGGACACTGAATGTATACAGAGAAGGGCAGCACGAATGGTCACATGTTTGTCTGATCCATGGGAGAATGTCACAGAGATACTGAAGAAATGGAACTAGCAGTTGAAGATAGAGGTAAACTACCCAAAAACAGTCTATCAACAAAGTTTGAATAACTAGATTTAAATAATTATTCTGGGAATATACTACAATCCCCTACATATCACTCACATAGGACTGTGAGGATAAGATCAGAATAATTACTTCACTCACAGAGGCATTCAGACAATCATATGTGAATGGAATGGAAAGAAACCCTAATAACTGGTACAGTGGGATGTACTGTCTGTCATGCATCTCATGGTGGTTTGTATAGTATAAATGTAGATGTAATTGTAGATGTCGACATGCGCATGATGCTCTCCTTAGAAACACTGATGTACAGAGTGATTAATTAGGCTGTGTTTGTTATATCAGCAAGGTGCCTATGTTCGTTTGTCATGTGAAAAAGGGAATAAAGGTCAGTGGTTTTGAATAAAAAGAAATTTAATATCCTGTGGCATGTAACACTGTTGTGTTCCCCTGTTAAAAGTAAAAACTTAATCTGACTCACAGGTGTTACTAATCTTGTGATTTCATTAAAGCAAAAAGTCAAGTTTAAGATCTGTAAGAGTTGTAAAGGCAATACAAATGTCTGCTTGTGTCTGTGTATGTGCAGATGGATATGTGTGTGTGTGTGTGTGTGTGTGTGTGTGAGTGTATACCTGTCCTTTTTTCCCCCTAAGGTAAGTCTTTCCGCTCTCGGGATTGGAATGACTCCTTACCCTCTCCCTTAGAACCCACATCCTTTCGTCTTTCCCTCTCCTTCCCTCTTTCCTGATGAAGCAACTGTTTGTTGCGAAAGCTTGAATTTTGTGTGTATGTTTGTGTGTCTATCGACCTGCCAGCGCTTTTGTTTGGTAAGTCTTATATATATCAACAGACAGGAGCCCACCCGGCTAGCCACGCGGTCTAATGCGTTGCTTCCCAAGAGGGAAGGCGTGCTGGTCCCCAGCACAAATCCGCCTGGCGGATTAGTGTCAAGGTCCAGTGTGCCAGCCAGCCTGTGGATGATTTTAAGGTGGTTCTCCATCTGCCTCGGCTAATGCAGACTGGTTCCCCTTATTCCGCCTCAGTTACACTATGTTGGTGATCACTGCGCAAACACTGTCTCCACATATGCGTACACCATAATTACTCTACGACACAAACAATTGGGGTTACACTTGTCTGGTATGAGACATTCCCACACCTGGGTTCGGTGTGGGGTGGTGGTGGGGTGGGTGGACTGCTGTGGTTTGCTGTGGAGTTGTGAACCACTCTGAGGGCTACGGTGGGACAAAGCCACTCCGTCATTTCTAGGTCCCCGGTTCAATACACAACACAATCAACAGACAGCTCAGAAGGAGATAACATGCAGCACCTATTTGAACCTTTCAGTCTCTACTCTCATTCAAATCAAAAAGCAATATCCAAGGCTGACAAGTGCTTGCTAAGTCACATCTTCTGAAGCGTAGCTACTCCTCCCCCTTATTCTCCAAATCAACCACTTGACTAACTTTGGTTCCTTACAACAAACAAAGATTATGTGGTTTTTAAATCAAATGACATTTTCAATGCCATCCTGAGTTAACGAAAGTTGTAATTTCATCTCATTTTTGGCAATAATGACTCTGATTTCAATTGTGCAATATGAAATTCCCTCCCATTTATCCTTTTTTATTCAACTTTATGCTCGCTCTTAACCACATCTCACTTGCTCAGATATTTTTCCAAGCTTGTTAATGTATTTTTAAACTGTTGCTGAGATTTCTACTCACTACCTATTTCTATACAAATCAAATTTTAGTACTGAATGTACTAACTTTCTGTGTTTCTATATGTACTATATCAGCAATCAGACAGGCTAGAAAAGTACATAACTTTTGTGAAACTACTGGCTAAACCATTGGTAATGCTGCAAAGTAGGTACGTTTCAAGTGGGATGGCTCATCGATGACATTATATCTTGGATGGACAGCTTCAAGTAGGAAAGTAGGCACATTTCACCCTGCATTTGGTTAACACTTGGGACACAAAACTGCTCTACTCCTCCAACCTTTGGTCTGACTACACTCTCTTCTATTTCTTATATATGATCTTGCCCCTAATCATCATCATCAACATCATCCTTATTGCACACACTCTCCTACCATATTACAGCTATGCTGTTTGTTGATCAAACAGTCCATGTACTGTAAGCTGTTCAATTAACTAATATGCCAGTAGAAACAGAATCACATACCATTTGTTGCTTACCTTTACCCCTGTTCTTAGATACAATATTCTACTATTTTGCTTCATGGTTTTTATGTAAGTGCATTATTATATTTTCAGGTATTTATGATATTATATTCTTTTCCAAATTTATCTATAATATCATAACACATTTTACATAACTTTTATGAAATAAAGTACAGTACAAAAACTGGCTCATTTACAGATTTTACTTTGCATATTGATAAGAAAAATGTAATTTGTTTCTATTTGTTTTATATAATTCGTAACTAATGCCATATGCACTTGATTATTTTCCAAATTTAATTTACGTAAAGTTAAATAGAAATTTCTTGCTCACTAAATAAAGAATTATTCACCTAATATTTTGAAAAATGTTTATGACATTATAGACAAATTTGAGAAAGAGTACATAATTTTGTTGCCAGACTTACAGCATTGCTTCAGAAAAGTTACGTGTACTATGTTGTGTTACACTATTTTATACATCATTTTCTAAGAGAGAAAAATAAAAGAAAACACTCACAGCAAGCATATTAGCTTCTAATCGTATTGTGAAACAGTATTTCTACTAATGATCTTTGCAGCATTGAGAGTGTACCAGAGAGCAGCAATGGTTAACAGTGTTTTAACACATGTTGGCTAAAATGTCACACACCTACACTAATGAAACAACTCCTGCATTGGTAGTGCTCCTGCAGCTGTCGAAGAATACCACTGGCACTTCCCGACATGCCAAATTTCTGATCTGATTGTCAAGTGTTTTGAACACATTGCTTGAAACTGGTATTCTTCATGTTTCCTATTTCCTTCAGAACATGTAGGTAAACAACAGGAACGGCAATACGGTATTGAAATGGCGTAGTGTAGTCCCACTGGCAGCAGACAGCGATTTTCTTCACATATCAGTGTCCCATGAACATGTGTAAGGGAAACATTATATGTGGAAAACTTGTACCCACTCCTCATAGTGTGTCCACAATATCCACTTAGGTGACATTGTCACACAACTTGAATTTTCTCACTATTTAAACGATAATCATCATTTGCTTTCATTAACACTATTCACTGATGAAACCATATACAGAAAGGAATGAACAACACACATAATAATCATCAATAATCACACGAAACCAGCGCAAACCAATTTCCAAGTTCATTTTGTGATCAATGTTTGATGTGGCATGACTGGTAACATGTTGATAGGCCCAGCCATTTAAGAAGAGTGAATGATGTGACAGAATTATTCGTATTTTTTTGAAGATTTCTTTGTTGAACATCTTGAGGACGGTCCCTTGGCAATGTGGACTGCAATGTACATCAGTCATTAGGAAGCCCCTATACATTTTACCAGACCTCTGAGGGAACATCTCAACCACACTTATCCTAATCGCTGAATTGGCCATGGTAGTACAGTTAACTGGTCACTGGGATCACCAGACATTACACCATTAGATTTTTGTTTATGAGACTGGATGAAGTCTGAGGTGTACAAAAGAAAGGTCTATACACAAGATGAACTACCTAATCATGTCATGGATGATGCTGCCATCATTAGGGGATGTGCAGAGGCACTCAGACAATGTGTTCTCCCAAGAGCGCAGAAACTGAAGTTGTGGTGGGATATTCAAACATTTATTGTTAACTGTACAACAGCTACAATGTGATACGTATGATAATGCTTAGAGGTGAATCTGTTAAAAATATGTATTTTTCATTTGGTACATTGTAAAACATGTGTTGTAATGTTCCCTATTTGTTGTTCATTTTTAAACCTGACAATGTATTAAATAACACAGAAAATAACTAACAACATGCAGTGAATGTGTTCTGTCTTGGAAAGCATTCAGAATAGGAAGTTTTTTCCTACAAATGATAGTTCCTGTCTTACTGTAAATATTGATCAATCCTTTTAGGATATCTTGCATTTCTTTATGTGAGACCTACAAGCACTTTATAATGACTGTTGATCCTTGAAATTAGTTATATGAATCAAGAACACATTTACAATATATTGTAGACACTGCAGTTGAGGGTTGCATTATGTGGGAGATTCCTGCTTCACACACACTAAAACACACCAAATGAGATGACGTACCTTATTTGCATCAATTATTGCTCTTAGAAGGCCTTCTCCTTCTCCTCTAAGAGCAGGACCTAAGCATTCTGGTCTTCTGATCAGAAGGCGAATTACTAAATTAGCATTTTCTTCAACACTCTCACCTGAAACACAAAATTAATGTCAGATAACAAATTCTTGCAGCTAAGCTGTCTGATAACCTATAAAAATTAATATATTTCTGGAAAACTACTTACACCTATCTGTACAAGCAACCTAACAACATTGAAAGACAATACACATTTAAGCACAAACCACAATAAGAGAAAGTGCTAAGATCATTTGACAAGGAAACATATTTTGAAGCCCTCATTTCCGATAGCTATAATATTACACTGATGAGCAAAAAATAAGAACAAAAGTAACTCGCACGACGTGTCACTGCAAAGTAACTCAGAGCGGTGAAACTTGGACCGTACACAGAACAAACTGCTACAGTATAGTACAAAAGGCATCTTAAAGGAATACACAATGTGACGAACAGAAATGACATTTTTATTCAAAGAAAATAATCACAATGAAGTTGTCATGATTTATAATGGTCTCCTGGGCATTACAAAATGTGGGACATGGACCTTAATAGGGTTTGTGATCACCACAGATGGCAGTGCATGCTCTGCCACAAGCTCCCAAGCTGGGCACAAGGTTGGTGGGAGTTTTTGTTGTAGGGTGTTCCATTCCTCCACCAGTGTGGTTGACAGCTACTGGGTTGTCATTGGTACATGCAAACATTGCAATGGAACAGGTCAGTGCCCGTTCTTTCACACATGTTGTAAGATATGACAGACAGTTAAATTTAAAACTTGATCCTTCAGTATATAAAATAAAACTTGATCCTTCAGTACATAAACTGCAATTTTGGGTTAAATGTGAATAGTCTTATATATTTAAATCTATAAATCGAAACCATAAATTTAACACAAAATTAGTGTTCTTCAGGGAACATAATTTTTTATATATTTTTGGTGTGGTTCAGAATTGTAACTGCATTTGAGGTCACTGACATTTAAAATCATGGTTTTATTCTATAGTTCCATAATCATTTTGAAAAATAAATCAAAACACATTTTTTAAAATGTAATTAATGTCATATTTAATTATTATTCAATTAAATGTAAGTTTCTCTAGATGCTAAAAATCAATATGTAATTGCTGCATCTTTGAGCAACTATACGAGTTGTTTTATCATTTGCTATCAGGTGTCGAGTTGTAAAGTTGTTGGGTGGCAAAGAAAAAGTTACCTGCAATATTTATATTATTTCGCTGAGCTTACTTTAAAATTAAAATCTAGCTTACTCTCACAAGAAGATGAACCATCCTACAAGACTGTGAGATAACAGTAATTCACTGATCTACAAAGCAGTACTGAGAGTTAAGTACAAACCATTTACTTATCATTTCTACCTGCACTTGCTCATTTTAATATTCATTTATTAAGCAAACATAGACAAAGTTTGTAAAATTATAACATAACAATTATGTAGCCAACAGATCAAGGATTCAGGTTAGAACATGCTCCAACATGTCTCTCCAACACAACCCACATGTGCACAATGGGATTTAAGTAGATAGAATGGGTAAACCAGTCCATTCACCAAAAACTCTCTCGCTCCAGCAACTCTTCCATCTGTGCAGTTCAATGTCATGCATAAAAATGAAGTCAATGCCGAATGCATGCCTTAAACAGTGCACATGGGGAAGTAGTACATTGTCACAATAATGTTGACCAGAAAGTGTGCCATGTTCAAAGATTTGGAGGCCAGTACGTCAATGTTACATTACGCCTCCCCACACCATAATACCTGGACCACCAAAACGATCATGTTTAACAATGTTCCTCAGTGCATTATGTACCCTGGTATGGCTAGAGTTGAGAACACGTAATTCACCCAGGAATATTTTTGAACACGATCAATTTGATGGCACAGGTGTTATGGTGTGAAGATGCATAATGTTCCATGGGCGTAATGACCTCCAAATTTTTGAACGCAGTATGCCCACTGGTCAATGTTATTGTGACACTGCACCCCTTTCCCAATTGTGTGCATTTGCCCCTGACTTCATTTTTATGGGTGACTGCACAACCATATCGAACTGCATAGGTGGAGCAGCTCTTGGAAAGAGAGGATATTTTGCAAATGGACTCGCCTGCCCGTTTCCCTGACTTACATCCCACCGAGCACATGTAGGATGCATTGGGGAAATGTGTTTCAGCATGTGCACATGCACCAAAGTCCATCCACTAGTTGTTAACCACACTGTTGGATTGGAGAAATGGAATGCCCTACCACAAGAACTCCCTACCAACCTTGGGCCAGCTTGGGAGCATATTACAGAGCATGCCCTGCCATCCAAGGTGATCACACACCCAACTGACATCCATGTCCCGCATTTTGTAATGTCCAGGTGACCATCATAAATCTCCGTGACTTCAGTGTAATTATGGTCTTTGAATAGAAGTGTCATTTCTGTTTGTCTCATTGCATATTTCTTTCAGTTACTATATTTCACCAATTCTTTCCATGAAAGGTCCATGTTTCATTGAACTATGTTACTTGGCAGTGACATGTTATTTGAAATTTACTTCTGTCCTTAGGAAAGTCTGCATGCCAGTGTACTTCAGGGTACTAATATTTATGTGGCAGACGTACTGATTAAAGCTTAATGAATTGCCTTCATTGGCATCACCATTCTAATAGAGTGACATCCAAATTTTACATTTCTTGCTTGCTACTTCTTTCCTTTTGTTCACTAAAATTCTTTGAGGTGGGTCTTTCTGTGTGCTAAAGTGTACCTACCAACCTTACATCATGCCAATTAAAAATGCGAAGAACTGTACATAGTATTTATTTACATAAAAAATGGGAAGTGAACTGTTTTACAGTCTATGACTAATAATATCAGAACAAAACTGTATCATTATAGATCCCACTGTGGATACCTTAAAATGAAAAAAGACAAAATGCATCTGGGAGAAATAAAATACGGTGCAGCAAGAGAAGTTGCTTTTTATTTACAAAACGACGACTTCCATCATATATTTGCATGAAAGCAAGCTGCATGACCAGAGTTTTTGTTTGTTGGTTCTCTTCTTGAACACATATTTTTGACAATATAATGTAACTGGATGGACAAAAAATCTGGCTCCAAAAGCTCGCATAAGTTAAACCTTTTCTGTCTTCTCCTGCCGCCACTTGATGAGTAGGTTTTTTTACCTATCCAATTACATTATACTGTCAGGAATATCGTTATCATACTACTGTTAATCTAATATTTCTGCATCTAAAACTATAACCAAGCAATGGGATATGATGAATATACAGAGACCATGCCACTACATCTCCTATGGTTTCATCCCCAATGCCTCCTCCTAAGTTTCATTTCAGTAAGTTTAAGTCAGTTAACAACCTACAAGATATGCCTCCAAGATTTCCAAAAAACATATAAGATTTGAGTGAAGACTGAAGCACATTCATAGTCAAAGCCTGGTTTGAAATAATTCATTTTGTGATGGAGTCTCTCAGCATTTATTTGAAGTACCTGGAGGGTGTTATCTGCATTTTGAGAAGAAATGACTCATTTTATTTGCCTCCAAGCACTTCATGTAAACAATGATAATTCATTCCTCTGGTAATAGTGCACACTAAGTTCAGGAAGGCAATGAATTATCTTTCCACATCCAGTATGAAGATATTTATATTCACATGACCCGTTTTGAGATTTTAAACCTTATTTTCAAAAATTTTGGGGGCCATTTTATTGTATAACAAAAAAGACAAAAGCAAAGTGATATAATGCAGTTAAACATGATTCTTACATGTCATGGCCATCAGTAAAACTCAGTATATGAAAATAAGCTATATTTCCATCCTTTCAAGGAGTGTGCAAGGGAAACTATCTCCAAAGCCCAAGTTCTTCATGTGCAATATTTTGTTATTGTTTGATCTGAATGTGAGAATGAACTTCACTGTGACACAGTTTTGCAAAGTGTCAAGCAAATATGCAAAGAGCTGTGATCATAATCACAACAATATAATGTGTGTAGGAAAATATATCTCACCAAGAACAGCAACAACAGTGGGGTAGTGTGAAGTGACAAAAAACAGCATAAAAATCACAGCTACCAGATAAAAATTTTACAAATGTAAACTAACAATGATACAGAATAGTTGTTCATCCTTCATTTATTATAAAGTTGTTGTTGTGGTCTTCAGTCCTGAGACTGGTTTGATGCAGCTCTCCATGCTACTCTATCCTGTGCAAGCTTTTTCATCTCCCAGTACCTACTGCAACCTACATCCTTCTGAATCTGCTTAGTGTATTCATCTCTTGGTCTCCCTCTACGATTTTTACCCTCCACGCTGCCCTCCAATACTAAATTGGTGATCCCTTGATGCCTCAGAACATGTCCTACCAACCGATCCCTTCTTCTGGTCAAGTTGTGCCACAAACTTCTCTCCTCCCCAATCCTATTCAATACCTCCTCATTAGTTATGTGATCTACCCATCTAATCTTCAGCATTCTTCTGTAGCACCACATTTTGAAAGCTTCTATTCTCTTCTTGTCCAAACTATTTATCGTCCATGTTTCACTTCCATACATGGCTACACTCCATACGAATACTTTCAGAAATGACTTCCTGACACTTAAATCAATACTGGATGTTAACAAATTTCTCTTCTTCAGAAACGCTTTCCTTGCCATTGCCAGCCTACATTTTATATCCTCTCTACTTCGACCATCATCAGTTATTTTACTCCCCAAATAGCAAAACTCCTTTACTACTTTAAGTGCCTCATTTCCTAATCTAATTCCCTCAGCATCACCCGACTTAATTAGACTACATTCCATTATCCTTGTTTTGCTTTTGTTGATGTTCATCTTGTATCCTCCTTTCAAGACACTGTCCATTCCATTCAACTGCTCTTCCAAGTCCTTTGCTGTCTCTGACAGAATTACAATGTCATCGGCGAACCTCAAAGTTTTTATTTCTTCTCCATGAATTTTAATACCTACCCCGAATTTTTCTTTTGTTTCCTTTACTGCTTGCTCAATATACAGATTGAACAACATCAGGGAGAGGCTACAACCCTGTATCACTCCCTTCCCAACCACTGCTTCCCTTTCATGTCCCTCGACTCTTATAACTGCCATCTGGTTTCTGTACAAATTGTAAATAGCCTTTCGCTCCCTGTATTTTACCCCTGCCACCTTTAGAATTTGAAAGAGAGTATTCCAGTCAACATTGTCAAAAGCTTTCTCTAAGTCTACAAATGCTAGAAACGTAGGTTTGCCTTTCCTTAATCTTTCTTCTAAGATAAGTCGTAAGGTCAGTATTGCCTCACGTGTTCCAGTGTTTCTACGGAATCCAAACTGATCTTCCCCGAGGTTGGCTTCTACTAGTTTTTCCATTCGTCTGTAAAGAATTCGTGTTAGTATTTTCCAGCTGTGACTTATTAAGCTGATAGTTCGGTAATTTTCACATCTGTCAACACCTGCTTTCTTTGGGATTGGAATTATTATATTCTTCTTGAAGTCTGAGGGTATTTCGCCTGTCTCATACATCTTGCTCACCAGATGGTAGAGTTTTGTCATGACTGGCTCTCCCACGGCCGTCAGTAGTTCCAATGGAATATTGTCTACTCTGGGGGCCTTGTTTCGACTCAGGTCTTTCAGTGCTCTGTCAAACTCTTCACGCAGTATCGTATCTCCCATTTCATCTTCATCTACATCCTCTTCCATTTCCATAATATTGTCCTCAAGTACATCGCCCTTGTATAGACCCACTATATACTCCTTCCACCTTTCTGCTTTCCCTTCTTTGCTTAGAACTGGGTTTCCATCTGAGCTCTTGATATTCATACAAGTCGTTCTCTTATCTCCAAAGGTCTCTTTAATTTTCCTGTAGGCGGTATCTATCTTACCCCTAGTGAGATAAGCCTCTACATCCTTACATTTGTCCTCTAGCCATCCCTGCTTAGCCATTTTGCACTTCCTGTCGATCTCATTTTTGAGACGTTTGTATTCCTTTTTGCCTGTTTCACTTACTGCATTTTTATATTTTCTCCTTTCATCAATTAAATTCAATATTTCTTCTGTTACCCAAGGATTTCTACTAGCCCTCGTCTTTTTACCTACTTGATCCTCTGCTGCCTTCAGTACTTCATCCCTCAAAGCTACCCATTCTTCTTCCACTGTATTTATTTCCCCCATTCCTGTCAATTGCTCCCTTATGCTCTCCCTGAATCTCTGTACAACCTCTGGTTCTTTTAGTTTATCCAGGTCCCATCTCCTTAAATTCCCACCTTTTTGCAGTTTCTTCAGTTTTAATCTACAGGTCATAACCAATAGATTGTGGTCAGAGTCCACATCTGCCCCTGGAAATGTCTTACAATTTAAAACCTGGTTCCTAAATCTCTGTCTTACCATTATATAATCTATCTGATACCTTTTAGTATCTCCAGGGTTCTTCCATGTATACAACCTTCTTTCATGATTCTTAAACCAAGTGTTAGTTATGATTATGTTGTGCTCTGTGCAAAATTCTACCAGGCGGCTTCCTCTTTCATTTCTGTCCCCCAATCCATATTCACCTACTATGTTTCCCTCTCTCCCTTTTCCTCACCCATGACTATTAAATTTTCGTCTCCCTTCACAATCTGAATAATTTCTTTTATTTCATCATACATTTCTTCAATTTCTTCGTCATCTGCAGAGCTAGTTGGCATATAAACTTGTACTACTGTAGTAGGTGTGGGCTTCGTGTCTATCTTGGCCACAATAATGCGTTCACTATGCTGTTTGTAGTAGCTTACCCGCATTCCTATTTTCCTATTCATTATTAAACCTACTCCTGCATTACCCCTATTTGATTTTGTGTTTATAACCCTATAGTCACCTGACCAGAAGTCTTGTTCCTCCTGCCACCGAACTTCACTAATTCCCACTATATCTAACTTCAACCTATCCATTTCCCTTTTTAAATTTTCTAACCTACCTACCCGATTAAGGGATCTGACATTCCACGCTCCGATCCGTAGAATGCCAGTTTTCTTTCTCCTGATAACGACATCCTCTTGAGTAGTCCCCGCCCGGAGATCCGAATGGGGGACTATTTTACCTCCGGAATATTTTACCCAAGAGGATGCCATCATCATGTAATCATACAGTAAAGCTGCATGCCCTCGGGAAAAATTACGGCTGTAGTTTCCCCTTGCTTTCAGCCGTTCGCAGTACCAGCACAGCAAGGCCGTTTTGGTTACTGTTACAAGGCCAGATCAGTCTATCATCCAGACTGTCGCCCTTGCAACTACTGAAAAGGCTGCTGCCCCTCTTCAGGAACCACATGTTTGTCTGGCCTCTCAACAGATACCCCTCCGTTGTGGTTGCACCTACGGTACGGCTATCTGTATTGCTGAGGCACGCAAGCCTCCCCACCAACGGCAAGGTCCATGGTTCATGGGGGGTATTATAAAGTAGGAATATCAAAAATACCAGAAGAGAAACAGCAACAACATGCTACAAGAAGCTGCATTGGTCACATCACAAAATTTAGGTTAAATTTAGCATGTTAAAATACTGCTTATCCTGAATGTTTACCTTAAGATGGGCTGAGGGTTGAAATGCGTAGCAAACTTATTTAAAACACAAATACTTAAAGAAGTTTGATTTGTGAATGCTATCAGAACTGTATAAGCTCAATCATAAAAAAAAAGATGTGCTGGCACTAGAAGTAGACATTAATATGAGGGCATGCTGAAAAGTAGTGCCCCCAAATTTTTAACAAGAGGACTCTCAAAGTGTTTTTAAATAAAATAAGCATTATTAACATTCTACAGCTGTATTCCTCATGTCCACCTATTTATTTCTTAACAGATGAGCAAATTTCTCCAACAGGAGACCAGCTTGTTGATACCTTCACTGTAGAATGTTTGACTGTATTGATGGAGTCACTAACTCATCTCTGCTTGCACCACTTCATCTCTGTCAAAGTCAAGTCCTCAAAGATACTCTTTAAGCTTTGGAAAGAGATGAAAATCAGATGGGGGCAAGTCGGGACTGTGTGGAGAACGCTCGATGACGTTCAACCCAATGCATCGGATTATTGCAGATGTCGCAGTGCTCGTGTATGGTCTGGCATTGACATGCTGAAGCAGAGGGCATTAAATGTGCAGACAAACCCTTCAAATTTGAAACCTGATTACAGTACACTATTTCTCAAGCACCAACATAGTTGCATCACAGACGATCACATTACACACTACATTTTGGAACCCTCTAGCAGCAGGGGGTCCTCTAGCGGCCGGGGATTGCAAATATGTAGACATGAAGAGTAAATACATAGAGTGTTAGCAGCAAGTGTTTTATTTATAAAGTTTTAAGAGTTTTTGGCATGCCATCATAGTACAGTATACTTACGAAAAATAGCCTGCAATGGAGCTGCTGCCTGTTAATGTATATATTGATACATTCATCCTCGACGGCACTCCTTCAAAATAGGATTTACAGGACTTGCTGTGTAAATGAATAATGGTGTGTGTGTGTGATGAACTTATGAATGATAATGCAAATATTGTCATTACTAAGCCATCTGCAATCTGCTGTCATTGTATAACAAATGTTTCTGACACAGAGGCATGGGTGAGAGCTACTCAATTTTCAAACACTCTAATAAGGTGAAATATTGACAGTGTGTCAATAACTGTCTTAATGCCACATGTGTTTGCTCCACAGAAGAATGCAGGTTTAAAAACTAAGCTGTAATGATCTTATTGCTTATGTGCCTGTTTACTGATTTTTCTGTATAGTATTCATCATTTCTCAGATGTCGGAATTCCATTTTAAAGGGCTGTTGTTGTCAGAAAATTAAATATGTAAATCATATGCTGATACAACACTTACATGATTTTACCCTCTAGTAAAATTTATGCCCTTGAATTGCTAAATTTTGAGTGTGATGGCACATCAAACAGAAGAATCTTTTGAATAATAATTGAAATGTGCTTAATAAATACTTTACAATTTACATTTTTAATATAATGAGATACATGACATTATGCCTTCAGTACAATTGTAGCACACACACAAACAAAAACAAATATAAATAAGTGCATTTCTAACCATTGACCCAGACACAGAATCTGAGGAAATCCAAATAACGCTCTCCTTCCACAGGATCCCAACCCAAATCTGGATATCCTTTCTCCACAAGTTCTGAGTTGGACTGCAGACCACAGCGAGAAAGATAGATAGCAATTTTTTCTAAATAATGTTCCCTGTAACCAAAAAATGAGAAACTATATTGTTATTTTTATAACAAAAAATGATAGTCAAACAGTGGAATATCCAGGATGGAATGTAACAATATTGTGAAAAGGAAAGTTGCAACTCACCATATAGTGGAGATTCTGAGTCGCAGACAAGCACAACAAAAAGATTTTCACACTTAAAGCTTTCGGCCAATGGCCTTTGTCAACAATAGACACACACACACACACACACACACACACACACACACACTCACACACACGATTGCCGTTTCAGGAAACTGAAACCACACTGCAAGCAGCAGCACCAGTGCATGAAGGGAGTGGCAACTGGGTGGGGGAAAGGAGGAGGCTGGGGTGGGGAGGGAGAGAGATAGTATGGTGTGGATGGCAGACAGTGAAGAGCTGCAGGTTGGGCGGCGGGCAGAGAGAGGTGTGTGTGTGTTAGTGTGGGGGGGGGGGGGGGGTAGAAGCAGCGGAAAAGGAGAGAAATAAAGAGAATACACTGCCAAACATGATATCCTTCATTTCAATGACTGTTTCACAGCTTGTGCCATATGGATCCTTCCCACCAACACCAGCTTTTCTGCATTGCGCAGGTGGGAACTTTCCCTCCAATACATTCTATGTTCCCGTAACCCTCCTGGCCTCAACCTTTGTTAGTTGCTGTCCTCACTCATCCAGCCCCTTCCCTGCTCCCATTCTAGCACTACACAGCTGTTATTCCAACACCACACCCAGTATTTTCTTATTTTTATTTATTTATTTTCTGTTTTTTATTTATTTCTCTTTATTTCTCTCTATTTTTACCCCTTTCCGCTACTTCCATCCCCCCCCCCCCCCCTCCCCACCTCTCCCCTACCTGCTGTCCAATCTGCAGCACTTCACTGTCTGCCAACCCCATCATACTATCCCTCCCCCTCCCTGCCCCAGCCTCCTCCTTTCCCCCACCCAGTTGCCACTCCCATCATGCACTGGTGCTGCTGCTCACAGGGTGGTTTTTACTTGTTTGAGACTGCAGTCGTGTGTGTGAGTTGCATTTGCATCAGTGTGTGTGTGTGTGTGTGTGTGTGTGTGTGTGTGTGTGTGTGTGTGTGTGTGTGTGCGTGTGTGTGTGTATGTGTGTATGTGTGTGTGTCTATTGTTGACAAAGGTCATTGCCCAAAAGCTTTAAGTGTGGATATCTGTTTCTCGTGCCTATCTGCGACTCAGCATCTCTGCTATATGGTGAGTAGCAACTTTCCTTCTCATAAAAATGATAGTCACCTAGTATAAACTTTAAATTGGTTATTGCAGATTCATAAACTTGTAAAGTATTTAATGATATCACATGATATTTCAAATTATTTTTTACCTAAGTGCCAAGGCCAGCTCAGTGTTCTCCATGAGAGATGAATAGGCTACATCAAGAGGGGTACTTCCTCTTAGTGAAGGCCTGGACAGCAGAATGTTACTGTTTTCCAGAAGAAATGAGAAATGATCAAACATTGCTTTCTGGTTTTGTCGAGATGTTCTACAGAAATAGCAAAGGAATCTGCAGCAAGCTACCACCATCTCATGGGAAGTATCCTGCAAGAAATACAAAAACTGTAATGTACCTCCGATCTTCATTATGAAACAAGAAAGACACTGCATAGATAGGAGAAACAAATTGAATGATATAACTGGCAGCAAATTGAAAATACCAAGAGCACAATTGTTTCACTAACATGAAAAAAGCAAGTATTTGATCAGAAAAATGTAACAGGTAATATGGTAATATAACAAAGGTCTGTGACTTATGAATACATGATTCACAGGCAAATGATACAATGAGATTCCTGCCACCCCCCCCCCCCCCCCTTTTTCCCTTTAGCCTCATAACTTATGTTAAGGTGGTGTGAAGACAAAACGGGCCCCCTTGCAACCAACGAATTAACAGATACATGATAAGCAAGTACATATTACACAGGGTATTTACAAAATGTGGAGTACTGTCACATAACTGAGGCTCAACTTTAAAAATGTAATTGAGGCTCATCTTTAAAACGTAATTTAGCTTCATCTTTAAAACTTCATAATTTAATTTAAGGAGAAAAAGTAACAACTTACCAAACAATTGAAGGGCTAAGTCATCAATGCCGCATAAACAAGACACAGAGCTTTGCTAACTTTCAGACAAATCCTTCTATAGAGGTACAGCACACACACAAACACCTTACTCCAAAGCTGTGCAAGTTAGTTAGTTAATTAATTTTGTGTTCCATGGATATTTTTTACATGATAAATTGTAATGATTTTGATCAAGTCATTTTACATTCACATTGCAAGTTAATTTGTTAACATTGCTTTCTGTTGAACATTTCTAAGTTATCAGCTTGCTCTGAGCTCATATCACTCATTACAGAGTGATGCTGACACAGATTTTCAGCAAGTAAATGGGAAGGTGACATACATACAATGGAAACTAAACACTTTTGCCATGGTTCTGATAACAGTTCATAATGTGTATAGTGTTATACTATGAAATAGTTTACATATAGTGTGTGCAGTGATTGCTACTGACAAATGAATGAACAGAATAGGATTGGCTTTTTACATTGTTAAATAATTTCACTACAAAACAATACTATACACAAAGGGTAAAGCAAAGGAGGTTGCACTATTTTAAACAGACTGGTCTTATATTCTGGATAATGGAGGTTTCCGTCTCCAATCTGATTTAAGTTTTCCATGATTTCCCTCAATTACTTCAGCCAAGTTCCAGAATGTTTCCTATTACAAGGCCACGGTGAATTACCAGTCCCATCTTTGTCAACAGATGTATACATGCATGTTTATAAGTATTATACTACCCCCCCCCCCCCCCCCCCCACTCTTTTGTTATTAAACTGTAATAGCATAACATGTCCAATATCTTTGTAAAAATGATTCACTATTGAATAAAACTGCTGCTGGGCCCCCAGCAGGGTCAGCACAGAATAGTTACACACACACACACACACACACACACACACACACGTGTGTGTGTGTGTGTGTGTGTGTGTGTGTGTGTGTGTGTGTGTGTGCACTGTAACTATGAAAAAGGATTTGTTTAAAAGCTAACAAGGTGTCTTGTTAATGAGCCTGTTGACAACTCAGCACTGCAACTATTTTGTGAGTTGTTACCTACACTCCTCAAAATTATTTACAGCATATTCCATCAAGAACTTCCCTTGCCAAACTATATTATTTATAACATGTTATCATCACCAGCTGCCATTATACTATTTGTAAATTATGCAACTGATTTGTGGGTCAGCATAAAAATTAGACCTTCCTCAATGGATGCTACACTACACCTAAGTGTTGAATGATGAAATAGGCATGTTCCAAGAAACTCTGTTGTTGAAGTTTCAGTCATATCAATGATACAAATTCTGTTCAAAAACAAAACATTTTCTCCAATCAAAAGCAACATATAATCATGCAACTCTACTGTGATGCTACTACACATATATGCAAAGAGAAGATTTTGTTCACCATAGACATCACATCAAATAATGAAGCAATAATTTTATGCAATTTATATGAGTGACACTTGAAGGAAGGATTGGGGTAGGGATGGGGAGATGAATAATGGGAATGTGGTATGTCTATTACTGTCTTGCAGGTTTTGGTAAGAAAAAAATTATTAAATAACTATGGATTGTTAACCTTCTCTTTTGTAGCAACCTCGCCCTCTTGGCCAGTTGCTTGAGCCTGTGTCTGAGTGTCTGACTGTGCTTGGGCCCTACGGCCCAATGTGTTCATCATAACAGCCATCACATTTTCATGAACACGCAAGATTCTAATCAAATCTGGATGCTGGAAAAACGTGTGGTTGTTCACAAGTTTCCTGAAAAGTTAAAGGTAGTCATTTATTAAACATGGAACTTATTTCTATCACATATTGTACAAATTATCTAAAACAATTCATTAAAATACAGTTATTTTTTCATTCAGTTTTTTTTTATTTATCAAATAACTCAATACAGGGCAGTTCGCTGCTTTCATTAGGTGCCTGCCTGGCATTATACAATTTATATATTATTAGACAGAATTGGTGGCCAGTACTTATTGTCACCAGGCAAAATGTGTAGTACCGCCAATAGGTACACACAAAAGTAAAAGAAACACATTAACTAGCTTTTTGAATTAATAGTTCCTTCATCAGGGAGGAGAGACGGATACACCATCACCTTGGTAATTACACACAATCAGTATCCTTTATAAAAGGCAACACAATGTATTGTTTGTCCACTTGATGATTTTTACTGGTGCTGCTAGAAGTGGAGAAAATCTGCTCTAGTTGAAAGATATTGATTTATCTCTGAGTGCTGCCAATGTTGAGCTGGACTTAGATGTGAAGTATTACTCTGTGCATTGCTATGCGTAACAGTGTAAGGACTGTGGCAAGTGGCTGGCTGACACTGCCTTCCCCTCATTGCTGCTCTCCCCTTGGCAGTCCTAATGCGAGGTCAAAGCACACATTTATTGTTCCCAACATCCACCGCACAAATTGCCATCTTATCATGGACTAACAGCATGTAAACCTAGTTTACTAGCTCACAACAATGGGTGTTCCTAGTCATTCCAGAGAAGTCACTATTTAACTAATATCGATTCCTTCATCGACACCAGTTTAAACTTTTAATACAATCTCCAACTGACCATTAACTCACTTACATTATAGCTAATAACTTCAGTTCTACTCACAATAGAAAAGCTAACACACATTCCTTCCACTTAACTTTGATATATGTAAATATTAATTAATAGCTACTAGACTTCTTAATACAGTTCTTCCTCTCAACACTGTCTTTAACTTCTACTGCAACCAACCCCTATTTCTATGATCTGACCAACACTTCTAGCTCCACACACTGACCTACCATGCTCACTCAATATGTCCTCGAATAATGTTAATGCCACTCGACAATGGTCTCTACTCCAAAGAAAGGTGTGTACTGAATGTTCCAGAATGTGTGACTCGCTGACTAATGCCTGTTAAGTGAAGAGTACGAGTGTAGCAGACACAGAACTTTTACAGCTGGGGAAGGTTAAATAGGGAGGCCATGTCACTCAGAGCCCACATGCAGTGAAGAACACTCAGAGATGGAAGGTGGGGGGGGTGTCAGAGAGACAGTGCAATAGAGATGGTACATTGGTGAGCACTCAGCCAGCTTTGGTACAGAGACAGTAAGGACAGAGTGAGTAGTAAATATAGATTAGAGGGAAGAGAGATAATACTTCAGTTTAGAATTAGGGCAGAAAACAAATTTTGAAAATAATTATAACAGTGTAGTTCACAAGGCAAATTTATTCAAAGGTGGGTAGTTTGATCACTACATGATCATCTTCAGACCAAGCCATTTTGATGGACAATGACTGAGTATGAAGCAGAAACTGCTGAATGACCATCATTCAGTGTACCTATTCCATGCAGAGCCATTGTGCATCAAAATGGCTAGGTCTGAAGATGATCATGTAATGATCAAAACCTGTCAACTTTGAATAAATGTGCCTTGTGATCTACACTGTTATAATTATTTTCATAGATTATAATTGGATCACTGATACCTCTAATAATGTTTTCAAAAATAAAGAAAACAGATTAATTGGAAAAACAGAAAGGGTAGATGTGTTAATGTAGCTGAAGTCCAGGAGGGTGTCGAGATATGAGCATATGTTGGAGGGCAAGTTCCCATCTCCAGAGTTCAAGGAAACTAGAATGAGGCTGGGGAATTCAAATAGCCAGTGCATTGTAGCAAGCACTCAAGTTGTTAAGGCTTTTGTGGTCACTTGTTGACAAACTGCCTACTTGCTTCTGTCTCGGGTTCTTCGGTCGACATTCGTCTGATGATTCTACAGACGTTTCGCGAGCATAATTGGCTGGCATTGTCAAAGCTTCACCCTCCATTGCCAGTGGTGAACTGGAGCTGAGCTCATGGCCGCAGACTATATGTACCTGGCGCGCCAACGTCTGAGGGCTTATTCGCGGTTATTTCCGGTGCGGTTCTCCTCTTGCTACCTGCGACAATCGTTCGCTGCAGCACGGGAAGCCGGGATCCGTTCACCTTAAGGCATTCCTCTTTCTTGTTGAAGCTGTTCCTGTGCGTGTGTATTTCTACAGCTTCTCTAAACAAGAGAGTGTGATAGTGCTTCTCTACAGCCAGAACTTCCGTGTCGGAGAATTTTATTACATGGTCGGTCTCACTCTGTGTATACTCTGCCTTGGCCGATTTCTCCACCTGCCCCAACCTGCAATGTCGCTTGTGTTCTTTAATCCTGGTGTTGATTGATCATCCAGTCATTCCGACATAAACTATTCTGCATGTGCATAGTAAGCGGTATATTCCCAACATTGGAAGTGGGTCCCTTTTGTCCTTTGCTAATCTAAGACATTCTTTGATCTTCCTTGTCGGTTTGAAAATAGTCTTTACGCCATGTTTGTACAATATATGGCCAATTCCGTCCGTGACTCTGGGAATTTATGGTAAAAAGGCCATACCCGACATTTCTTTTCCTGATTTCTTACTTCGTCGAGTGTTTGGCCACGAAAGCCTTAACAATTTTGTATCATGCCTCTACACCGAGGAGATTTGCAGATTGTACCGATGCCTTGACCAATGACGGAAGAAGAAAGTGCAATTGATGTCCTCTCTTGCCTTCCTTTCGCAGTGAAGAGATGAAGATACTACACCGAACTTCTTGAAATGTAAGCAACTATTCACCACTGCCAAAGCACATCGTATCTACGACAGAATGGAACGAGCTTTTTTTCATGCAATTCATACAACACGGAGAGACTTGGCAAGAATGGATCAGGAACTGTTGGATATATTCCATCAACTAAGTAGCAGAATGCATCAAGACGACTGGGACAAGATTGACAGCATCACTCACGGGAGCATCCAGAATGATCTTGAACACTGCACTGAGTGACAGAAGAAAAAGTTTGAAAGATGCCGGAAGCAGACTGACAAGGTGATTCCCAACATGTCACACACAGCTCAACCTCACTGAATGACAAATGACTGAAGAGGAAATGTCTATTCTTCAAAAAGGAGGGAATTTCACTATCATCCCGAGAACTATACCTATGGAGGGCATCATTGCTATCACCAAAGCGACCATTCGGACCCTTCCTTGTGAAAGGGCAGAGGAAATACGCACTGAAACAGCCAGGAAACTGCGCCAAGCTAAACCACCAGCTTGCAACCTGAAGAAAGAAGAGGTACAAGCTATTAAGAATCTTAATGCCGACAAGAGTATATTGGTACTGCCTGCCGATAAGGGGAATGCGACCGTCATAATGAACAACGAAGATTATGAGCAAAAGATCTGAGACCTATTAGTTCCGACGACATACCAAAAACTAAGCACAGATCGGATGTAGCATATCACACAGAATACGAATTGGTTAATCAAGGTGTCTTCTCTGCCAGCAGACATACAGAGAAACCTGCGCAACACAGAAGCCTTACCACCTCGGCTGTATGGATTACCTAAGATCCATAACAACAACTTTCCACTAAGACCGATTGTTAGCGCTCCTGGCTCACCAATGTATAAACTGGCAAAACACTAGGCCTCTCTGATCCAGCCACATGCGGGAAAGACCAACACATACATAAAGGACTCAGGACATTTAATTGAGAAGCTGAAGAAACTAAAACTTGCACCAAATGACGTCCTGATCAGCTTTGATATTGTTTCTTTGTTTACAAATGTGCCACTCGGTGACGCTCTGGAGCACATCGGTTCCATTTTCATGCAAGACATCACAAAGCTCTTCCATGCATGTCTCACCACGAGCTATTTCACTTGGAATGGCAATTTCTATGAACAGCTAGAAGGCGTTGCCATGGGTAGTCCTCTTAGTCCAGTGGTGGCCAACTTCTTCATGGAGCATTTCGAAGCACAGGCACTGGACTCGGCGACTTGTAAACCTAAGGTGTGGTACAGGTGCATTGATGATACTTTTGTAGCGTGGAGCCATGGCGAAGAACAGCTTGGTGACTTCCTAAGACACTTGACCAGCCTCCACACCAACATATAATTTGCCATGGAAGTAGAAAAAGACAATACACTACCATTTCTAGATGTGCTGATTACAAGGGACAGCGAAAACCTGGGACATAGCATGTACCGGAAACCGACACACGTGGACCGATACGTGCACAAACTATCAAACCACCACCCGAGCCAGTAAAGAGGCATGATTCATACACTCGTAATGCGATCAGGACGAGTATGTGAGCCACAGCACCTCAAACACAAAATGCAACATCTGGAAAGTGTTCTGAGGAGAAATGGGTACTCCACAAATTATAATAGAAGTGTAACAGAGCCAAACACTTGACTAAGTAAGAAATCAGGAAAAGAAATGTCGGGTACGGCCTATCTGCCATACATTCCCAGAGTAATGAACAGACCTGGCTGTATATTGCACAAACATGGCGTAAAGACAATTTTCAAACCAACAAGGAAGATCAAAGAATGTCTTAGATCGGCAAAGGATAAAAGGGACCCACTTGCAATGTCAGAAATATACTGCTTATCATGCACATGCAGAAAAGTTTATGTCGGAATGACTGGACGATCAATCAACACCAGGATGAAAGAACATAAGTGACATTGCAGGTTGGGGCAGGTGGACAAATTGGCCATGGCAGAGCACGCGCAGAGTGAGACTGACCATGTGATAAAATTCACCAACAGGGAAGTTCTGGCTGTAGAGAAGCACTATCACACTCGCTTGTTTAGAGAAGCTGTATAAATACACAAACATGGGAACAGCTTCAACAAGAAAGAGGAAAGCCTTAAGGTAAACGGATCCTGGCTTCCCATACTGCAGCAAATGACCGTCGCAGGGAGCAAGAGGAGAACTGCACCAGAAATGACCGGAGAGAAGCCGTCGGACGTTGGTACGCCGCGAGTTCGGCTCCAGTTCACCACCAGCAATGGAGGGTGAAGCTTTGACAATGCCAGCCACTCATGCTTGCGAAACATCAGTAAAATCATCAGACGAACGTCGGCCGAAGAACTCGAGACAGAAGCAAATAGGCAATTTGTGAAGCACTCAAGTCCCATAAGCCATGCTTGAGTGTACTATTCATCTCTCTTCCCAATAATCTAGTTTTGCTTCTAACTCTATTGTCATCATCTCTGGACTGAAGCTTGCAGAGTGTTTACCAATGTGCCATTTCTGATCTCTTTGATGCCTTCCTCTTCAACTTCATCTTCACTACAGGTAGGTCCCCCTCGTCCTAGGATTTAAGTAACCACCATTGATTTTTAGCCTTCCTCAGCCTGTCCCTTTCTTCTACCCGCTGAAGGCACTAATATTTCTGAAAGTTAGCAAGTGTGTCCCTTACTTTTACATGTGTCTATTGGTAGCACTACACATTTCGTCTACTGAAGGAAGTACCAGCCAGTAATTATGCCTCATTAATTTATCAGTTTTCTCGATTATATTTCCTTTCTGTAATTTATTACAATTACACAACATAAATTCGACTGAGTACAATGGTTTTCAGAATGAGATTTTCTCTCTGCAGTGGAGGGTGCACTGATATGAAACTTCCTGGCAGATTAAAACTGTGTGCCGGACCGAGACTCAAACTCTGGACTTTTGCCTTTTGCAGGCAATTACACAACTGACTGAGCTACACAAGCACGACTCACAACACGTCCTCACAGCCTCAATTCTGCCAATATCTCATCTCCTACTTTCCAAACCTCACAGAAGCTCTTCTGCGAACTTTGCAGAACTAGTTCAGTTACAATGGTTTTTCCGCCAATATAACTTATGTAGTAAAGTGTTGTTACCTCCTACCAACAGAATATAAAATGTAAGTTTATTTCTCTCTGTTAAGAACCATCGTGTGCCTTTTTGCACTGTTTCTGAGGATATTTTTAACTGTCTGATAATGAAAATTTCAGGACAGAAACAATAAACAGAACTGATGAGAGACAACAAGACCTGAATCTGTCAGATACAACGCCGAGATGGTTATAGCTTTTATTGTATAAGAAATGTCTGCAAAAGACAGCAGTATATAGGGCATAAGCACAGGGCAAAGCATATGAAGTTATGACTACTGCACAGTGGCAATAAGTAGTCATGGGAAGAAATGAACTGAGAAATTCGTAACTGGTCTAAAATTGGTGTAATATTGTCTGCCTGTACAGGCTCTGATAGAGTTATCAGTATACTTAGCTTATTTTTGTTATAAGTACATAAAGTCAGTCCAAAAAATGGAAGTTCATGGGATGTTTTATGCAAGGCACTGAGCTAACAGAAAATGTCGTTTTGGTTCTCACTACGAACAAAAGATCGCTCAATGTGTAACTTTATGTATCCGATTGATACAGCAGCACGAAATTAGTCTGTTGTGTTGTTTACTTCAAGTATATGTATTGATTACTGTGAAATATGATGAATAATCAGTATTTTCTGTGGCAGTCTTAGGGTTAGTGTATGAAGTGGCTATTTTCGCAGCATAGTTATAAGGCAGCCTTACTCAGTTGCTGCTCGAAGCAATGATTATTCTTCATGTTTCACTCTCATCATCAATAAATATTGTTGAAGTGAATGTCATGTCACACTAATTTGAGGCCACTCTAACAATTTGACAAATGAAGTCACAGTCAGTGTGCTCCCTGCCGTCGTTGGATAAGCAGCTGCAGCAGCAAGTCGTATACTCCTAGCTCACTCATTTGTTACATAGTTTAATTCTTAATTTCTTTGCGTGTTTTTGGTACTTGCATTGTTTAATTCATAAATTTTGGGCGTATTATAGTATCTGAGAGTTATAGCATCGTGTTTTAGTACCTGAATAGTGTAAATTCGCGTAGTCGTTTGTCTTCTGTTTTTGTTTTGAATGGCGAGTGTCGGTTGGTCACAGTCAGTGTGCTTCCTGCCGCCGTTGGATAAGCAGCTGCAGCAGCAAGTCGTATACTCCTAGCTCACTCATTTGTTACATAGTTTAATTCTTAATTTCTTTGCATGTTTTTGGTACTTGCATTGTTTAATTCATAAATTTCGGGCGTATTATAGTATTTGAGAGTTGTAGCATCGCGTTTTAGTACCTGAATAGTGTAAATTCGCGTAGTCTCCTTCCGCCGCCGAGCAGTGTGTCAGCAGTGCGCAAGTAGCAGCATTACCGCATTTACTAGGCAATCTTGTATTTTAATAACCATTTAAATTTTGTGTCGATTTGTTTGCGCTCTCTGTAGATTAGTTCAGACGTTCTTTGCACAACAGTTTTTGGCATGGATAGGGACTGCAACTGCTGTGTTCGGATGCAGGCTGAGTTGGCATCCCTTCGCTCCCAGCTTCAGGCAGTGTTGGCTTCGGTCACACAGCTTGAGGCTGTTGCCAATGGGCATCACTGTGGGGTTCCGTATGGGGGTTTGTTGGGGACGGCCAGCTTATCCCACGCATCCCCCGATCAGACTACGACTGTGGTTGCCGGGATACTGCCCGCATTGAGGCTGATCCCTCACCTGTGGTAGAGTGGGAGGTCGTCTCAAGGTGTGGCAGGGGGCGAAAGACATTCCGGAGGGCTGAACGGAAGGCCTCTCCAGTTTGTCTGACGAACCGGTTTCAGGCTCTGTCTCAGGCTGATACTGATCTTCGGCCTGACATGGCTGCTTGTCCTGTTCCAGAGGTTGCCCCTCAGTCTGCAAGATCCGGGCGGTCGCAAAGGGTGGGCTTACTGGTAGTTGGGAGCTCCAACGTCAGGCGCGTAATGGGGCCCCTTAGGGAAATGGCAGCAAGAGAGGGGAAGAAAACCAATGTGCACTCCGTGTGCATACCGGTGGGAGTCATTCCAGATGTGGAAAGGGTCCTTCCGGATGCCATGAAGGGTACAGGGTGCACCCATCTGCAGGTGGTCGCTCATGTCGGCACCAATGATGTGTGTCGCTATGGATCCGAGGAAATCCTCTCTGGCTTCCGGTGGCTATCTGATTTGGTGAAGACTGCCAGTCTCGCTAGCGGGATGAAAGCAGAGCTCACCATCTGCAGCATCGTTGACAGGACTGACTGCGGACGTTTGGTACAGAGCCGAGTGGAGGGTCTGAATCAGAGGCTGAGATGGTTCTGCGACTGTGTGGGCTGCAGATTCCTCGACTTGCACCATAGGGTGGTGGGGTTTCGGGTTCCACTGGATAGGTCAGGAGTCCACTACACGCAACAAGCGGCTACACGGGTAGCAGGGGTTGTGTGGCGTGGGCTGGGCAGTTTTTTAGGTTAGATGGCCTTGGGCAAGTACAGAAAGGGCAACAGCCTCAACGGGTGCAGGGCAAAGTCAGGACATGCAGGGACCAAGCAGCAATCGGTATTGTAATTGTAAACTGTCAAAGCTGCGTTGGTAAAGTATCGGAACTTCAAGCACTGATAGAAAGCACCGAAGCCGAAATCGTTACAGGTACAGAAAGCTGGTTGAAGCCAGAGATAAATTCTGCCGAAATTTTTACAAAGGTACAGACGATGTTTAGAAAGGATAGATTGCATGCAACCGGTGGTGGAGTGTTCGTCGCTGTTAGTAGTAGTTTATCCTGTAGTGAAATAGAAGTGGATAGTTCCTGTGAATTATTATGGGTGGAGTTTACACTCAACAACCGAACTAGGTTAATAATTGGCTCCTTTTACCGACCTCTCGACTCAGCAGCATTAGTGGCAGAACAACTGAGAGAAAATTTGGAATACATTTCACATAAATTTTCTCAGCATGTTATAGTCTTAGGTGGAGATTTCAATTTACCAGATATAGACTGGGACACTCAGATGTTTAGGACGGGTGGTAGGGACAGAGCATCGAGTGACATTATACTGAGTGCACTATCCGAAAATTACCTCGAGCAATTAAACAGAGAACCGACTCATGGAGATAACATCTTGGACCTACTGATAACAAACAGACCCGAACTTTTCGACTCTGTATGTACAGAACAGGAAATCAGTGATCATAAGGCCATTGCAGCATCCCTGAATATGGAAGTTAGTAGGAATATAAAAAAGGGAGGAAGGTTTATCTGTTTAGCAAGAGTAATAGAAGGCAGATTTCAGACTACCCAACAGATCAAAATGAAAATTTCTGTTCCGACACTGACAATGTTGAGTGTTTATGGAAAAAGTTCACGGCAATCGTAAAATGCGTTTTAGACAGGTACGTGCCGAGTAAAACTGTGAGGGACGGGAAAAACCCACCGTGGTTCAACAACAAAGTTAGGAAACTACTGCGAAAGCAAAGAGAGCTTCACTCTAAGTTTAAACGCAGCCAAAACCTCTCAGACAAACAGAAGCTAAGTGATGTCAAAGTTAGCGTAAGGAGGGCTATGCGTGAAGCGTTCAGTGAATTCGAAAGTAAAATTCTATGTACCGACTTGACAGAAAATCCTAGGAAGTTCTGGTCTTACGTTAAATCAGTAAGTGGCTCGAAACAGCATATCCAGACACTCCGGGATGATGATGGCATTGAAACAGAGGATGACACGCGTAAAGCTGAAATACTAAACACCTTTTTCCAAAGCTGTTTCACAGAGGAAGACCGCACTGCAGTTCCTTCTCTAAATCCTCGCACAAATGAAAAAATGGCTGACATCAAAATAAGTGTCCAATAGAAAAGCAACTGGAATCACTCAACAGAGGAAAGTCCACTGGACCTGATGGGATACCAATTCGATTCTACACAGAGTATGCGAAAGAACTTGCCCCCCTTCTAACAGCCGTGTACCGCAAGTCTCTAGAGGAACGGAAGGTTCCAAATGATTGGAAAAGAGCACAGGTAGTCCCAGTCTTCAAGAAGGGTCGTCGAGCAGATGCGCAAAACTATAGACCTATATCTCTGACGTCGATCTGTTGTAGAATTTTAGAACATGCTTTTTGCTTGAGTATCATGTCGTTTTTGGAAAACCAGAATCTACTATGTAGGAATCAACATGGATTCCGGAAACAGCAATCGTGTGAGACCCAACTCGCTTTATTTGTTCATGAGACCCAGAAAATATTAGATACAGGCTCCCAGGTAGATGCTATTTTTCTTGACTTCCGGAAGGCATTTGATACAGTTCCGCACTGTCACCTGATAAACAAAGTAAGAGCCTACGGAATATCAGACCAGCTGTGTGGCTGGATTGAAGAGTTTTTAGCAAACAGAACACAGCATGTTGTTATCAATGAAGAGACGTCTACAGACGTTAAAGTAACCTCTGGTGTGCCACAGGGGAGTGTTATGGGACCACTGCTTTTCACAATATATATAAATGACCTAGTAGATAGTGTCGGAAGTCCCATGCGGCTTTTCACGGATGATGCTGTAGTATACAGAGAAGTTGCAGCATTAGAAAATTGTAGCGAAATGCAGGAAGATCTGCAGCGGATAGGCACTTGGTGCAGGGAGTGGCAACTGACCCTTAACATAGACAAATGTAATGTATTGCGAATACATAGAAAGAAGGATCCTTTATTGTATGATTATATGATAGCAGAACAAACACTGGTAGCAGTTACTTCTGTAAAATATCTGGGAGTATGCGTGCGGAACGATTTGAAGTGGAATGATCATATAAAATTAATTGTTGGTAAGGCGGGTACCAGGTTGAGATTCATTGGGAGAGTCCTTAGAAAATGTAGTCCATCAACAAAGGAGGTGGCTTACAAAACACTCGTTCGACCTATACTTGAGTATTGCTCATCAGTGTGGGATCCGTACCAGATCGGGTTGACGGAGGAGATAGAGAAGATCCAAAGAAGAGCGGCGCGTTTCGTCACAGGGTTATTTGGTAACCGGATAGCGTTACGGAGATGTTTAACGAACTCAAGTGGCAGACTCTGCAAGAGAGGCGCTCTGCATCGTGGTGTAGCTTGCTCGCCAGGTTTCGAGAGGGTGCGTTTCTGGATGAGGTATCGAATATATTGCTTCCCCCTACTTATACCTCCCGAGGAGATCACGAATGTAAAATTAGAGAGATTAGAGCGTGCACGGAGGCTTTCAGACAGTCGTTCTTCCCGCGAACCATACGCGACTGGAACAGGAAAGGGAGGTAATGACAGTGGCACGTAAAGTGCCCTCCGCCACACACCGTTGGGTGGCTTGCAGAGTATAAATGTAGATGTAGATGTAGATGTACCCTTTAAACAATACTTCATTTCATGCAATTTTGTCATATGATGACATGGCTGGAGACCGTGGCTGTTATTTGAAGACAAATGTTGGTGTTGAGACAGCAACCAGCCACAAATTTATTTTAAGTTCCTTTATTCAAAAGGTACCGTTTCCGGTTTGAATCATTACAATTCATCATCAGATGGCTTTCATGCTTTCATTAGAACATGTAGTACTTTTTTTTTAAATTGATTAGTTGTCGTGAAATGTCGGTTTGGAGTATTTGTTTTTATAGTTTTTATAGTTTTTATAGTTAGTTGCACAAGTGAGACCCCTCATTGCAATACATTCTACGTTCCCATAACCCTCCTGACCTCAACCTCTGCTACTGCCTATCCCTCACCCACCTATTTACTTTCCTGCTCTCACTCTACCACTACACAGCCTTCTATTCCATCAATTCACTCACTGGTCTTTTTACCCTCGTTTACTCCTCTCCTTCCCCACTTCCCTTCCCCCCCTTCCCCTCAAACCTTCCGACTGAACCTAGCAACTCTACCCCGACCCACTGAGTCCTTCCATTCTCCTACAAGCAGGACTACACCTTTCCCAGCCCCTACTCTCCTATCTTTCCCCCTCACCACTCTAGCTTTCTGCTTATCCCCATCACCCTCTGATTGCTTTTCCTACCAGGTGCAGTCATGCACAGTCCACCCCTGTGATCAGTGACAGAGGTCATATGCATATGAGATGTGCTTGTGTGAATGTGTGTGTGTTTTCTATGTTAGAAGAAGGCCTTTTGGTCAAAAGCTTAAATGTACAGCAGTTGTTTTGTTGTAGCTGTCTGCAACCAAACATCTCCTCTATATGGTGAGTAGCAACCTATCCTTTTCATAATATTGCCATTATTCCATCCTAAAGTCTTGATTGTTTAAATCAAAAACATCTTCAGAAAAATTACACAAAAGACAACTGATGGCTCTTAGGAGAGACAAGTGGCACATATGTATCAGTTGTCAGTGGATAAGCTGTAATAGTTGACTTGCAAGAACTATGAATGGTAGTGCTCTGCAAAAAAATACAGTAAAATTTTCTAAGAAAAAGTGAAATGACTGTTCTAGAAAGAGCCTGTTATTTATAGGTACTCGATTATATACAGTCACGATTCTGACAAAGTTGTACTTGTGGCTTGTAAAAATAAAATTCAAAATACAATACACTGTACCAAACAACAGCAACAATTTCAGAGTGATCCTGATTGAATTGACAAAAGCAAGCTGCACACATATTCAAGAAGTATGGATAAATTGATAATTCTGTAATGACGTACCATAAGCGCTCTCTCATTAATTCCTCCTCTTCTTGTGACATCTGTACAGGCAACAATGCTCTAATCTGACTCAGTCCCACCCACATGGCAGCTACATCATTCTTTGTTTTGCTGTTGATTACATATGTTTTTTGTAGAGCCCGAATAAGTTCTCCAATACTGTCATATTGTCTTACCAATAAGCTGTAACAGTTCACAATGTTGTGAGAACATCATAGCAGTATCATTCTGTGATATTTACATTATTGCTATTCCAAAAAAAATAATGGAAACCTACCCAAACATTTCTCGGACCAGTTTTGGTGTTTCAATCTGAGACTCCTCTGCCCATCTGACAATTGTTTTGATAAGTACCTTGCGGAATATCTCTGAAAAAATAATAACAAAAAATATACACAAGTAACTACAATACAATGATTTCAAATTCAGCACATGAAACAGTAAAATAAAATAAAAAGTAAAGATAATGTGGTGCTAGGAGCAGTCTTCTTTTTCTGGCAGTATGTAACTATGCCATAAAGTTACATAAGTAGAACTGATAAGCAAATATGCTTAGTTTATTAATGGTTGCTTGTCAAATAAGTTCACTAGCCAAAATGTTACCTAGTCACTCCCTTAAAAGAGCACACTGGTCAATGTTGAGTGCTTTAGATGGCATGGAACTGACAGCAGACAGCCATATGTGCCTTCAGTGGCAGAAAAATTAATGGCAGTGAAATGCTGTGTTGTGTCAGCCAACAGTATGGCATCAGTACAGTAGCTATGACAGAATACCAGAAAGGAGCTATTGCACCCAGATGTGCCCATGCCCATACTGTGAATGAAGTTGTCCAATTTGCTGGTGTGTCAGTGCGGACTGTCCAACATGTCTATGAGGAATGGTGTCCACTCACAGCCTTGTAACATAGCATAAGAACTGTGGTCCTAAAAAGAACCTAACTGACAGGACCAAAAATGAGTGCCACACACTGTCAGTGACAATCGATGCCAAACTCGGCAGCAGTTGCTACTCTCAGTTAATGCAAGTACATCTCAACCAGTTTCTGAGTGAAAATGGTAAAAGAACTGCTTGCAGTGCACATTTGTAGTTGAGTACCTTGCCTGACGAATCACAATTTTGCATCTTTTCAAATAGTGCAAGGTACTGAATACACCTGCAGTCAAATGAGGCATTTAACCAGCATCGTGGGTGGGGGATCTAGTTCAGGCTGGAGGAGGATCTTAATGTCTTGGAAGTGCTTGTCTTATCATGACTTGAGCCTACTCCTTCAGGTAATTGTGAACATGAAAGAAGATTTCTATTTCAAGATTATCACTGAGAGAGTGTTGCCCTTTCTTCTACATCTTCCTGATAAGTAAACTGCCATCTTCTTAGGTGTACAATGTGCTGCAAACATAAATTACTAGTTTGACAAACACTCAGGCACCCTATTGCACTTTGACTGTGTGGGTCTGCATTGCTTGATAAAAGAAGTGAAGTATCCAGAAGACATGGTTGGACATCAATGTAACTTTGTACATGTACACATCATCAGCAGAATTAGAGCTACAATTCTCTGTGACAGGTAGACCAGCCACCGGGATTCACTAATGCTGTGTCCAGGTATGGTAGGGTACACAAGGGGCATAAAAAGTGTCAGATGTTGAGTGATCACTACTGAAGACACAGAGATGTTGAGTACTTGTGTGAGACAGTGTCATCAGCACCTGAGAGAGTTGGAAAGGAGCCACATTGTGGTCTCCATTTGGCCAGCTGATTTAATCATGCAATATCCAGATTTGTGGGGCTTTCAAATGTGACAGTGGGAGGATGTTGGACCGCAAAACAATATGGGGACAGGCATACTTGTGGTTGTGGTTCCAGTTGACCATGTCTGACCACCATAAGGGAGGATTGCCTTGCTGTGCAGCAACCACAGCTTACGCCCTTCACATCTGTGCCTGCCATCTGAGAACAAGTAATGGACTCCCAGCTATATTCTTTGTCATACCGTAGCATCAGTTGGAGAATGAAATTAACCAGACTCGAGAAATACTGTTTCATGCATAAGCTGCCACAACACAAACAGCTGCATTTGGAGTGGTGCTGTGATCAGGGAGCATGGACTGCTGACAAATGTCATCACATTGCGTTCAGCGACGAATCAGGGTTCCTGCACCTCCCTGGACAACTGTTGTCAGTGAGTATGATGGTGACCTGGAGAGAGACTGTATTCTTCCAATATTTTTGAGAGGCAAGTTAATGTTACTTCCAGCCTCACAGTGTAGGAAGCCACTTAGTATGACTTCAGGTCATGGCTTGTAGTGTTTGAGGGAACTCTGACAGCACAATGATACATCATGGACAGCCTGTGTCCTCATGTGTTATCTTTCATGTGGCACTATCTTGGTGCTATTTTTTGATACAACATTGCTTGTCCAAATAAGGAATGTATCTTTATGAACTGTCTACATGATGTTGGAACTCCTATGGCCAGCAAGACCCCTACACCTGTCCCAAACAGAGTATGTGTCAGACCAGCTCAGACTGCAGACTCTGTCCCACTGCCAGTAACTAACAATGGCTTTATGATATCCCTCCCAACTGAATCAATGCAAGCATCCAGGCCAGATGGGGTGCAATATCATACTGATGAATGGTCTCACACAGCCAAGCTATTTGTAAATTTGACACTATTTTGTAATCGCTGAAAGGACATCACATACTCTCTCAGACTGTGAAGTTTCATTACCCCCCTCCCCTTCTGGCTGTTTCACTTATTTTTGTCAGGCAGTGTATTCAGAACAGCAAGTGAAACATGGCAACCAAAATTCCTGCAGTTTAATAACTCTATGGCAGCTAACCAGGAGTGAGCAGCTTCAGCTGTATATGTTATACTTGTGACTCTCTTTCTTGCCGAACTGACACTGTTACCGGGGGCAGAGGTGGTCTGGTGTGCTTAAACCTTTCAAAGTGGATTCAAGATTTAGCTGGAATATACTGTATGCATATGTATACAAGACTACAATCACTGGTATGTAAATACTTAATATATAATGACTTGTAACTGGTCAAAAATAAGGACTGCATCTAGACAGCTGCCTGTACAAAGCAATGCTATTCCAATTAAACCAACTGGGTGAGATACACACTGACTTTGCAACTTCTCTTTGTCACAGGCTCCCCTTCTTTACTTCCAGATTCCACAGTTCTGTTCCACAATACTAGCGGGTTTAGGCCCCAGGAGAACAGATAGAATGCAGTTTTCGATCTTTCAAGGATACAACACCATTTATTTATCACTGGAAGAAAGTAGAAGGTAGTGTTTTGACGCAGAACTAAACAGTACATAACTGATAGTGACAAGAGACCTGGGAAGTGGCTAGCTGTGTAAAGTACATAGAATTGTAAGATGCTGCATACAAATAAATATGAACAGATTGGTTCATCAATTGTCATGCAGAAAGTTGTTTTTATGCCTCACAATTAGCTGGTCAAGGTTGCAGTCATCAGTTTGTATAAATAAAGCAAAATGTTGAGAATGCTTTTTCTTCGACATATGTGTCATAATCAACATCCAAACTAACACCCTACCAACATGAATGACTTTAATTACCCTGGGTCCTAGTGACATCACCAGAAGAATAATATTGGAAAGCAGCAACATATTCAGATGAGATGGGTACTAAATCAACGAAAAAGAGCAAGTGGCTACAGTGCTTCCGGTATATTGTGATGAAAATCTTCCAGCAATGATGGGATTATGTTATGTGGTGTAAAATAACTACAGACAATCACTATTTCAGTTCAAATCATAACATACATTTAAATCAACTTTAAAAGAATTTAAACAATGTAAACTACGGGTAGGAATATCAACAATGTAGGAAAAGGCAGATTACGACTTACTGTAAAGAAGACATGTCAAGTTGCAGACAGGCACAATTAAAAGACAGTTATTATTGTAACATTCTGTCCGTTTGTTTAGCTGAGTGGTTACGTGCTTGCCTCCCATGCAGTGGGCCCAGGTTTGATTCCCGCCTGGGTTGGAGATTTTCTCCGTTCGTGGACTGGGTGTTGCGTTGTCCTCACCACCATTTCATCCTCATCACTGGCACGCAAGTCACCCAATGTAGCGTCGACTGAAATAAGACTTGCGCTCAGTGGCTGAACTTCCCCAGATGGGGCCTCCTGGCCAACAATGTCACACGCTCATTTCCAGTGTGACACTTCTAATTGTGCCTGTCTGCAACATGATGTATCTTCTTTATGATAAGTAGCAATTAAAGTCATTCATGTTGTAGGATGTTGGTTTAGATGTCAATCATGACAAATGTGTTAAAGAAACAAGCATTCTCAACAGTTCATTTTATTTATATGAAACTGATGACTGCAATCTGTCTTTTCCTACATTGTTGAAAAGGTTTTAATGTTAAGACGGCAGAGCCAGGCCAGTCCATGTACAACTTTCTTAAGGACAGAAGAGTAAGATAGTGCAAAATTCTAGAAGATTCTCTAATGGGGGAAATCAGTGATACAGATAAAGAAATCCACATCACCCATCTGGAATTACACAGGGGAAATTCAGAAGATGGCATTATGGATGAGCAGCACCTGTAGAATGTATTAGAACTACAAGATAAGTGTAATGACTTATTGGAATATATATAATGTATCATTGCTATTCTCTGAATTGTTGCCTCCAATTGCCACAGTATTCTTAACAATAGCACCATCTCAAAATTGAGATGAAATTCTTATATTTCTGGTGGAGTGTGAATGCACTGAGATGGCTCAATTCAAAGAGTACTGTCCATACAATGCAAGTGGATGGGTTGTGTTCTGGTCTGGTACACAGTTTTCCATCTCGAATGATCAAAAATTTGTCCTGAGTGAAAAACTTTCATCTGCAATTACAATCTTGAGGCAGGGGTAAAGACAAAGTGGCTGCTTTTTTCATTCTTCAGCAGAGGATAATCCCATCGAGCAGGCTACTCCAGCCCAAGTACCTGCCTGCAATGGACCTATAGCTGACGCAGAGGCAATCAGGCACAGAATACATGCAGTAGGCCTGCCTTGCGAGTAGTATATATTAGCTGGGCCTGCCCAAGGACAAGCTAAGGGTCAGCACCCATATCCTATGGAGCAGTGTTGGAATAGCCTGTACTAGAGGCTCTATTGCATACCTTGTTATAATTCACTGGAGTTACATAATTTAAGCTGAGGCTGTATTCTTGACACATGCCTCACTGCCAGATGATATAGAGGATGTCCTCACTTTAGTTTGCTTCTCCCCTCTCCAAAATATAAAATATACTCTGCGGGTCTCCTTGGTTTCTATATCTGCTTGTTCATTTTCTCATATTCTGTCATGCTCTGGTACCCAGTTGAGTAATACATGTTTCTTTTGCTGTTGTAAAAGGCAAAATATTTCCTGTATTTTGGGTGGCTTTCTCTGCCCTCTACATCTTTTGTAGTGTTTGTAGGGTGCTTTGGGAATTAGAGCAGATGAAATACACTCCTGGAAATTGAAATAAGAACACCGTGAATTCATTGTCCCAGGAAGGGGAAACTTTATTGACACATTCCTGGGGTCAGATACATCACATGATCACACTAACAGAACCACAGGCACATAGACACAGGCAACAGAGCATGCACAATGTCGGCACTAGTACAGTGTATATCCACCTTTCGCAGCAATGCAGGCTGCTATTCTCCCATGGAGACAATCGTAGAGATGCTGGATGTAGTCCTGTGGAACGGCTTGCCATGCCATTTCCACCTGGCGCCACAGTTGGACTAGCGTTCGTGCTGGACGTGCAGACCGCGTGAGACGACGCTTCATCCAGTCCCAAACATGCTCAATGGGGGACAGATCCGGAGATCTTGCTGGCCAGGGTAGTTGACTTACACCTTCTAGAGCACGTTGGGTGGCACGGGATACATGCGGACGTGCATTGTCCTGTTGGAACAGCAAGTTCCCTTGCCGGTCTAGGAATGGTAGAACAATGGGTTCGATGACGGTTTGGATGTACTGTGCACTATTCAGTGTCCCCTCGACGATCACCAGTGGTGTACGGCCAGTGTAGGAGATCGCTCCCCACACCATGATGCTGGGTGTTGGCCCTGTGTGCCTCGGTCGTATGCAGTCCTGATTGTGGCGCTCACCTGCACGGCGCCAAACATGCATACGACCATCATTGGCACCAAGGCAGAAGCGACTCTCATCGCTGAAGACGACACGTCTCCATTCGACCCTCCATTCACGCCTGTCGCGACACCACTGGAGGCGGGCTGCACGATGTTGGGGCGTGAGCGGAAGACGGCCTAACGGTGTGCGGGACCGTAGCCCAGCTTCATGGAGACGGTTGCGAATGGTCCTCGCCGATACCCCAGGAGCAACAGTGTCCCTAATTTGCTGGGAAGTGGCGGTGCGGTCCCCTACGGCACTGCGTAGGATCCTACGGTCTTGGCGTGCATCCGTGCGTCGCTGCGGTCCGGTCCCAGGTCGACGGGCACGTGCACTTTCCGCCGACCACTGGCGACAACATCGATGTACTGTGGAGACCTCACGCCCCACGTGTTGAGCAATTCGGCGGTACGTCCACCCGGCCTCCCGCATGCCCACTATACGCCCTCGCTCAAAGTCCGTCAACTGCACATACGGTTCACGTCCACACTGTCGCGGCATGCTACCAGTGTTAAAGACTGCGATGGAGCTCCATATGCCACGGCAAACTGGCTGACACTGACGGTGGCGGTGCACAAATGCTGCGCAGCTAGCGCCATTCGACGGCCAACACCACGGTTCCTGGTGTGTCCGCTGTGCCGTACGTGTGATCATTGCTTGTACAGCCCTCTCGCAGTGTCCGGAGCAAGTATGGTGGGTCTGACACACCGGTGTCCATGTGTTCTTTTTTCCATTTCCAGGAGTGTACTTTTTACTTTGATGATGCTTCATCTACTTCAGTGCTCTCAGAAATGTTTATATATCCACCCTGCACACAGCAAATTTGCCCGAAAGGCGAATCCTACAAATACACGGTACATAAATAAATAAACCAAAATGAAACAAATAGGCACAGGAGTTCCCTTGCTTTGGACCATCAGTGTGTACTACTATATAATTGTTTGGATTACCTAAAGCTTTAAAAAATGAGGACTTACAAATTAACTTGTAGACTGAACTGCTCTTAAAAAATTACCAATTTTAAAATAATTCTGGGCCTCTCAAGAAACCATAGAAGTACATTCTTCGTCTTGTTGTAAAACTGTGACATGTGCGACATTTATGTATATGAAAGCCGTCCTTTGTCTGGATCCAAAAAGGCCTCAAATGATCAAACACACTTACTAAAAAGTTTTTAATTTGTGGATCAACAATGATATAGTATGCAGCTGTTTCTATATGGTATATATTTAACAGGCTCTGTTCACCCATCCCAGCACAGAGAGCGAGGATAGGGTTGGTCCTAAGACTATGGTGAAGTATCTGATTCTCTCCAGGTTCACCACATCCAACATTTTTTATGTGATGCTCTTGCAGAGCCACAAATGATGGATTGCACAATCAAATTGAGACAACAACTACACTCTGTTAAATCAGAACAGACAAACTTTGTCTCCTCCTCATCGATGACGATTACCGGTAATACATTTAGGAATATTCAGGAAATTTAAAATCACTTCTTAGGTCCAGTAATTCTTAGTAATTGTGAATAGTTTATTATCATCCTTCATCCAGAAACGTTATAAACAAAAGAAGAATACTGGAATGGGGCAAAAACAAGATTTCTCAACTTAGTACTAAAAACCTTTCTTCTCCACCAATTTCTCCAGTCTTCTAATTGTCAGTTGCAGCAGACATGTTGTTCTGAGGCTCCAGGAAGAACAGATGAATAGTTTATCATCATCCTTGTCTACTAATAAAGAATACCGGATCTCTTACTGAGATGTTATACTGTTAACAGTGATAGCAAAGACAAACACAATGAAAACACTACATTGCTGGATATATTGTTCAAAGCTGTCAGAATTTTTCCTCATTCTTTCTCTCTATATTTCTGCTAACATGGGGAGAATGAAGCAGAGGGGGCTGGGTAACTTGGAGGAGTTACTGGCTCTTTCGGGCAGACACTCACATCCATATATTGAGTTGTATAGTTGTCATATGATCTGTCAGACTAGACCACCACCACATAGATGGATTGCTCCAAGCCTCAAATGCATATTTTGCCAAAACTGAATGACTTTCCTTGAAGCTGAAGAATATTTCATGAAAATCATCAAAGGGCAACAGTTATCACATGTAACTCAATTTTTTGTCATGTTAACAGAATCATCCATCAGTCCTTGGTAGAACAACATTATAATAAATGAAAAGCACATTCTTTTGTTCTACAATATTACTTTTATTATGTTAACCGGTTTTCGGCTTACAAGGCCATCTTCAGACATTTACTGAGTTTTGTCACCAAAGAATTTACAATGTTTGCAAACAACTTTGGAAGAAAAGTAACACATCAAGACTGAAGCATAAACATACAGTAAGTAACATCTTAGACAGTGTGGTAGTAATACAATGAAAAAAGTAAAAAAAAAAAAATTGAACAGTAAATAAATAACAATGGAGTAGACAGGAAAAACTTTAACACAAAATAGGAAATTAGTACTTGACAAGGCTACATCAGGAGGTATAAAACATGGAGAGTGATACAAAAACCAATTAAAAGAAGAAACAATTATCAATGTAACTACAGAATACATAAGGAACTTGAGCAATATCAATAACATAAACAGAAATAAATAAATGCAGGAAAATGGAGGCGCTTGAGGGAACATACAGTTCATGCATACAGTAAATGCATTTTCTGTATGTTCCCTCAAACACCTCCATTTTCCTGCATTTATTTTTTTTCTGTTTATCTTATTGATATTGCATAAGTTCCTTATGTATTCTGTAGTTACATTGATAATTGTTTCTTCTTTTAATTGGTTTGTGTATCACTCTTCATGTTTTATACCTCCTGATGTTGCCTTGTCAAGTACTAATTTTATTTTATTTTATTAGTTTTGTTTATTAATAGAAACGATTATGTAGGCATGCTGTTCCTATCCTGTGTTAAAAGTTTTTCCTGTCTACTTCATTATTATTTATTTGCTTTTTTCATTGCATTACTACCACACTGTCTAAGATGTTACTTACTGTATGTTTCTGCTTTAATCTAGATGTGTTACTTCTCTTCCAATGTTGTTTGCAAACATTGTAAATTCTCTGGTGACAATACTCAGTAAAAGTCTGAAGATGGCCTTGTAAGCCAAAAACCATTTAACACAATAAAAGTAATATTGTAGATCAAAAGCAAACTGGTGCTTTTCATTTATTTCAATTTTTTGTCTTTTCATTATTATGTCTTCTTTCATAAGGCCTATATGGCTGATTATAAGCGAATATATCAATGAAAATAACCATCTTGAAAATATAACATAACTGTATATGTAAAAAGTCTACTCACAAAGCAGTGTCAGGAGAAAACATATGTAAAAGTTATGGAAAAGTGCAAGCTTTCGGAGCCAGTGGCTCCTTCTTTTGGGGGAAGGGTTGAAGGGGAAGAAAGAGGGATGAAGAAAGAGGACTAACAAGGTTTAGGAAATGGGGAGAGTTATGCAAAAGACTGCCCAGAACCCCAGGTCAGGTGAGACTTACACGACAGGTGAGAAGAAAAGACTGATTGTTTGGGACTGCACCACATGAGATTAGAAGACCTTAGAGCTTAAAAGTGGAAGACAGGGCCTGTCTCTAAGCTGGTCATAGGTTGTGTTCAAAAAATGAACAGTTAGAGACAGAAGTGATGACACTTTCTGCAGGACCTGAGCATCATTTTGCAGGACAATGCTCAAGGACATACAGTGCAAGATGTTACTGATTTGTTTGACTGATGGAGCTGCTAAGTGCTATACCACCTACTGCACTTCCCTGACTTAAGCCCTCATGAGTTCAACTCAATTTCTAAACTGAAGAAACACTTCACGGCATTTGCTTCAGAGCTACTACAAATTTGTTGGCCAACAGACTGCGCTGCTCAAACTGTCAACACAACTGGCACTGCTAAGAGTATCCTACAACTTCCACATCACTGGCAATGGGTTATACACAATGCTGGTGACTACTTTGAATGTCAGTAAAACATTGAAACACATATCTATTTTATATGAGCTGTAAATAAATAGTTATCACTATTAAAGTTCCGACCCTCGTAGATAAAACACTAAGAGCTAAGATAAAACACTAAAAACTCTAAGACGACACAGGTTTAGTCAATAGATGGTGTAGTCATTGGCAGCTGACCATAAATAACGTAAAACACAATACATGTAATTAGGCAAAAAGCCCTATGCATAGTGGGTGCTGACTTGTAATGGTCAACTCAAAGATGGTCCTCCACTATTAGAAATACACTGCCATTTGTGAAAAGTGCAACACTGAGAAAGAATAACCCAAACAGCACCACACTTGGTGGAAGTGGTGACAGGTGTGCAAGCAATACATGATACGTTTTGCAGTGAGATGCAGTACATGTGGGCCGAGCAGAGCCCTCTCGTGTTGGTCTGACAGGGTCGGTGTTGCGCCTAGTGTAGTCTGTGCAGAGCTGTCACACAAGGTGGAAACAATACAATGAGTGCCAGTATGCCTCGTCAACATCAAAGGGAGCCATATCGGCATGTGAGCAAGTTCAAACAGGGCAGAATGATCAGTCTCCGGGAAACGGGGTTGTCATACTGTGACATTTCGGCTCGCGCAGTGCATGCTTCCACGACAGTAATGCGTGTGTGGAAGCAGTGGATAGAGGAACTGGACCACGGAACGTGACCACAGCACAGGATGACCGTAATCTTGTCTGCATTGCCATTATGGACTATACAGCGTCATCCACAGTGCTGGCTCATCGCTGGAGCACTGTAAAAGGGGTGAACTTGCCTGCATCGACAGTTCGTCGCCATCTGCTGCAGGGTGGACTGGTTGCACGCATGCCATTACGTTGGCTCCCACTGTCCAGAAACCACAAGCTCCTCTGACTGTAATGGGCATGTGAACACCAACGCTGGGGTGCTGAGTGGCAATATGTAATCTTTTCAGGTGAGTCTCCCTTCAACGTGTCTTACAGTGATGGCCACATAAATGTCAGGCAGTACCACGGTGAGCGCAACCTGGAGGGCTGCATTGTGGAGCAGCACAGTGGACAAATACCAGGTGGTGATCGTTTGGGGTGCCATTGGTTACAACAACCGATCTTGCCTCGTACCTATTGAGGGCACTTTCGACAGCAACCAATACCTAACGGAGGTTGTGGAGCTCAAGGTTCTTCCCCAGCTTCAGGCATCTCCACAGGCTCAAAGAATATGTACAGATTTGAAAAAGTAATCATTATTTACTTGTCATGCACCTAACCTGTAGTATTAAATTAATTGAATTCATGCATTTCCTTCTTGGTGTTGCAATTCCCACAAACAGTAGTGTATGATGAAATATTGCACTCTGGAGGAAAAACTTAAGTTTTTGTGTAAATAATACAAAACTTTATTTTCAACTAACCTTCAGGTGTTTTCTTTTCAGGTTCTACTGCTTCCTTAGGTTCTTCCTCCATCTCTTTCACCGCATTGATGAAATTGTACAGGCGCTTAATAGGACCAGGTTTCACTACTTCAACTGCATTTTCCTGATAAATAAATTTAATGAAATTTGTAATATGCTCTTGATGAACATTGCATAATTAACAACACAAAAAATAAACAATAGGAACCATGATGCTGCCATTCTGTTGGATTCCTGCAATCCCTTAAATTTTAAGAGGCAAAATTGAAGTGTTATGTATCTGAAGCACTATTTCTGCTGGAATTAGTTATCATAAATTACACTTCATTGATTTGTAGTGTGTATTCTCATTTGTTTCCTAGAAATTAAAAATAAACAAATTGTGTGAAATAAAAGGAGTTCACTGTAAAATTGTATAACTGTTTGAATGCAATGGAAGTTGCAAGTTTGATTTGTAATGGTGAAAGTTTAGTGCAAACTGACACATAAGTTCCAAGAATTTGAAAATGAAGATCTGATATTCAAGGAAAAATAACAATGGTGCTGAGTAATATATTCCCCTGATACTTACAGTGGAAAAAACTGGTAACTTGTCCAAATTTGCCACGTTATTGGCAGATAGCCCCAATGAGTCCATTACATGACCATGTGAGTGTTTGAGTGAAATAAATATTACTGTTAAAAGTTAATAGCTGGCTCATATGGACCAACAATGTATGTGCCAATGTATAAAGAGTTTTACTGGTTTTTAACAATATTATCAAAACGATGGTTGCTACTCATCATATAGAAGAGATGCTGAGTTACAGATTGGCAGCCCCCCCCCCCCCCCCCCCACACACACAAATGCAACTCATACACACATGACCACAACCACAATCTCTGGCTGCTGAGGACAGACTGTGGCCACGTGCATGTGACTTGCATTTGCATGAATGTGTGTTTGTGTGTGTGTATGTTGTCTATACTGATGAAGGCCTTGTTAGCCAAAACCTCTCTTTCTGATAGTCTTTTTGCTGTGCCTATCTGGGACTCATCATCTCTGCTACATGGTGAGTAGCAACTATTCTTTTCATAATATTGTTACTGGTTTTTTATTATTAAATTAAACAATGAAAAGTCCAGGTTGGAATATCAACAGTATTATGAAAAGGATAGATCACTATTCACTGTAAAGGTGACACATTGAGTTGTAGACAGGCACGATGGAAAGACTGTTACAAATAAGCTTTCACCCTTAGCCTTCTTCAGACAAAGGAAACACGCATACACATTCACACAAGCAAGCACACCTCAAATGCACCACGACATGTGTGTGTGAGGTACGATAGATTGTGTGTGTGTTTCTCTTTTCTGAAGAAGGCTTTGTCTGGAAGCTTATTTGTAACAGTCTTTTCATCATGACTGTCTGCAACTCAAGGTATCATCTTTATGGTAAGTAGCAATCTACCCTTTTCATAATACTGCTTTTTTATCATTATATTTAGTTTCTAAATTGACAACTGCTTTCATAATTCCCTCACATGCTAAAATTCTGACCATTTCATGCAAAACAACAGAACTGCAAAACAAGCTTCTTTAGTAAAATACACATTCAACACTTATATCAGAAGTTTTTATTCATCTATTCCACATACCTTGTGTGATAAGCTACGTGAATGTGTAACACTGTTTAAATATCATATCTTGTGTTACAAAAGGCAAAAGATGTAACACATCAATAGCTATTCCAAAAGTTGTTTAACTCTTTCAGAGCTTCTGGTTACAATTGTGTACATTAACTTTTACTGTGTCTTAGCTGCAACTGAAGTATTTTTTCCCAATGGAGACCGAAGATACACATTTGTGGATGTTCTGCCTTTTCATCATGCACAAGTGCTGCCAACTGTTGGGACACTGCTATGAAAATATCAGCAAGTCAATGTAGCAGCATGTAGCAGCTCATGACCACCAGAATAGAGGGATGTGGTTGGTTTGCAATATTCAACTGTATAACTGAGTACCATTATTGATTTTTTGCATGTTAATAATTGAATGAACATTTTACTATTTATTAAATAGAGACTATTTCATAATTAGTTATTTTAGTCCATAAAATGAAGCCAAGTGTATAAAGTATGTTTTGAAAACAGGTACACATTTTTGTATAAATCTTGCATCTAAAATCATTAAAAAATCACCTAAGAGCAATAACACATAAACAAAAATTTTCCTCGCTCCAGAAAAAAATTCAGATCTGAAAGGGTTAATGTTGTCACTGAGAACACATGAATAACTGTACACTGCTGACCATTGGAACAGAAACACCAGAAAGATGGCATAAAATACACGTAAAATTGTCCTGAAATGCACTACATTCTTTGATACACAAATGATTAGCTCTTGAGCAGAAAGAGAAAGAAGTGTCACCATCTACATTCAGTATATAAGGAAAATTTCATTTGAATGTTTGGTGTTTGTGAGAATTTCATTTTATGTCTTGTATAATAAAGAGAAACATCTGCCTGCACAAGTCACAATTTGACAGGGGCAGGAGAGTGGCCTGATGAGACCACGGTTAATCATTTCTTGATATCGCTGCTCATGTGCCTGTCACGTGAATATGGATCAATGGGTTCAGGAGGACCGTACTCGACACTGTGCAGAATTTCAACGTATACATACAACCTGGACACAGCAGTACAGATACGCTTTTCGCTTGGCCGTGCAGGATCAAACAGCCATATCACACACCTTGCGTCAGAAAAATAGGTTTGTTGCGGCAAGATAAGCACCTACACAGACAGTGCAATGACACACAGAGCACAATGGACTATCAGCACCATGACCGCTGTTGAGGCTCCTCGACATGCAACAGAGAGGAGTTAGCAAAGAGCAGTGCACCTAATGTGAACAGCAGACACAGGAGTGGCACCAGATCATCTTTCCAGGCACATGCTAGCTCAGAATCCAGCATCACAACAGACGTATCCATGTGGGGAGGCTCTGACAAGGATAAATGTTGCCAGATTGCATTTGTCATTGTCATACAGGGCCCTGCACATCATGTGATGGTATATGGTGCAACTGGATGCAAAACATGGTCAACCATGATTCACAAACTGGCAACTTGGGTAGCAGACATCACATTTTTGACACTTTATGGTTAGTGGCTGTACCCTATCATCAAGACCTGTGTGATGTTATCTTTCAACAAGATAATGCAACACCACACGTTGCTCTTGCTGTCCTGACCTACATCAATACAGAAGGTGTTGGATTGTTGCACAGCCAATACATTCTTCAGATGTCTGACACACTGAAAACAAGAAGTTACCGGTTACCGAGAAAGGGACACGTTGTCACTCGCCAGCCTCTCTGACGGAAGAATCCTGGTATGGAGCTGAAGCAGTTGATGTACCTGACTTAATGCCCAACTGGATCAAAGCCATTGTTGCCACAGGCTGCAGCTCTGTGTACTAAGTTTTGCACCCTGTAATACTCCAAAGTCACCAGCAAATTTGATTGTGTATTTTCTCTACTTCATTGAAAACATTTTATTATTTGCTATCCTTCCTGGTGTTGCAATTTTAATGGCCAGAAATGTACTTGGAATTGTAAGGTAAATCTGTGGTGTCAGTTGGATTGCAATTTGTGTTTTGAAAGAGCAAACTACATCTAACAAACTTTTATTAAGAATGGAGAAGTAATTTTATTTTAATTCCAGATAAAAGATTATTTTAAAAATTACCTCAGCTTCTTCTGCATCTCGCAGTGCATTAAGTGAAACATGTGACATTAATTTTTCATGGAATGCATTCAGTTGATCTCTTAGTTCTTCTCCACATGGGCAGTTTTCCTTGTCCTCCTCTTCAAGGTTTTTAAAACCAAGAATTGCATTCATCTACAATTATTATAAAGTATAATTAAAACAAATAAGTCATCAATATAATAAAATATTTAATCTCAAGATGTTCAGTTCTACTTTACTCGAATGTGATTTCATTACACACATAAAATGCAGCAAATCCTGAAAGCTCTGGTATGATTAGAAACAAAGAATTTCTATAAAGCTGATATTAAAATCCTTGTCATTAACTACTCTGAGATCTGAATGCAGGAAAACAAACTTTGAAGGTGACAAGCTGGAAATTTAAGTTAAGATTTATGGTTCTGCCAGTCCCTCCTCCCTGAAGGACTTATGTCCCTTTCCACCTTAAGTACCCTCCATGGAATGCCTAATACTTACGACTATTTTTGAAATGGCTATGCAAACATTTACTTATTACATGTACCATGTAACATACAAACCAGTGGCAAATTTTGGCAATACTAACCTGCTCTTTTGGAGGGCACCTAAATTCTCTTGTCTTTTTAGCTGCAACTGCTGATGGGAGGTCTGACTGTTTGATGTCAACATATCTCCTCAGCTGGTCCTGTAATAAATATTTTCATTAGTTTATAAATCAGTTTTAGGGTTTTAGGAGACTGGAAACACAGTACTGTATTGTATTGTTATTGGAGCTGATTGTCTACAAAAGCATCTTATTCATAAAATATCTGACAAGTGGAAAGTACCATTTTGGCACAGAGATGATTTGATTTGGACCATGTGCAAGTCCCCCCACCCCCTCCTGGTGGAGTGATGGTGAATATCATAGCTGTTTTTCAATACACAATCATTACCTATTACACTTACCGGTACTTTAAAGAATGTGAGAGTTTCTATAATGTAGACACACTGTAAAAGAGTAATACTAGCTATTTTAAACAGTGCTTCACATAAATCTCTAGATTTACATCCAAACATGATTCTAATGGCCTTTTCTTGTAGTTTTCATATGCAAAAAAGATCACAGAATCATGTCGGGATGCAAACCTATAGCTGAGTCAGCATAAGTTGATCCCCGACAGTAGCAGTGGGCTGGGCACAGTGGCTTTGTGGGCCTACCTCAACTAGTAATGTAATATGATTTTGCAAACTTCTCTATGATGCTGCCTCAGTGTCACGGATCTGTAGATGGCAACTGTTTTCACCTGCAGCCATTACCACTTTGCAGTTGAATGCTGGCAACAGTGCTGTGAGCTGTCAGGGATCACCTTAAGCTGTTTTGATTATAGAAGCTCATGTACTGTGTTTAAAACCATTATAATTTTCCAAAAGCTACAAAAGCCATAATATGGTACACTTTAGCTTACCAAAAGTTTGATATTATCACACGAATTTTATCACTTACCAAAAATTTGTATTGGATACAAACTTCACTTTCACAATCATGATGAACAATGACCATAAAAAATAATTAATGACAGTATTATGAAAAGGATAGATTCCTACTCACCATATAGAGGAGACACTGAGTTGAAAATGAGCACACCAAAAAGACTGATAAAAATGCGAGCTTCAGCCAAAAGCACTTCTTCTAAAGTAGACAACACACACACATTCACGCAAGCACAACTCACATACACATGACCACTATCTCTGTCTAGTGAGGCCAGACTGTGAGCAACAGTGCGTGATGGCAGAAACAATCTGGATGGTGGGGGTAATGAGGAGGCTACGGCAATGTGGAGGAGGGATAGCAGGTTATGGGTGGGGGATGGTAGGAGCGTGAAGGGACATTTTGGATACAGGATATGTCAGCTAGATGAAGCCGGGAGATTAGATGGCACGGGAGGTGCACCAAAAATGAGAGCAGTAAAGGAGGCGTAGAATAGAGAGACAGAGACAAGTGGGTCAGTTGGTGGAACAGAAGGCTATGAAGTGCTGGAGTGGGAGCAGCAAAGGTTGAGGCCAGGGGGTCAATGGGAATGTAGGATACATTGCAGGGAGAGTTCCCTCCTCTGCAGCTCAGAAAAGCTAGTGCTGTTAGGAAGGATCCAGATGATGCAGGCTTGAAGCAATCACTAATGTGAAGAATGCTGTGTTGGGCAGCATGCTTGGCAACTGGGTGTTCCAGCTGTTGTGGTGGTATGCCACATAACGTGATAAAAATGATATTGAATAACTTCGCAAATATACCAAAACTGAAGTCGTAATGAAATGAATATTATCACAGAAAAATAATAGATTCTGTAATCAATTAATAGGATCTGTGAATGTAATTGCAATCTCTGTTCCTTTTGCAAAAGGATTGCTCTCTCTTCCGTTTCGTTTCTTCGTAGCGTAAGAAGCCATTTTGTGATGAGGCATGAAAACGTGAAAGTTTCACGTAATATTTAGCCTAAATATAATCAAATATTACTTAAAAGTGTTGCTAATGTTTTTCTGTAACAGCTCCTATATTCATGAAGCGAAGTATTTCGATATTTTATGCAAATTTTATAGGGGAACATAGGTGCAGAGGTCAGTGCCATTATTTCAAATGATAACGGCCCAGAGTCATAATAAACATCTTAATATTTGCTAACAAATAAAAATAAATGTAAATGTAGGAGAATTCTCTTGATCAGTGGTTCTTCCTTTGAAACAGTAAAACTAATCAGTTTCTCCAATTTTGAATCAGATTTGAGTAAAGTGATTTCAGTAAAATTTTTTGATCCTCACTTAACAGGAATTTCGAGAATCTCCTTAGCCTTATATTTTCATATAAGTAAAGAATAATTTACAAAAATCAATGAAATATAGACATATATCTGGAATTTTGTGTGTTGGTGGTGTCTTTTAATATAAAAACATCGTGTCAGGCAAACTAACTGTGAGAAGTAGCACAACTGAGTCAATGATGTAAATAATTTTCCAGTTGTGAAGCAGCCAGAATAACACTAACTCCAACGTTTCATAACATATAAATAGCAATACATAAAATAACCACCACACTGTCTCTTCACCACAGTTTGTCAACAGCCATTCATGTGGGCAGACAGCTTGTTGGTTAACATGCCCATGTACAAAGTAGTGGTGGTAACTTAGCTTGTAGATCACGTGACTACTGTCATGGGTTGTCCTGCCTTTCATGGGATAGGTGATGCTTGTGACTGGGCAGGAATAGGTGATGGTTGGAGGATGTATGGGACAGGTCTTGCAAGTAGGCCTATTATAGGGTTATGAGCCATAAGGCAAGGGGTTGGGAGCACGGGTGGAGTAGGGATGGATGAGAATATTGCATAAGTTCAGTGAATGGCAGAATATCACTAAATCACAGTGAGAGGGAAGGGAAGGATAGGGGTGGGTATTCCTCATTCCAGGGCATGATGCGAGATACTCAAAACCCTGGTGAGGATTGTGATTCAGTTGCTCCAGTCCTAGCTGATACTGAGTCATGAGGCAAATGCTCCTTTGTGGGTGGACGATGGGACTCTGGGATGTGGCGGCTGACTGGATAGATAAGGAATACGAGATATGCTTCTGTACAAGGTTGTTAGAGTGACACCCTTGGTATATTTTGAGAGGGACTGCTCATCATTATAGATGTGACAGCCACAGGTGGCTAGGCTGTGTGGAAGGGACTTCTTGGTATGGAATGGGTGGGAGCTGTCAATGTGGAGGTTGTGCTGATGGTTGGTAAGTTTGATATGGATGGAGATACTGATGTAGCCATCTTTGAGGTTGATGCCAGCATTGAAGAAGGTGGCTTCTTGGGTTGAGGATGACCAGGTGGAGCAAAGGGGGGAGAAGGCATTAAGGTTCTGGTGGAATGTGGATAGGGTGTCCTCACCCTCAATCCAGATCAATAAATCATCAAAGAAACTGAACCAGGTGAGGGGTTTGGGATTCTGGATGGTTAGAAAGCATACCTGTACGTGGTCCATGGATAGGTTGGCATAGGATGGTACCAAGCAGGTGACCATTGCTCAACCAAGGGTTTGGTAGTAGATGATGCCTTCAAAGATGAAGTAATTGTGGGCAAGGATACAGACAGTCACAGTGACCAGGAAGGAGGCTGTAGGTTTGGAATCTGTCAGGCTTTGGGAAAGATAATGTTCATTAGCAGCAAGGCTATGGGTGTAAGTGATGTTAGTGTAAAGAGAGGTGGCATCAATACAGACAAGCAGGTTGCATGTGGTTAAGGAACAGGAACTGTGTGGTAAAGGAACAGGAACTGAGGAGAGTCAGTGAAGGAAACGGTTAGTGTCCACTTGGAGAATCTCTGCTCTCAAAGACCAACATGTTCAACATATTACCTGTAACCTACACTCCTATACAAAATACAATATCTGTTTCCTTCACTGACTCTCCATAGTTCCTGTTTCTCAACTGCACAGTGCCCTGACTCTCCATAGTTCCTGTTTCTCTACTGCACAGTGCCCTGTTCATCGTTATTGATGTCATCTCGTTTTACATTAACACCCTTAATGCCAATGGCCTTGCTGCTATTGAAAGCTACCTTTCCGAATGCCAGATAGATTCCAAACCCTCAACCTACTTTCTAGTCACCATGACCAATTATATCCTCAGCCGCAATTACTCCACCTTTGTAGGCATCAACTGCAGTCAAGTTCATGATACAGTAATGGGCACCTGCAGAGCACCATCCTATGCCAATCTATTTGTGGGCCGTTTAGAGACATCCTTCCTAACTACACAGACTCCCAAAACACTCACCTGGTTCAGATTCACTGATGACATTTTCTTGATATGGATTGAGCGTGAGGACTCTCTATCCATATTCCTCCAGAACTTCAACACCTTCTCCCCCATTTGCTTCACCTTGATCATTATCAACTCAACAACTACCCAACACAACATTCTTCGCTTCGATGACTGCTTTACAAGCTGCACCATCTGGATCCTTCCTACCAACACAAGCTTTTGTGAACTGAATCAGTGAGAACTCTTCATCCAATATATCCTATGTTCCTATAACATCCTGGCCTCAAACTTCATACTCCATGTCCTTCACCCACCTACCCCTTCGCTGCTCCCACTCCAGCACTACACAGCCTTCTATTCCACCAACACTCCCAATCTCTCTCTTTTCTTCTCCTCCTTTACTGCTCTCCTTACAAGTAAATTAAGTTAGACCAATTTAATTTCAATGGTCATAAACAGTTTTTGTATACTTATGAGCAAAATACTAATGAGTAAAATAAAACAGAACTGCAACTCCACTTCCAACACATCTAACTTCATATAAAGAGAATGCACTCAACGTTTAGTCACTAACAAAAATTTCTGCACTCTCATTATAAACCAGCATCTTTCTCGACTGTTTTTTAGAAAACAGTTTAATGATACTGGTACCAATTACCAACATGTCCTTTTCAAACATTACAGAAACACTTTTGTATTACAGTCCACTTTAGAAAATCTGTGTCTTCACAAACAGAAATTTCTGATGAGATAGTAATTTTCATATTATAAGAATATACTTCAAAATTCCTTGATCGATATGAAATAGCTAAGAAAATTTTCCTAGTCATTTCAAGAAATTCAAGAGTCCTCAACCTGCAAAGACATGTGCAACAAATGTAGCATGCAACAAATTTTGCTCCACAAAATTGCAGACAGAAAGTATACCTATACTATTAGTTCAATGTTCAGAAAACACCCTCAGTTCAAAAATGGAACTTAGTAGTTCTGGTAGATCATTATCTTTGACACTTCCAGTGACTAACACAGGAAAAACTATCAAAGGCAGGGACGCAGATAAAGCCTACAAAGAAATTATAGTCTTCACAAAGTACAGTTGACAGCTGATAAAATAATTTTATCAGTCCCTCAAATGTTGAAATTTCATTTGCACTTCCTCAATTGCTCTTATGCAGAAGTAAGCTGACAGCTTTGCAAAATTGCCATGTTTCCCACTATATCTAGCTCTGATTCAACTGTTTCAACATTTTATTAATTGAATCTAAAGATTTCAACAGCTAGGGATGATTGGCCCCCAAATGAGTGAAGAAAGATAATATCATCTCAGCTGAAATGAAAATGTTACAGACCTACAGTAGAGTCATTAACTTAAGGTCTTCTTGGAATAAAGCTGATATACTCTAAACATTTCTAACTCTGATGTAAATATATGAATTTTTTAATTGTTTGTACAGAATTCTGTCTATCCAAGTACGCTATTTCCTGTAGGAAAAAATGAGAGTGGATACTTTTTGAGGGCAATACCGTGTTCTGAAATTTGTTGCATGATACGTACATGTTTTAAGAGTATTTACGTACCACATAAAATACATTACTTACTGTTTGCAGTTCTGCAACAAAATCGTGGCTGAAGGCAATGATTGATTCAACTCTGTGACGTAACTGGCTGTCACATAAGTGATGTAAAAGATAGCACATCTGTAGCTTGGCTCCTTCTGCCATTTTCATTTGAAGCAGTCCTTTCCTATGCTCATCCTTCCCCTCTGTTAACAAATATATTCCAATTTTAATTATTATACAATGATGATGAACTCTGATGATGAACTTCCAGACACTTCATTATATATGCAATGATAAATTAATACAGACAACACAGAAGCCCATTATTTTAGAATTTACTGTCAGCACTATTTAGACAAATCGGGAAGATCTTCAGCAGAAGTTATGTACAATAATAATAATAATAATAATAATAATAATAATAATAATGATGACAATACAATAACAAAATCATAGAATTCCCTTTACCATTAATCCTAACAATTCTAATAATAACTGATACTACTGCTCCTAATAATAACATTAAATATTCACAGGTGCATCTTGGGCTAAAAAAATTTAAACACTTGCTTCATCATGAAACTGTGAAAGACAGGAATTACAAAAAGAAACTGATGTGGGAATGTCATGGATTATGGATTATGAATGACACCAGCAGCAACAAAGGAGGCTTAAAGAGCAATAAACCAGCCTGTTATTAAAAGTGCCTTGACGCAGCAGCCTACTTTCATTCATTCATACATTACATTCATAGATTCCATGATGAACAAGAACCTTAATGGATGTGGAACATGTGGAAGTACATAGAATCTAAGTCTACACACATACCCTATGAACCAATGTGAAGTGCAAGGCAGAGGGTACTTAACATATTACCACATGTCTAGGTTTCTTCCTGTTCCAATGAGACAGAGGTGTAATGTCTCCATATGCACTGTAATTAATCTAATCTTGTCTTTATGGCAGATAGGGGACTGATGGATATCTCTAGATTCTTCACTTAACACTGGTTTTTAAAACATTTATAGAAGTCCTTTATGGGATAATTAGCATCCAGCTTCAAGTGCCTGTCAATTTAGGTGTTTTAGTTTTTCTGTGATGCTCTCCTGTGAGGCGAACAAATCTGTCATCATTCATACCGCCCTTCTTCATCTACATTCAGAATCTTCTGTTAATACTATTTGAAGAAGTAATTCAATGAACCACTTCTGAAAGATACATTTGCAATTAAAGTTTTTTAATGGAATCCTAAACATCACCTGAGTGCTACCTTATTTAATTAGAAAACAGAGTAAAGGATGGGAGGGAACAAGTCTAATCAGGTATGAAGGGAGACAATGCAAAATGGAAGAGAGGAAATAGAGACTTCTCCATTTTTAACATAACTGGCTTTTTAATCTCACTTGTTGCCAGTATTTAAATACAGATTTACCTCTAATCCTGATGTACTGTATCTCTCCTGAAATGGTGTCCTAGATAACTCTCTTACTTGATCGCTGATGATTCAAACACTTCTCCATCCATTTCCTCTTTTGCAAGATGAAGGAATTTCTGGCCACCAAAAGCAAGGATTTACGTAAATTTTAATTGCTACTGTGTCTGTTGCTCCTGGTAAGTAGAAATCCTTCCATCCATATTTCACTATTGCTCCAGTCTAGCGATCACATTTCTTTTAAGTATTAATTAGAAATAACTGAAATGGGCAAAAATGGGGAAATAGTGGAGGTTGAATGTAGTGGAGACAGATAATTCAGAACCAAGATTAAGAATAAGAAAGGAGGCAAAGATAATGGATTGTGTCAGAGAGATCAAAGATAGCGTACAAGTAAGAACTATTACAACTTCAGTTCAGAAATGATATAAGGGATTGGTATGCAACATTTACATGCCTAACAATTTCCGGAAGACAAAACCCGAATTTAGGACTTTTTTTCACTGTTATTTTTAAATATTAGGCCTGAATCAAATTTGCTAGCTGAATCAATATTTGTTTTCCAAGCATCAGTTGTTTCATACAAATTATTTCTGCACATAGACAGAAAGATTTTGTCTTCATTTTGAAGTGATGGTACCAATACTTCTGTAATACTTTTAATAAGGAGATGGTATGAAACTATCTAGCAGATTAAAACAGTGTGCTGAACCGGGACCCACACCTGGACCTCTGCCTTTCATGGGCAAGTACTCCACTGACTGAGCTATCCAAGCACAATTCACAAGCTGCCCTCACAGCTTTACTTCTTCCAAACTTCTCGGAAGTCCTCCTACTTATCTTGTGGAACTTAGGCGCAGCTACAGCCTAGCCTCAATTACGTGCGTTGTGGAAAATGTGTGAAGTGGTCACTGCTGGAATATTACTCTGCTTCAACATTTGGAGACTTGGAATGGCTAGAAAACTTCTGAAAAGCAAATGTTTTGTCAGCAGGCATTAATTGTGTGCGACAGCTTTTACCTCTAAACAAGGAAGTAAGTATAGAAGTTTACTGATTAGTCAGCTATGAAGAATATAGTGTTGTTTCCAACCAGTTCAATTTTTCTAATGCAGCAAACATACCATCATTTATGTATCACTAAACATCAAATTAAGATAAAATGTGCTTGCTTCTCCTCAATCAAATAAAGGAAATGAATACTTTCTCCTCAGCTGATTGCCCGGTCTTTTCCTTCATTAAAAATAAAACTGGTTCATCCACATTAAACAACATTTTTAAAAACAAATAGGGACCTGACAACCTTTTGTGCAAAAAGAGAGAAAAAGTGCTTGCAACGGGACAATGAAGATCATCATGGGCTAGCAATGACCTGCATACTGTAACAATGGGAGCCAATATTTTACACATATTGCTTTTTAAAACTAACGGTTAAGTAATATTCGCATCTGTCAATGGCCATCTTCTTTGGAATTGGGGTAATTACATTCTTTATGAAGTAAGAGGGTATACTACATGTCATATATCTTGCATACCAGGTGGAATAGTTCTGTCATAGTTGGTTTTCCTAAGGCCCTCAGAATTCTGAGGTTATATCACCTACCTCAAGTGCCTTGTTTCATTTTAGGTCTTTTAGTGCTCTGTTGAATTTTAATCACAGTATCATATCTCCAATCTCAACTTTGTCTACTTTCTCTTATTTTTCAATAATATTATGTTCAAGTTTGTTTCCTTTGTATAGCACTTCTACATAGCCCTTCCACCATTCAGACATTCGTTTTTTGTTTAGTAGTGGCTTGCCATTTGAGCTGCTTCTCCACATGTTTCTTTATCTTTCTTAACAGCAGTATCTCTCTTTGTCATAGTCGCACATGGTTTTACAGCCACTGAATAGGTTTCCAGTATATTGAGTGACCCCAAGTGCCATACTGATTACTCCATACCCAAATATCAAGGAATGGGAGACATTTAGGATATCATAATAAAGGAAGATATTGAAATTAGAGCCGAAAATGACCTCATAAACAGACACAGTAGCTGAGAAATTGAGATTGGTATGAAGTTTGTTCAGCTACATAGTGATCCATACAGCTACTAGTTAGCATACAGATACCGTTACATCACATACACAGTCATGTTAAAGTTTAAAAGTTTTACTGATATGCAACAGTAAAAACTCACTTTTCAAAAAGTTAGCACAGTATAAAAGTTACACTGAGCGTTAGAACAGAAAAGTTACATTTAGTATACTGAGTGACCCAATGTGCGATATAGCTTCTTCTGTACCCACATATCAAGGAAAGGGAGACAGTCACGATATCCTAACAAAGGTAGCTATTGAAATGATAGCCTTATAAACAGACATGGTGGCTAACATCTAAGTTTGGCTTGGGCACGATACATTGTCAGTGCTCCCAGCAGAGAGACGTCTGTACAGCTTGTGAGGTGGAGGCTGACTGACCATGCTAGGACTAGGGTGGAGCCCTTCCTCTTCTCCCACCTGCCCTGAGCAAGGGGCTGGGATGTCATGCTTTGCTGCAGTGCCTACAAAAGGATAACTGAGATTCTGTCTTGATACATAGCCTGAAGATGATGGGAGTGATATTCATTGAAACGATACAGCATTTCAATGAACTCACTTGGCTGGAAACTCCAGAGCTATATATTGCTACCCATCTATCTTGAATTCTGTTCTTTTGTCTTCTTTCTCCAAGCCACTGCCTAACACTCCGCCTTAAATTCAAAACAATCATGATTTGTTCATTTTATCCACATCCCATCTCTTTAATTTTCTACCTTTTTGAAATTTTAGTTTTATTCTTTAATGAATAAGCAATAAATTATGGACATAACCAACATCTGAGCCTGGAAATGTTTTGCAGTTTAAAATCTGGTTCCAGAATCTTGTTTTCTCGTTGAATAATCCAAATGAAATCTTTCAGTTTACACAAAGTTTGATGGTAGTTCTCACAGTGGGGAGTGACATTTGCAACACATATAAGAGAATGCATTAAGTGTGGCCAGGTAGTGTCAGTGGATAAATATTCTACCTACAGATCTTATCTTGGAGTTAGCTTTTGATGTTATTTAGTAGTTGATTATGACAAAGTAAGGGAGATACAGTATGCAAAACTTTGGCTAGAGTGTGATACTAGCTCCCCTCCCTTTCCTGAAATCTTAGTTGTGGCAAAAGACTATCTGTAGCAAAGCCCAACGTGTAGATTAGTTCCAATCAGTAAATGTCACAGCCTTCCCCAGTATGGAAACCACGAGCCTCACCTCCAACTGAATATTTGGATGTCCAACTGAGTATATGGATACCCAAAAGGAAGAAATGCACTGTATATAGCAGTACACATTGTAACAGTACACATTGTAATCTTACCTCTGATAGAACATCTGGTAATTTATTTTCTAAGGTGCTGGCAGCAACCAGCAAAGCTAAGGTCACTGCCGCCTCACGCCATGCAGATAGCTTGACTTAGGACCTGTCATTTCTTTTTCTTCACGAAAATTAGAGTTATAATCCATGGAATCAATTTTTTGTCATTAGATGAAGCAGTGGAACATTATAATAACCCGGTTTCTGAAGTGACTCATAAAGAGGGGTATCATTGCTTTAAGGACTGGTTTCATGAAATTCAAAAATATATTGATGTTAAATGGGAATATTTTGATAAAATCATTTAAATTTTTTAAGACTAGTCCTTGTTTAATTTTCTAAAAATTTTCAATTTCACCCTTGTATTGAGAACCACATCAAATATTCATGATGTATTTGTAATCTAATAAACTATGAGAGGAGGTAAGTACTGACCAGGAATTCCCACTCATAATCACTCAGAAATAAGTGTAATAAAACTCTTCCAAATTTACGGGAACTACTTGCAATGGACATTACAGATTACAACTGTAAATTAACTGATGTATTTGACATTATAGGAAAGATAGCAAGCATGATCCATGGTCCATGCAACATGCAGACAACTACCAAACTGATTGGCACAGTAATCATAACTGAAAGTAACATTTAAATGCACACAACAAGAAACAACAGCAAAATGTTTTGGCTAAGTAAGAGGCTAATCTTCAGTGATAAAATAATTTCCTTGCAACAGTGGTTAAACTTTCACATAAGTAGGACATTCAAAAGTCTTCAGATGTGTTAGTAGTTCACATTTTTTCTAGGCGAGACTTAAACTGTGACAATTTTCTGCTAACTGAGCACATAAGAAAACTAATGCTATTAACTGTATTTACCTTTGTCAAATGAACTATCCCAAGTTTCTGGATCAATCATAATTAGTAGTTTCCCCACATCCTCATCAGTGAGCAATCCAACTAGTAGCAGGCGATCCACTAGTTTCAGTAATGGCCTAAAGGGAACATGGAAAAAGTAATAAACAGAAAGAAGTCAGAGAAAACAAATTAACTTTTCAAAAAATAAAAAAAGTTAGCTTAATCAGTTTCTACTCACAAGAACAAATTTTCATTGCTGCCTCCAATTGGATCCCTGTTATGTACTTGGTTTACTTGAACAGCTTCATCCAACGCAGCCATGATATAATCCTTAACAGCATCAAGTGGGAAATCTGGGCTATACAAGTTCCTGATGTTTTCAATTGTTTCACTAGAAAGTAATATTAACAAATAAGCAACCATATTTTCAAAAAAGTGAACTATTTTGCATGTACTGCAGGTAGTTTCAATTCAGAAGAGCACACAGACATAAAAAATTAGGAAGATAATGTTCATCCATTTATGCAGGTACAAACAAATTTTCAAAATAGTAGTTTACTACCTTATGCTGACATTTCCTTTTGTGTGATTGTTCTGTGGGTTTTCAAACAATGGAAAATCCTGAATAGAATAACAACAATATTATGAAAAGGGTAGAGTGCTACTCATTATAAAAAGGAAACACTGACTTGCACAATCACAATAAAATGACTGTTACACAGTTTAACTTCAGGCCAAAAGGCCTTCTTCTGAAGTAGAAATCACACACACACATTCCCACAAGCACAATTCACACACACACACACACACACACACACACACACACACACACACACACACATGACCACTGTCTCTGTCCATTGCAGCTGGACTGGCCGCAGTACCCATAGACAATGGACGTGTGTTTGAAAGTTGTGTTTGTGTGAATGTGTGTATGCTTTCTACTTCAGAAGAAGACTTTTCGACCCAAAGCTAAAATGTAAAGCAGTCTTTTAGTTGTGCCTGTCTGTGACTCTACGTCTCCTCTAAATGGCGAGTACCAATCTCTACTTTTCATAACATTGTTATGTGAGTTTTTACATTTTTAAACAATTTTGCAAAGATTCTACTGAAATTTAATATTTACGTTCTATACAACTTCTTTTTGATTTCACAAAACAGATGAGCAGTACTTTTGAAGCACACACAGGTTTTTAGTATATAGTTATTTTATGAAATCTGATACATTTCCCTCAAAATACGAGGGTTGGAACTTAAACAGTGGCAACTATTTATTCACAACCGATATAAAAGAGTTATATGTTTGCACTTGTTACTGTCCTTCAAAGTAGTCACCGGCATTGTGAAGAACCCATTGCCAGTGATGTGGAAGGCGTAGTATACCATTAGCAGAGCCTGTTCTGTTGATGGTGCGAATGGAGCAGTCTACTGCCTGCCGAATCTCTGGAACAGTTCTGAATCGAATGCCACAAAGTGCTTCCTTCATCTTTGGAATCAAGTGAAAGACACAAGGACTTAAGTACATGGAGTATGGTGGATGGTACAGTACTTCCCAGTCCCATTGACCGAACACAGCAACCACAGCTTGCGTTGTAGGTACAGTGTGTAAACTTTTAGATGGCAGACCTCTCCCTAGTCCTGAATCGGTAGAAGTCGGTAAACGTCGGGAGGCTTCGGTAGGCACGCAGTATCGACTGCTGCCAACATTACGTAGCTCACTGAGTTGTACAAGGTAGCCATTGTCGTCTGCTTCGTTATTGTTTTGCGCTGTACTGTTCTGCTTGTTTTTATTGTGCAGTTGTACTAAACATTATCAAAATGAGTGAAGAGGCAGTTGCTGGCCCATCTCGGGAGTCGCCAACAACCCCTACCGGTAGGCCTACGTTTAGAAGGAAACCAGGATTACGTAGCGATGCTCGCAAAATTATCGGATGAATGGTTTGTGAGCGCATGGTAGACAAACATACATACATTCGTTTTTATATATATAGATTTTAATGTACATGACGATTTCAGTTCCATTTACGAACAACATTTAAAGCGAGTTTTACTTCCAAGCCTTTCGTCTGCTTTCGTATAAGCATGACGCGCGATTTGTAGTGCCAGCACTGCAACTGGTAGGCATGCCTCGTCCCCCCAACGGCTCCTCACCCCTCACCAGCCAATGCTTGCTTCCTCCTCTCCCCGCACTCCCCTCACAACTCTGCCGTCTTACAGTTAACACACTGTACCTGCACATTGTCATGCAAAATGATGGGTAGGTTGCGCAGAAAGTGTCGCCTCTTCTTTCGCAAAGCTGGTCACAGGTGATGCTCCAAAAATGAACAGTAATACTGTGCATTGACTGTCTGCCGTGGAGGAGCGTAATGTGTTAGGATAACACCACCATAGTCATACATGAGAATCACCATAACTTTAGACCACTCCATTCGCACCATCAACAGAACAGGCTCTGCTAATGGTTTACTATGCCTTCCACATCGCTGGCAATGGGTTCTACATAATGCTGGTGACTACTTTTAAGAACAGTAACAGGTGCAAACATGTAACTCTTTTGTATCAGTTGTGAATAAATAGTTACCACTACTTAAGTTCCAACCCTCATATGTATTAGACCAACCATACAATGAAGGGTTTCATGACCGGATGCTTCAGCTGCCAAGAATTCTTCCGGGTTGTATGACTGTGGTCCATGGAACTCTTCTATTCCTGATGTTTCGTCCAAAGCTCTGAAGATGTCCAACATAGTTTTGGACGAAATGTCAGGGATAGAAGAGTTCCGTAGACCAAGGCCACACAACCCAGAAGAATTCTCGGAATTAGACCAATGTTTTAACATATGTATGTACGGTAGCTACTTGTGTGTAGATTATCTTACAAACAAAATGTTTCATTTGATCTTTATTTGATTATAAGATATTAATAAAACAGTGTGATACATACGCTATATCAGTCATTTTCATCTGAGGTCTAACTGATTCTGTTTTTAGAGACCTAAGGCTGTGTCTCATATCAGGATTCTCATATAATTCTTTCAGTTCTTGACCAAGTGGAATTATGTACTCATTCTTACATGCCTCCCTGTAAGAAAGTACACAAGAAGGAGATGTAATTTTTTACATATTACTAACATTGGTTCAAGGGGTAGTAAAGTCAAACATATTATAAGGTGAAGAAACCTTTATCATTTCACTTTTCTGTGTCTCCCTTGTAGCCAGACAAACAGGCATTCACATTAACTCATAAACAACACAGTAATTAATAACATTAATAATAGGTGTAAAGTGCAACATATCATCTGTTGAAAACAAGCAACTGTCATAAGTAGATGTTCATCTTCTCTCACTGCTGTTGTTAATACCCATTTAGACTGGTTTTGGTTACAGTGTATTTATACCAACAAAAACATCAATGACTGAATTTATCTTTATCAGCAAACAATGAAAAGCTGAAAATCCAACAGAAAACAGTGTTACCAAAGAACACAGTTCAAAAGGTGTGTAGAGGAGGATTTGGTAGAACTTTCAAATCTGCACACAATGAATGCTCAGTTTTCTGCCTAACAATCTAATGATAACTAAAATATTTTTATTTCATAGGAATAAAACTCCCTTTTGGGAGCTAAAGAAAGAGAAGGCTCTTTGATCTTTATGGCACACTGTTTTGTAATAGACATGTGATAGACATTTTTATTTTTATTCATTATCCACAGAGGTAGTAGAAAAGCATTATATGTAAATATAGTATGAGCTCAATAAAGACAACTTCAATAAATATGGATATAAACTAAAAGAGAGGCCTTGAACAATAAAGATGCATAACACGAGAACACCAAATGATGTTGACAGTTTAATGTCATCAGTTCACTACTTTCTTGACCCTATCTTCCTCTATGATTCACAATGATCTGCTGATGGTCTTAAGTCGTACCGTTTCTTCAATTTTCTTTCACCTCCAAAATAAGAATGCCATGACTCTGAAATAACATAATTCAGGGCTGAATTCTTCATGGCACTTCACTTTACGTCTTGATTCATAAGCTGGACAATTACAACTTTTTCTTTATTTCTATATGAAGTTCCTACTTTCTCTGTTCCTCATAAAATGTAACTAAAGATGAACTAAATTTTTTTTATTTTTTTCCAAAATTTTAGTTCATAACAACTTTAGAAACCGATGAGTAATTTACACAATGGTTGAAATGCACCAGACCGATATGTACAAAATGAGAGATTGTAGCAAAACAGAAGACTTAAGTTTTACTCTAGCCACTGCAGCAGACACTTACATTGTTGTTGCATGTGATTCCAGGTGAAGTGCTATAAGTAAGTCATAAAATCCCTGTCGTAGTGGACCAGACATGTACTCTGAGCGAATAGCATACAGCAACTGTTTCTGATCCACATGTTGGCACAGGGCGTGAGCTGCACGGTAGTTTGACTGGTAGCACAATGCAGCGTACAAAGTTAAGGTGTGAGCATGGAAACTGTTAAATAAACAGAATTCATTAGCAAGGCAATTAACAATCACCACAAAAACATTTTCCTTACAATAATTTCCTCAACTGAGCATATGATGGGTGTATCCATCTATATCTACATGCATACACTGCAAACATGTGAAGTGTATGGCAAAGGGTACTTAGCACAGAACCATATATTAAAGTTTCTTCCTGTTCTCATCGCTTATAGAGTGTAGAAAGAATGACTGCTTATGTCTCTGCGCTTGCTGTAACTAGACCATTTTGTCTTCATGGTTCCAACAGAAGCAAAAACCTCTACATTCTTCACTTAATAGTGAATTTGGAATTTAATAGGTAGGATATCATGAGATAATTTGCTTCTATCTTCAAGAGCTTCCCAATTCAGGTTTTTTCAATTCAATTTTTCCATTACACTCTCAGTTGATTGCAACAGGCATGTGATCATTCGTGCTGGCCTGCTTTGTTCACATTCAATATCATTTGTTAGTCCTATTTAGTATGGGTTCCACACATGTGAGTAATATTCTAAGATGGGATACACAAGTGATTTATCAGCAGTCTTCTTTGGAGACTGACTACATTTTCTCAGTATCCTGCCACCTGCCTTAAATACACGTATGACTGAGCCTATGTCATCATTCCATTTCATTTCCTTACAAAATGATACTCTCAGTTATTTGTATGAGTTTACTGATTTTAATTAAGAATAACTGATATTGCACTCATAGGATATTAAATTTTGTTTTGTTTTGTGAAATGCATAGCTTTACATACTGTGCATTTGAAGCATGTTACCACTGTTTTGCACTATTTTGAAATCTTACCAATATCTGACTGAATGTTTCTAGAGTTTTTTGGACAGTAATTGCATCATCTGCAAAAAGTCTGATGTTACTGTTAATTTTGTACACAAGGTCGTTAATGTACAACATGAACTGCAAGGTCTCAACATACTTCCCTGGAGCTCGCCTGAAATTACTTCTATTTCTGTAGATGACTCTCCAACCGAGATAACATGCTGCATCCTCCTTACCAAGAAATCTCAATGCAGTTACAAATTTTGTTTAATACCTCACATATTCATACTTTTGTTAATAAACATTGGTGTGGTACTGGGTCAAATACTTTTCAGAAGTCAAGAAATACAGCATCACCTGACTGCCTGATCCATTGCTTTCAGGGAGCCATGATCCATGCTGCTTGGCATGGAGGAGGTCATTCTGTTTGAGATACCTCATTATGTTTGAGGTCAGAATATGTTCTAAGATTTTATAACAAATCAATTCCCATGATATTCGACAATAGTTTTGTGGATCACTTCTACTATCCTTCCTGTAGATGGGTGTGATCTGTTCTTTCTTCCATCTACTGGGCACAGTCTTTTGTTCGAGGGCTCTACAGTAGATTACTGTTAGAAGAGGGGCCAACTCAGCTGCAAATTCAGTGTAGAATCTAGAAGGGATTCTGTCAGGCCCTGGAACTTTGTTCAATTTTCACGATTTCAGCTGTTTCTCAACACCACTGACACTAATACATATTTCATTCATCTTTTCAGTGGTACGAGGATTAAATTGGGGCAACTGAAAACAGAACTAAGCATTTCAACTTTTAGTTTGCTATCCTCATATCGGTTTGGAAGGTGGCAACTGCTGAAACGTAGGTACGGTTGGTGGTTGGTGAGGTTAATGAGGACAGAGATGTGGATGGAGCCAACAGAGAGGAGGTAGTCAACATTGTGCATAAACTTGTTGGCATAGGAGGGTACTTTGCAGGTGCCCATGGCTGTGCCACAGATTTGTTGGTAGTCTTCTTCTCTCTCTCTCTCTCTCTCTCTCTCTCTTCTTCTTCTTCTTTTTTTTTTTTTTTTTTTTTTTTTTTTTTTTTTTTTTTTTTTTTTTTTTTTTTTTTTTTTTTTTTTCATCAGTCTTCTGATTGGTTTGATGCGGCCTGCCACAAATTCCTCTCTTGTGCCAACCTCTTCAACTGAGAGTAGCACTTGCAACTTACATCCTCAATTATTTGCTGGATGTATTCCAGTCTCTGTCTTCCTCTACAGCTCCCTCTAGTACCAAAGTAAATAGTCATTTTGTTGCCACTTTCCCAAATGATGTTAGAAATTCTGATGGAATGTTATTTGTCCCTTCTGCTTATTTGATCTAATGTCCTCCAAAGCACTTTAAAATTCTGATTCTAATACTGGATCACCTACCTCTTCTAAATTGACTCCTGTTTCTTCTTCTATCACATCAGACAAACGCCCTCCTCACAGACGTTTTCAATGTGTTCTTTCCACCTATCTGCTCTCTCCTCTCCATTTAGCAGTGGAATCCCTGTTGCACTCTTAATGTTACCACCCTTGCTTATAATGTCACCTAAGATTGTTTTGACTTTCCTGTACGCTGCGTCTGTCCTTCCGACAATCATTCCCCCCCCCCCCCCCCCCCCCTTCTGATTTTTTCACATTTTTCATGCAGTCATTTCGTCTTAGCTCCCCCTGCACTTCCTATTTATTTCATTCCTCAGCGACTTGTATTTCTGTATTCCTGAATTTCCCAGAACATTTTTGTACTTCTTGGTTTCATCCATCAACTGAAGTATTTCTTGTGTTACTCATGGTTTCTTCAGAGTTACCTTCTTTGTACTAACATTTTTCCTTCCAACTTCTGTGATGGCCCTTGTTAGAGATGTCCATTCCCCTTCAGCTGTACTTCCTACTGAGCTATTCCTTATTGCAGTATATATAGCCTTAGAGAATTTCAAGCAAAAACGTGTGCAAACAAACAACTATAGCATGGTAGCGGAAAAGCATGAAAACAGATCAAACTTTTCTCGAAATCGCGAACTTCCAAACATACCGGTAGTGAAAAGTAAACTGTCAAATTCTCAAAGAAAGTTATTGACTGATTCTAATATCGTGTGCAAAAACAGATTCAGTGTGCTATCAGAAAAAACGAACAGACAAAGTGGAGCAGATATACAAACGAAAGTTTCGGAACCGAAAACAACAAACGAAAACAGTCAACGTAAAAAACAAGATGCTGGCATTATTTATTTATTTTCTGATAGTCATGGAAAAGGACTGGCAAAGATCATGAACGTAAAACTAATAAATGAAAGCGTTATTGGATTTGTGAAGCCAGGTGCTCCACTGCGAGAAGTTACTCAGCATATTGAAACACACAGTAACCATGGAAGTTGTAACTCTTGCATTATTTTAGCTGGCGCAAACGATGTCTACAAGAACGAGGCAAAATTCGCTTTGCGATCTTTAAGGGAAACATTGGCAAAAGTTATGGACATGAAAGTTTTCGTAATAAGCATCCCTATGAGACATGATCTCAACAAAACATCGTGTGTGAATGCAGAAATCGAAGCAACAAACCGAAAGTTAGAGAAAATATGTAAGCTCTTCAGCAATGTGACATATATTAATGCAGACAGTCAAAAAAGAGAGAATTTCACTACCCATGGATTGCACAGAAACAAGAAAGGGAAAGTAGCACTGTGCGATGCAATCATGGAACAATTAAACCGAAATCAGCCAGGCTTAGTGCAGCCTCCAATTGCAGCAGCAGCAGCAACGGAATCACCAATTTCAAATGAAGAGAATATTACTCCAATGACTTCAGGAAGTGTTGAAGCGGCAAGAAGAGGATCCCCATCTAGCCTGGTTGCGGTTCCTCAAATTACAACTCCAAAAATTACAGCAGAAACGCCATCACACTACAAGTCAACTCGCCCAACACGAAACAGGAAAGAACCACAACGTTTTTTATGGCAAGTGATTCCAGAGAAATGTTGATTTCATCTTCTAAAACATCGCTCTGGAAAGAAAACTTCAATTGTAAAAGTGTTAAAAATGATATGTCATGTGCAGCTGTCGATCATAAGGTAGGCCAAAACAACCTAGTAAATAAGTCATCGTCGAAATTTATGCTCCTGCACCAAAATGTACAATCCTTATCAAATAAAGTTAGTGAGATAGAAATATTGTTATCGGATGAACTAAAAGAAGTGACTGTTATATGTGTTAGTGAGCACTGGTTATCCGAAAATACGTTACATCACACAAGGATAGAGGGCTTTACCATTTCATCTTTTTTTTGTAGGAAAACCTCCATGCATGGAGGAACATGCATATATGTTAGAGAGGACGTCAAACACGAAAATTTAAAGTTCACTAACCAGCTAGGGGAAGAGCAAAACTTCGAAATTTCTGCTACAGAACTGACAAATTTAAATATAATTGTTATTTGCATATATAGAAGCCCAGATGGAAACGTAACTACTTTCGTTGAAAATCTTGAGAAGGCACTTAACAGTATAAAAATAGTTAGTAAAACAACCATCATATGTGGTGATTTTAATATAGATTTCAACAAGAACTCAAAAGACAGATTAAACCTTGAGGCCTTATTAAAAACCTACAACTTACATACAACTATCAAATCCCCCACCAGAGTCACCAAATCGTCAAGCAGTGCTATAGATCAGATACTAATAAATACAGATAAATATTTATACAAATCTGGAAATATGAATACAGGCTTCAGTGATCATTATGCACAGTTTATTGAATTCCCAGTAGACACTGCAGGAAATACTGAACAACAAATGACAAGAAAAGGTAGAAATTTTAGCAAGCACAACCTAGAACACTTCAGGCATTTACTGAAAAAAGAAACATGGAATGATATAGACAACTATGAGGACACATGTAAAAAGTTTGACAAGTTCATGGAAATATTCTCCCATTATTTCAATATTTCTTTTCCAGTTAAAAACCAAACATTAAAAACTAAAAAAAGAAATGTTACATGGCTGACGAAAGGCATTAAAATATCATGTGCTGAAAAGAGGAGACTTTATGAAATCTCAAAAACACAAAATGTTACAGAAGAATTTCTGGTGCATTTCAAGAATTATAAGAGAGTGCTTCACAAAGTCATAAAAGAATCTAAAAAAACAACAAATGATCACCATATAAAAATGGCCAGGAACAAAATGAAAGCCATGTGGAAGATAGTCAGAGAATAAGTAGGAAACGAGACCTCCCAAAATGGAAATCTCCAGGTAATCCAAGATGGCAAAAAAATTACAAATCCAGAAGAAGTAGCCAATGCTTTTAATACCTACTTTGCAAATATTAGTGAAAAATTACTATCTGACATAAAATCTTCAAATAAAAATCCTGCTACAACACCATCCAATCAAAATAGAAACTGCAACTCCCTATTTCTTACTCCAACCAACCCTAAGGAAATTATACTATCAATAAGAGAGTTAAAAACAAAATTTTCAACAGGTGTGGATGAGATTCCAGATTATGTCATTAAAAATGTGGGGGACCTCATTGCAATACCATTAGCCCACATTTTCAACAGTTCATTAACAAATGGAGTCTTTCCTTCCTGCATAAAGACAGTGAAACTAAAACCACTGTTCAAAAAGGGTAAGAAAGAAGACATGGCCAATTATAGACCTATTGCCTTGCTATCTACATTTTCTAAAATACTAGAAAAAATTTTTCATAAGAGGTTGCTAGATTTTCTAGAAAAGTGCAAAATATTATCCATAACCCAACATGGCTTTCGGAAAGGCCGATCAACAGAAACAGCAATATATGAATTTCTGGGTGAAGTACTTGAAAAAATTGATAGTGGACAAAAAGTAACTGGCATATGCCTTGATCTGTCTAAGGCTTTTGACATCATAGACCACACTCTATTGCTGCAGAAGCTTGAAAGAATTGGTATCAGAGGTATGCCTAACAGCTGGCTTAGATCATATCTTACTGACCGCAAGCAAGTAGTAGAAATACATTTTCACAAAGAAAATAAATCAACAAGACATTATTCTGATTATAAAGCAGTAAAATATGGAGTACCTCAGGGCTCGGTACTTGGCCCCATCCTATTTTTGATATATATAAATGACCTAACATCAGCCAACCAGTACCATAGCACTATCCAGTTTGCAGATGACACAAGCATATTAGTCAGCGGGAAGACTGCAGAGATACTACAGACAAGACTGTCTGAGGCATTAACAAATGTTGTAAACTGGTTCAACCAAAACAAACTAATAATAAATAAAAGCAAAACAGTAGCATTAAATTTTCATAATATCAAGAGAAACATTGAAGAGGATATAAGAATTCAGATGTCAGACACGGATATTGCAAGTGTGCCTAATACAAAATTTCTGGGGATCTGGCTACAGGATAATCTTAGATGGGAAACTCACATTGACAACATATTAAAGAAGCTAAGTACCATGTGTTATTTAATGAGAGTGCTAGAAAACTGCTGTCATAAGGACTGTCTAATGACAGTTTACTATTCTAATATACATTCTGTCCTAAAATATGGGATCACTTTTTGGGGTAACTCGCCATCCTGCCTAAAACTATTCAGGATGCAAAAAAGAATAGTGAGAATCATGGCTGGAATAAAAAGGAACAAACCATGTAGACCATTATTTAAAAGGCTGGGGATTCTTCCCCTTCCTTGCATTTTCCTATTTGAAAGTGCAATGTTTATAAAGAAATATACAATAACAAATCCTAGTATCCTCCCCAAAAATGAAAATGTTCATCATCATAATACAAGACAGAAAACTGACTTTCATGTACTCCATACAAAAACCAGTTTGTACCAAAAAGGAACATTACACCATGGAAAAATTATCTACAATAAATTGCCAAGAGAAATAAAAGTAATGACAGATGTAAAAAATTTTAAAGCAGCATTAAAAGAATATCTGTTGACACATTGCTTTTATAGTGTGGAAGAGTTCCTCCAAAATCCTCGAGAGTCTAAGTGATGATTATGCAAATACTGTAACCATTAATATTGGCCTATAAATACATTCAGATGTAATTCTCAAGTTTATAATGGGGTCCAAGTATAAGTTGTATAGCGACTTGCCCAGTATATGAAGTAAAATTCTGTGAATGTAATTCTCTAGTGTACATGTCAGTTCATAGTGTAGAAGAGTTCCTCAAAAATCCTTAGAGCTTAAGAGAGGATCATGCAAATACTTTAATCGTTAATATTGGCTTATACATGTATTCAGTTGTAAACTTCAAGTTTCTAATGTGGTTTAATTATAACTTACACATTGACTTGCCCAGTATATGAAGTGCTGTAAAATTTTGTGAACATAATTTTCTAGTTTCTAAAGTGTTTTAATTGTAAGATATACTTTGACCTGTCCAATATCTGATGTGCTGTACTGTACATGTAAGATTTACTGGACCGATAAATACAATACAATACAATACAATACAATACATACCTCATCATTCCTTAGTACTTTTGTGTCCTACTTTTTTGCATATTGATTCTTCATCACTAATGTCTTGAACTTCAGTCTACTCTCCATGGCTATTATATTGTGATCTGAGTCTATAGCTGCTCCTGGGTATGTCTTACAGTCCAGTATCTGATTTCGGAACCTGTGTCTGACCATGATGTAATCCAATTGAAATATTCCTGTACCACCTGGCATTTTCCAAGTACTGGTATATCTCCTCCTCTTGTGATTCTTGAACAGAGTATTCGCTATTACTAGCTGAAATTTGTTACAAAACTCAATTAATCTTTCTTCTCTCTCATTCCTTGTCCCAAGCCAGTATTCTCCTGTAACCTTTTCTTCTATTCCTTCCTCTACAACCACATTCCAGTCCCCCATGAGTATTAAGTTTTCATCTCCCTTTACATACTGTATTACCCATTCAGTATCTTCATATACTTTCTCTAACTCTTCATCTTCAGCTTACAACGTCGGCATGTATACCTGAACTATTGATGTTGGTGTTGGTTTGCTGTCAATTCTGATAAGAACAACCCTAACACTGAACTGTTCACAGTAACCCATTCTCTGCCCTACCTTCCTATTCATATTGATTCCTACTCCTGTTATACCATTTTCTGCTGTTGTTGATTTTACCCTATACTTACTGACCATAAAGCCTTGTCTTCTTTCCATTTCACTTCACTGACCCCTACTGTATCTAGACTGAACCTTTGTATTTCCCTTTTCAGATTTTCTAGTTTCCCTACCACTTTCAAGCTTCTGACATTCCACACCCCAACTCGTAGAACTTTCTTCACTGATTATTCAGTCTTTTACTCATAGTCACTCCCCCTTGGCAGTCCACTCCTGGAGAACTGAATGTGGGACTGTTCTGGAATCTTTTGCCAAAGGAGAGATCATCATGACACTTTCCCAATTACAGGCAACATGTCCTGTGGATACACGTTATGTGTCTTTAATGCATTGCCTTGTGCATCCTCATACTGTTGATCATTGCTGATTCTTCTGCCATTACGGGCAGTTTCCCACCCCTATGAGAAGAGAGTGTCCTGAACCTCTCCCTAGTCCTTTGTTCTCTTTGACAGGGGCGTTGGCAGAATGGGGTAACTTCTTATGTCAGAAGTCTTTGGCTGCCAGTGCTGATTATTAATAAAAATTTAAGGAGTGATGGGATTCAAACCTGAGACCAAAGATGTTTTGATTACTAATCAAAGAAGCTATGCCTTTTTTTATCTCATTTTGATTGTTATTGTTCGTTGCATTTGGTTGGAGCAGACATCCCATGACACCTGTTCAAGTTCATCGTTGATCTGTTCACTCGGTTTTTTCATTATAGAGGGCAGCTAACTCTCTGACCGAACACACTGAGCTACGGTGCCCGCTTTCCCTACCACTGACCATGGGTTTATTTGGTATAACTTCTCTTTAAAGGATTAGCTGCGTGCTAGGATAAAAGAAGTAAGGTATGAGGAGTAAGGTGTTGGGTTCGGAGACTGAAGGGCATTGGGAGAGGTAGTGTTCAACAGTGTCAAGACCATGGGCATGGGGGATGTTGGTGTATGGGGAGGTGGCATCAGCAGTGATAACTACGGATGCAGGAGGTAAAGAATTGGAGTTGGTGGAGAGTCAATGAAGGAAGTGGTTGGTATCTTTGACACTGGAGGCTCGATTTTGGGCACCTAGTTGGAAGTGTTGGTCCATGTGGTCTAAAACTGAAACTTCCTGGCAGATTAAAACTGTGTGCCCAACCGAGACTCGAACTCGGGACCTTTGCCTTTCGCGGGCAAGTGCTCTACCATCTGAGCTACCGAAGCACGACTCACGCCCGGTTCCCACAGCTTTACTTCTGCCAGTATCTCGTCTCCTACCTTCCACTTGCCCGCGAAAGGCAGAGGTCCCGAGTTCGAGTCTCGGTCGGGCACACAGTTTTAATCTGCCAGGAAGTTTCATATCAGCGCACACTCCGCTGCAGAGTGAAAATCTCATTCTGGAGGTCTAAAATTTTTTCAGTGGTGCCACAATAACCAGCTATAATTGGGCATTCAGAACTGTTTGGCTTGTGGATTTTGGGGAGCATGTAGACTCTGCTGCCAATAGTATCCCAGCCTCAGCCTTCTGTAACCTACTGTCCCCACACTGTCCACCACCTCTGTCCTATCACCTCCTCTCAAATCACATCTTCTTACCCTCACTGTGAAGCAATCCTTGCCAATGCACCCACGTGTCTCTTCCCCTCTCTGCTTCTCTCTTTTTCCACTCCCCATTTCCCTCCTCCCCCTTAGCCTCCCGACACTGGACCTTGCAGGCTTGTCCTGCCACCTTCTAGTCATTGCAAGCTCCACCAGACAGTCGTCCCCCCCCCCTCCCCCCCCCCCCCCAATCCATACCCTGCTACCCCTCCCACTTCCTCGCCAGACTCAGGATTGCTGCTTGTGTTCAACGCAATAACTGCAGTATGGCCAAAGCAGCCAGAGATAGTGGTCATGTGTGCATCAGGTTTGCCTGCTAACGTGCATCTGTCTGTGTGTATGTTATCCTTTCTTGTCTGAGGAAGTCTTTCTGTTGTGCGTGTCCGTAACTCAACGTCTCATCTTTATGGTGAGTAGCAGTCTATTCTTTTCATTATTGTTAATATTAGTATCTATATCATTCATATTTCACCAACTGTGACATGGTTGCATTTGCTGTGGTGTTAGAAGTAAACTGGAGCTGAACTTCTGTATCTTTCTTAATGAAGGAACATTGGAAAACAAAATTCATTATTTCTGCTTTTGCTTTGCAACCCTCAATTTCAGTCCCTATATCATCCATGACTATGTGGACAGTAATGTACTCTGTTTCCACTGCCATCCTTTATGTATGACCTGAATTTCACTGGGAGTTGTGAGAGATCTTTAAATACGATTCTGCTATGGTAATCACTGAAGGTTTCATAGGCTGCCCTCTTGACAGCCAAATGCATCTCTCTATCTACAACCCTACGCTTTATTTTACACCTATTTCACAGTACTTGCTTATTTCTTTAGAAGTTTCTTTAAAGTGGCTGTATTCCTTGGAAGGTCTCTCCTATCATGAATTGTTCTACTAGGAACATACCAGACAGTTATAATTAAAGTGAAGCAACACACAGAAGCTCAGTGTTGGCTGTAATTATCATATGGCAACAAAACTTGATAGATATGCTAATGTGTTAATGCAGGACTGATTCAAACTGGGAAAAAATTAATTCCCATTTTGACCACCAGTTGCGAATCTGGTGATGTACATCTACACATATATGTACATCTACTCTCTGCAAAACACCAATGAGGTGCATGTCAGATGGTAAATCCCACTGTACCAGTTAATAGTTTCTTCCCATTCCATTCACATATGGGCACAGGAAGAATGATTGTTTGAATGCCTCTGTGTTTGCAGTAATTATTCTAATCTTATCCTCAAGATTCATGTGTGAGTGATACGTGTTGGATTCCAATATATTCCTAGAATCTTCATTTAAAGCCTGTTCTTGAAACTCTGTTAATAGATTTTCTTGGCATAGTTTATGTCTAACTTCAAGAGCCTTCCAGTTCAGTTCCTTCAGTATCTCTGTGTCACTCCCATGGATCAAACAACTTGAGTGTCTCTGTGTCACTCCCATGGATCGAACAAACCTGTTACCATTTGTGCTGCCCTTCCCTGTAATGTTCAGTATCCCATTAGTCCTATTTGGCATGGGTCCCACACACCTCAGCAATATCCTAGGATGGGTTGCATGAATGATTTGTAAGCAATCTCTTTTGTAGACTGGTTGCAATTCCCCAGTATTCTACCAATAAACTGTAGTCTATTACCTGCTTTACCCATGAATAAGCCTATGTGATAATTCCATTTCATATCCCTACAAAGTCTTACACCCACGTGTTTATATGAGTTGGCCAATTCCAACAGTGACCCATTGATATTATAGTCATAGGATACTATGTTTTTTTGTTTTGTGAAGTGCGCAATTTTACACTTCTGAACATTTAAAGCAAGATGGCAACCTTTGTACCACTTTGAAATCTTATCGAGATCTGACTGAATATTTATGCAGCTTGTTGCAGATAGTACTTGATTATAGATAAGCATCTCATCTGCAAAAGGTATGATGTTACTATTAATACTGTCTGCATGGTCATTAATATACAACATGAACAGCAAGGGTCCCAACACACTTTCCTGGAGAACATCCGAAGTTGTTTCTGTATTTGATGAGGACTCTCCATCTAAGGTAATATGCTGCATCCTCCCTACAAAAAAGTCCTCAATCCAGTCACAAATTTCACTTGATACCCCATATGATTGTACTTTTGATAATAAACATAGGTGTAGCATTGAGACAAATATTTTGCAGAAATCAAGAAATACTGCATCTACCTGACTGCCTTGATTCAAAGCTTTCACATGTCACGTGACAAAAGTGGGAGTTGGGTTTCACATGATCAATGTTTTCAGAATTCATGCTGGCTGGCAATGAGGAGGTCACTCTGTTGAAGGTACCTAATTATGTTTGAGCTCAGAATGTGTTCTAAGACTCTACAATAAATCGATGTCAAGGATACTGAACAGTAGTTTTGTGGATCACTTCTACTACCCTTCTTGTAGACAGCTGTGATCTGTGCTTTTATTTCAAGAATTGGGCACAGTTTTTTATTTGAGGGATCTACGATAGATTATAGTATAGAACCTGACAGGGATTCATCAGGCCCTGGAGATTTCTTCAATTTTAATGATTTCAGCTGTTTCTCAACACCACTGATACCAGTACTTATTTTGTTCATCTTTTTAGTGGTATGAGGATTAAATTGGGGCAATTATCTGGGGTTTCCTTTTGTAAAGGAACATTTGAAAACAGAATTAAATATTTTAGCTTTTGTTTTGCTCCCCTCAGTTTCAATTCCCGTCTCACTCACTTAGGACTGTACACTAACTTTGGTGCCACTAACAGCCTTAACATATAACCATAATTTCTTTGAGTTTTGTGAAAAATCATTTGACAATACTCTGCTACGGTAGTCATTTGTAGGCATCACACATTGCTCTCCTGACAGCCAAACACGTTTTATTCAGTATCTCTCTAGCTATAGCCTTTGTTTTGATCTATTATCCAGTAATCTCTGTTTCTTTAGAAGTTTCTTTACAGTGACTGTATATCATGGAAGTTCCCATACCATGAGTGATCAGTGTGGCTATCTAGAAGAGAGACCATGTGCTGTTTGTGAAACTGTTTTATGTGAATGGTAGAAATGCTGCATTGAGAGTATCACTGACTGGAAGGACTGATGAGAAGCCCAGTCTCATTATATGGTTTAAAGAAGATGATTATGAAATTCGAAAACACAGGTGAGCTTGGTGTGGCACCTGAAAGAGGAAGGCCTCACCCATTTCTCATTAGCCTATTCTTTCAAAACACAGATTTACCACAAAAATCTCATTATTTCAAATTTCAGATTTTAGTCAACTTTCTATATCTAATATTATGTGAGCTCCACCGCTTTTTAAGTCTGCTAAAAACTCTGGGACTTTGTTGAGAATGCTTTAACAAATGACCTGTAGGATTTTGATCATTTCATCTGTGGGGACCAGTCCTTAGGCTCTTATCATAATATTTTGGGGTGTTCTACTCTTTGAAGTCTCTGGCTCAAGGTTTCTGCCCAGCTTTTTACCAGATCACCCTTGTAAGTTTTGGGAACAGTGCTATAGAATACAAGATCCTTAAAACCCCATGAACAAGGCTGGTCTTCTCAAACCTCTCTGACATTCACTGGAATGATCCAAATGTGACCTCATCCCCAAAACAACTTTCATTGTTTGTTCCAATGTGTGCCAAAATCTGCAATTGGTTGCAGCTTGTTTCCTCTACGGTTGCTAGAATAGTTTTTTCAACAAATAGAATGAGACTCCTAGGTATACATATAGAGCAAACAAAGTACTCCATCCTATCTCTTATTGCTCTTTCCCTGTGAGGTAAAATTATGCATCTTATGTTTGAACTGCTGACAATTTACAGACCCTTATGTTTTGTGTTTGTCTCTCCTTGACACAGGATGCAGCAGGTTTCTCAACAAGTGTAGTGTGTCTCACTTGCTCACTGAGCTTGTTGGTTATGGGGATGTGTGGAATGCTACGAGTTCTCCCTGATCCTTTCCTCCACTGTACAGGGATCCTTGATCTATCACTGACATGACACCCACAGGCAAGTGCATGAGCAGTGATGGGCCCTGAACTTCCTGCAGATTAGACAGTATCCTCTGGAGACAATAGTGCTTAAGGTGTCTTTGGTACGTCTGGTACATAACTCTCAAAAATTTGCCAAACCCTTCCTTTTGAAGCAGCTTCCAGTTACTTGACAGTAGCTAAGACAATTTTCAGTTGGTTACAAATATCAACTAATTCTTCCCTTGCCTGAGAACAGCATTCACAGTGGGGTTTTATCTGTATGCTAAATAATTAACTTAAATTAACATCAAAACTGTTTTAATTTCAGGATCTGTTAAGATTGGGAGTTCCCTTTAGGAACTGAAGCTATGGCACTTAAGAAAGTGGTTTATGTAAACAACGAAAGAAATACCTGGGACAAAATTTACATATATCTAGAAGGTAAGTATGTTTCTTGAACTTTTTCAAGGTTTAACTTATAAACAGACTCAAGAAAAAAGTCAAAAACAGTGTTATGTCACGACCAGTATACACAATATTAATTACCATTGATGTGGAAAACTAAATATTGTATTAAAAGATAACAAAAAAGTTCTTTCTGTCATGCATGGAATCAGAAAATCTTCAAGAAGCATTATATTTGAAGTAGACAAGATTTTCAACTTAAATTAACAATGTTGAAGGAAATGATCCTTTTACATAATTAGCATGAGAATGTTTCTGAAATGCTTGATTATACCCCAAGCACTAAACATACAGGGTGTATCAAAAAGAATCATCTGATCTGGCATGTCTATATTTCTGAAGTCCGCAGCTCGTGGTCTTGCAGTAGTGTTCTTGCTTCCCGTGCATGGGGTCCCAGGTTTGATTACCGGTGGGGTCAAGGATTTTTCCTGCCTCGAGATGACTAGGTGTTGTTGTGTCATCCTCATCATCATCATTCATCTCCATTACAGTTGGAGGAAGGCAATGGCAAACCACCTCCACTAGGACCTTGCCTAGTACAGCGGCACAGGTCTCCAGCATCGTCCTATGCTCCTCAGAGTATGGGACCTCACACACACATATTTCTAACTAATAAACATATACAATGACTTGTTTTTTGCTGAATGGGAAACTAAAGTTTTTTTCATAACTTTTCATAGGTGTTCAATATGCCCCCTTTGAGATGCATGGCATACTTCCAATTGTACCCACACTGCAGAGAGCATTTCTTGAGTTAAGCTCCCATAGCTGTTGTTACGCAACGTCTCAGTTCATGCATTGCTGCTGGTAATGGAGGCACATAAACAAAGTCTTTTGTAAGCCCCCACAAGAAATAATTACATACACTCAAGTCCGGTAACCTTGAAGGCCAGTAATGTAAGGCTGAATCATTTGGTCCAGTGTAACTGATCCATCATTCAGTAATCCTTTGATTTAAAATTTCCTGCACTCCCAGATGCCAGTATGGTGGTACCCCATACTGTTGGTAAATGAAGTTGTTCGGATCAGTCTCCAACTGTGGGAAAAGAAAGTTCCCAAGCATATTGAGATATGTACTTCCTGTAATAATATTTTCGGAAAAGAAAAATGGATCATATATCTTTTAACGTGAAACTGCACAAAACACATTAAATTTTGGAGAGCCCCTCTCGTGTTGTGCAACTTCATGTATTTGTTCCATACCCCATATTCTCACATCATGACGGTTCACCTTTCCATTTAAATGGAATGTTGCCTCATCACTAAACAGTAAGCGTGGTAGAAAATTGTCATCCTCCATCTTGGCAAGAATGAAATTACAGAACTCCACACATAGTTGTTTGTCACCTTCATGAAGAACTTGCAGTAACTGAATTTTGTATGGTTTCACATGTAAACATTGATGCAACACATGCCAGACAGACATCGAGGGCATGTTGAGCTGTCAAGTTACGTGGCGAATGGATTTCTGCAAACTCCTTGTGAAACTATGCTAGATGCGTCTGAAGTCTGTTTCAGACACTTGGGGATGGCCTGGCGATTTGTCTTTAGACAAACAACCTGTTTCTCACAATTGTTCATGCCATTATCTAATGCTCTGTGCTGTAAGAGGATCCACACCATACCTAGTATGAAAGTCATGCTGAACAATTATTACTGACCACACTGTGGAAAACGTACAACAAAAAACACTGTCTGTTGACCTGACAGCATTTTTACTAGAACTGAAGTGAGCACACACTGGTGCTACCTTGTGGGAACTATGTAAAACTCAAGAGTTTATTTCCTCCAACATTACATTGTCCATGCACATATCTTAAATAACATAGTAGTTACGATTGTGTTTTAAATCGGATGTTTCTTTTTGATACACCCTGTATATCTGTATCCAAGATTAGCTGAGAATGAAGAATAATCATCATATAACTATACTAGTATTCAAGCAAACGCTGCCACTAAGTAGTATTTTATTTGACTTTTAGTCACATCTTGCTGAAAGACTCCACTTAGAAAAAAGTGTTTAAGCAGTCATTCTTCTCTCACACTATTCATAAAATAGTAAATAAAAAGTACCTTTTTTTGTTGTGCAGCTATTTATGGTTTACAAAATATAAGTGCTGTCAAATACATAAACCTGGCATCAAATTTTATACGTTCTGCTAAGTCATAAATAAAGTTGCAAACAGTCTTTAGTTGATTTTTTGTGACTGGAGAGAGAGAATGAACTAATGTTAAGTTGGGACACATCACGTGACAAATGTTACTTATATGATAGGTTATGAAAACTTTTTTTACATCTCTTTGCTGATAAACATTATCCAAAAGTATATTTTAAAACTTAAATGAAACGCCTTACCTGAGTAATCTTTCCATTTCAATAAGCTCCAGAATATCAATACATCTATCCTCTTCAGGTATGTGTAAAGCAAGCATTGACACAGGATCTTCACAGAGGATACTCCAGCCACGGATATCAGATAGTTTCAAAGCATGAAATGTTACTTATATGATAGGTTATGAAAACTTTTTTTACATCTCTTTGCTGATAAACATTATCCAAAAGTATATTTTAAAACTTAAATGAAACGCCTTACCTGAGTAATCTTTCCATTTCAATAAGCTCCAGAATATCAATACATCTATCCTCTTCAGGTATGTGTAAAGCAAGCATTGACACAGGATCTTCACAGAGGATACTCCAGCCACGGATATCAGATAGTTTCAAAGCATGAACTTGAAGAGACTGGTTTGGAACCCGTGCCCACTGGTGTGGCTTTAAGCACTGCACTTTCAGTCTTGGTGGGAACTGAAACAATGTCCTCTAGTTGGTAAACTAAAGAATTATTTACCGAGTCAATTTGTAAAAACTGAAATTTATATTTTTACCAGTACTCAAGGTCATTATATGGCAAATTTCACACAATGCACAAAACAGTCCTATATGTGCACTGTCTCCACAGAGCATATGAAGAGTGTGCTAGGAAAATGTACACAAACTATAATAAAATAAAATTGTTGAGGCTTGCATATTGTAACCCAAAAATCAGTCAACCAGACACTGAAGTAATCACTGATTTCCTAAGAAAACACAACTACAGCTGAAAGGTGGATTTTCAGTTGTCCAGGCATATTGATAATTTCATTTTTATGCATAATACACTCATGACTGATCTAGTCATCACATTTGGAAAAATTACCTGAAGTTTTAAAGTTTGTTAAAAAAGAATTAAGAATTAAAACAAAACTGCATATTCTGATACAATGCCCTGACACATTACTGCAAGAATAATGAATAACTATTTCATCTTCAATTACCTTATCTCTTAAATATTTGTATAATTTTTCTTGGTTTATTTTATTATCACCAACAAGGAAGTCCTGCAAAGAACTGGCAAAGAACGATCGTTTAGGAGAACAACAGAGCAAAGAAATAATGAGTGGATTGATCACATAATACAATACAAGCAGTCCTTGAAGGAAATTATAAGGGAACACACTCAGAAGAATATGGCGACAGACATTTTTAAAAGAAGCTATACATAACGCAAAAGTCTTTAATTATGCAGAAATAAAGAAGTCATTTTCTGACAAATCCTGAAAGAGGGCTGCCATTCAATCAAAAGACTGGTAATGAAGAAGAAGAAAAAGAGAACATATGACTTGTTTTATTTGATATTTTAAAACACTATGTGTGCAATTTATAGTGTGTAATTTCTCATGTAACTTATTCTCTCCCTTTTTGTAACTAGATTTCTGATTTCTAGAAGCCATAACAGGCATCAAACTGTTCATAAAAAGTGAATTGTTGATGCGAGTGGGCACCCAAAAATATGTCTACAAATCTTTTTAGGGACTCTTCAGGTATCATAGAAATACTGCTTCGTGTAACAGTTTGTTACCTGACACAATGTTAAATCTTTTACAAAGTTTCTTGTGTTTTAGCTGTAATCACCTCTTATCTTTTTTGTTTCAGACTGAACCTAGACACACGCACACGCACACGCCCACGCCCAAGCGCACGCGCACGCGCACGCGCACGCGCACGCGCACGCGCACGCACACGCACACGCACACACACACACACACATCATTAACAATCATTGTTCTTACTACACTATGAAAATGAAAACTTTCAGTACACCTATACTGCTGAGAAGAGGAGACAAAATAAAGATCCTTGGTGTTCCCACAGATATTAATGTATCGTTTAGCCTAGCACTTGAGTCAGCCAATCAAAAACATAAGAAAGTAGCATGATATTCTTCCTTTCTGTAAGTAACTTAGTTTTTTGGAAAGAGCTGGTTGACGTGAAAGCCAAAGTAAGTACTGTTGTGCCCCATTTCAATGCTTCACTGTGTCTGACAACAGCATAAATGTAGCAATTATTTTATGCATTCACACATAGCTCATAATATGTTATTTAATGAATTATGACATCAGTTTGCATAATTGCAAGAAAGATTAGTTATGTACAGAAGCAAATAGACAATCATTTTTCCTAAGTGGGATGGGACAGAGAAGGATAAATTAGGGTGCTATTAATTCACATTTTCCTTAGCTTTGTCAGAAAAGTGAGTGGCAAGGGGAATGAATTAAATTTGTCCACAACATGGAATGCTGCAGGGAGGAGAGAGGACGGTTAAGTTAAGTGGCAACTACTTGGTACAATGCTGGAAACTTACCTGAAAATAGTAACTGTGTCCATTTCTTCATTTGGGACAACTATAGATTTAAAACTGGACTTTAAAGGTAATGAATGCTTGGATTTTTCATGAAAACAGAAACCTCACAGTATCTGAACTGAACTCCACAAAATTACAGACAACATTTGACAATAATGGCACTATGGCTGATACTCAATCTCTACACTGCATGTTTGTATAGATTGGGAAGATACAAAGTATGTACAATGTTTTGCTAAAAATTTCCAGTTTCTAGTGATTCAGAAATAGAGCTCAAGATAAAGTGAACTAATAGTATGATGTAGCCTATACAGGCTCACCTGGTATTAATGCAAATGTACGGAGATCTGACAATGACTGCAACATGTATGAAAAGTGGCATCTTCACATTACCTGTGGTATGACATGCCTCTCTGAATTCTGCAGTACTGCAGCTGACAAGGGGAGTGTCGTTGATGTTCTTCCCAACTCTATCTGTAGAATTTCTTTACTTGTCGCCTCTACAAAAATTGCTGGGAAAAGTTTTGTCTCTGGTTCCATCTGCAATAAAAAGACAGAGACAGGCATTACAAAGGATATTAACAGTGTGTTGACATATAGCAAAGTAGGTAACTGGTGTCATAAGTTACTATGTAGCTTTTTCTTTTATAGTTCCTTCAGGTCTATAAATCTAAGACTCACTTGTATCTACCTTGCACAAGGGCCCCTTGTATGACTTTACATAAACAATGAAAGAAAAACACATTTTTGATACACATTGTTTTGTTGTTTCTTAAAATATTCCCCTCTAAAATTAATTCACTTCTGTATGTGCTCAAAGAAATTCTGGAAATATTTTTTTTATTCTAATGTCAGTACTGCTGTATTCCTAGCTACCGATTGTGACACAGCCACTAACCACACAGGAATGTACCATGAGTTGCTAAAGCCCCAGCTCATTGATGCACTACCTCATTAGATATAGATGTAGAGATCAAAGGAAAACAGTCTGAGTGAGTAACATGGCCCCACGGTGCCGAGCCGGTATCCTTCTGTCAGGTGGGTGCTTAGGTTGCTGCTTGCTCAGTCTGCAGCCAGTTCACATTGCTGACCACAACAAGGATCATTTCACTGCAGTGTCCAAACAGCTAAGCCATTGCCAAGTGTATCCTCTGCTCACTGCCTTGATGGACCCTGTCTTCAATCCAGTCTCAAGCTCAACACCCCTCTGGACTCTGTCTTCAACCTGTTCTCAAGCAGCCTATGTCCCACCACTGACCTGACCAAGGCCTTATGGACTCTGTCTGTGTAACACCATTCCAGTGCAACATCGGTACTTGACCATCGATCAAGAACATTCCAGTCCAACATCAGCGACTGACTTTCAGCCTGAAGCAAGTAGTGGAGACTTACATCTCGAGAAACTGTGTTATTGTATTCTGCTTGTCTTAAAAAAAGTACAATTGTTTCTTTGTACCTGGGAACATTAAGTGTACTTTGTACCTGGGCACATTAATTGTCGTGTATTGCTCCTTTCAGTCACAAACACTAAATTTACCCCAAAGACATGGGTTTGAAAGGATTCAGTAGCTTCCTGAGGTGAAAAAAACACTGTCAACATGTTATTTGAAATAAGAAGAAGAAAAAGATGTGATTAGGTGATAAATTAGGAGAATAACGACAGTCAGACATTAAGGAAATGATTTTCTCCATCAATTAATCAATTATTTATCATGCTGTTTTAACGTAACAGATGAAACTGTGTGCCTACGAATAAGTTATCCTCAAAGACATAAAGCTATTAGCCTCTGCATGGGTAATTTGTATCGAGCCTCTGCATAGGTAATTTGTACTGACCCTCTGCATGGGAAATTTGTACTGATTTTACATTTTCTATGTTTATTTAATAATAAACTTATGTATTAATAATTATAGAGTAATTTGAATAATTTAATGCGAAATAGGCATTTAAATGTAACAAGAAAATATAATAATATGCGATAGGAATAATTGTATACAGAATTGTGTAATGTATTTGGTTTAAGTATTTGAATACTGTGAAAAGTGTTTGTAAATGAAAGATGATCAGGTATGAGAATATGAAGCTGATAGGGGTGGGTGGGGGGGGGGGGGGTGGGGGGGAAAGAAGCAGGACAGAGATGCAAAGCAAAGATTTTGGTTTTTTTGGGTGGTGGGAGCTGTGTAGGTAAGGTGGGCAAGAACGGCCTGGGGCAACATGTTTCATTTCCAAGGTAGGAACATGTCTATAGGTTCGTTTGGATGCTAGTCTTCAGTTTATCAGTTTGTGAACAAAGAATCTGAACTGTGAACATAGTGGAACCTCAGTGAGTGTGATGTAGTGAACTGTTTATTTGCCTGCAGCTGTTCTGCTACAACTATTTTTTGATTCTGATTGAACTGTTGTGTATAGTATGTGTTGGACCATCATTCATAGCAAAGCAGTTTTCTATGAATAAAGCAACGGTATAATTCAAAATGTATGCTAAATATACATTAATATTCCTAACTCTCAATTTCATTTCTTGGTTTACTCGTCTTTTATATCAGTATTTCACTGACTGATTTCATAGGCTAGTTATTCACTTATGTAAGGTCATAATACAACAGTGTGCAATGAAACCCCTGTGTAGATGAACCATTTAGCAGGTTGTACACTTGCCCCATGGATTGTTAGCAGCAGAATTTACCATACAGTATTTACCATTAGGTAAAGTTGCGCTGTACAACAGGTGGCATTGTAATGATGAAGAACAATGCAAGGCTATTAGTTGTCATTCCCAACATTCCCAACCCAGCTGACATAATCTGCCTCTCTGAACATCATGTGACCACTGGTATAGAACTCTTAGGAGTTACTGGGATTAGGTTAGCATCTCACTTTTGTAGAGCAGAAATGGAGAAAGGAGGAGTTGCCACATTCATCAGGAACTGTCATAAATTTAAGAACACAGACATTCATAAATTTTGCCTAGAACAGCACATGGAAGCATGTGCAACAGAAGCAGAATTTCACAAAAAATCCTTCATAATATTAAGTGTATACCGAGCACCTGCAGGTAACTTTAATCTGTTCATAAACCACCTTGAAGCTGTACTGGCCCATTTAACAATCAAAAACAAAGAAATAGTGGTTGCTGGTGATTTCAATGTAGATTTCCTTAAAGACTAGATTTCCTTAAAGACTCTCCCAATAAGAACTTACTTGAGTTAAGTAACATTATCATTCAACTTAATTCCCACTGTAAAGTTCCCCACCAGGGTAGCCAATTGCTCACAAACAGCCATTGATAATATCTTTATAGAAAAGTCCAATGAACAAAATTATATTACAAAACCAATAGTCAATGTCCTCTCAGACCATGACATGCAGTTCCCTCTGTTAAATGTTTATACTGAATAGAATAAAAAATCTGTTAAATCTGAGCTCAAGAGGGTAATCAATAAGCCAAAACTTGATTATTTTGGGACACTCCTCAGAGACATTCACTGGACTGATGTTTACAGTGCTCATAGGATGAGTGAAAAATATAACAATTTGGCCAAAAAAGTGCTTACCTTATATGAATAGTTTTCCCCCAAAACTACCCAAGATTAGAGCAAAGTCTACAAAGAAGCCATGGATTACTCAAGGAATAAGGGTATCTTGAAAACAAAAAGAAAACTATCTGTCAATCCGAAACAGTTCCAATGTTGATGCTATAGCATATTACAAGAAATACTGCAAAATATTAAAGACTGTAATATGAATATCAAAGCAAATATATTACAAGGAAAAGATAGTCATATCAGACAACAAAATAAAGACAATATGGGATATAGTGAAGCAGGAGACCGGTAGAACCAGACATGAAGAGGGACAAATAAAATTAAGAGTAAATGATACATTGGTGACAGATGTGCATAGTGTTGCAGAACTTTTTAACAAACATTTTATAACTGTTACTGAAAAGATGGGGCTGTCAGGTTCTGTAGATGCTGCTATGGAATAGTTCAGACCAGACATTTCAAGTAACTTCCATAATATGAATTTGATCCTCACTACCCCAGCAGCAATAATGTCCATCATAAAATCTTTAAAATCAAAAACATCTAGTGGGTATGATGAAATATCAACAAGGTTAATTAAAGAATATGATTCTGAGTTAAGCAACATATTAAGCTGTCTGTGCAACCATTCGCTTATCAGTGGAATATTTCCTGAGTGGTTGAAATATGCTGAAGTTAAGCCACTACTTAAGAAGGGAGATAAAGAAATAACATCACATTTCCATCCAATGTCAGCTTTCTCAAAAATTTTAGAAAAAGTAATGTACAATTGGCTTTATAACCATCTTATCTCAAATAACATAATGTCAAAGTCGCAGTTTGGATTTCTAAAGTGTTCTGATATTGAGAAGACTATCTGCACTTACAGTGAAAATGTGCTTAATTCATTAGACAAAAAATTGCAGGCAACTGGTATATTTTGTGATCTGTCAAAGGCATTTGACTGAGTAAATCACAATATCCTTTTAAGTAAATTAGAATATTATGGTGTAACAAGAAATGCTGCAAAATAGTTCAAATATTATATCTCTGGCAGGAAACAAAGGGTGTTATTTGGAAAGAGACATGTATTAAGCTATCAGGCATCATCCAACTGGGAACTAATTACATGTGGGGCCCCACAAGGTTCCATTTTAGGGCCCTTACTATTTCTCGTGTATATCAATGACCTTTCATCAGCAACATTACCAGAGGCCAAGTTTGTTTTGTTTGTTGATGACACAAACATTGAAATAAATAGCAAATCAAGTACAGTCTCAGAAAGATTGGCTAATAAAATATTTGCGGACATTAATCACTGGTTCCTAGCCAATTCTTTGTCACTAAACTTTCCAAAAACACACTACATGCAGTTCAGAACTTTAAAAGGGGTGTCCCACGAGTATATGCCTACCATATGATGACAAGCACATAGAAGAAGTGGACAGTGTCAAATTCTTGGGATTACAGCTTGATAATAAATTCAACTGGAAGGACCACATCACAGAACTGCTGAAGCGTCTTAACAAATCTCTATTTGCAATGCGAATTGTGTCAGACATAGGGGATATAAAAATGAAAAAGCTGGCATACTATGCTTACTTTCATTCCATAATGTCATATGGGATCATTTTTTGGGGTAATTCATCAAGCCAAGCTAAAGTTTTCCGGGCACAAAAAAGTGCAGTAAGAGTTATATGTTGTGTGGAACGCAAGAAAATCCTGCAGAAGCCTGTTTAGGGAACTAGGGATGCTAACTACTGCTTCCCAATATATTTATTCCTTAATGAAATTTGTCATTAAAAATATATCACTTTTTCAAACCAACAGCTCAATTCATGGTATCAATACTAAAAATAATCTTCACAGGGTTTTAAAGTCCCTTACTCTTGTAGAGAAAGGTGTGCATTATTCAGGAACACACATTTTCAATAACTTGCCAGCAGCCATAAAAAGCCTAACAACCAATGAAATTCAGTTTAAGAGAAGCCTAAAGGATTTATTAGTGGCCAACTCCTTCTACTCCATTGATGAATTTCTCAATAGAACCAACTGATTTCTGTGTGTGTGTGTGTGTGTGTGTGTGTGTGTGTGTTTGTGTGTGTGTCTATATATATAACTTCTGCACCATTTCAGTGCAGTAATGTGTTCATTGTAAATAAGTATTGTAGTAGTTCTATTGCATGTTTATTACCTTACAAATAAAAAAAAAACTTGGCGAAGAGTTCTCGGGCTTCCAGCCGGGTGGCGGTGTCTTCAAACAGCGACGTTTTGACGAGTGACATACTCATCATCTTCTGGCGAAGTGCCGAGACTTTGCGGATGCCGGTCCCTTTATACCTGCGGTGTGCCCCCCACTACCTGGCCGCGGGAGGCTGGGTCCAGAGGAGCCGGCGGACGAGGTGGAGGGGGAAGCGGGTGCGCCGTTCGTGTCTCCGTCAGAGCATTCTGATTGCGTCTCGTGAGCTGAACGGTTCTTGTTGCGTTCCTGGCGTATTGCGGCTAATGCTGGATTCCAGGCCGCGCTCAGTTGATAGCCTTCGTCCCTGTTCACAAGGTTCTCGTGGACCCGTATTTCTATTGATTCTTTAATGACGCTATCCCAATAGCTCCCGGCTCGGCATAGCACCCTGGTGTTTTCGAAGTCAAAGGTGTGGTTTTCTTTGATGCTATGTTCAGCTATAGCAGATTTCTCTATCTGTCCAAGTCGAACATGCCTGATGTGTTCCTCGCACCTTTTTGAGATGCAGCGCTGCGTTTGACCAATGTACTGCACACCACATTCGCAGGCAATGTTGTATATACCAGGTGTGTTTAGTTTGAGTGGGTCTTTAGCTGAGCCCAGCAGCTCTTTCGTCTTCGGCGGTGGTCGGAAGACGGTATTTATGTTAGATTTTCTTAATAGCCTCCCGATTTTGGCTGATGTGGGCCCCAAATATGGAAGAAAGGCAATTCTCTTGTTAACTTCCTCTTCCTCTTCCTGAACTCTGTCGGCCTGTCTCCTCTTGAAGGCCCTGCCAATCTGTGTTTCACTGTACCCGTTTTTCCGAAATATCTCTCTTAGGTGGTGTAATTCGTCTGAGAGGCTTTCTTTGTCACAAATGACGTGCGCCCTATGCACCAAGGTGGTCAGTACTGACTGGCGTTGCGCGGGATGGTGGCAGCTGGTTGCATGGAGGTACAGGTCTGTGTGTGTCTTTTTTCTATATACTGAATGGCCCAGCGTGACATCCGCTTTCTTCCTGATCAGTATGTCCAGGAATGGAATACAGCCATTCTCTTCTACTTCCATCGTGAAGGTTATATTCTCATGTATGCCGTTTAGGTGGTCCATAAACTCCTCCAGTGCCTGCCTGCCATGCTGCCAAATCACGAAAGTGTCGTCCACATAGCGGAAGAAGTGCCTGGGTTTACGGTGAGCAGTTTGTAGTGCCACCTCCTCAAAGTGTTCCATATAAAGATTCGCGATCCCTGGAGCAAGGGGAGATCCCATGGCCACTCCATCCACTTGTTCATAATGCTCTCCATTGCACTTGAAGTAGGTGGTCGTAAGTGCATATTCAAAGAGCTTCACTGTTTCAGGCTCGAAGTGCCGATTAAGGAGCGCCAAGGCGTCTTGTAGCGGTACTTTTGTGAACAAGGAGGTGACGTCGAAGCTCACGAGTAGGTCATCACTCTGTATTCGGATGTCCTTCAGTATTCTAACGAAATCCGCGGAGTTTTTCACGTGATGACTGCAGTGTCCCACCAGTGGTTTCAATAGTGTCGCCAGGTATTTGGCCAGTCCATAACTGTGCGAGTTGATAGTGTCCAGAATCGGCCGTAGAGGCACCCCATCTTTGTGAATCTTGGGCAACCCATACAGGCGCGGTGTCGTTGGCGCTCTGGGATACAGCCGTTTCTGCACTGCCTCTCGTAGATCTGAGTCCTTCAGTAGCGCCACGGTTTTCCTGGTCATTGTCGATGTAGGGTCCTTGTTGAGCTTCCTGTAGGCTGGGTCTTGCAGCAGAGAGCAGATTTTCTGTTGGTAGTCGACTGTGCGAATCAGCACCGTCGCATTTCCCTTGTCTGCTGGGAGGACCATGATGTCAGCATCATCCCTCAGTGCGCGGATAGCCTCTCGCTCCTGCATAGTAATGTTAGCTTTAGGGAGTCGTGACTTGTCGATGATCCTGCAGGTCTCCCTTCGGATCTGCTCAGCTTCCTCCTTGGGTAGGCCCCGGATTGCTTCCTCTACACCGCTGATGATGTCCCGTTTCGGTATGGTCCTTGGTACAGGTGCAAAGTTCAACCCTTTCGTGAGGACAGAAGTTGTGGCTGCATCTAGCAGCCGCTTCCCCCTCCACCTCGCCCGCCGGCTCCTCTGGACCCAGCCTCCCGCGGCCAGGTGGTGGGGGGCACACCGCAGGTATAAAGGGACCGGCATCCGCAAAGTCTCGGCACTTCGCCAGAAGATGATGAGTATGTCACTCATCGAAACGTCGCTGTTTGAAGACACCGCCACCCGGCTGGAAGCCCGAGAACTCTTCGCCAGCTGTATACGCCGGGAAAGCATACACTCACAAAAAAAAAACTTTTTTTTATTTTAAATTCAGTGCATTAGTGTTTGTAACATGATTCTTTCATATAGTGTTCATTAACAATAATGACGATCATTCCACTTGGGACCTGTGGAAGGTACATTAGCTTATTTGTTTCAGTTGTAAATATTTGTCATGTATTATTGTTTTTCTGACATGTTCTACATCCTGGAGGACCTCCTCACTACGGATCAAATGGAACAAAAATAAATCTAATCTAATAGATGACTTGTGGCAAGCAAACTGTTGTATACCATTCAACATTAACTGTTCTTCAATTCTCTAGAGTGATGATTGTGATACGCCCAGTACAGAGAAAGAAATGAGTAATCATTTTCCTGGAAGTGCTTCACACATGCAAACCACTTTTTCCGGTTTTGGTTCTTGTCCAAACACCCGAAATGATACCTGCTGCTTAGTTTCCAACTGATGCATATACGTATATCGAATTTTATCTCCTATTATGATGTTGTAACAGATTTTGTATTTTCTCTGCCATATTTTTTTTAGCATTTCCTTACACCCATTAACACGAGCCCATTCTGAGTATTGGTCAAACTGTGCAGAACCCATTGGGAGCAGCTCTTCTCCACAGCTAAAAGTTCGCACAAAAATCAGTGGGGTGCAGTGTTTGATACACCTGAGGATGTTTCTGTCTCACGGTAAGTCAACCACTAATCCTCTTCGAATCAATTGTTTTCAACAAAAATTGATTTTGGTCAACCTTCACAAAGTACGACCATGGTGAAATTCTGCAGGCCACCTGCAAAGAATCTTTTCTGAAAGCAGCTGACTACCCAAACTTGAACACAGAAATTTGAGGCATTATTGTTGAGCTAGACCTACACAAAAATTGTAAAAAAGTCTTCCGATGAAAATCTTGACATGGAATATCCATTTTTCCACAACACTCTTTCTCTCTTTCTTTAAACACTCACTGTACACCAACTACTCAGTCAGCTTCTGAGTTGATATTGTTTTAACAGGAACAAATGACAACTAGTAATGTCACTTATCTTTAGAACCACTGAGTGGACGTTTATGAAAAAGTCCAAAAAGACATTTGGGTTCTTGATATTCTTGTCCATCTTCCTGCTTCTGATGACTACAGAGTCACACCTATGTAACTGTGAAGGTGAATCTATACAGAAATATACCTTAGAACAAGGCCTAATGCTCATAAAACAGAAATCACCATGGATGAGCCTACACTGTTGAAACAGACTGATGAATTCCATGCAGAACATATTTTGCTGACCAGATCTCTGTAAACTTCGCTGCGGTACTTACTGTACTAGAGAAACGTAATGCAATTTCAAGAACCTCTCACCACAGGTAATTCTACCAGTATACTATTCCACTCTATTACATAAGTATCACACGAGGACTTTAGGGATAAAATATGAGAGAAAACTGGGCACATACAGAAGCAAACAATCTGTAATTTTTCTGCACACAACCAATTACTGGAATGTGAAGGGAGGTGAATTATATTTGCACTATGTAACCCCTGTATTGTGCTCTATGGTGTAGTCCTATTGGGGCTGCCTTGCTCTGACCTGTGAACTCGGTTAGTTTACCTGAGCAATTTCGGATGGATCCACACTTTTATGTTGAAACTGAAATCACAGCACCTCCCTTTTCTTTATTGCCTTCTCATATAGGAGGCATTGCCAGATATGAGTTTCACATTAAAAAGCCATAAAAAAAAAGTTATAAGAATGATAGCACTCAAACCCTGAGCCTTTCAAAATGCAGTGTGACACAAATTCAGCTATAAAGTGGCACATGCAGTGGATTGACATAAGGTCTTCACTGGAGAAAACAAAGAAAGAAAAAATGAGAAACAATGAAGCTCTGAGTTAATTCAGGGCTTGAATCAGGCTTACCTTAAATCGATATTTGTAAAAACGATATTTACTACACACCATATAGAGGAGGTGCTGATAGGCAAATTGTTGTTGTTGTGGTCTTCAGTGCTGAGAGTGGTTTGATGCAGTTCTCCATGCTACCCTATCCCGTGCAAGTTTCTACATCTCCCAGTACTTACTGCATCCAACATCCTTCTGAATCTGCTTAGTGTATTCATCTCTTGGTCTCCTTCTACGATTTTTACCTTGCACGCTGTCCTCCAATGCTAAATATGTGATCCCTTGATGCCTCAGAATATGTCCCTTGTCAAATTGTGACACAAACTCCTCTTCTCACCAATTCTATTCAATACCTCCTCATTAGTTATGTGATCTACCCATCTAATCTTCAGCATTCTTCTGCAGCACCACATTTTGAAAGTTTCTATTCTGTTCTTGTCCAAACTATTTATCGTCCATACATGGCTACACTCCATACAAATACTTTCAGAAACGACTTCCTGACACTTAAATCTATACTCGATGTTAACAAATTTCTCTTCTTTAGAAACGCTTTCCTTGCCATTGCCAGTCTACATTTTATACCTTCTCTGCTTCGACCATCATCAATTATTTTGCTCCCCAAATAGCAAAACTCCTTCACTACTTTAAGTGTCTCATTTCCTGATCTAATTCCCTCAAAATCACCTGACTTAATACGACTACATTCCATTATCCTTGTTTTGCTTTTGTTGATGTTCATCTTAGATCCTCCTTTCAAGACACTGTCCATTCTGTTCAAATGCTCTTCCAAGTCCTTTGCTGTCTCTGACAGAATTACAATGTCATCGGGAAACCTCAAAGCTTTTATTTCTTCTCCATGGATTTTAATAACAAGTCCAAATTTTTCTTTTGTTTCCTTTACTGCTTGCTCAGTATACAGATTGAATAACATCGGGGATAGGCTACAACCCTGTCTCACTCCCTTCCCAACCACTGCTTCCCTTTCATGTCCCTCGACTCTTATAACTGCCATCTGGTTTCTGTACAAATCGTGAATAGCCTTTTGCTCCCTGTATTTTACCCCTGCCACCTTCAGAATTTGAAAGAGAGTATTCCAGTCAACATTGTCAAAAGCTTTCTCTAAGTCTACAAATGCCAGAAACGTAGGTTTGCCTTTCCTTTCTTCTAAGATAAGTTGTAAGGTCAATCAGTATTGCCTCACGTGTTCCAATATTTCTACGGAATCCAAACTGATCTCCCCGCAGCTGTGACCTATTAAACGGATAGTTCGGTAATTTTCACATCTGTCAGCACCTGCTTTCTTTGGGATTGGAATTATTATATTCTTCTTGAAGTCTGAGGGTATTTCGCCTGTCTCATACATCTTGCTCACCAGATGGTAGAGTTTTGTAAGTACTGGCTCTCCCAAGACCGTCAGTAGTTATAATGCAATGTTGTCTACTTCCGGGGCCTTGTTTCAACTCAGGTCTTTCAGTGCTCTGTCAAACTCTTCACGCAGTATCGTATCTCCCATTTCATCTTCATTTACACCCTCTTCCATTTCCATAATATTGTCCTCAAGTACGTCGCCCTTCACGGACCTTCTATATACTCCTTCCACCTTTCTGCTTTCCCTTCTTTACTTAGAACTGAATTTCCATCTGAGCTCTTGATATTCATACAAGTGGTTCTCTTGTCTCTAAAGGTCTCTTTAATTTTCCTGTAGGCAGTATCTATCTTACCCCTAGTGAGATAAGCCTCTACATCCTTACATTTGTCCTCTAGCCATCCCTGCTTAGCCATTTTGCACTTCCTGTCAATCTCATTTTTGAGACCTTTGTATTCCTTTTTGCCTGCTTCATTTACTGCATTTTTATATTTTCTCCTTTCATCAATTAAATTCAATATTTCTTCTGTTGCCCAAGGATTTCTACTAGCCCTCGTCTTTTTACCTACTTGATCCTCACCTGCCTTTACTGCTTCATCCCACAGAGCTACCCATTCTTCTTCTACTGTACTTCTTTCCCCAATTCCTGTCAATTGTTCCCTTATGCTTTCCCTGAAACTCTGTACAACCTCTGGTTTTGTCAGTTTATCCAGGTCCCATCTCCTTAAATTCCCACCTTTTTGCAGTTTCTTCAGTTTTAATCTATAGTTCATAACCAATAGATTGTGGTCAGAGTCCACATCTGGCCCTGGAAATGTCTTACAATTTAAAACCTGGTTCCCAAATCTCTGTCTTGGCATTATATAATCAATCTGATACCTTCTAGTGTCTCCAGGATTCTTCCATGTATACAACCTTCTTTTATGATTCTTGAACCAAGTATTGGCAATCATTAAGTTATGCTCTGTGCAAAATTCTACCAGACGGCTTCTTCTTTCATTTCTTACCCCCAATCCATATTCACCTACTATGTTTCCTTCTCTCCCTTTTCCTAATCTCGAATTCCAGTCACCCATGACTATTAAATTTTCGTCTCCCTTCACTAGCTGAATAATTTCTTTTATCTCATCATACATTTCTTCAATTTCTTCATCATCTGCAGAGCTAGTTGGCTTATAAACTTGTACTACTGTAGTAGGCGTGGGCTTCGTATCTATCTTGGCCACAATAATGCGTTCACTATGCTGTTTGTAGTAGCTTACCCGCATTCCTAATTTCCTATTCATTATTAAACCTACTCCTGCATTACCCCTATTTGATTTAGTGTTTATAACCCTGTAGTCACCTGACCAGAAGTCTTGTTCCTCCTTCCACCGAACTTCACTAATTCCCACTATATCTAACTTTAACCTATCCATTTCCCTTTTTAAATTTTCTAACCTACCTGCCCGATTAAGGGATCTGTCATTCCACGCTCCGATCCGTAGAACGCCAGTTTTCTTTCTCCTGATAACAACATCCTCTTGAGTAGTCCCCACCCGGAGATCCGAATCGGGGACTATTTTACCTCTGGAATATTTTACCCAAGAGGACGCCATCATCATTTAACCATACAGTATAGCTGCATGCCCTCGGGAAAAATTACGGCCATAGTTTCCCCTTGCTTCCAGCCGTTTACAGTACCAGCACAGCAAGGCCGTTTTGGTTAATGTTACAAGGCCAGATCATTCAATCATCCAGACTGTTGCCCCTGCAGCTACTAAAAAGGCTGCTGCCCCTCTTCAGGAACCACATGTTTGTCTGGCCTCTCAACAGATAGGCAAATAGGCACAACAAAACGACTGTCAGTAACAACTCGCACACGCATGACAACAGTCTCTGGCTTGCAGAGACTGTGGTCATGTGTATGTGAGTTGCATTTGCGTGAGTGTCTGTGTGTGTATGTTGTCTGTTTCTGACAAAGACCTTTTTGTCCAAAAACTTACTTGCTGACAGTCTTTTTGTTGCGCCTATCTGTGACTCAGCATCTCCACTATATGATGACTAACAACTATCCGTTTCATTAATGTAGTCATTATTCCATACTGGATTTTCCATTGTTTGAGCTTACCTTAAATCGATGGTTTGTTTCCTTTCCTTCACAGGTAAATGTCACATAACCAGTAGCAGCATCAACGAAGCACCCAATAAACATCCCCTGTGATGCCCCTTTTCCTGACGCATCATTTGTTACTTCATTGTAAAGCTCGTCAGCTCGCACCATGTAGCAACTTTGACGGTCAACACTAATAATGGAAAAGAATATCTTTTTATCACTAAAATAAGTTATCATTATTACATAAATAACTTATTTGTGCCTAGAAATAACTTTGAAATGCATCTTTTCAAAAGGAAAATTTTTGGTCAAAACTTGCAGTAGAAGCAGAGGATATACAAAACAATAAAATAAATAAATAAATTGTATAACACTTCCAGGAAATTATATTATGCATTTTTTCAGGTTGTGAGAAATATTTGTATCACACAAGCTCATAGTAATACCACAAGTTCTTCATTATATCTAAATCACAGCACTGTAATTCCAGTTGCTGGTATTCACCCTCAGTTTTAGCCATGAATGCCTGTTAACAGTTATGGCTTGAGATAGAGCACACAATGAGATTGTCATTGACAAAGATAAGAGAGTTCTAATCATTTACAAATTTTATTGGGAAGTCCTACAGTAAAGGTACTGTGCTCACTGTGATAAACTTCCCTGGAGTTTTGGTGAACCCACAAAGGTGATTATTTTTTCAACTTCCTTTAGGCTGACAATTAAAATAAAAATCTCAGAAAGGATTTTGAACACATATAACATACAAGTAGTGCCAACTTTTTGGCATAGTCACAAGTATGATAAGTAAAGGGTGTTTATAAATGAATATTGGGGTTTTAACACTTTATAATATTTATTATATTACACTTACAGCTATAAATGATGTATCAAATGAAAGAGCAACTCAAACAGTTTTACCAAGAACCTTATAAATGTTCAATGTGAGCACCATTTGTCACTTGGCACACATCAAGTCTACAGCCGAGTTCTTCCCAAACGTTGGTAAGTGTGTCTTCAGTGATTGTAGCAACAGCTGCTTCAATCTGGTTTCTTAATTCAGGGAGGTCTGCAGGTAGCGGAGGTATGTACACACAATCCTTGATGAAGCCCCAAAGGAAAAAATTGCATGGCATTACGTCGGGTGAACGTGGAGGCCATGCAAAGCAAGCCCCATCATTGGGCACCTTGCGTCCTATCCAGCGCTTGGGTACAGTGAAATTCAACCAATATAGCAGATTGCGGCAGAAATATTGCACGCTGCGCATGCACACTGGTGCCAAACACAACTGTTTGAGTTGCTTTTTCATTTGACATATCATTTATAGCTGTAAGTTTAATGTAATAAATATTATAAAGTGTTAAAACCCTGACATTCATTTATAAACACCCTGTACATGTTTCAGGACATCATACCAACTTTCCTATTCCATCTGCAAGAACCCTGACACACATTTCTCGAGCCATGTTGTCATGATGCCCTATCGTTCTTCAACAAAGGAGCCAATAGGTTTCATGCCACAGGAACAATATCCAAAAATGCATTCACTTACGAACAGAGAACCATATTGCTTCACCTCAAAAACTTTTTCTACAGGCCAAATGTGATGTGGCGAATCATTATCTCCATAATCCAGATATGTCACCAAGTGACGTCCACCTTTTCTGGAGATAAAGTGGTGTTTGGTTGGATGATGTTTCACCACCAATGTGGAACTACAGAGCATAATTGTGACACACCACATGAGGCATGCAGTGGAAAGTTTTAAAGAGATAAAAAGGGAAGCTGGTACTCTATTACCGGTAGACAAATGTCTCAGTTGCCAAGGTGAATAATTAGGAGACATCCAACATGTATAATTAGCACTTGCTTTAATTTCCACTCTAATCAATGATTAAATGGTTAGTCCTTGTAGCTTCTGCATGGAGTCTTAACAATATACTGCATTCCATTCCTCCCATATTAAACACTGTAGGAATAAGATGGCTACACAGTATGACTTGAAAGGAAGTGGAAGTGGTAAGAGTAGTGGAAACATGGTACTCTTCACGTATTTTTTATATTGTCCACACAAACATTATAATACTGGTATTTGGAATACTTTCAAAATGCCACATGATGAATGACAGTAAGATTCTGACTTCACAGGTTGCATTACCAATGATGAAATTTTTTAAGTACTAATAATGGCAAGCATTAGCCTCTGACTGAATACCATCATACAAACCCAATGATTGGATGTTAGTCATTAAAGTAATAAAAAAAATGTACGTATAAGATTATGTATTGAAGTATAATAATTAAGAATGAACATGTAACAAACAGGAAAGGATGAGCGTGAAGTAAAAACAAAGAGGGGAGAGGAAGGGAGTGGGAGGGAGACAGAGAGTAAGTAAATAAAATCTGCAAGTAAATACAATCTTTTGTAATGTAATTTATATACAAATTTGCAAATCTTACCTCTCCATTATTCTTTCATACTCATCCACAATTGTTACAGATGCTTTCTGAACATGGCTCTGGTTGAAGTCTTTTCTATGGACATGATACTGAGTTGTTACCCATCCAACATACACATGTGTTGGGTCCTGACCAGGAAATATTCGCACTCCATAGAAGTACTCATTTATAAGTTTGAGACATTCAGCATCAAAAATCTCATTACCAATAGCCTCTACACCTGTCGCTGCAGGAACAGACAAAGCCTTCGGTGATCGATCTGGAACCGATGGTGGAACTACCTTCAGGTCAGTCTGGAACAAAAAAAAGCATGACTGTAATATCACAGTTTTGCAAGTATGCAGATCCAGTAAAGACACAATAGCAACTTTAAGTAAAGCTGTCCTCAAGCCAAAATCGATTTGAAAACCACAGTGCCGTACTAGCAATTATCGTAACGAAGGAGTATGCCCTTGCCTTCATCTTATTTTTTAAATGATTCACCCACTGAGTAATAGGATGACCTATAGTTAAACACAAACTCTAAAATATGGTACAATTTTTCAAGTTCACAAATAATTGCCAGAATTGAAAGATGCTGTAAATGGATTTTTAATCTGATTCTTACCCATTGAGCTACCAAGTCAACATGAAAATATAAACAAGCAACCACAATTAGGAGAATAACAATAAGAAGAACAAGAAAGATAGGAGAGATAAATACAGAGAGAAAGAAATCATGTAACGCATCATGAAACTGCTTTTATGTAATTTGACACATAATTAAAATGTAGATTAAGTGTTGTTGTGAATAGAAAGGAGCTGTAAACACACTGAGTGAACAAATTGGAAATTGAGGAGGGCCACCAGCAATTGTACACAGCACTCAATGTCTTGATTTGTACAGGCCAGTATATGTCATTTATTTAGAATGACACGAGGGGGAGAAAAAGAGAATTGCGTAACATTTTCTTTGGTTCAACTATCATTTTTTATGTAGTAAGTTCTATTCTTTAGCCTGGAACAGAGATTTTAATACCATTGCAATTTTGACAGAATTTCTCATGTGGAGATAGCACTGTTTCACTGTCTCAGCATGGATTACATGAATGAAATAAAGACAGGTACCTGTATTCATTAAACCTAAAAGCAACACAGATATCAGGTAAACATAGTTGTTACATATTACTATCATCATTAGGCTTATTTCCTGATTCCAGGAAACTGTATAAATTGACAAATGATATACAACTTGGGAAGAAACAAGAATCATAAAGCATCTACTTTAACAGCAAATCTGTAAAACTGCCATGTCTGCCTGTTTGAACACAATTCTCCAAAATTACTGATAAATTTTCATGGGGTTTTTGCAGGTAACTTGAGTATATTTTGAAGCACTGTGTAGGCTTAATTTATCAAAATCTGATCACAGAAAAAAACAGCATGATTTAAAGTTTTATCTAAAACCATCCTATCTGTCTTCTTGAACCTGACAATTTCTTTCATGGGGTTTTCACAGGTAACCTGAGCATAGCCTGAGGCACTGGATACTCTTTATTTAATGAAAATTGGGTCACAGAAAAAAAAGAGTTATCATAACTGAAAGTTTTAACCATACTTATGTTATAAATGTGAAAATAACCCCGCCTGTTATATCTTCATGACTAATCCACTGGACCGAATTTGACGTAAAGATAGGTTCTACCCTAAGGAAGAACATAGGGCACTCTAGAAAATGTGTAGTACAAGATACTTATTGATTTGAAGAGAAGAATAGGACATGAATTAGGGAAATTTTTACTCTCAGTAAAAGCTATTTACTCTTTAACTTTTGAGCCTTAACATATTTTTGAAAATGCTTTTATTGGTTGATAGGTGCTCCATGGTATGATTCAAAGTAATGATTACAATTCTTATACAATCTTCAGTGTGTTTAATTTGTACTTCTACACTATTTGTTGCATAATGTACCCATTGTTAGAGAGCTGTTCATAAAGTATTGGACTTTTATTTACAAAATCATCTTTGTTTGGATACAACTGTTTGACACTAGTCACTTTCAAAGTAGTCCCCTTTGGCTTCTACGTGCCTCTTCCAAAGCTGCTGCCACTGGAAGCTTTGCTGGAAAGCCTCTTTTGCTGTGGTGCCTATTTGCCCTGTCAAATTTTACATGATGTCTTCTCTTTTCTGAAACATGGTCCCTTTCAGAGTCTTTCTAAGTTTAGGGAAAAGTCAGAAACACCTGGTGCTAGGTCAGGGGACTAGGAAGACCAACAAACCATAGCACTGTGGTGTTTAGCCAAAACACTCTGAATTAACTGAGAACAATGAGAGGGTGCATTATTGTGGTGAAGGTGCCAACTGCCTGCTCCCCGCAGCCCAGTGTTTGCATCTCACTGCTTCATAAGGGCAATATTTAGCCTTTTGGTAATACTTCTTATTGACATTGGTAAGAAAGTTACGATTATTGTTAACAATACTCAGCATGTTCTGTGTTATCTCCAAATGAAGTTGCTTCTGCTCAGTTGTTAGCAAGTTTGTCACGAATTTTTCTGAGATCCTCCTGAGGCGCAAATGTTTCAAAAATTGGGATGAATGGATTCAATTCTAATTTTAATCTCATCTGCAAGTTCTCTGATTGTGATTCAATCACCCTGCATCACCAGGGTTCTTACATGATTAACAACAACCTCATTTGGACATATTGAGGGCCTACCTGAATGTGCTTCACTCTTCACTGATGAGCAACCATGTTTGAAGAGGTTGTACCACTCCTTTATCTGTGTGGTACCCATTGCTTCAACCCCAAATACTTGTTGAATCTTGCAGATTGTTTCAACTTGACATTTGGGATGCTTAAAACAAAATTTGATGCAATAACATTGTTCCACTTTTTATGCCATTTCACTCACAATATAAAATCTGATGACAACTATTTACATGTATTCACTTGTCATTGGGTAGCCAATGACTGGTTGTTTCTGCAGTCATGAAAAAATCAGACATGCGTACAATGTATGCCTATAAATTTACAGGAAAGGAAATGCATGACCCAATACCATTGTTGGTTTCAACAATAAAAAAATAAGGTCGGATAGTTTTTGAACAGCCTTTGTATAACGCATACTTACTTCAGTAGCATGATGCATAGATTCACACTTCTGCCCATACCCCTTTGTATACACTGCTCAACAGAAACTACTGATATGCGAGTGCAGTTGCAGGTAACAGCTAGTCTAAAGTAAGAATGAGTTATAACAGATAGTTTTGTACCTGAGACATGCGGACTTGTGCTGTTCGTGGTGGCTGAAGTGTATTTGTACGTGCCATACCAAGTGGTTTATTTCTTTCTGGTAGTATTTCCCCATCTATACCACCTGGTTCTGGAGTTTTTGCCTTCTTCATTCCTTCACTGCTTGCATCTCGTTTTCGGGAGAAAAATCTGCAACCACAAGAAGATAAAAATGTATATTCTAATTATGGCAGTTGTTACCATTATTCCTTCCATTACCGTATTTATATTCTTCCAAAGACTTTCCATTACCCAAATTATGGGAGTCTTACTCAGATGATAATTTTCTCTGAGGAGATTGAAACTTGCTTATTTTAAATTAAATGCTGTGAAGATGTGTGTAACAGATAAACATATAATCAATGGTATGAGTAAAGCACATTCTGATACATAGTGTCTGACCCTTAGGACATAAATTAAAATTCCTTTTAAAATAAAAGTGATTCATTTGTTTTGGGTCCCTGTTGATGCTGTCAGTGGCCCTCTTTTTCCAATTTGTCCATGACAACACCAACTCAGAGTGTCAAAGCATACATATAACCTCATACAGCAACTGAATGCCACACATCACACGACTGCTTGCCACTGCCCTTGTTATGGTGCATGCACCCTCTGTACAAAGACAGACTGGAGTGCACAGTGACTGCTCGTTTCTTTTACACTACTTAACAAATATCCACTACCATGATCATTTTTAAGTGGAACGAATACCCATAATGGACCAGTGTATTTGATAAAATGCCCTGTTATGCTACATATCTGTGAACTCTAGCTAAAGAGGTCGTGCATAATTGCTTATTCATATGCAACAATATTTTCATTTCCTCAACAGGTATGTCATTTACATGTATCATTAATGACTATTACTCCTGCTCATGCTTAACAATATTTGATAAAACTTGCTTCATTGTGTCATGTGTCATATTTAAACATTATACAATTTGTCAAAACAATTTCCCAGATTTAAGCCAGATGAAGAGATGCATCCAATACACATTTGAGAGTACTTTCATTATCAAAGCAGGTGGGATGACCTCGTGAAAACTTATTATGCATTAGGTTACTTAACAGGAGACGCAGCTGAATGGGATAGTGCTCATTCACAAGATTTTAAATTTTGACGGGATTTCCAGGAAAGTTTTAAATGAAAATCTTGGTGTCCCAGCACACAGGAAAAATTAACACTTGAACTATTAGACCAGAAATATTACAATAGTCCTCAGAGTACTTATAATAAGTATATTGAATGGCACCTCATGAAAGCTAAATATCTAGATGGTCCAATAGACAAAGTACATTTAGTCAAGGCATTAATAAAACAGCTACCACACTGTATGAGGAAAGAGTTATGTACAGAGGATGGACAAATGTTAATGATTTGCTTACTTTCATAGAAGGATTAGAAACAATGAATACAGGAAGGAATAAAAGTTTCCAGGATAGTGACTGGGTTAATACAAATAAAAACAATAAATCTTTTCGAGTCCATTTGTAAAGAAAAGAGAAACTAATTATTGTGCATAATAACAGAAATAAGACAAGAAGCAATGATGGAAACAATATATATTCACAAGTTTTCTTACCTCATAATGTCTAACACAAATAAAAATTCTAAAAACGTGGTCATAACTAATTCTAGAAAAGATGTAGTTCAACATAATTATCCCTATACAGTTGTGGAAAATGGAGATTGCCCTGGATCATGTGCCAAAATCCAAGATATACTGGTTGCATGTAATCATAAAATACTCATCACAGGGTAGTTCTCATCTACATCTGCATCTAGATGGATACTCTGCAAATCACATTTAAGTGCCTGGCAGAGGGTTTATCAAACCACCTTCACAATTCTCTATTATTCCAATCTCATATAGCGCACAGAAAGAATGAACACCTATATCTTTCCGTACGAGCTCTGATTTCCCTTATTTTATCGTGGTGATAGTTCCTCCCTATGTAGGTCGGTGTGAACAAAATATTTTTGCATTCATAGGAAAAAGTTGGTGATTGGAATTTTGCAAGAAGATTCTGTCACAACGAAAAACGCCTTTCTTTTAATGATGTTCAGCCCAAATCCTGTATCATTTCTGTGACACTCTCTCCCATATTTCGTGATAATACAAAATGTGCTGCCTTTCTTTGAATGTTTTTGATGTACTCCATCAGTCGTATCTGGTATGGATCCCACACTGTGCAGGAGTATTCTAAAAGAAGAGGGACAAGTGTAGAGTAGGCAATCTCCTTAGTAGTCTGTTACATTTTCTAAGTGTCCTGCAAATAAAACACAGTCTATGGTTAGCCTTCCCCACAACATTTTCTATGTGTTCCTTCCAATTTAAGTTGTTCATAACCGTAATGTGTAGGTATTTAGTTGAATTTACAGCTTTTAGATTAGACTGATTTATCATGTAACTGAAGTTTAATGAGTTCCTTTTAGCACTCATGTGGATGACCTCACACTTTTCAATATTTAGGATCAACTGCTACTTTTTGCACCATTCAGATTTCTTTTCTAAATTGTTTTGCAGTTTGTTTTGATCTTCTGATGACTTTATTAGTCAATAAACAACAGCGTCATTTGCAAACAACCGAAGACAGCTACTCAGATTGTCTCCCAAATCGTTTATATAGATACGGAACAGCAAAGGGCCTATAACACTACCTTGGGGAAAGCTAGAAATCACTTCTGTTTTACTCAATGACTTTCCATCAATTACTATGAACTGTGACCTCTCTGACAGGAAATCACAAATCCAGTCACCTAACTGAGACGATATTCCATAAGCACGCAATTTCACTATGAGCCGCTTGTGTGGCATAGTGTCAAAAGCCTTCCAGAAATCCAGAAATATGGAATCGATCTGAAATCCCTTGTCAATAGCACTCAGCACTTCATGTGAATAAAGAACTAGTTGTGTTTCACAGGAACGATGTTTTCTAAACCCATACTGTGTCAACAGACCGTTTTCTTCGAGGTAGCTCATAATGTTCGAACACAATATATGTTCCAAAATCTTGCTGCATATTGACGTTAATGATATGGGCCTGTAATTTAGTGGATTATTTGCACTACCCTTCTTGAATATTGGTGTGACCTGTGCAACTTTCCAGTCTTTGGGTATGGATCTTTCGTCGAGCGAAAGGTTGTATATGATTATTAAGTATGGAGCTAATGCATCAGCTTTCTCATAAAGAAACCTAATTGGTATACAGTCTGGACCAGAAGACTTGCTTTTATTTAGTAATTTGAGTTGCTTCACTACTCCGAGGATATTTACTTCTATGTTACTCATGTTGGCAGGTGTTCTCGATTTGAATTCTGGAACATTTCAGAAGGCTGTGTTTAGTAACTCTGCTTTGGCAGCACTGTCTTTGATAGTATCTCCATTGCTATTGCACAGAGAAGGCATTGATTTTTTTCTCGCCACTAACATACTTCACATACGACCAGAATCTCTTTGGATTTTCTGCCAGGTTTTGAGACAGATTTTCATTGTGGAAACTGTTAAAAGCATCTCGCATTGAAGGACACGCTAAATTTCAAGCTTCTTGAGGATTTTGTTCTGTTTAAATTTGGCATGTTTGTTTCGTTGTTTCTGCAACAGTGTTCTAACCCGTTTTGTGTACCAAGGAGGATCAGCTCCGTCGTTTGTTAATTTATTTGGTATAAATCTCTCAATTGCTGCCAATACTATTTCTTTGAATTTAAGCCACATATGGTCTACACTTATATTATTAATATGGAATGAGTGGAAATTGTCTCTCAGAAAGGCATCAAGTGAATTTTTATATGCTTTTTTTGAATAGGTATATTTTTCAAGGATTTGGGGATTACAATATTCAATCTCGCTGCGACAGACCTGTGTTCACTAATCCCTGAATCAGTTTTGATGCTCATTATTAACTCAGGATTATTTGTTGCTAAGAGGTCAAGTGTGTTTTCACAACCGTTTACTATTCGCATGGGCTCATGAACTAACTGCTCGAAATGATTTTCAGAGAATGCGTTTAGAACAGTTTCGGATGGTGTTATATGCTTACCTCCGGAATTAAACGTGTATTTTTGCCAACATATCGAGGGTAAATTACAGTCACCACCAATTAATATCGTATGAGTCGGGTACGTTTTTGAAATTAAACTCAAGTTTTCTTTGAACATTTCAGCAACTGTATCATCTGAATTGGGAGGTCAGTAAAAGGATCCAATTATTATTTCATTCCGGTTGCCAACAATGACCTCTGCCCATACTAAATCACAGGAAGTATCTACTTAAATTTCGTGACTAGTTAAACAACTTCTGACAGCAACAAACACGCCACTGCCAACCGTGTTTAGCTATCCTTTCGGAACACCGTTAGGTTCTTCGCAAAAATTTCGGCTGAGCTTATATCCGGCTTTAGCCAGCTTTCAGTGCCTATAACGATCTGAGCATCAGTGCTTTCTATTAGCGCTTGGAGCTCTGGTATTTCCCCAACACAGCTACAACAATTTACAACTGTTATACCAATAGTTCCTGTATCTACATTCTTCCTGTGTTCTGCCTGCACCCTTTGTGACTGCTTGTGTTTTCCCGAGACCATCTAACCTAAAAAACCGCACAGTCCACGCCACACAGCCCCTGCTACCCATGTAGCCGCCTCCTGCATATACTGCATATAGTGGACACCTGACCTATTCAGCGGAACCTGAAACCCAACCACCCTTTGGCGCAAGTTGCGGAATCTGCACCCTACACGGTCGCAGACCCTCCACTCACCCCTGTACCAGAGGTCCGCAATCAGACCTGTGGACTATGCTGCAAATGGTCAGCTCTGCTTTTATCTTGCAAGCAAGACTGGCAGCCTTTACGGCTTCTGTTAGCTGCTCAAGATAAGAGAGAGTCTCTTCTGATCTGAAGTGACACAAATCATTGGTACCGACATGAGCAACCACCTGCAGTTGGCTGCACCCTGTGCTCTTCATGGCATCCGGGAGGACCCTTTCCACATCTGGAATGACTCCAACCGATATGCACATGGAGTGCACACTGGTTTTCTTACCCTCCTTGTAAGCCAAGTCCCTAAGGGGCCTCATAATGCGCCTAATTTTGGAGCTCCCAACTACCAGTAATCCCACCCTCTGTGACTGCCTGGATCTTGCACGCTGAGTGGTTTCCTCTGAAACAGGGCAGGCGACAGCATCTGGCTCAGTGACAGTGTCAGCCAGAGACAGCACCTGGAACTTGTTTGTCAGACAAACCAGGGAGGCCTTACGTACAGCTGCCTAGGAAGTCTTTCGCCGCCTGCTTTGCCTCGGGGTGACCTCCCACTCGACTACAGGTGAAGGGTCAGCCTCAGTGTGAGCAGTAACTGCGTTGGCCACCGGTGAGGACCGATCAGAGGACTCTGACACACTGGACATCCATTGGATCCCCATGGCCAGCCCACAACAGTGGTGCCCATCCACTGCAGCCTCAAACTGTGTAACCAAAGACATCACAGCCTGAAGCTGAGAGTGAATTGTCACCAACACGGCTCGCATCCGCACACAACAATCACAGTCCCTGTCCATGCTAAAGACCGTGGAAAACTAAACTATGCAGGTAAACAGTCTATCGGCATGTGTTCCACAATCCTACTGTAGACCCTTATGAAAAAACATGAGCTGTGTCTAGTAATATGCAGATATTCAAAAACCTAACGACCGAAGCACTCAGGTGAAATTAAATAATTTGCCCTTGATTAGGAACTTGTAATATGCCACAAAATCAGCTTACTTTCCAACATAAATGAAAATGTGAGAACTGTGGCTATTAGATATTGATTTTACACGCAGAAACTCAAGAAACTAAACTATTAAAGCACGCAGACGATATAATAAAATTCACTCCTGGTTAGGAACTCGTAAATGACACAAAAGCGGTTACTTCCCTGTTGCTGCGTCTGTCTCAGTCGGCTACTACAATGAAACAGAGGACTTTACACCAAAACCTACTGTAAGTGAGAAATAGGGAATACGAAAGGAGAAATTCACATTGATTCAAGCACAAGATTTCCTTGATTCAGAAGAGCTGGTAACTACATGCAAAAAGATGGATTTATTTCCTACTTTATCAATTACACACGTTTATCTAATAGCAATTACTGGTACCACAGATAAATTAATTAAACAGGAAACCAAGACAGCTATAAATATAGAACCATTCTCCTTCACATTGCCTAACATAAATATTCAAATACAATTGGGAGAAGGCAACTTGCTACTCACCCTGTAGCAGAGATGCTGAGTCGCAGATAGGCACAACAAAAAGACTCACAATTAAAGCTTTCGGCCATTGGCTTTCCTCAACGATAGACACACATAAGCACATGCACACACACACACACACACACACACACACACACACACACGACTACATCTCCGGCCACTGAAACCACACTGTGAGCAGCAGCACCAGTGCATGATGGGAGTGGCGATTGGGTGGGGCTATGGAGGAGTCTGGGGTGGGGAGGGTAGAGATATTATGGTGGGGGTGGCAGACAGTGAAGTGCTGCATGTTAGACAGAGGGCAGGGGAGAGGTGGGGAGAGGGGGTGGCAGTAGTGGAAAAGAAGAGAAATAAAAAGATTGTGTGTGGTGATGGAATGATGACTGTGTAGTGCTAGAATGGGAACAGGGAATGGGCTGGATGGGAGAGGACAGTGACTAACGAAGGTTGAGGCCAGGAGGGTTACGTGAACGTAGGATGTATTGCAGGGATAGTTCCCACCTGTGCAGTTCCGAAAAGCTGGTGTTGGTGGGAAGGATCCATATGGTACAGGCTGTGAAGCAGTCATTGAAATGAAGGATATTATGTTTGGCAGTGTGTACAGCAACAGAGTAATCTGATTGTTTCTTGGCTACAGTTTGTCGGTGGCCGTTTGTGTGGACAGATAGCTTGTTGGTTGTCATGCCTACATCGAATGCATCACAGTGGCTGCAGCCTAGCTTGTAAACCACATGACTGGTTTCACAGGTAGCTCTGCCTTTGATGGGATAGGTGATAAGTGACCGGACTGGAGTAGGTGGTGGTGGGAGGATGTACAGGAAAGGTCTTGCATCTAGGTCTAATACAGGGATATGAGCCAATGAGTTAAAGGATTGGGAGCAGGGGTTGTGTAAGAATGGAGGAATATATTGTGTACGTTCAGTGGACGGTGGAATACCACTGTGGGAGTGGTGGGAAGTATAGTGGGCAGGACATTTCTCATTTCAGGGCATAATAAGGGGTAATCAAAACCCTGGCGGAGAACGTAATTCAGCTGCTCCAGTCCTGCAGTCCTGAGTGGTACTGAGTTATGAGGGGAATTCTCCTCTGTTACTGCATGGTTGGACTTTGGGAGATGGTGGGAGGCTGGAAAGATAAGGCATGGGAGATTTGTTTATGTATTAGGTTGGTAGGATAATTATGGTCAGTGAAAGCTTCAGTGAGACCCTCGGTATAGTTTGAGAGGGACTGCTCGTCACTGCAGATGTGACAACCATGAGTGGCTAGGCTGTACGGAAGGGACTTCTTGGTATGGCATGGGTGGCAGCTGTTGAAGTGGAGGTATTGCTGGTGGTTAGTAGGTTTGAAATGGATGGAGCTACTGATGTAGTCATCTTTGAGGTGGAGGTCAACATCTAGGAAGGTGGTTTGTTGGGTTGAATAAGACCAGGTTAAGCAAATGGGGGAGAAGTTGTTAGGTTCTGGAGGAATGTGGATCCAGATAGCAAAGATGTCATCAATGAATCTGAACCAGGTGGTGGGTTTTGGATACTGGGTTTTTAGGAAGGATTCCTCTAGGTGGCCTATGAATAGGTTGGCATAGGATGGTGCCATGTGGGTGCCAATAGCCACACTCCATCTGCAAAATTCTCCTGCTATGCAATTCCAAATTCCTGGAATGCATAACACACACTGAAACTCTTGCCCTGCAGGAACTTGAGCAACATACACAATGCCATCTCAAAAAGCTCTCCATCCTGCTCACTTCCTACTCCCACTTTGGAGTACCACTGTACACCACCTCTACAACAAGCTTCAAACCTTCCACATATTCCCTTATAGCTGACAGACCCTGTCTCGGAGACCTACTACACTTACCCCACCTTCAAACATTCCCTCCCACCACCACACAGAATCCAGAACCTAAACAGCCCCACAACACAGTCATGAACCTTTCCTCCAAAAGTCTTAGCCCCACAGAAATAGCTGTCCTTTTCAAAGGTCTCACCTTTTGCCCCACTCCCAAATTTAACAATGCAGCACTTGTTAAAGACCTTCTCTCCTTGTCCCAGTCCCTACAGTGGTAACACTTTTTTGCCACGAACCCTACCAATCAGGCTCAACAAAATACCAATATTGAACCTTGCCTAACTCAGTTCACTCCGCATCCAACTGTGATCCACCCCCACTGCCCCCAAATGAAGCCCTGTTGACTTTCCAGAATTTCTTAACCTCGAATCTTGCCTCACCATCATTCCCCAAATGCCGCAACATGCCAACTAACCTTACATCCGCAGAAAGAACCACACTCCACCATCTAAAACCTGATCCCGATCTTATAATCCTACCTGCAGACAAAGGCTCCACCACTGTTGTTTTGAACCACAAGGATTACCTGGTGGGAGGACTCTGCCAGCTGTCAGATACTTCTACCTTCAAACCTTGCCACAGTGACCCCATACCAGTAGTCCAACAGAATCTCTAGTCACTAATCAAATCCTTAGGCCAATCCCAGAACCTCTCCCCGGAGTCCATCTCTCTACTCACACCTACCACTCCCTGCACTCCTACCTTGTACATGCTTCCTAAAGTATGTAAACGTAAGCACCCAGGACGCCTCATTGTGGCCGGTTACTGTGCCCCCCACTGAGAGAATCTCTGCTCTCGTAGACCAGCACCTTCAATCTATTACCCGGAACCTACGCTCCTATATAAAAGATACCAACAATTTCCTCCACCGACTCTCTACAGTTCCCGTCCCTTTACCCCTCGGTGCCCTGCTCGTCACAACTGATGCCATCTCCCTGTACATTCCCTAATGCCAATGTCCTTACTGCTATTGAACACCACATTTCTCAATGCCCAATGGATTTCAAACCAACAACCTCCTTCCTAGTTCCCATGACCAACTATATCCTCATCCACAATTACTTCTCCTTTGAATGCATTACCTACAAACAAATCCGGGGTACAGCTATGGGTACCCACATGGCGCCATCCAATGCCAACCTATTCATGGGCCACCGAGAGGAATCCTTCCTAAAAACCCAGAATCCTAAACCCCTCACCTGGTTCAGATTCACTGATGACATCTTTGCTATCTGGATCGAAGGTGAGGACACCCTATCCACATTCCTCCAGAACCTCAACAACTTATCCCCCATTTGCTTCACCTGGTCCTACTCACCCCAACAAGCCACCTTTCTAGATGTTGACCTCCACCTCAAAGATGGCTACATCAGTACCTCCATGCATATCAAACCACCAACAATACCTCCACTTCGACAGCTGCCACCCATTCCAAAGCCCTTTTGTATGGCCTAGCCACCCATGGTCATCGCATCTGCAGTGATGAGTAGTCCCTCTCAAAATATACCGAGGGTCCCACTGAAGCCTTCACTGACTGTAATTATCCTCCCAACCTTCTACATAAACAAATCTCCCATGCCTTATCTTTCCAGTCTCCCACCACCTTGCAAAGTCCTACCATCTGGCCACAGAGGGACATTACCCTCGTAACTCAGTACCAACCAGGGCTGGAGCAACTGAATTACATTCTCTGCCAGGGTTTTGATTACCTCTCATCGTGCCCTGAAATGAGAAATGTCCTGCCCACTCTCCTTTCCACCCCTCCCACAGTGGCATTCCGTCATCCACACAATACACTCCTCCATCCTCAAATAACCCCTGCTCCCAATCCCTTACCTCATGGCTCATATCCCTGTAATAGACCTAGATGCAAGACCTGTCCTGTACATCCTCCCACCACCACCTACTCCAGTCCGGTCACTATCACCTATCCCATCAAGGGCAGGGCTACCTGTGAAACCAGTCATGTGGTTTACAAGCTAGGCTGCAACCACTGTACTGCATTCTATATAGGCATGACAACTGACAAGCTGCATGAATGACCACTGACAAACTGTGGCCAAGAAACCAGCGGAGCACCCTGTTGCTGAACACGCTGCCAACATAATATCCTTCATTTCAATGACTGCTTCACAGCCTGTACCATGTGGACCCTTCCCATCAACAGCAGCTTTTCAGAATTGCACAGGTGGGATCTATCCCTGCAATACATCCTTCGTTTGCATAACCCTCCTGGCCTCAACCTTTGTTTGTCACTGTCCTCACCCATCCAATCCATTCCCTGTTCCCATTCCAGCACTGCACAGCCATCATTCCACCAACACAACCAGTCTTTTTATTTCTCTCCTTTTTTGCTGCTTCCATCCCCCCCCCCTCCCTCCTCACCACTCCCCTGCCTTCCGTCTAGCATGCATCACTTCACTGTCCGTCACCCCCACCATACTATCCCTCCCCATCCCTGCCCCAGCCTTCCCCTTAGCCCCACCCAATCGCTACTCCCGTCATGCACTGGTGCTGCTGCTCACAAGGTGGTTTCAATTGCCTGAGACTGCAGTCGTGTGTGTGTGTGTGTGTGTGTGTGTGTGTGTGTGTGTGTGTGTGTGTTGTTGAAGGAGGCCAATGGCTGAAAGCTTTAACTGTGACAGTCCTTTTGTTGCGCCTACCTGCGACTCAGCATCTGCACTAAATGGTGAGTAGCAACTTTCCTTCTCATAATATTGTTACATACCATCCTAGATTTTCCAATGACTGGGGGTAAGTATTTCTAGAAAGGAGAAAAGAAGGGAAAAACATGAAGTGAAGGTGTTACGTGGAATGTTGGATATTTTGCAATCATTATTATTATTATTATTATTATTATTTACTTGTATAACATTTTTTATCAAACCCCTACTCTGTTTTAGCTAAGTAATCCTTCAATGTATAAAATGTATTGCATAACAGGTACTTTTTAGCTGTCTTTTTAAAAAAGTGTATTTTTGCAATTTCTTTAATCTCTTTTGGTAATTTATTGTACAGTTCTATTCCTTGGTAGAAAATGCTGTTTTGAGTGGGGGGAGGATTGAAATTGGAGCTGACTGCAGCACTCTGGGTCTAGATATTGTCACTGGTCCTCGGCATTGTGGCTCTGGTAAATCCTTGCAGGCTGTTCCTGTTGTTACATCCTCTTCATTATAATGAGCATAAAAAGTAACCCCTTTCATCAAAGCTTCATGATAGTCAAGTGGGTCTTCAGTTTCCTTGCACCTCCCATCATCAATCTGTGTCTCTGGACTGTAAAAGGGCTCCATATGGAGGACATGGGTGTTGTCTCTGTGCTTTGTCTTCTAGATGAAATGTTATCACTTTCATACATGACATCCAACAATTGACAAAAGATCTGATGTGGCCCAAAGTAGCACTTTAGTAACTTTTCAGATAGTCTCACTTTCCGTACCAAGTCTCCCTGGCTGTAACCCACAGGACGATGCATGGAGTTATAGTGTTCTCAATCTTTTTCCAGGGCGTCTAGGGTCTGTCCATGTATGAACCAGGTTCCTTTCTTCTTCTTTGATCCTGGTGATAAAGAGTTTCATCTAGTCATCCTGAGTATTGTCCGGTTGAAATGGGAACAATATATCCACTGTCATTTCAGACTCGTGACTATGGAGCAGAAAGAACTGTGTGAAGCTTGTAGTGTCTTGCTTCGCTGTATTGTATGTGAGCATCACAATGGGCAGTACTGTATACCAATCTCTCTGCTCTAAATTAATGTACATTGAGAGCATATCTGCCAATATCTTGTTAAAGCATTCAATGGGGCCATTCGACTGCGGATGGTAGGCATCTGTCTTCCTTTGAGTGACATGGGAGTGAGAAATTACCTCTGATACTAGCTTCAACGGGAAAATTTTTCCACAATCAAAGAGCATCACATGGGGTGCTCTGTGTTTCAAATGTTTTGACAAGGAATTTGGAATTCCTGGAGCTTCCTTAGTCTTGGCTTTGGTGGCAGCATTGCAGGTGAGGTAGTCATTGCAGATTATCATCCATCGATTCCCATTTATTGACTTTGGGAATGTTTCTTAGAGATTGATTCCAATCCAGTGGAATAGTGTCGCTGCAGACAGGATTGGTACCAGATGCCCAGGAAGGTAACTGGGGTGCAGGCTTTTGTTCCTTACAGTAGCTTACATAGTGTCTAATGGATGGTAGATAGTCGGCCAGTGATACCTGCTTCAGATGCGGTCTAGAGCCTTCTCGGATCACAGATGTTGGTGCATTGTGAAAATACTTCAGGATCACTGGCTGCAGATGAGTTTGGTGACAAGCAACCCTTTCATGTCCCCTTGGATCATATATCCGCTTATAAACCTTTGGCCAGCCCTTCATTCTTTATGGCTTCTGTGGCTTTCAGCAATGCTGGATCTTCCCTCTGGTCAACAGCAATGTCATTTAACACAGATGTGGCTGAGATTTTGTACATGCACTGTGTTGTGCCAAAAGATTCCTTGAAAGTCAGTCAGTGTCCTTGTGTCTGTGTTGGTTTTTGCACACCGTTATGACACCTTACTCCTGAAGCTGCAGTTCCGTCCCATCAGTCAACCAGATGGATCCTTCAGGCTAGTCCGCCAGCATAGAGAATTGTGATCTGTTGCTACAGTGAATGGCTTGTTAAATAAATACGGCTGGAATTTGTTGGTGGCCCAAACAACTGCAAGGTACCTTTTATCAGTTGTGGAGTAGTTCATCACGGACTTGGAGAGTACTTTGAAAGCATGAACTACCACCTTTCTCAGCACCCTTCTGAATTTATACTATAACTGCATCTATTCCAAAACCATTACCATCAGTGTGAAATTCTGTCTCAGTTTTCTCATCATACAATGCTAGAATTGGAGAATATGTTAGCACTTCCTATTGCACCTCATTCCAGGACAACTTGGCATCTCCCTGCAGTAGTTCTTGCAGGGGAGGTGCCTTGGGACAGAAGTCCTTGATGAATTGCCAGTAGTTTGAGGACATTCGGAGAAACTTCTCACATCAGGAATGTCTTGTGGAGTCGAAAAGTCTGTGACTGTTTTTGTTTTCTGTGGATCAGGATGAACTAAACCACCATTCACAAGGTGCCTCAAGATTTTTACTTCTTGGACAAGGAAGTGTAACTGTTTTGGGTTCAGGCCAAGAGCTGCAGCCAGCCTAGATGTTCTTCAAATGTCTTCGAAAAAATGACAATGTCATCCAGATAGCAAAGACACATCGTCCGTTTAAAGTGTCAAAACTGGTTGTTCACCATACTTTCGAAAGTGGCTGGAGTGTTACACAGCCAAAAAGGTATAACTCTGAATGCATAGAGGCCAGGAGGAGTTATGAAGGCAGTATTTTCCCCTGCAGTCTCATCAATCTCAATTTGAAGGTAGCCTATCTGCAAGTCCATAGCAGAGGAATACTTTGCTCCTTTCAAGCAGTCCAGGGTGTCATCAATGCCCCATAGTGGACATACATCTTTCTTACTGATTTTGTTCAGACAACAGTAGTCAATGTAGAAATGTCAGGTGCCCATCTTTTTCTCAGAGACCTCCAGTAAGGCCCAAGGACCCTCTGAAGAGTATCTGATGTCATCTTGCAGCATCTTCTCCACTTCCTCCTGGATTACCTGTCGTTCAGCCGATGACAATCTGTATGACCACTGGCTAACTGATGGATGATCCTCAGCATTGACAGGGTGTTGCATCATAAGACTTTTGGGCCATCTTTTCTCCACTACAGATTTGAAAGCATCTGAAAACTGACACAAAATTTCTATTACTCACCGATGTTGTTCTTAGTGAGACTAGGTCCTATTGGCAGTTTAATAGCAGCTTTCTCCTGTGTTGCTTGTAGTGGTACTGGAGCACAATTCTTCATCAATAACACTAAGCTGCTCTTCCTGGGCTGGTTTAGCTGTCCACATGCACTTACCTTTAGGGATAAGTTGTGGCTCCTGATGACAGTTAGAGATACAAAGAACTCCTCGACCATCAACTATGATTATGACTGTCACCAGATTGTAGATATCTTTTGTGAGTCTGAGTAGCATTTTGCAATCAATGAAAGCTTCAAAGTTTAACTGTGTGTCTCAAATGACATCTGGTACTCTTCTAGTTGATGGTGGGATAACAATGCCTTGGATGTATGTATTTCCCATTTGCGAGTTTCAGCATAATCACTTTCATATCACAGAACATAGCCTTCTTTAGCTGACAATGATAAGCATTTGACATTACAGAAAAAGAAACCAAAGTTGACTAGTGCCCAGGCTGGTTGGTGGTCCACATTTCATATCATCTTGGGAACTGTCATCCATGGAGGGTTTTCAACTATGCCAGCCTCACCTCTGCAGATGGTCCGCAATGCTTAGTTTTCCTGAATTAGGCAGCTAGGCAAGCAGTGATACCTCTGTTTGGCAACAGGGTTTGGAGAGTGACCTAGTCCAGGCTACATTGATGAGCTTTGACCCACAGTTTGATTATAATCATATCCATATGACTGGCATGAATAGGACCATTGTGATGGTTGAGGTCTTGTGGCATAATATTTGTCGAACACTTGTCTTCTTTCTCTGCTGTAATGCATGTGTCCAGAGTGTCCACAATATGAAAACAGACTGGTGTGCTGTCCTCCATATTCCAAATATGTGTTCTTTCATCAGACATTTTACTTGGTGAAGGAGTTGATGCTGTTGGCATTAAATCCAAGTCCATTCCTTATGGCACATTTTACTGGTGGTGCAGACTTATGCTAAAGACTGATACACATCTTCCTCCAAATTCTCTTTTATCTCCTGACATACTGGGTTGACATTCAAGGTTACTACATCTTGTGTACTTAGTCTGACATTTCTGGCTGCCATACAATGCTGTATGCTCTTACTATCTGTCTTATGAGAGAGGTGGGCTCTTGGTGGTCTTCCACAACCACCGGGTAGGGACTCCATTCAGTAATATCTCATTCATCTGACTCTTTTCTGTAGCATTTCCTCAATTTGCTGACACAGTTTGATGAATTCCAGACATTGTCGGCTCCTTTACCTTAAGAGTACCTCGGTACATGTCTTTTGTGACTTCTTTTTGTTGACTTCTGTCTTGTTAGGATTCACAATGTGGCATAGGGTCAAAACATTCTGTATGTATAATTATGTTGTTTCCCATGACGTTTGACCCTGCCCCTCAGCTGTTCTTCCGCTAAGTAGACTTGCTGTTCACTGTTTGTCAAACATTGTCTTCAGTCCGGTCTGGAATTTTTCACAACTACTGAACTTCTCTTCATTTTTCTTAAACCACTGCTGAGCTGTGTCACCTAAGTATAAGTTCATATTTGACAGAAACATCATGTCTTCTCATCCACTGTATTTGGTGACTCAGTGAAATACTTCCAGCTTTTTTGTCAGGTCTTGACAAGCATCTCCAGAGAACACTGATAGACGCTTGATGTGCAGCTGATTTACTGCTGGTTTGGAAATGCTATACTGTTTGTATTCTGGTTCCGGTCTGAGTAGGCAATGGTTTTCACATTGCCTAATTGGAGCTACGACTATGTAGATGATTTGAGGTGCTTGGCATCTCCACCAAACAATATCATGTCGTGACCATGCTTGAGTCCAAATCCGAATGCTGGGTCACCAATGAAATACAACACTTAGCACACCAACATACAGCCGAAACAGAACTGATTTGTTGAATAGGGTGTGCAAATACAAACTTCGACTATTTCAGAATGCTAGTATTTATACAACCACTGAATATTCCAGACATACGAACATTACAAACGTATGATACTTCAAGAACCTTCAAGAAATAAAATGAAATAATAAATAATTGCGGGTGGTTGGATTTGAACTTGCAGCCCGCAGCACACCAGCCAGCAATGCTAACCTCTATACCTCACTGATGGCACCAGAGCTCATGGAAATATCAGTGAGTCACAATTGGAATCAATTAGCTCATACTTGTGTGTAGAAATTTATAGGGTAATGAAATGGAATGATCACATATGCTCTGTTGTTGATAAACCAGGTGATAAACTTCAGTTCATTGTAGGATACAGGGAAGATGTAATGGGTCTATGAAAGAGGCTGCTAACAAAACACTTGTGCAACCTGAATGCATAAAAGTACGGCAGCACAAATGTTCATATGGAGATGGCCACTGAGACGCTGAGAAACATGAAATGGCGGATGTTCAAAGGCAGACACCAACTATACTGCTAAAGAATACTACCAACTTTAAACATGCTGAAAATGTTCATAAAGTTTCAAAGAAACAGTACTAACAAGGAGAGGTCCCCAGCGATGGGATCAACTTTTTGAAGCCAAATATACAGTGACGTAGGTTAAGATCCCAGGTATCACACCCGCAGCCGTTCACCTTTGTGAGCCCTTGTTTGCAAGTAATTCACACCAAAAATTTTTGGGATTCTGCATGACGCTCAATAATGATAAAAAAAGTCAAATTATCTAGTCTGGTTGTGTGGAGTAATGGATAGGATGATAGCTCCACATGCAAGAGATTGGGGATTTGAAATCTCGTCAGGTGTAATAAATTTCTTTTATTTTTAAATCTTTATCAAAATGACTTCAATTATTATTTTTATTCAATTAATTGATTTAAATGTAATTTTTTATTTCTATTCCTTTGTCGCAATATTTTCATCACCATATGAACGTTTTTCATTTGGTTCATTTTTTCTTTATATCATTCTTTTTCTGATCAGACTTTTTATGAATATGAAATTAATTATATTTATCTATTATTACCTATTATAATATTAAATTATTTGAAAATTCCAATCTATCAGTTATAAAACAAAAGATCAAATAATCTACTTATATTGACTGTGCAGTAGTGTGAAAAATGTGATTTTTCATTACCAGATGTGCATTTTCATTTAAAGCATAACTGAAATACCTGTTGCACTATGGACAAAATAATGTAGATGAAGATTTAAATGAAAAAACGGCTTATAAGTAGAACAGAATTCAAACAAAGTGAGAAACATATATAATGAATGCAATAATGTGGACGAAAAAACAGGGTGCTAAAACAAAAGAAAATAAATTGAAATTAATACATAAAATTAATTGAAAAAATGAAATGTTGTGTGGCTAGGGCCTCCCGTCGGGTAGACCGTTCGCCTGGTGCAGGTCTTTCGAGTTGATGCCACTTCGGCGACCTGCACGTCGATGGGGATGAAATGATGATGATTTGGACAACACAACACCCAGTCCCTGAGCGGAGAAAATCTCCGACCCAGCCAGGAATCGAACCCGGGCCCTTAGGATTGACAGTCTGTCACGCTGACCACTCAGCTACCGGGAGCGGACTATAAAATTAATTAAAAACACATGAACAAAGATCTGAGGTGGAAGAAGAATGATAGGAAGAGAAATGAGAACAACTGAAGAAGTTGATATTATGACCAAAATGTTATGAGAATGAAAAGGAAATAAAAAATTGCATTTAAATCAATTAACAGAATAAAAAAGACGATGAAAGTCATTTCAATAAAGTCAAAAAATAATAAAAATTTACTGTGCCTGGCAGTATTTGAACCAACAACCTCCTCACAGAACCATTCTATTTGTAGCAACTTTTTTAACACTATTGAGTGCCTCACAAAATTCCAAAATTTTTTCATTAATTTCTCACAAATGAGGGCCTACCAGGGTGAATGGCAGCAGTATGTGATACCTGGGATCTTAACCTACATAACTCTATAGATGGCATCCCAAGGTCCAAACATGAATACAAAGGGAATGCACGTCGTAGTGGTTAGCAGAATACAGATGTAGATGCAGAGTTTGGCTTTGAAAGCAAACAGTCTCTTGTTAAATTCAGGCCACAGGTACGAATTTAGGGACACAGCTTGGGGGGGGGGGGGGGGGGGGGGACCAGAGCATTCTTTGCTTTTTTGTTCACACTTGGAAAAAGCAGCGATATATCTGACCATGCTCAGCTTTTAATATTTGAGCATTGGGTCATTATGGTACTGCAATTAACTGATGAACTTGCAGATGTGGTAGCACTCAATTGCACTATAACTTGATATTTTTGAAGCTGTTAGTGAACCCACGGAGGAGATGAATTTGCTATAGGACACACTCCATTCTGTAACCAAAAATGGTGTTCCAGAAACTATTGTCTCTCATTTGAAAAACAAACTAAAAAGTGAATTTGGAGAAGACTTTTGAACTAAAAGTAGCATTCACACCCCAATGATCTCATTCGAGGACAAGTGAAAAAGTAATGGCACTTTTTAAAAAAGATATTTTTTTGGTAAAACGACATTGCAAGTGACATGATTTCTTTACATTATCTTCTTCAAACTCTATGCACTTAGTCCACCTATTGACAAGCTGCTTAATGCCTTCCTGGAAGATGCTTTGTGTTATTGTATATACCCACTCCTACAGTGCCCCCACAACCCAGTGATCCAATGAAAACTTGAATTCATACAGGTGCTGCTTCGTTGGGCCAAGTGAAAATCGCTTGGAGCTTCATCAGGGCCATATGACTCATGCTCCTGCAGCCCAAAACCAAGATTTTGCAAGCACTGTATTATTTTTAAGCTTCATGAGAGCAGGCATTATTATGCTCAGAAAAATCTATATGCATTTGACAGGCAACAAAAAGAATAAAAAACAAAGGAACACATTTTCTTTAGGACACAACAATGATGAGTATCCTTCAAATTAAGGCTGCAATCACATATGGGCACCTGACATATCTGTTTGTTTTTTGAAAAGAAAATGTTATGATGCAGAAGCCAAATATGTTATATATTTTAACATAGTTGTTTATTACGTATTTCCTTTACTTCACATGATGTTAGCAGTCATGTAAACTGCATTACCTGTGATTGTCAGATTACAAGACTCACTGTGCAGATCCATTTGATTTCTCACAACAAGCAACAACACTCTGTGGAGCAGTGAACACGCCACAGTTCATCAGGAGGCTCAAGAGCTGGAACAGCTTGGTCTATGACCATATTACAGTGGTTAGCTGAGTGGAGAGATTCAGGGAAATACAGAAACATTCTTGCTAGCACAGACCTGTTTTCTGAGCTTGACTTAAAGAAAACATACCCTTAACTTACTAGCTAATTAGCAGACCTTAGTTCAATCCCTTACAGTGCTATAAGGGGAAATACTGTCTCTTATTTTGATGGGGTGTCCTTCAGTTTCAACTGAGCCGTGGTAGCCAACAAAATTACTTGTATGCAGGTTTTGTGGTGATGTACATCATAATACTTACAGATCTTTGGACTCTTCTGATTTTTGCCTTTCAAAGTATGTTTACTACAGTCATTAGCTCTTTGTCAAGTTCTTAATGCTCTTTCCCCCAAACATACGTAGACAAGTGCACACGTGAGCACACTCAAGCAGAACCAAAATTTACTTTTTAACCCACAATTGCAGCCAGAAAGTGACTTTTAATTACCTGAATGGTGAACGACCTCTCTTCTTTTTGTCATCTCGGATAGCATCTTGGTTATTTACCATCCCATCCATGTTGTATCTATTTAGATCCATATCACTTGTTGACCTATGAATTTTACCTATAAAACAATAACAAACACAATTCTATACAAAAGAGAACCTTGTAATGTTTATTAAGTTCATATATGTCTTCATTTACAAGTTTTTATGTGCATTCATTGTTTCTTTTCACTCGTTTATGTCTTTTAAAATAAGATAGCCACAAACAAACTCAAATCCACAAATGACTGGTGATACTATTTTTGTTACCTCCTACAGTATTCAATCCGGAATTTAAAACATGATGAGAATGTAATAGACACTAGTAGAATAATTGAGGAAGAAAAAGGTGCAACATTACTAATGAGCAATATGAGGAAGGGGGGAAAAAACAAAACAAAAGAGTAGAGAGTCTTAGGGAATTCTGTAGAGCCTGCTGTTCATAAGGAACACTCTTTACAAAAATGGAAAAGATGATGTGATGTAGAAGTTTGTATATTAACAACTTGATGTGACTACTGGCACAACAGTATTAACATTCAGGGCTTGATACACAGAAGCATAACAACAGTGTAAGAAAAACCATTGGTACCTATGGAGCAGAACATCTTCTGTCTGTTTCAGCACTGGATGCTACTCATCAGGAGACTGTATTAAGTATAACTGCTGATGGTAAGTGAATGTGATGATGCCATGCAAATACAGGGTGACACAGAATAACGGGAATGTTTGAAATGAGTAGTGGCAGCCATGGGCAGGTGGCAGCACTGTGGGTTCATGACAGTTAGTAAGTAAACAGTCTGCCATTTCAGCAATCATGGATTAGGGGAATTGGCAACAGCATGCATTAGCCATAAATATGTTTTATAAAAACAATGATAGTTTGGCAGCGGCGCAGAGGGAGTTTTGACGTATTTATAATTTATGGCATAACGATGCCATTCTGTTGAAACACACGACAAAATGTTGGATTAATAACACTGAAGAGACTGGATCTGCCCTCAAGAAGAAACCAACAGAACGAACAAGAAGTGTGCCTTCTCCAGTGAATGTTGATGTTGTACATCTGTCTTACAGAGCCCACGTCATTCAATTCATAAGCAAGCAGCAGTAGTTGGAATGTCCCGGGAGAGTGTTCACAGAATTGTTCATCTTGATTTAAAATTTCATCCATACAAACTACAAAAGGCGCAACAATTGAAGGACAATGATTACCAGTTACGATTAGGATTCTGTCAACAAGCGATAACAAAAATAAACAGTGACAATGAATTTCTAAACAAGTTGTGGATGTCAGATTAGGCACATTTTCATTTCACAGGTTATGTGAATAAGCAGAACTACCATTACTGGGCAAACACAAATCCTAATGACGCTCATGAGCGCCCTTTACGTGCTAGTAAAGTGACAGTATGGTGTGGTGTTTCATCACATGGGATTATCAGACCATATTTTTTCACAAGTGAAGAAAACTGTCAGTGTTGATTGTTACATCAAGATGTTACAAACTTTTGTTACAACTGCATGGAACAACTTTTCAAATGCTCAAGAAGCCTGGATTCAACAGGATGGAGTGACATCACACACTGCACGGCAATCAATGGCATATGTGCGAGAATTGTTTGGCAACCATGTGATCTCATGATTCATTAACATTCCCTGGCCCTCTAGGTCACGAGATTTATCCGTTTGTGATTTTTTTCTTGTGGGGCTACGTCAAGAGCAAAGTCAACATGACTCGACCAGGAACCTTGGATGAGTTAAAACAGAGAATCTGGGATGCAATTCATAGTATACCAGCTGAGATGTTGCAGAGGTCAATGAGGAATCTCAACAGCAAATTTCATGAATGCATTCATGCAGGACACCATATAAATGACGTAAATTTTAAAAAATGATAAATGCCATCAATGTTTTGTAAATTGGCAAAGCTGTAAGGTTTCAATTATTATAAATGCAATTTCTGTCCTTCATCACTTCTAGTTTTACTGGATTGTGGAAATGTTCCCGTTCTTCTGTGTCACCCTGTATACTATGCAGCCTGTGCTGTTGTTGATGGATGTGTGAGAAGCAAAGATGAACACAATGCACATACTAAAAAACAATATACTCTGATGAGCCAAAACATTTTTACCACCTGCTTAATAGCTTGTCTTTCCATCTTTGGAATGAAATATATAACTGATTCTGCACATCAGGGATCCGACAGTTTGTGGGTAGGTCTGTTGAGGGATATGGCATTAGACGTCTACACACAAGTTGTGTAATTCACATAAATAATGGTCCACTGATTTGTGTACGCAGAGATGGTGCCGAATAGTGACCCAGATGGGTTCCATAAGATTTGCATCAGGTGAATTTGATTGCAGATATATCAATGTGAGTTCACTATAATGTTCTGCAAACCACTGTGGACTTGGACAATTATACGGCTGAAAGATGGCATTGCCATTGGGGAAGACATCAAGCAACACGGGATGCAGGTGGTTCATGGCTGTCAGTGTGTCTTTGATTACTACCACAGGTCCCATGCAAACACAGAAAAATGTCTCCCACACCATAATACTGCTCCCACCAGCCTGTGTCTGTGACATGCTGGATGTTTCAAGACACCGTTCACCTCAATGATAGCATTTTTGGATATGACCCTACTGCAGCAAAAATGTGATTCACCCAAAGACCTGACACATTTCCATTGAAACTTCCTGGCAGATTAAAACCATGTGCCGGACCGAGACTCGAACTTGGGACCTTTGCCTTTCGCGGGCAAGTGCTCTACCAACTGAGATACCCAAACACGACTCACGTCCCGTCCTCACAGCTTTAATTCCGCCAGTACCTCATCTCCTACCTGGGCGTGAGTCATGCTTCGGTAGCTCAGTTGGTAGAGCACTTGCCCGTGAAAGGCAAAGGTCCTGAGTTCGAGTCTCGGTCCGGTGCACAGTTTTAATCTGCCAGGAAGTTTCATATCGGCGCACACTCCGCTGTAGAGTGAAAATTTCATTCTATTCACATTTCCATTGATCGACACTCAAATTCCGATGTCCTTGTGCCATCACTGGGTCAACATGTGAACACACAGGGGTGATCTGCTAAAGAGCTCCATGTTCAACAATGTACGATGAACAAAGCACTTGTGCATGCACCAGTATTGTGCTCTTTCGGCAGAGATGCCACATATCACCATCTATCTTACTTTACAGAGCACACAAGCCTCCAAACCCCACATTCTGTGAAAAGTCATGGACATCCAATGATATAGCACTTAATGGTAGTTGCAATGTCCTTCTACCTCTTTCCATAGATGCTCATGACAGTACGTGAACATCAACCAGCTTTGCCATTTTTGAGATACTCATTCACAGGATTTGCATTTTTGAGATACTCATTCACAGGATTTGCATAATAATAATTTGCCCTTTGACAAAGTTGCTTATCTCAATTGATTTTCCCATTTGCAAGCCATATCTTCAATAGGGTGATCCCCTTTTGTGTTTGCTCCACTTACACTCTTTTGTTACTGCATCATGTGCATGCAACACCACCAGCTAATAACCTACATCGCGGTGGGCAGTGGTCATAATGCTCATTTGTTCATATCTAATGAGCAGAATACCACAACAGTTTTATGACCTCAGTTCATAACACACTAACAAGGGGATCACGTCTACTTATCATCACCAATTTCGTCCAAGTTTATGAATATGTACAGGTTGAAAGTGAGAAAAGTGGGAGCTCCAGATGGCCAACTGTTTAGAAAATTTAGCATTTATGATGTGGGGTGAGTGAGGCATGAGACATTTATGTTAGCAACTCTCCAGGCAGCAATTGGTGCTGTGAAAAGAGTACAGAATGGTAATTCGAAGATCGTGGGACTTATTCCCTTTCAGGGAACTTCCTTTTTAATTTTCAATTTTTACATTACTTACAATGCAAATACACTGAAATAATGCTAAAAATATTGTATGTGATTTGATGAATCCCCAGGTGCAGGAGAACAAATTTCTTCTATTAACCCACTCATGGGGAGAACAAAGAAATCTAAAACTGTATGGCAAGATTTTTCAAGAGGAAGAACGATTGCTGTCATGTAGTGTTAAAGTGGTTCCCCAAATGCACACTGCTAGTGCAACCCTGCAATGTCTATTTGTATCATCATCTAAAGAATATGATTAAAAATCTTCAAAACAGCTCTTATTTCATTGAGAGACAGAAAGAAATTACATCCCAAAAAGACTGTGTCAAAATACATTCCATTGTACATCACAAATTGTCCTTTCATATATCTGGACAAATGATATTTATGCTTGGTGTACTGTCAAACTGTGCAATGAGAGAGAATCTGTTATGAATGTAAACAAAGTGTGTTTCATATAAAAACTGTAAAACAACCATGTAATTGTAAATCTGCAGCATTTATAACGTGAGCAAGATAACAAAAAAATTACTGCTTCCCTTGTTTTTATGATTATTAGTCCAGAATTTGTAAATGATCAACTGTAAAATATTAAAAGTATCTAATTTTATATACAATGTTTCTATGTATATCTTACAGTCCCTTCCTTGAATTTTATTTACAATCCCAAATTTACCTTTTCAAGCCTTTTATGAAAATATTAATAAATACAATACAATGAGCATTATTTCAGTTTATTTGTAGTGTCAGGAATGTAAAAAGTGAAAATAAAATAAAGTTTCTGCATAGGGACTAAATCCCATGATCTTCAAATTATGCTTCTGTACTCTTTATGTTGCACCACCTGCTGCTTGGAAACCACACTAAGTAAATGGCCCATGCCTCAACCAACATACGACATAAGAGCTATTTCTTTCTAAACACTTGGACATCTGGAGCTCCCACTTCCGTTACTTTAATTTCTGAGCAAGCCCTGCAGATACTATAAATTTGGTGATGGCAGGTAGGTGCGGTCCCCTTGTAAGAAGAAATTTGGAATTTAATTCAAGACATTAAGACATTGTCAAGCCATCATGAGATGCTAGTTTTCCACTTGTCAACCCAATTCTGATGAAGAAAACTTCTTTTAGTAGCAAGAATAAAATTAATTTGTTTCAGTGGACATGGCAGAAAAGATTTGGTGCCTGAATGATACCCATCAGAGCCTGACCAGTAGCAGTGAAGGAAAACTAAACAGCCATCTTAGTATTTCTAATTTAAATATTTGCCAGTGGCTACCTGCATTTGGTAATGTAAAACCTGTAACCTTCAATAACTGAGGAGCAAGTGTATGGGAAAATGAGTGTTACCAATAAACCATCAACCGCACAGAGAACTACATTGTTTTATTACATTTTGTTTTTTTCCTTCTCAAGACAGCTCTGAAAACACTACAGGACACAAGAAACAAAATAAGTATAACTAACTTACGAATATCCACTGAAAACTAGCTGTATTACAAGTACTTTCTGTCTGTTTCCTTTGAACTCTTCCAAATATCATACTCACAGGCCAGATTTACTTTTGTTACCTTTGCAGTTCCAAGATAATGTCTGAAACATACCTGGTTCCAACATTCCATTTGTCAATGCATTTTCCATGTTATCATAAGTAGCATTTCTTGACAACGAGCCTTTGCGTGGTGGTCTAGATGGTCTATTTTTAAGCTTGCTAGGTGATTGTGGTGAATCAGGTGTCGGTCCATTCATAATAATTTCATCTGCTTCTACAACATCTTCTGAATAACCTCGCTGGAGGCCTGTTGGGATAAACATGTTAAAAGTTATTACACATAGATTAGGCAAGATATGCAGAGCAACATAAACATAAAAGACTGTGTACTTCATGCCCCCCCCCCCCCCCCCCCCCCCCCATGAACCATGGACCTTGCCGTTGGTGGGGAGGCTTGCGTGCCTCAGCGATACAGATAGCCATACCGTAGGTACAACCACAACGGAGGGGTATCTGTTGAGAGGCCAGACAATCGTGTGGTTCCTGAAGAGGGGCAGCAGCCTTTTCAGTAGTTGCAAGGGCAACAGTCTGGATGATTGACTGATCTGGCCTTGTAACAATAACCAAAACGGCCTTGCTGTGCTGGTACTGCGAACGGCTGAAAGCAAGGGGAAACTACGGCCGTAATTTTTCCCGAGGGCATGCAGCTTTACTGTATGATTAAATGATGATGGTGCCCTCTTGGGTAAAATATTCCGGAGGTAAAATAGTCCCCCATTCGGATCTCCGGGCGGGGACTACTCAAGAGGATGTCGTTATCAGTAGAAAGAAAACTGGCGTTCTACGGATCGGAGTGTGGAATGTCAGATCCCTTAATCGGGCAGGTAGGTTAGAAAATTTAAAAAGGGAAATGGACAGGGTAAAGTTAGATATAGCGGGAATTAGTGAAGTTCGGTGGCAGGAGGAACAAGACTTCTGGTCAGGTGACTACAGGGTTATAAACACAAAGTCAAATAGGGGTAATGCAGGAGTAGGTTTAATAATGAATAGGAAAATAGGAATGCGGGTAAGCTACTACAAACAGCATAGTGAACACATTATTGTGGCCAATATAGATACGAAGCCCACACCTACTACAGTAGTACAAGTCTATATGCCAACTAGCTCTGCAGATGACGAAGAAATTGAAGAAAAGTATGATGAAATAAAAGAAATTATTCAGATAGTGAAGGGAGACGAAAATTTAATAGTCATGGGTGACTGGAATTCGAGTGTAGGAAAAGGGAGAGAAGGAAACGTAGTAGGTGAATATGGATTGGGGCTAAGAAATGAAAGAGGAAGCCGCCTGGTAAAATTTTGCACAGAGCACAACTTAATCATAGCTAACACTTGGTTTAAGAATCATGATAGAAGGTTGTATACATGGAAGAACCCTGGAGATACTAAAAGGTATCAAATAGATTATATAATGGTAAGACAGAGATTTAGGAACCAGGTTTTAAATTGTAAAACATTTCCAGGGGCAGATGTGGACTCTGACCACAATCTATTGGTTATGACCTGTAGATTAAAACTGAAGAAACTGCAAAAAGGTGGGAATTTAAGGAGATGGGACCTGGATACTGAAAGAACCAGAGATTGTACAGAGTTTCAGGGAGAGCATAAGGGAACAATTGACAGGAATGGGGGAAAGAAATACAGTAGAAGAAGAATGGGTAGCTTTGAGGGATGAAGTAGTGAAGGCAGCAGAGGATCAAGTAGGTAAAAAGACGAGGGCTAGTAGAAATGCTTGAGTAACAGACGAAATATTGAATTTAATTGATGAAAGGAGAAAATACAAAAATGCAGTAAGTGAAGTAGGCAAAAAGGAATACAAACATCTCAAAAATGAGATCGACAGAAGTGCAAAATGGCTAAGCAGGGATGGCTAGAGGACAAATGTAACGATGTAGAGGCTTATCTCACTAGGGGTAAGATAGATACTGCCTACAGGAAAATTAAAGAGACCTTTGGAGATAAGAGAACCACTTGCATGAACATCAAGAGCTCAGATGGAAACCCAGTTCTAAGCAAAGAAGGGAAAGCAGAAAGGTGGAAGGAGTATATAGAGGGTCTATACAAGGGCGATGTACTTGAGGACAATATTATGGAAATGGAAGAGGATGTAGATGAAGATGAAATGGGAGATACGATACTGTGTGAAGAGTTTGACAGAGCACTGAAAGACCTGACTCGAAACAAGGCCCCCGGAGTAGACAACATTCTATTGGAACTATTGACGGCCTTGGGAGAGCCAGTCCTGACAAAACTCTACCATCTGGTGAGCAAGATGTATGAAACAGGCGAAATACCCTCAGACTTCAAGAAGAATACAATAAATCCAATCCCAAAGAAAGCAGGTGTTGACAGATGTGAAAATTACTGAACAATCAGTTTAATAAGCCACAGCTGCAAAATACTAACACAAATTCTTTACAGACAAATGGAAAAACTAGTAGAAGCCGACCTCGGGGAAGATCAGTTTGGATTCCGTAGAAATACTGGAACACGTGAGGCAATACTGATCTTACGACTTATCTTAGAAGAAAGATTAAGGAAGGACAAACCTACGTTTCTAGCATTTGTAGACTTGGAGAAAGCTTTTGACAATGTTGACTGGAATACTCTCTTTCAAATTCTAAAGGTGGCAGGGGTAAAATACAGGGAGCGAAAGGCTATTTACAATTTGTACAGAAACCAGGTGGCAGTTATAAGAGTCGAGGGACATGAAAGGGAAGCAGTGGTTGGGAAGGGAGTAAGACAGGGTTGTAGCCTTTCCCCGATGTTGTTCAATCTGTATATTGAGCAAGCAGTAAAGGAAACAAAAGAAAAATTCGGATTAGGTATTAAAATCCATGGAGAAGAAATAAAAACTTTGAGGTTCGCCGATGACATTGTAATTCTGTCAGAGACAGCAAAGGGCTTGGAAGAGCAGTTGAACGGAATGGATGGTGTCTTGAAGGGAGGATATAAGAGGAACATCAACAAAAGCAAAACGAGGATAATGGAATGTAGTCGAATTAAGTCGGGTGATGTTGAGGGTATTAGATTAGGAAATGAGACACTTAAAGTAGTAAAGGAGTTTTGCTATTTGGGGAGCAAAATAACTGATGATGGTCGAAGTAGAGAGGACATAAAATGTAGACTGGCAATGGCAAGGAAAGCGTTTCTGAAGAAGAGAAATTTGTTAACATCGAGTATAGATTTAAGTGTCAGGAAGTCATTACTGAAAGTATTTGTATGGAGTGTAGCCATGTATGGAAGTGAAACATGGACGGTAAATAGTTTGGACAAGAAGAGAATAGAAGCTTTCGAAATGTGGTGCTACAGAAGAATGCTGAAGATTAGATGGGTAGATCACATAAGTAATGAGGAAGTATTGAATAGGATTGGGGAGAAGAGAAGTTTGTGGCACAACTTGACCAGAAGAAGGGATCGGTTGGTAGGACATGTTCTGAGGCATCAAGGGATCACCAATTTAGTATTGGAGGGCAGCGTGGAGGGTAAAAATCGTAGGGGGAGACCAAGAGATGAATACACTAAGCAGATTCAGAAGGATGTAGGTTGCAGTAGGTACTGGGATATGAAGAAGCTTGCACAGGATAGAGTAGCATGGAGAGCTGCATCAAACCAGTCTCAGGACTGAAGACCACAACAACAACATGCTTACCTTTAATATCACTCATTGTAAATCCAGATTTCATTATCTGTTCAATATGAGCTGGTGTTGTCTGATCAGCTTCAGCGAGTAATCTGTGTTGTCGGATTTTTATTTCTTGCCATCGCCTAATTTTCTCACCTTCTCTGTCAAGAGAGAAATAGGGGAAAAATTGCATGTGAGAGATATTACACTTGAAGATTTTATATAATTTACTTTGTTCTCTTATTTCTAGAACATTATCATAACTGAGAAGCACAAAGAACTCAGTGAGACATGGCACCAATACTGACACTGTTTTCAGGACAGTAACAGTTATTTTGTTGAAATTATGTCCATACGTTTACAGTAAAAATTTTTTCAATGAGAGACAAGAAATGGAGAAAAGTTTCACTGCAGGTGTGGATCCAGGGGGAGAGGGGGACGGGTTGACAAAGATTCATCATGTCTGAAAATGTGTTGGATTTGTTGCTAGCAATAAGTACAGTCAGCCTGTGAATGGATGCCTTTACATGGCTGCAATGTTTCCTGCACCTGGTAAGGACAGGGCTCACCAATACAGGCTAACATTCAGGAAAGCAACTGAAAACATTACTCAGAGTTTATGTCATTTTCAGAACCCTTAGTGACAACACTATTTCATTTTCTGAAAGTTGACTGAAAAATTGGAATCTAATTTATATGAAAATATAAATGCTTTTAGTAAATTGATTTTTGGGAAGGGCGCACGACTCCTGTGACCTCTGTCCTGGATCCATGCCTGAGTTTGGGTATCCATTTATGAGGGGAGAAAAAGCTCACAATAAAAGTATGAAAGAAGGACTGCAATACTCAAAAACTTATGCTGACTCTGATGGAAAACATAGAGAAGATGTCCAAAAGAACAGGCACCATTTGTATGATTCAGCAGTCATATATATGGAATGAAAGAGAAATTTTCAGAGCTTAGCTGCATAGAGGCACTGCATTAAATGCAACGGTGACACATGAAAAGTTTTGCTGGACTGGAACTCAAACCCAGGTGCTCTGGCTCTCTAGAACGGTTGCCTTAACTGCCTTGGCCATACGAGCACACTTCCCATCCAGCCCTGACGATATAGCACCCTCCATCCATTATTCCCTATTTGCTCACAGATATTCAGCTGAGCCTCACAAAGGTTCGGATGAGTGAGTGCTTCTGCACTGTACAGAAAATATCATTTCAACATCAAGGTGCATATATGAATGTATTTGTATATGTGGTGTCTGTTCTTGCAGATGTCCAGAAGGACACATATACCTGGTTCATGCCCAGGTCAAGCATAAATTTTCACATGTTGCTGTTGCATTTAATGAAATGCCCATGTGCTACTGAGACCTGAAAATTTCTCTTTCAGAAAAGAGACTGACTATTTACAACACAAGCATCAGGAACTGAAAAAATATTATGTAGGTTTCCCTTTAGAATGTGCTCCTATGGTCACTTTATCTTCTTTTTGATATGATACACACTGTACCACATTTAAATCCACATCTAGCCTGTTTTAAATCTAGATATTTATTACTGCCTGGGTCAAATAACTGAAGGGTGACACTTGTTCCGAAATAGTGTTGTCCACAGTGATTCGTCTGAACCAGATCTGTGCTTCAGAAAATCATCACTTTCATCTTAGTCTTGAAACAGAGCATGCTGTAATCCTTCTATCTGCTCTTATTGACTCCCATTAATTTTTTTTTCTTTTCCTTGGTTTTCACCTGAATCTAGTTACCCATATCGTGTGTCAGCAGTGTATGCTCAAATCTATCAAAACATTATTCAGACCAAATTCCAGTCAAATTCTTTATTTTGATGATCATTTTTAGTATGGCAATTACAATGATGTATTTAGTTTTTCTGGAAGCCATATTAACAAAGTAATGAATAACTGAAATTATCACAAAAGCAATGGTAGATTTAGACTGAGCTAATTAGGAATTTTGGACATACTGACACATACCATTAGACAGTTAGACTTTAAGTGAAATTTTTTAATTTTCCAGAAACTAATTAACCTAATACATAACTAGTACTGAATTCCGGATATACCCAAAATTACTGTTGCCTTTTGTGCCATTATACCTGTTTGATTCCTGACTTCACCACTATACTTTGTTGCTCTAAATTTTCCGGCCCGAATGACAGGCATCATTAAACAGTTAAGCCACTAATTATGAATTTGCATAATTTACCATAATTTCAAAGCTGGCAGCCTATAAACTAAGTTGAAACCACTGTGCTGTTTTCTATGTCGGCATGTCTGCATGAATGGCCACTGAGAAACTGTGGCTAAGAGACAGCTGGACTGCCGAGCTGCTGAACATGCTGCCTAACACAACGTGCTTCACTTCAATGACTGCTTCACAGCTTGCACCAACTAAGGCCTTCCTACCAATGCCAGCTTCTCTAAAAGGTGCAGGTGGGAACTGTCCTTGCAATATATCTTACATTCACACAACCCCCTGGCCTCAACCTTCACTAGTCCCTGTCCTTCACCTGCCTAACCCCTTCCCTGCTCCCATTCCAACACTACACAGCCTTCTTTTCCAGCAATGCGGCACCCACAAATATTTTACCCCTCCTCTACTTCTCTCCTTTTCAACTCACCTACCCCCTCCCTCCCCTCAAACCTAACGAGTGCACTTAGCAGCCCTACCCTGTCCACACCATGTCCCTGCATACTCCCCCACCACTACCCTACCATCCTTCCCCCTCCTCATCCCAGCCTCCTCCTTACCCCCACCACTCGTGGGCTGCTTCTCTCATCAAGCACAGTTGATCACAGTAAGGCCCTCACTGCCAGAGATAGTGGTCAGGTGCGTGAGAGTCGTGCCTGTGAGACTGTGTGTGTGTGTGTGTGTTTTCTACTTTAGACGAAAAGCTTAAATATGTAGTGGTCTTATTGCTGTGCCTATCTGAGAGTCAAAGTCTCCTCTAAATGGTGTGTAGTAATTTATCCTTTTCATAAAGTTGGCACAACTTGTTAGCAGGTAATTCACAACATATGGAAACTCCAGGCAGGAATATCAACAATGCAGGAAAAGACAAATCGCTACTTACCATAAAGAAGACACTCAAAGTTGCAGAAAGGCACAATTAAAAGACTTAATTGTGCATAACTGCAATGTGATGTGCCTTCTTTACGGTAAGTTGTATTCTCTTTTCCTACGTTGTTGATTCACAACAAAGGCATAGCAAATAGTTCTGTAAACTTTTTTATTTTTTTGATCAACAATTTATTATGTAAATCAAATTATTGCCTGAACAATTATCTGCCACTCTAATGTATTTCAACCATACACTTCTACAAAGAAACGTGCAGTTTTCAAATTCTCAAATCATCTTCATGCCAATTTATAAATACCCCTTCTCTTCAAAAGCCTGCTGTCTGCCACCACCGTTATTACAAGCAACATCAATGTACATAAAAACTACACCGCTAGCAACTACCACGTTAATGTTTAGGTAATGAGAGTCACCTAATACATGACTAACATCTCCATGTGAATCTGCTGCCCATATTCATCCAATCAACATCTCAATAGTAACTATTACTATTTTTTAATAACTCCTGGAGTCAGTCAGTGGACATTTGTCTGGTCGCATCTTTCTATCAACATCATGAATGTCTGCATATTTATCTTCTGTATCAGTAAATCTGGTGTGTTACCTGACCATGTAAAATGAAACCAATGGTGTGATATTAATCTGTCAGAACTCAAATTGTGGAAGTGCACTGTAAACAATCTGCTGACATTATATTGATTAATAGAATGTTGAAAGTGCTTGCCTCTGAACAACATTTCGAGTGAAATCTGAAACTGATCTTTGTATTGCTATAAGTGACAATAAATGTGGAAACTTGGAAAGGAAGAAAAATCATCCAACCAGTTGTGTAAGAAAGGATTACTTGAACCCTTGATGTAGGTTTTGGTAATCATAAAATCATCTTATTCAGAAGGAAACTGTAATTTTGTTACAAACTGTCAAGAACCCTAGCAGTAAATGTGTTAGTTGAACATCGTGTTGTGTATATCATGGCAGAATTTGCCACACAACCAATTTACACCAATTCATTGGATTTCCACTGATGAGACACTGAGTGAAAATGAGAAATTAGAGGTAGGTATGTTTCAGAGTCACAGTTAAAGTGATGAAATACATGTCATGATTAAAGTGGTGAAGTGCACATTGTAAATTATCAACTTTTTCTTGTAATAAAGGGCATCATCTGCAAAAAATATTTAAAACACTGTCTTCTGGTATTTTGACATGGTTGTGTATTTTTTCCAGTACTGAATTATTTTAGTAATGTAAATATTCAGAGGAATACTTGGTACTGAACATCCTTGACACAATGATTTGTTTGTTGTAATTTCATCAGCTTTTGTTTTATCTCCATTTTTGGGATGTATCCCAGTCTCTCTCTTCACTTACGGTTTCCCTGATGTCGTAGCATGTATCCTGTGATCCCGTACCCTTCTTCTTTTCAAAGTTTTCATATATTTCTATCCTCCCTGATTCTCTGGAGAACCCCCTCATTCCCTATCTTAACAGTCCAATGAATTTTCAGTATCCTTCTGTAATACCACATCTCAAAAGTTTCTATTCTCTTCTTTTGTGGTTAAAAACCATAGTCCACGATTCACTTTCATACAAATGCTGTGCACCAGACACACATTCTCACCTATTTCTTCCTTAAATTAAGTTCTGTGTTTGATCCTTCCAAGTTTCTGCTAGTGAGGAATGAGTGCATTTTTCTAATTGTGTGGTCGGCATTGTCCAGTCCAGAATTACAAGTTTTATATTTATTGAAGTTCAGTGAATGTCCACTTGCAGAGAACCAATAATCAATTTTCAGCAAAATTTTAGTTACATTTTCTGGTACTGAAGTTTCTCCAATAGGCTTGATAATGGTTGTTGTATTATCAGCACAGATAACTATTTTCACTTCTTGGATGTAATTATGATAGTAGTGGAAATCTTATGTTGTGGTGAAATAGGCACAGTACGATTTGAGAGATACAGAGGTGACCGATTATCATGGGACTTAACTCAGTTCACTGTTACTAGCGGCACATTATCATAATGCACCTGTGTGTAGCATACAAAATATTGCACCATAATCTACGAGTGAAATTAAAAATTGAAATAGCTTTTGCAAACTTTGTCATTATATGCTTCAGTATATTAATGTTAAAACAGTTAAATCACAGAATGGTCAAATGAATGTGATTCAGTAAATACATTGTTTTAAGAACAAAATAAGTGGCAATAAATAATGAAACTAGAAAGCTAAAATTTGTTCAGAGTGGGCAAACATATATCACAATCAACTGTTACAAGTCTCAACTTGATCAGAACAACAATTTGTTCAAAATCAGCTTTTTATGAAACATTGAAGGTGCTAAATATTAGACTCAGAAAGATGAAAATTTGTATGCAGCCTCAATTTGATATAAAAGCATTAACTATGTGACTCCATTAAGCTACCTCTAGGAGTTTTCAAGTAATTTACTAAAAACTAAATTTGGAACAGAAATGTCCTTCTCCATAACAGATTAACTGTCATTTGTATTAATGATAGTTCTGTTACATTCATTAAATAATACCACTGTACCAAGTTTCAAGACTTTAATGTAAATAACAATCAATACAAGGATTCTAAATGAAATAATTCAGAGGTCATGTTCTACTGCTGATTCTATTCTAAAACCTCTAGCCAGCAAAGTTTCAATGAAGTCAAGCTGAAACCTTTTCAGTAACTAAAGCCAACTTAACTTCATTCATCTAAAAATTATGAAGGTTGTAACTTGGTGCACAACAGAGTTGTTAAATAATATGTGTCTGAGATAGAGGCCATTTAGATGCTGCTGACTGTGCCTAGACATTTCATTTGGCCATCCGCTGCGCCCATATATAAGTATGGCCAGAGAGGGAGTAAGGAAAGACACTTCACAGCAAGCTATCAATCTGTTCACGTTGGTCAAATGCCAGCTAACACTCTGCCTTGGATGATATTACAGCCAGGCTGCTACCAAACCCATGTTTGGTTAAATTAGGAAGTGAACTGCACATCATCCTGGATCACTTAGATCTCATGGAAATAACTGTTTGTTTGCCACCCATAATGTTGACAAAACCAGGTGGCAAGTGATGAGATTATTTTCCACTTTTGTGGCAAGCAATTAAGTTTGAAGATTAGAAGTCAGGGTGAAAGACTATTTTATTTGTGACTTGCTGCAGAGGTTGCCTCTGAACTGTGTAAGGTAATGGGGGACAATATGACCATACAGCAAGTCAATACATTTATAGACTCATCTTTCCCTGATAAAGAGAAGGTAGAATTCAGCAGTTTCAGATGGTTTAAATTACTTGGTTACATAACTGCATATAATTACTGTGCATGACTTTGCACTTAAGTAAATAATGTAGAGTGTACTTGTAATGTGAATCCTTGGATTTTCTGGGAACCTAATCATTGAAATAGAAGTCATGCAAAAATGAGCTCTTCCAAGAAGTTCATAATTTAAATTTAAAGCGCAGCAGCAGAAATACTATGTTGGGCTGGTGTACTTCAACCAAAATGTTTCATAGTAGAATTAAGTTATAAAGATGTTTAGAACAATTGCAAAGTAAGTCAATATTTTATTATGATGACACCATTCAGTTTCGATCTTTGTAGTGCCAGACAACTATTTGTATGTCTCATATTTTTTGCAAAGACATCATTAAATTAAGGGAGAGGGGTGAAACTGTGCCAAAACATGTAGTTATTCCTAATTATGTAAATCTGATAGCATGTGATAAATTAGTACTGATTTCAATTTTCTGTGCTTAAGAATAAAATTATGTATTAAATGCAGAGCAAAAATAGTGTAATGCAAAATGGACATGAAAGTACTTGTTTTGTGTTTTGATGAGCATTTGTCATTCCGTTGAATAGTGTTTTGTATTTTTTAATTGCAACGAATTATAAAATTATGTGGTGATAAATGTGTATAAAATTATATAATTTACTTAGGTTTAAGTATTTAAATCTTATAAAATTGTAAACGAATTGTGGCCATGTTTAGGAATTATTATAATTAATGTAGTGTCACATGACCTGACTCATGACTGGGGATATGAGCATGAAAGTGGGGCTTTTGGTCGTTGCCCATTGTGGTGGTAAGTTTGGAGCGGCAAAGTGCTGTGAGTGTAAGCATGGATGCCAGTGTATGCGAATAAACTGTGAAGGAACATCATGAAAGTGTGTAGACGCGAGACAATAAACAATGTGTACGAATTGTGCCAACTATCATTTATCCAGATCAGATTTCTTTATGAACTTTAATATGCATTGCCACAAAGTTAGAAGTGTTTTTTCTTTCTTTTTTTAAGTTTCAATCTGAACTTGTATAGTGTACCTCATTTTGCGCAAGGTTGTGGTATAGACAATTGTGTATTCAATTCACTGCTGTTCAAAAGCTAGCCAATATATGACTCAGTGTTGCGGACGCAAATGCAACCATTCACTACCAACCCTCTTTACAGATGAGCCATGTGTAAAATAGATAGTGAATGAGCCTGAGTACAGTTACAACTGCTACTAGTGTTGTTTATGATAGAGACATTATTATTATTACTATTATTATCAGGAATATTAGTATGTTTGTACACGTGAACTTTTATTGAATATATTAATCAGCTATGACTCAAAACTTTTGTTTACAGTCATAGTTCCTGACCCCCCTGAGTAAATAGCTAGTAGGAACAGTTCCTTTCAGTGAGCTCAAGAAGACAGTGGACCTGCAGACTGAAAATTATGGTCAGTATGTTCTCCATTGCATTCTGGATGACCACAAAAATAGTTTCCAGGCTCTTGCAAAGTAAGATGGTGATGAATAATTCTATATTATTATCCAGCTGCTGGCCCACAATCTGACCATTCAAATTTATGTTTTCCCTGGATTCCCTAAATTTCTAAAGGCAATCGTGGGATGGTTCTTTTGAAAAGGAGACTGCTGATATATTTCCTCATCTTTCTTCAATATGAACTTATGCTTTCTCTTTGAAGAGGAACCTTTAAAACCAGTTTTCCTTCTTCCAACTTACCTTAAGTAATTTCCATTTTCTGATCTGAAGAAGAGTTATGTCATTTTGGAAGTCAGAAATATTGTTGTAATTTATTTTTACACATGTTTCTCAGCTGTAATGGGAGTTGTAACATGACAGATGTGAAGATCAGTAGAAATACATACATACAAAAATCTAATATTTTTGCAACTGCTGAACAGATTTCAGCAATGTAGTAATATAATCCTTATTGTGGACATCGAATGGAAAAAAACTTAATGACACCAATTTTTAAGTCCTTACTCTATGAAAGTTGACTGGCAGATGACAGGCAGTGAAAGTTTCAAGAATTCCCAGTTGGCCTTTTCCATAGTCTCAAATGTATTGTGACTTATCTTCAGACACGGGGGTGTGTCTGAACCAGCAGGAATACGAGTAACATCTATTTTAGTATCCAGCATGTCATCTGTGTTTTCAAATATTGGTTGATCCTTGGTGTACCAGTAAGTTACGGCTCTCTTCATGTTTCTGTAAAGGTTAAATGTATAAAATTATATTTACACACTATGTATCAAATATACTAAGATAAACTACATTGATTTGAGTACAAAGGTCAATTGCACTAGACACATTCTGCAAATATTTGATCAATATATACGATCATTCAAACTGTTTGGTACACTAAATGATTCTGGGGACAATTTCAGATTTTATGGTGTGTTGAAGGCAATATAAATTATGATAAAATGTAAATAAAACTTATATTACATAACTGAAAATGAAATTGCAATACACATACTGCAAGAAAAAGAAAGGAATACAGGGGAAGTGAATAAAATAAAAATACCAGCTTAAAACTGTGAGAGAAGCATGAAAAAAGAAGAAAAAGAAACTTCACTACCAGGCCCAGAGGGCCACCCAGTGCTGACCAACTGTCATGTAATGCTTTGCCTTATGCCATAATTTGGAGAATCACTTAAAGTAATAGTTCATATTGTGTAGCTATACAAGAAAAATGCTTACTTATTGAAATAAAAAAAATTTTCAGGATACAACTGACAAATGCAAAGGCAAAAAATCAAGCAACTAGAAAAAGATATTCCTTTGTTTGGAACAAGAGGTGCAATGGATAAAGACTGTAGAAGGTGAAATAGAGGTGGTAAATCACTTGGGCTTCTGATAGGAGCATAAGTGCACCTCTCTCTCCCCCCCCCCCCCCCCCTCTCTCTCTCTCTCTCTCTCTCTCTCTCTCTTCTCTCTCTCTCTCTCTCTCTCTCTCTCTCTCTCTCTCTCTCTCTCTCTCTCTCCCTCCCTTCCTCTCTCTCTCTCTCTCTCTCTCTCTCTCTCTCTCTCTCTCTCTCTCTCTCTCTCTCTCTCTCTGTGTGTGTGTGTGTGTGTGTGTGTGTGTGTGTGTGTGTGTAAGTATCACCCAATTTTCATTCACTATTAAACAAGCCCCCACTAACTGTACTACACCACAAGAATTTTGATGTAGTAATTTGATTACCTCATGCAAAGTAAACTGAGGCAATTCTAATAAAAAAAAAATCAGATGAAATTTTGTCTTATCGTACACTGTTAATATACCTATAATACAGGGAAACATTCCACATGGGAAAAATATATCTAAAAACAAAGATTCTGTAACTTACCAAACAAAAGTGTTGGTATGTTGATAGAAACAATAACAAACACAAACACACACACAAATTTCAAGCTTTTGCAACCCACGGTTGGGAAGGAGAGGGAAATATGAAAGGATGTGGGTTTTAAGGGAGAGGGTAAGGAGTCATTCCAATCCCGGGAGCAGAAAGACTTACCTTGGGGGGAAAAAGGGACAGGTATACACTCGCACACACACACATATCCATCCGCACATAACAGACACAAGCAGACATATACCATCGCATACGCGAATTACACTAAACATGAAAGTAAATTATTCTTAAGAGTCTGTAAAAACACTTTTTAAACTTACACACAGAACGGTTCATAGCCTTCCTGTAACCCACATGTAGTGAAGAACTTCAGAGTGTTGACATCCTGACCAAATGTCAATTTAGCTTTCTGTCCAACACTTAAAGTACATGCCGGAACAAATGAATCTCCTTGCACATCCGAAAAAGATGTTTCTCCTCCAAGTGCATCCATCAGAAGTTCACCATTAAGAGAGAAACCTGATTTGTTAAAAGAGTAAAAGTAAGTATCACATTATCCATGTATTTGACAATTTGTGTAGACTACAGTTGTACAGCACTATTAATAGAATTAAATAATTAATTTTATGCATATACACATCAAAACATGAGCAGATCATAACTAGTATTTGCATATAAATAATTTAAAAAATTAAGGAACTCTGCATATACTTTGGCTTGAAAGTTATTTGCAAATCTGGCAACTTGAAAGTGGAAATTTTTATCACAAATTTTTGGTGAAAATAAAATTCACAGCATTATGCGAATTTATCATGGCTAATTCTAAAAATAATATGTTCGATTAGAACAAATTTTGGCTTTTAGAATTGCAATGACCAGCAGAACAGCAGAAATTGTTATTGCTGTATTGATTTACTGACATGAATGCAGAACCCTGAATTCCAACACTAGAGACAGTGCATGTAGGTTATCACAAACACAGGACTATGACTTGTGGTAAATTTATTAAAACTCATCAGCTTTACTCAGTTTCTGATTAAAGAGTGTATCATTTTACTTACACTCACAGAAAATAGATGGCAGTAAATTGTTCATTACATTATCTTCCAAACTGCCATTATTAGGTGACACTAAAAGCGTCAGAGAATATGTTTGTGACATCACAAAAGCATCTGACTAAGCATCTGTCAAAGCTAAACAGAACTTAACAATTGTTATTATCAAGGGTATGTGGCACCACTCTACAGTAATAAGGATCTGATTCAGAAAATATAAAAAAATATAAAAAATAATTAAAAAAACTAAAATAAAAAAAATTAAAAAAAAAGAGTGTTGCTGCTATACTGGACACAACAGTGCCCCACACTTACTTCAAGATGTTTGTTGTGTAAGGTATAATTTTAAAGGAAAATTCAGGTGATATTTACACATTATTAATGCTGTAGAAGAAGGCACTGAAATATTTTGCTGGCGAAAATTTATTATATAATTTATTATTTGAAAACCTAACACTACTACCACCACCACCACAAGATATTTTTCAAATTTAGATTCTTACATAATAAATGGCACATAACATCAATGACCAAAAAGTTACAGTACTTAAAGCTTGGAAAATTTTAAGTGCTCCACCTACTATTAAAATGTTGGAAATTGAGCAGTCGACTGAAGACATAGCTGTACAATGTAACAGTGGAAAAATGCTGAAAAAGTGAAGAGGAATCAATGAAAAACAATTTTTGATTTCCAGAAAGATATGTTTAAAAGTAGATAGTGTAACATTTAAACTGCGATGCATCAGTTATATTGCAAGAACAGAGCCTAATATTTAGAAAACAGCTCTAGTACTAGCGACAGAAGATGAGTTTCACTTAAAAGCCACTGAATCAGACAAAATATGAGCAAACATGACAGATAGAGGGAAAAATTATACTCTGTGTTTTGTGGAAATACACACATTTTTCCAGGTGATTATCTGAGATATAATAATCAATTCTTCCCCTATCAGATTTTGGCCATTTTCTTGAGATTCTGAGGTGGCTTAGGGCAAGTCGTAATCAAAATGGAATGACCGATGTGCCAAATATTTGGCATTATCAATAGTCATGGCTCTTACAGAAACATCAAATTGAGCACATAATGTATCTACTCTCATGATGTTGTGCAACAAAAACAGCTCATAGTTGCCTCCATAACTCCAGTATGCACAATGTTACGAGATAAGATACATTAGGTGCTCTATCTGATGTTCCTGTATAGAGCCATGTCTATTGACAATGTCAAATTTTTAGCACATTGCCTGTTGTGTTTTAACTGTGATATGTGCTCAGGAATTTCAAAACCATTTGAAAATTTTTGTAGGACAAAATCAATAGCGGAACTGACGTACCTTCACTCATGCTGAGCGCAATTTCAGAGACTGCGCATCCACACAGTTCACAGGCCCATTTAAGAGGCCATCTGGGTCAGCCCCCTGGTGCGCTCTGGTGAGGCACCAAAGAAACGGTATTATTTAAGCGATAACAAATGAGTGCTCAGCCTATTCTGTAACTTGTATTACTGTTGTACAATCAGTATGTTCAGTGCAACACACAAATGTACTTCACTGTATCTTACGTGCTGCTCTATAAAGTACTATGTTCCATAAATCATGTTTGTTCTTGCTATAGCAAACGATGAGTGAGAGTTATATTGTCTTCGTGTATTAGCGTCAGTGCTAAATCACTCACCAAACATCTCGATGGAAGAAATACTCTAAAGCATCATTGCTTAGCAGAAAGCTTTCGTGAAACAACTCTGCTCCCAATCAAGTGGCATCTAAGTGTTTGCAGTAGGTTATTCTCCCATCAGTGCAACCGTCACCATTCCCCGCATATGATGAATCAGATGAAGAGTGGGACTCCTATGAGATACGGTTATATCACCATTTCCAGGTTTCTTGCGTGTGTGATGCAAACCCGTAAGCGGCTTTCTTTCCTTGCTTTTCCCATCCATTTATCACTTTTTGTGCCAACTTGCAGCTTTCCACGAACCAGCCAGCTTATACTTTGATGAAATGTGCAAGCTTCTCTCAACCTGTTACTGTGAAAGAACGCATGTCACTGCCATGCATGTGGAACTTTACCATTGTCATAAATTTCCAAACCAATCTTACAAAGCCTGGGCTGCAGAATTACACGGCTTGAACCATCACTGTAAATTTGCCACTAGTACTCATCACAAACCCTACACTGATCACATGGTGCATGATGTTATTATTTGTCTGGCTACAGATATAGAAGCCCCTCTTAGGCACACTGCAAGTGTTCAGGATGACAGAGAAGCCATTGCAGCAGTACAACCTTCAACTCAACGTCACATGGGGCAGCGTTAGTTACAGCCTCAGCAGCAACAGGCCACACCACAACAGTGGCTGCGTGATCCCTGTTCCATCTTGCCCGTACTGCTTTGTCCAACACGAGCATTCTGGGTGCCCTAACCATTGGGCTGTTTGCAAGAAGTGTCAAAAGAAAGGCCACATTGCATCAGCGTGTAACTGTTTTTCAAATTTGGCAGACACACTAGTACTGATGGATATAAACTGTATCTCTACAATGACTGTCTCCCCAAACTAATTGTTTGTTGACTTATGTGTGTGTTTAATAACCTGCTAAATTGCAAGTGGGCACAGGAACTGCAGCGACTTTAGTAAACACACAAATGTATGTGGACTTGGGCTCGCATACCATCACAAAGGTTTCATGTAAGGTGGTTTACTGCAATGAACTGCAGATTCGGATCCTAGGTCATTTCTCTGCTCCTGTTTCTTTAAAATCTGTTGTTCACCCTCTCACCTTCCTTGTTGTGGGTCATTCCCATACTGCAGATCTGTTCGGGTTATATGTGTTTAACTCTTTCAGTTTCCCCATTGCCAATGATGTAGTGGCAGCTCAAGTTCCGTATCAGCAACTGGAGTCTCTCTGCTCTGCATTTTCATCTCTATTTTTCTCTGGGCTCAGTTCTGCTACAGGTTTTCCAGCCCACATTACCATGAAAGAGTCCACCTACCCTCATATTTCTTGGGTGCGGCAGGTGCCTGTCACACTGTGCAATCCTGTCAAGGCCAAATTAGACCATTTGATGTTGCTCAACATCAGTCGGCCTATTTCTTCCACTGAATGAGCTACACTACTAGTCACCGTTAAGAAGCCGATGCCTCTGTGGCAACTTCAGTGTCAAAATTAATGCTCAGTCTGTGATAAACACATACCCTTTGCCTCACTGTGACAAGTTGCTAGAAAATTGTCATGTGACCACTGATTTCCAAGACCAATTTGTCTGAAGCATACCTCCACCTCCCCTTGGATAAGGCCACTAAGTATACCCTTGTTGTCGTTACACCTTTTGTCCAATACCAATATCAACGCTTGCCTTTTGGCATCACTAGCAAAACCACAATTTTTCAGCATTTTTTTAGATTGGCTGGCAGCCTCTGGGCCTGGCTGCATCAATTACCTCAGTGATATCATTATTTTGGGTTCTTACACTGAAGACCACCTTAGAAATCTCCATCACTGTTATCCGTTTTGCAGTCTGTGCATCTCAAGTGCAATCTTGCCAAATATCTTTTTTTTTTTCAGCTGTTAATTGAGTATTCAGATTTGAGGTTTCTCACAAAGGGGTTACGCTGTTGCGTTACCATGTTGACGCAATTATAGCTTTTCCATGGCCAACCTCTGTTAAGGAACTGCAGGAGTTTCTAGCTAAAGTTGGATACTACCATAAGTTTTTACCAGACACATCCACTGTTGCCCAGCCCCTGCATGCACTTTTGCACAAAAATGAGCGTTTTTTCTGGTGCCCAGCATGTGACTGAGTGTTCAGTTTGCTTAAATCTAAGCTTCAGTTTGCTCCCTGTCTGGCTAGTTTTCAGCTGAGTCAGAATCTCGTGTTGGCTACAAATGCCTCTCAGTTCAGGCACACAAATACACAGATGGGTCTGAATGACCCACTGCTTACATTTCTAAGACTAACTCCTGCTCAGCAGCGGTATTCTCAGAGTGAAAAGAAGACTTTAGTGGTTGCGTTCACCCTCAAGAAATTTCACGTCTTCTTATATGGGTCTAAGTTCCATTTAATCACAGATCACAAGCTGTCGGTTGCTCTTTTTAACCATTTGGCTTCCGTGCTGGACAAAGCAATGCATTGTTTGCAGCGGTGGTCTCTCTTCCTCTCACATTATCATTAACAGTTCCATTACCGGCTGATGCCGCAACATGCCAACGCCAATGCCTTATCTCACCTTCCAATAGGGTCGGTCCCGGTGTTCAACCAGAACGAGTTTCTTTGTTTCTATTTAGATACTGAGAACAAGAGCATGGTCAATGGTTTTGCCACCACTTGTGCCACGATAGTACTGGCTGTCAGTGCAGATCTGGTACTTAGTCAGGTCCTCCCTTTTGTGAAGCATGGTCGGCCAGAAAAACCCCCAGACAGTGCCTTGGATCTCTTGTGTTATTATTTCTCTGTCCAGCACTGCCTTTCTGTGTTTGACAGGATTCTTTTGTCAGCTATTGAGGACACTGCTCCCCAGATTGTGATTCCCGCTTTCTTATGCCATAATGTACTGTGTCTTCTGCATTTCGGTAATTGGGGGACCTCTTGCACCAAAGCTTTGGCCCACTGGCATGTGTATTGGCTGAGCATAGATGAGAACATCACACAGCTTATCGCCACTTGTGCTTACTGTGTTCAGCAACAAGCAACCCTGCACGCGCCATTTTCCCCCCTGCCCGATGCCGCACTGCCTATGGGGCTGTCTACATGTCAATTTTGCTCGGCCCTTCCTAAATCAGTACCGGCTCATTGTAGAGGACGCTTATTCCGAGATTCCCTACATGGCAGGTTGGGCATCCATGTATGCAGTGGCCACTATTTCGACCCTGTCTGAGATTTCTGCGGTTGAGGGACTTCCGCACACCATGGTTACTGATAATGGCTCCCAGTTTATTTTTCAAGAGTTTGCATCTTTTTCTTAGGCCAGTGGCGTTTGCCATCTCACAGCTTCCCCATTCCATTCTCAATATAATGGTGAGACTCAACGGGTGGTTCGGACATTTAAAACTTGGATGCAGAAGTACGTATCTGGCAGGTACCCTGAAGCTGCTTTAGAATATTTTTTGAGTTCGTACCATTTCATTCCAGTCGGGCCAAGAACCCAGAGGAGCTGCTATGCGGATGTCAATCACGGAGCCTGCTTCACCTGCTGTATCTAACACTGTGTCTGCTGACATCGTTGGGTCTGCAGTGGTTCTGGATGGGTGTGCCTGTCTGGGCTCGTCATTTTGGCTGCCGGCTGTACTGGGTTCCTGCTGTCATTGAGCATCACAGGGGCCATCACCTGTGCATCATCCACACTCCTGACAGGCGGACGTCCCATCACTTCGACCAGCTGAGGCCATGCATGGTGGGGTCTGTTCCATAGAGTCCACTACCTCCCCCGCCCCTGATGCCGCCATTGCTAGTTCCTGTATCGCAGACGGTCCAGTACGCACCTCAGTGGGGTCGCTGACTGGCAGATCCCTGACTGGGGCTCCTCCCTCCACCCTTACTCCTCAACTGCCATTTCTGGCGCAGCCCCTGCTGCACCTGACACTGGAACTGCTGCTGTCTCCATTGTTGCATCCTGTCTCTGATACCCATACTGATGCCACCAGCGCTGACTGCTGACCTCAACAAAGACATTGCTATGGGGATGATGCCACAATCCTGCCATACAGACTCTCACAAGAGGAGGAATGGCACGCCAACCTGCCCCCTCATCACTTCTGCTCCTACTCGCCAGTGGCTGCCTGCCACATGCTGCAGCAGCCGCCATCATTCGACGACGAAATGGATGTCAGCACCTTCACTGGCATTTTCCGTGACTCATAATCTAAGTGCCTTATGAGATCAGCGCTTTTTTTTTCCTTCATGGTACACATGTTTTTTGGTAGCAGTGCATTTTCTGTGCTGTGATTTTTTTCTGTACCATGCATGTTTTTCTGTATCATGTATTTTTCTATGCCTAGTGTTTTGATGTATGTATGTATGTATGTGGTTTTCCCATCCCCTGGAAGGGAGGAGTGATGTACCTTCACTCATTCTACATCTGATTTCAGAGATCACACGTCAATACAGTTCACAGTTACACTTCTAGAGGCCACCTGGGTTGGCCGCCTGATGCACTCTGGTGAGTTGCCAAAGAAACAGTGCCATTTAAGCAATTGCAAATGAGGTCTCCAATGTATTCAGTGCTATGTAATTCACTGCATCTTATGTGTTGCTCTATAAAGTATTATGTTCCATAAACAGTGTTTGTTCTTGCTACAGCAGGAATAAATTGATTATCTTACCACAGACTACCTGACAAAAATGTTGTCCTTCTGTAAGTTCAATGTGACTGGCTTGCCAACTAAAGTGAAGATCTGTATTTTGTGGTTTTAAAATTTTTGCACTAGGATGAAGACACGGTACAGAGAAAAAAAAACTTATAGCAGGAGAAGCATGGAACACAAAATGATTCAAAAGTTGAAATGGATGCACAATAAAGATTTAAACTCAATGACACTTCTATGTATGAGTTACTGAATGGCACTAAGACCAAGATCAAAGCACAGATTGAAAGGAAATAACGGTCAATGAAATACCAGCAAATACTAAAGGACTACATGGTAAAAAAATGGAAAATGGGAGTGTAAAATGATACAAAAAACGAAGGGAAAAAATAAGTAAGTATCTGGAAAAATGGAGCGTATCAAAATAACAGAATACAAAAAAAATGAACACACACACATAAACACAAATGTTCACGTCTGATATTGGTACAGAGACTGAGAAACAATTCGGGTATCAAACACAATGTTTTTGTCCTGTGAAAGTGCTGTCCCAAGCAAATATCAGTAATGCACATAATTCCTTTTTGTTAACCTTCATGGGATATTCTAGGATGTGCTTTCCACAGAAGCTGTCAAGAATCACAACCCATCGTAACACAGGCAAGTACCAGGATCACAACTGGCATTAAAAATTCTTGTAGAACTCTGACAAGACTAATTTGTAAAATGGAAACCTCCAAGAATCCACAGTTTAATGAATATGTTAAGAATGACAAGTGAGTATATCAAAAAGTAACTGCTATGGCAAATTTTCTAGCTAATGACACCTTAATAAGACAGTTTTAAAACAAGTCAAAAGCTATTTTGGGAATTGTGAAGACAAACAGTGAAGATATGTGAAGAATAGGATACCATTTTCAAAACTGAAGATTAAGAAAATTTGCTAAATTATATAAACAATTATTTCACTAATGCAAGAATTTAAGAATTTCATAAAACTTAAAATTGACAAATCAAGAAAACCCAGAAAGTACAAAAGCTGCTTGTAACATGAAGGCAGATCCAACACGAAAAACTGATGAAGTACTGAATCAACAAATATCTAAATGACCATAAGTTACTGAACAACAATCAGCATGGCTTCGAGGCAGGTAAAATACAGAAAAAGCACGATCTCTCTGAAGTGTTTGATACTGCCAATGATAGCATTTAAAAAAAAAAAAAAAAAAAAAAAAAAAAAAAAAAAAAAAAAAAAAAAAAAAAAATCACAAAATCAGTTTACTTTCAGATGCGAAAGCAATGCGAACAGAAGTACCATACTATTTCTTATATGTATAAAGGATATACACACCCCATACAGTGCCAACAATCTCATGCTGCTTGCAGACCATACTAACGTGATGATAAGTGCTTCAAAGCAGTTACTGTTTACAAATTCTGATGAAGTCCTCCAGTATGTCCACTCTTGGTTTAATGCAAACAGGTTGACATTAAATGTAAACAAAACAAATTACATGCAATTTGGAAAAATAAGTCAAAATGTAAATCGAGATCTAGTGTTGGGTGACAAAGTAATAGAGTGAGTAATATCTACAAAATTGCTGGGGTTAATGTTAATGAAAACTTAAAATTTTAATTATCATGTAATAAAACTTGTACAGAAACTCAATTCAGTTTGGCTCTTAGAATTATAGCAAACATTTGTACTTCAGAAGATGCCATGCCCAGTGAATGAATGAATGTTTTTGAGTATCAATATTATGAGAAGGAAAGTTGCTACTCATCATATAGAGGAGATGCTGAGTCTCAGATATGCACAACAAAAAGACTTTCACAATTAAAGTTTTCAGCCATTGGCCTTCGTCAACAATAGACACACTTACGCACGCGTGCAAGCACACGCGCGCACACACACGCGCACACACACACACACACACACACACACACACACACACACACACACACACACACACATGCAAATGCAACTCACACACACAATTGCAGTGTCAGGCAACCGAAACCACACTGCGAGCAGCAGCACCAGTGCATGATGGGAGTGGTGACTGGGTGGGGGTAAGTGACGAAGGCCGATGGCTGAAAGCTTTAATTGGGAAAGTCTTTTTGTTCTGCATATCTGTGACTCAGCATCTCCGCTATATGGTAATGACGATGATGTTTTGGTTTTGTAGGGCGCTCAACTGTGCGATCATTAGTGCACATACGAAGTCCAAATTTTTGCACAGTCCAATTATTTCACAATCCAATCTAGCCACTGTTATGAATGATGATGATGATGATGATGATGATGATGGTGAAATGATGACAACACAAACGCTCAGTCCCTGGGCAGAGAAAATCTCCAACCCGTTCGGGAATCGAATCCAGGACCCCGTGATCCAGAGGCAGCAACGCTAGCCACTAGACCACGAGCTGTGGATGCTATATGGTGAGTAGCAACTTTCCTTCTCATAATATTGTTACATTCCATCCTGGATTTTCTACTGTTTGCTTATGAGTACTAGTACACATCATCAGAATCTGGAAGCACCGTTAATGAGAAGAGGTATGCAGTGGCAAAATAAGTTAAAACAACTTGGTATGACCAGTAAAATGCTGATGAGAAAAGATGTGAGTTCACCCTATACTGAATACTTAAATTTCTTTTTAGCTGTGTAAGAAGCCCTCAGAAGTCACTTATTAGGTCTTTGAATCATGGTTTGTCATACTACCAAAATTGAACTAATAACTCAGGATTTATTATAAATAACTCTTTAAAGAGTAAGAATACATACTTTCTATTGCCAGATTTGCAGACAACATCCAGGAACAGATACTCAAAATGTCAAAGTAAATCAAAAGTTTTGAATTTTTATGTATACTGTAATCAAACTTTGGCCTAATGAACAACAAAGTTTTTCTTGTGACTATCCTTTGTAATAATGCTGAGAGATTTTATTCCTAATACATTCCATGTCTATATTGCCTTTTATCTCTTGTAAAACTGCTTCCTGTTTGAAACACATTAACCAAAACACCTGTTTATTATTACAAAAACTGTAAATATTTCCCCTGCACTGAAATTTAGAAGCCTTCAATAATTTCCAATGGTGCCAAGGTTTTGTACTTTCTTTTACTACTCAGTGCAGTTATTACAATATGTATACTGTAAAATTTTAAGAAATCATCAGGTCTGTATTGTGAGAATAACTGATGATTCTGTATACTAACATTCACACTGAATAGAAAATGTCCGTATAAAGATGGTTTCCTGCCATCTCCCACTTATATATTTGGCTGAATAAACACTGAGTAAAAATGGTTTATTGAAAATGGGGGTATGGCTTTGAAGTGCATTGTAGAATTGTAAATGACTTTTCCTGAAAGTTTCAAAGCCAAAAGTGATGAGTATCAAGAATATGGATTGTTGTTATTGAATTCTGGCAACAGCTAAGGCCAATATTCTGTATTATGAGCAATATGTTCACCTGCATAAAGAAATCTATGCACACTTTATGTTGAAAGCAACCAAACAATGAGAAATGGCGAGGAAAAATACTCTTCACCATGCGTGCTATTGTTAAAAATCTGAAATGTCATTCCCCACAGCACAGTGATAGTATTATACTTTCTGATGATGTGGAATATGAGTTGGTCTAGTACATACATTTTAAAGATGGTAATATACTCAAATGAGTCCTGGTGACAGATAGGATTTGTGTGAACTGGTGACAAGCAAAAAGTGTAAGACCAAATTGATACGAACATGTTCTTGCTTCAGATTACTGTATGATAGTATTCTGAAATGAGAAACTGTTGCATTCTTCATATGTGAATGCTCCATGACTTGACTGACTTGACACGCAATGTACATTCTATGACAACTTACTATGTGCTATCAGTGACCATTATGGAACAATGCATAACAGAGGACAAGTATCAGATTGTTCAAGAATGATATACATGTGGAGATAATTTCAGTGTCAACAGATTCTGGATTTTTATGATTGGAACTACAGATAAGTGATATTTGTCCAAACTAGGTACCACACCAATTAATGGAACTACAGATGGGGGCTCGATATAGTCAGTCTGCAAGCTGAAGAGCAAGCAGCGGGTGAATACACAATCTCTCTATCCAGTGACACCACAACAAACTCCTACAGGCTGTTTCACATGGTGAATATTGACCTTCCCCCAGCAAAGGTCTTACATCAGCAGTGGCACAGTACAGGACAAAATGGATGAACAGTACATGGAATACAGAAATTAGTAATTAATAATGGAAGAAAGAAACACAAACAGAATCTACACAAATCACCTAACACTGCACAACAATGTTAGACAGGAAACTGATTCTCAGTGTTCCTGTAGTAGACTTGTAGTGGCCTACTGGGAAAGTCCATTTCCCCCAACATGAGTGCTGTTTGCTCCTCAGTTTACAGACAAACAGTACAAGATGAGCCATATATATATATAGTGTACTTCTGAAGTAATCAAAATGACATGATAAATGAAATATTTGTAACTGATATAACCTGGACATGAACATATGACCTATACTAAATTATAAATCAAATTAACTGTGTCATCCACCTCAATTGTGAAGACACAAGATTTACTAGATGCATCTCATATGAAGATATTGTAATTCTGACATTTGACAATCAAGACATTCTTGATTTAGATCCTGTTCATGTGGACAGTGCTGTCCATTTAAATAATCAGAAGTTTCCTGATAAGACCGAAATCTGCAGCAATAATTACATAGTCAGTGCTGCAGTTCCTGCTTGTCCAGTCTCAGTCATGTTCAACTTTCAGAAAGTGAAAAAAGTTAAGTTCTTTGCAAACAAATGAATGCTGAAATCTCCTATTATTTAGTAAATATGTACTGAAGACATGAGGGATTACCTGGAAGCTACTGGGTGTTTATGATCAGCAGTTGCATTCATTTAGAGTGCATAGCAAAATGGTGATTTCTATTTATGTGTCTGTGGTTGTATGGACACTGCTGTTTGCTCCCACATTTGAAGCCTACTGAGTAGCCTTCCCAATGGCTTTCAAAATGCAAGCAGCAGAATTTTGTTGTTATAGTTCTAATGAAACAGGTAATGCAGTTACCACAATTTATGAAACATCCACTGATTTTTCACTAGCTTACCTGTATCCACAATTACAATTAGTGTTTCAATGATTAGAAACAGTCATTATATATCCCTCTTACAACTACCAGAACCAGTAACAATATATTAACTTTTCACCATATTCTCTTGCCTTTGCCTTTGTCTATACATTCCTCTGATATATTCAAAACTTTTCAACATTTATGTAAAAATGAAGTAAGGAAAACCATTTACCTGCATATGCAAGATGGGTAGCAGATAGATAAATGCAACAGCTCAGAAAGTCTGACCTTCCGTGTGCTGTTACTTATGTCTATCTACAACCCAGTTTCCATCTACAGTAGAGTTATTGCTTTCCTTCATTTCTGTTCACTGTTTCCATCCTGAAATTTCCATAATAGTGGTGTATCTTGAAGTTTGTTGTTGATTGTGATTCTACTTGCAAATTTCTGCTAGATTTAGGTATCCAATACTTTTCTTTTTCTCTTCCATTTAAAACTATGTCATACGAATTATATTTTATTTCATGCACTCTGAAATCCTTATCTCCATGAGACATTTCTGTAATGATTGGTTTGCCCTGAGATGCATATAAATATCCTCCAGAGCCATGATGGCAGCAGATGTAGCTCTCACTTTTTATCTGAATACATTATCTTTGCACCTTAGATTAGAGCTGTAAGCAGCAACATTACAGTACACAAATGTAAAAAAAAATCACTGTTACTGTTTTTGCCTCTTCTGGACACAGTGATGTTTTTCTTTTTTTCTGTCACTCATTCTACTGCACCTCTCTTAAATTATAAATGCACTGTTATGTTGCTATTACCTTTTTCTGTATCACTTTTCCAGCTCTTTGTACTTGTGGAATAAATTTTCATTCAAAGGACTTGTTATTATTTTGCCCTCACAAAACACACAATCCAGTTCTGCCATGCATTTAGATACTTTACTCCTTTTCCTGATTTTTAGAAGCCAGGTCCTTTTCTTCCCTTTTTTGCATCCATAAATCAACATTTTACAGTTTTTGGGGCCATTACTGAGCTACATCACTGGTCTATTTATTTGCTTCCCATAGATCTTCAGTGGTACAATGGAACAGGGAAGCATGGCACTCTGCATGCCGTGCCTTGGACTACAATGCAATAACAAAGGATGACATCCTCACCCATCTTGTTCCATCATGTGACATTTGTCTTCACAGGTGGCACACCTCCCCATTGTTTAATGTCAATACCTTCAGCCCCTAGAGCTGGACAAATGTGTTGAGAATTTATGCTCAGCTGTAATGTGAGTGCCCTCCTTGATTTCTAGGCACTGAGGAACTCCAAATGTGTCCTCTGCTCAGTACATGACATGATCTTCTTCAAAGTCTACTTGAAATCATCACTAGATTCATGAGCTGTTCATTGCACTGTTGAGGCAAAAGTGATACTACTTCGTACAGGTTATTCAAAGATGTGGCCTTCACACATTCAGTTATTATGTGGCATGTTTAATTAAGGATGACATCCTCTTTGTTTGTGTATGCAGGTCAGGTCCAGACCGGGGAGGCATATTTAGCAGCAGAGAAACACAAGCCATTGGCTGTTGTTCTGAAAACAAAAGGGTATGCTGTTCATTTGCTGTGCACCAATTTTCTGTGGATATTACTTCTTACTCCATCATCTCCTGGGTGTGCATCCCAGACAGCAATAATTCTTTTTCCAATATTTGGGCTGTTAACCACACAACCATCTTCAAAGAGAGTCAATGATTGAACTAAAACAACTTCACGCAATTATATATTATGGGGTAAAATTAATTACACATTTTCCTTGCTGCAACTTTCTTGGCTGTATACAAACAATGATTCTTATAGGTGAGAAACTTGTGGAACAATGTCTAGATATCTGGTTACAAGTATGTTTCGCAGCTGGTCTTTTTATGACATATTAAGTTTTTGTTGTGCTGAATTTGAATGTAAATCTAAGTCACATATTTCAGTCTTTGAAAGATACAAGTCAGCTAACAGACAGTATAGTTGGAATTTGCATGAATTTCAATTCAAAATATTAACATATTATGATTCTAATATATCAGTAGCCTTACTGGAAGGAACCATCTGGATGGTGCATGGCATCATCATGAAAGCTAAAACAGAAATTTCCGAATACAATTTTTACGTTATATGTAAGCAGCTCCCTACTGGCCTCACCTCAATTAGGCTTCATAAAACATATGGAAATCTACTAGTCAACTCAATAATCCTATATTATAGTGTCTCTTCTATCAGGTACACTTAGTACTAACAATACATTAAAAAGTTGAATTTTTCTTATGTGCTAGATACTGTCCAAATGACAAAAGAATGTTAAGCAATATGGTTCACATGTCAATATACGTAAATTATCTGTACACAAACATGATACGCAAAAAATGTTAGAAAGGCAATTGAAAATTAATATATTAATTAATAAAACAACAATGCATGCAGTATTTCAGTGCTTTCTTATGGGGTAGACACCATATCTGCACAAACAAACAAAATGATCAGATATAATAATTTAATTTTCATCTGCACACAAAATAGCTACTCAAGATGTGGAAATTAGAAGGAGTTTTTAATTTGTTGTCAAACTCTAGTTACAAAAAAAGAAGCAAGATTGCAGCAACACTTTGCACAAACATTTAAAAGGAGAAGTACTAAGAAAATCAAACAATTATCATGCTAATAAGGGGTCAAAACTCACTCACAAAAAACTCTATTAAAAGCTATATAAAATCATTAAAGCTATGTGCTGTATATAAATGCATAGGTTTCACAGGAAGGCACTTTACAACAATAATTAAGATTTTTTAAACATTAATCATACATGTGAAAGTGATAAAACATTCAATAATAAACAAGGATACCTGGAAATATTGTAACTCAATAACAAATACTTTGTGAGGATTCACTTGCTTTTGGTGCAATAGAAACAACATTCAAAACACTTAGAGAAAAATTATTAGTCAGTGATACATCTGTGAACATACCGTCAGTGTAAATGTTGCAATACTGATATTATTACAGAATAGATTTCATGCGGCTAGAAATACATATAATACAACAACAACAACAATAACAACAACAACAATTGAAACCCCACAAATGGATACAAGGAAATATTTCATTTCTTTTTTCTAGAATTTACTGTTTTACCTACATGTACTACATGGTTTAAGGGTAGGGCATTATGGCCTCCTTGCATTAATGCTTTTGTATAATAACTGATTCAGTAAAAAATTTGTCATATACACATTTCCTTGCCCCTTCAACATCAACACCTGTTTTTTTGGCCATAAAAGCTAAGGAAACCCCATTCATAAAGCCTGTATAGTCTTACATAAAGAGGTGTATTATTTTATGATATGTGTTAGGCACTCTGCTGTGGTGTGAAATCACATACACAGCACATGACGTGCACTGTTCAGGAGTGCATACAAGCAGCATACTCAATTCCTCCAAGCCAGCAAATCTGCTATTGCAGAACACTATATTTCTACTGGTCATCTGATGATTTCATCAAATTAATGAATTAACAATTGTGGACAATATCTCACACTTTTGGGACTCTGTTATCAATAAATCAGTGTAAATACAATGTCTGAGAGCCTTATCAATCAGGATGTCTGTTTCCAGTTAGACAATGCATGGAAACACATTATGGAAAAACTTTGTGCACTGAGTAGCCGGTGTCATTCTGTAAATTTACTATGTGAAAATGATCGATCTGATATGAATGAGGTGAGCTTTTACCATGAAGGGTGCTCACAGCAGTACACAGATTTGCAGCCTACGCACATGCACTCTAGCAACACATGCACAGTGTGAACTCCATACACCACGTGTATGACACAGGGTTTTAAACAACAGAGCTGTGTACTTTCACCGACATATTCCAGATGGTGGCCAGAAGACTGTGCTGAAATGTCATGGCAGCAAGTTATTGACATCCAGCAGTTTGATCAAAATTTCTTGGAATAACCTATTGGGATATCATGCCTTCATTTCTCATAAGACATCATCGTCATCATCTTCCTTTCAAGGATTAGGCTGTTGTGTATTCCAAACTCACAAAAAACCATTCCCCTCTGTTTTGAGGTCTTCAAATATCTCTTTTCCCATTTGGTTTGTAGTTCAGGATCTTCTGAGGAATTCTGTGACCTAGCGTTCTCATGGGGTGTTGTCTCCAATCTTCACCATATTTTTGATTTTTTTCATTCATGCTGAAAATATTTAATTCTGTTCTAATATCTTCATTTCTACTCATATCTATTCTTGTGGAGCACTTCGTCTTTCTAAGGAACCTCATCTCTGCTGTTTCAGTTTTATTTTCTTGTTCTTTTGTGGTAACACAGCTTTCATTTCCTTAGGATAACACAGGAACTGCCATTACTTTACAGAATTTTATGATGGTTTCTTTTTGTACTTTATGGCCCGATGTTCTGCTAATGGTACCACAGACAGCTTGGAAGTTGTGTATTTTTTGATATCAGATCCAAAATCACAGCCTAAATAAGAGATTTAACTCACTTGTTCTAAAACAGAATAATCAAAAACAATTTTTGATCTGACTGGGTATTTTCCTCAGAATGCTATAATTTTTGTTTTGCTGCTATAAATTTTACAGTTGTTCTTCTTGCAAATTTCATTCATCTGGTATACTGACCTTGGTAGCCATCTTCATTCTTTTGAATAATAATGCAAACAAAAATACATTCAGGTATTCCTCATTCGTTATCTTAATTCCTTTGTTTACTTTACATTTCCATTTGTGAAGCTTGAAGTCAACATAAATATTAAAAAAGGTAGGTGATAGTTCACATCCTTGTTTAACACCTTGGTTAATTGTTATTTCTTCTAATTGATTCCTACCTGTGTTTATTACAATGTGTGTAGTTTTGTAAAGACTTTTCACTACCTACACCTACATCTACACAGATACTCTGCAAGCTACAGTATGGTGCATGGCAGAAAGTACCCTGTACAACTGCTAGTCATTTCCTTTCCTGTTCCACTCACAAATATAGTGGGGAAAAACAACTGTCTATATACCTCCACATGAGCCTTAATTTCTCAAACCTAAGGTTTTGGTCCTTATGTGCAATATATGTTGGCAGCAGTAGAATTGTTTGGCAGTAAGCTGCAAATACCAGTTCTCTAAATTTTCTCCATAGAGCATTATCTTCCCTCCAGGGATTGAGTTCCCAAAGCATTTCTGAACACTTACGTGTTGTTTGAACCTACCGGCAACAAATCTAGCAGCCCGCCTCTGAATTGCTTCAATGTCTTCCTTCAATCCAACCTGGCACAGACCCCAAACACTCAAGCAGGACTCACGAATAGGTCAGACCAGTGTCCTATAAGAGGCCTCCTTCACAGGTGAACCATTCTTTCCTAAAATTCTCCCAATAAACCAAAGTCAGCCATTCACCTTCCATACCACAGTTTTCACATGCTCAGTCCATTTCATATTGATTTGCAACATTATGCCCAGATATTTAAACTACTTAACTATGTCAAGCAGGACACTATTAAAACTATAAGCAAACATTACAGATTAGTTCTTCCTACATGTCTGCTTTAACTTACATTTTTCCACATTTACAGCTAGCTGCCATTTATCACACCAACTATAAATTTTGTCTAAGTCGTCTAGTATCTTCCTACAGTCAATCATCTTTGACTTTTACTGAATATCACAGCATCATCAGCCAACAACAGTAGGTTGCTGCCCACCCTGCCAAATTATTTATGTATATAGAGAACCACAGTGGCCCTACCACACTTCCCTGGGGCATTCCTGATGATACCCTGTCTCTGGGAAACACACACTTTCGAGGACAACATACTGGGTTCTATTGCTTAAGAAGTCTTCGAGCCACCCACATATATGTGAACTTATTCCATATGCTCGCACCTTTGTTAACAGCCTGCAAGGGGACACAATGTCAAGTTCTCTATTAGGTGATAAGGATATCCACATTCAAACATAATGTCCCATATGCTATCCTGGCTCACATGGTCTCAAATTCAATAAAGGCCATAGGGATTTTTGTATTAAATTATTTTTTTTCCTGTAATGTTTTTAATTACAAACACATTTTCATTGCATGAACAATCTCATCTAAATCAATTTTGTTCTTCAGCAACAATAGCTTCTGTGATATTCTTCATACGGTTATTGATTATCTTTGAGTACAGTTTGTAGCCAGTGTTTAGAAGACTGATGCCATGATGGTTTTTCAAGTCATTATGTTTCCATTTTTTGACAAGAGGGATTACTTCTACTGTATACCAAGGGTCTGCGATCCTGCAGTTTGTCCAATATTCATTTATTAATTGTTAAAGTAATTTATATAGAGGTAACCCTCCACATATAATTATCTCTGCATTTATTCCATCTATTCCAATAGCTTTTCTGTTCTTCGTGCCTTTCAAAGCATCTTGTAGTTCATCCATAGTAACTGGATCTACTGTTTCACTGCACATACTTTCTTCTGTGTCATCTTCGATCTTCTGTGTACACCAAAAATCTGTATAACAATTTGTCTGTTGTTCATTGGGTATAATGTTCGGCGAGGCAGTGTCTTTTTCTTCCTTGGTGAGGGTTTTCATGATCTTGTATGAACACTGCTGTCTACTGTGTATGTCATGCTCTAAGTTGCTTATGAATGAGTCCCGTGACTCCTTGTGTGCTCTTTGCACTGTACTGATGTTTTTTCCTGTAGAAACTTCAAATAAGCTATTTGTTTTTCTTTAGCAGCTTCTGTAATTACTGTGTCCCAAATTCTGTGCCGTTTTTCCACATCTGTTTGCTTCCTTCTACCAAGTGCTTCTGATGCTGCTTCTGATAAGATAATTAACTCAGCTCCAATAAACCATGATTCCTTTGACATTATAACTTACATTACTATTTGCTCTTTCTTCATAGTGTACTGAAACATTAGCCTCTTCTTGAAATAAGGCAATGTTTCAAGACATTAGTTTCAGTAAGATTATAATAAGTTTCTACAAATTGCTAAGCTTTCCAACAATGTCTTTCCTTAGAGCAAATTAGAAAGAAACACACACACACACACACACACACACACACACACACACACACACACACACACACAGCCTCAGCTGCATTTTACTGCAATCCTGAGACAATGTAGCTGTTTTTGTGTGTGTATATATATATATATATATCCAAACTCTTTGCCTTTACAAATGTCTGCTTGTGTCTGTGTATGTGTGGATGGATATGTGTGTGTGTGCGAGTGTATACCTGTCCTTTTTTCCCCCTAAGGTAAGTCTTTCCGCTCCCGGGATTGGAATGACTCCTTACCCTCTCCCTTAAAACCCATATCCTTTTGTCTTTCCTTCTCCTTCCCTCTTTCCTGACGAGGCAACCATTGGTTGCGAGAGCTAGAATTTTGTGTGTATGTTTGTGTTTGTTTGTGTGTCTATCGACCTGCCAGCGCTTTTGTTTGGTAAGTTTCATCATCTTTCTTTTTATATATATATATATATATATATATATATATATATATATATATATATATATATATATATATATATATATATATATATATATATGTGTGTGTGTGTGTGTGTGTGTTGACTAGCTGTGAGGAAGGACATAGTCTGAAAGGTTAGAAAGGTTAGCAATGCTTTTCATCTTATTTATGTGCCTATCAACCCCACAACTCAACTCAATAGTGAATAGTTACATCTATTACTTCTATTCCACACGGGGCTTTCAAGTACCATAAAATAATGGGTTTTGTCATATTTCTCTTCCAAGTAAGGAGGTTGACTGCAGAAAGAAGTTACCAAACGGAAAAGACAATTGTACTGACACAACAGGGACAAAATTTGGAGCGAGCCACACTTTGGCAGTGACACATACTGTCTTTGTTCCAAGTTGACAAAAACATTGGTTTACTCTTTAACACTTAATTTTGTGAGTCTGTGATTTATTATGTTATGCTATCATGACTGAAAACTGATATCTCTATGCAGCTCAAGACAGGTATACAACTTAAGTCATGGTGTACAACCGACTCTTCCTTTTTTCTGCGGCATTAAGTGTGGGACTCTAGCTTTAAAAGTTGAACATGTAGGGCAGCTTCCACTTTCACAACTGAGAAAGCTGTTTTATACATTAGCTAAGTTCCACAAGGTCAACAATATCTTAAACTGAAGGGGAGTTTCCTCTTGTCATCCACTGAAACACAAAAAATGACAGGCCACATTTTTTAAAGTCCCCAGCTAAAGGACCTTTTAAACAAGAATGAAGATCAGAGTTTAACATCCCATCAACAATGCAGACATGGTGTGCAAACTTGGGTTATGAAAGGGTGGGGAGGGAAATCAGTCACGCCTTTTTCAAAGGAACAATCCTGGCATTTGCCTGTAACAATTTAGCGAAAATCTTAAATCTGGATGGGTGGTTGGGTATCTGAACCATTGTCCTCCAAAATGTGAGTTCAGTGTGCTGACCACTGTGACACTTCACTTGCTAGCTTTTAAACAAGTATTTTGACAGGAGAAATGGGAAGATAGAGAACAGAGAAACAGTATAATATGTGCAAGTAATGGAGGGGAGGATCCATTTAAATGTTGAGAATATCAGAGAGACACATTCTCTGATTATATAGTTCATTCCTCTCTGGCACCCAGAAGGTAGTTATTTGTCTCTTATGGGGAGATTTGTCCTGAAACCTTTTGTCACTCAGAACACTACTGAAAGATGTTCTAAATGTCATCTTCTGGTATGCTCAATTCAAGCAGATCTTTAGCCACTTTGGTTAACCGCACTGTTTCAATGTTGCTGTATCCAAGTAAGTAAGGGACTGTTCCTTTAGTCCAGTAGGATTTATCTTTGCTATGTATGAATGAAAGATCGCTTTCAGCAGAAACTGTCATTTGTGATAAGACTTGGGTTATCCAAAATTAAAGAGAGCCAATGTGGAGAATATGCTGATGCTGTGAAGAAGTGCTTGTTACCATCACAGCACAGCTGCCTGATTGACAAGAGATGCCAATGGCGTTTTTGGAGTGCAAAGGAAGTTTCTGATCAATTTACTTTATGGATGCAGGAATGTTAATGCTGTCAGCTACTGTCACCAACTTTGAGCTGGCTGGTCATAAAAATGCACCACCACCTTCAGAACTTTTCAGTCATTCCAGAATCTGCCCCACAACACATATTTTGGCAGCTTATTCATCTGTGATATGTCATCATAGAATTTTTAAAAATTAGCATTAAAAACTTTTGTCTCCAGTGGAAAAATCTGCTTATATAAAATGGATCATTAAATCTGAAAAAGTAGATCTGTATAAATTAAAGAACAATAATGTTTTTTCTATGAAAATTTCATTTTTATTTGATCCACTCTTAAGATATCAGTCTGCTCTGACACCCACAGACCATGAAGGCAGTAAAGCAAAATGTGATTAGGTCTACACCAGAAACTGGCCAATACCAGAGTGTTTGATGTAGGAATTAATCATTCACGACAGCCTTTTTTGCTAACTGGAGATCTTAGTAAAACTGATCAATCAGCTCTCTCTTGAAACAAATGCAAACATAACAATCATTTGATATGTAGTTATCACCACCAAATATGGCACAAGCACAGGAACCAACACATGAGATTACTGTATTTCCCTTTAGCACACAACAACTGATAAACTCCTCCCATCAAGCTACAAAATCTCAGACTTTTCAACTGAATGTTTTGTAGAAAAAGAGTAACAACCATGTCTACTGTAAGTATAAGAAATTATAAGCTGTAGTATGTGGCACACACTGAAACAAATGTTCTACACATGAAGTGATGTGAAGGCTAAAAATAAAGCACATTAATTAACTACTGAAGCTCAGAAATGCCTCTAGATTGCTCTTCAAAATCTGATACTGCTCAAAATATGTTATTCACAAGTAAATACTATCAGAACAAACCATATATAAAATATAATGGCAGCGTACACACAGCTATGCCACTCTGAGTTAGTCCAGTATCAATCTTGTGTTACATATATAAATATAGCAATTTCTACTTTCACAAGTGTCTCAGAATAAAAATGACACAGTGAATTCTTGAAAAATATTTCACATGCCTTCACTAAGAATAGTGTTTGTAAAAGCTGTTCTACTTTTCAGATGAATGCATAAAGGCAATTCATAATCCTCCTGACTTACTGATAGTTCGATCTACAAGATCGAGGAAGACTCCGACCACGTCTCCCACTTGCCACTGTTTGCCGAACGTCTCGGCTTGCCCGCAATTATACTTCACTTCCTTTAAATCAAACAAAATGTAAGTAAGCTCTGGATACCACTTAACACAGTACTGTGGACCTCAATCAAACAGGGTGCCTCAGAAATACTTTTACAAACTTTGGAGCCAGATTCTGCACACCAAAACAAGGAAAAAAGTCTATACATAAACACGTCTGGCAATTTTCATTTTTAAGCTATTAAGGAAATAACATTCTGGAAATTTCGCAACTGAAAATCTAATAAAAAATACTTAATTTGTTCTCCACTTGCTTCCACCCTCTTAAGCACTCCCACAACGTTTGTCACCAAGTTCTTGTGAAACAATGCAAATTTAAGACTAATGCGTGGGGTGTAATTGTAGGTGACTGTTTAGTAAGTCCATATGTTTTCCCAGCAAGTCTGACAGGTGATGTCTACAAAGACTTTACTCAGACCACTCTTCCAAACTTGCTACAGAATGTAGCGTTGCAGATAAAAAGAAGTATGTGGTTAAGAAATTTATCACTTTCTTTTAAACACACTGGAAGATATCTATCATGAAAGCTGGATAGTGTGGAAGGAACCAGTTCCATGCACTAGACATCCCACATACCTCAATCGTTTGGATCGGAATCTGTGGGGCCACCTATAAAATTGAACAGATTCTTTGCCTACATATCATGAAAGACAGTGAAACCATTCAACACTATCTGAGAGTGTTTGAAATGATACCACAGCAATGATTCAAAGAGTGAGTGCATTTGTAGCAACAAACTGAAGATATTTTGAACAACTGTTATAAGTTTCTGACTTCAGTACATTGTAAAATGTTCTTTCATCACTAAGTAAAAAATAAATAATTGTTGGGATATATGTTTCAGTGCACTTTCTTGTTCATTTTGGTGTGAGGAATCCACCTCCCAACTTTTTAAAAATATTTCTGATAAACTCTGTACATGTGTTGCCATATTTGTTGACAACTGTCCGAAAATGCTGCACAACAGAACACAAGCAAAAGACACAGTGATAATGAAATGATGTATTTACAGAATAAGTCAGTGTATAAATGTATTTATTATCATATGTCAAAGCCATATGTAGTACTGAATGAAAGTAAAAATTAACAATGTTAACAATATTTGAGTCAGAAGACAAATACTTGGTTAATGCAACCAGTATACAATTATTGATGACTTTATTATGCAAAACAGTTTTGGTTGTGCTACTCATCTTCTGAGGCTTCAACAATTTCTTTTAAGCTTGTAGCAACTTAGAAACACACAGCTACAAATGATACAGATTCAAATTTTTATTAATGACATTTGTGCATTCATCCCCAGACAGAACATCCAAGACAATCTGAAGAATTTTCTTGGAGTGTACACTTTGAAGCAAACTGAAAGTTCCATTCTTGAATGAAAGGCACAACCTGAGGTCACAGCTGATGTATATCAAACTCAGCATCCAGCAGCAAGCACCATAGTAAAGAGTCAAATGAATGAAGTCTTATACAGTACCATCTTTACTTGGTGCAGCCTGTAAGAGTTACTTACAAGGAAATGGAACTCATCAAAATCAAGATGAACAATTATGACACCATTTTCAGAAACGAAGGACGCTCTACTGTATGTGAGGTAGAAAATAAACATAGTAGACATATGACCCTGCAAATTGCACTGACTTGCATGGCATAGGATACTGTTCTGCAGCAATACAATCAAATGTTCTCTTGGCCTTTAGCAATGACCCATATAAATACTGCATGTTTATAAGCCATTGCATTACCGGCAATTAGTCCAGCTTTGGTTCTGCATATTCTGCATGAATGGCGAAGCTTGGCAGCCTTAATGAAAGCAATGAATAATACACTTATCATGAAAATGAAAACTGAGAGTTGCCTGAAGGGCTCTCAGACTCCTTTGCTATACTCACACAGTAGAGCAGTTGAGTGTTGGACAGTCATGTAGAGGATCTATACTTGGGTCCTGAACTCACACAGTTGTGTGTAGACAACTGAGGAACTACCTGGAACCCCATTTATAAAATGCCAACATTTATGGCCACAAGAGGAGTATGCTAACCACAAGCTCCTTGATAATGATGTCCAAATTAAGCCCTAGGTGGATGGATGACACAGTCATCACTTGGTGCTGCTTGAACCCCAGATGCCTTTAAAGATTTGCTTTGCTCTTTCTTTTAAATGAGATGTACATTTTATTGCACGCACATGATGCTACATCAAAGAAACATACTGCTACAGCAAAAGAGGTACAAACGTTACAGTGTGCAACATCACACCTGCAATACATAATAATTATTCAACAGTTCACATGAAATTTTAAGATTCTGGATCACATGTTAACAAGTAGTACATAACGATATTACCAAAAGGATAGACTGCTAGTCTCCACACACAAGTGTTGAGTCACAGACAAGTAGAACAGACTGTTAAGCATTTAAGTTTTCAGCCAAATGGCCTTCTTCAGAAACTGAGAACACACACACACATTCTCATAAATATAACTCACATACACACAGACACTGTCCCTGGTCGAAAGCTTTAAAGTTTAACAGTCTGTCTACGACTCAACACCTCCTCTGTGGGGTGAGCAGTAATCCATCCTTTTCATAATATTGTTGTTATTCCAACTTGCCCTTTCCATTGTTTCATGTTATATATAAGTCATTTATAATATGTTTCAAGAAAATTTTTATTTTTGGGCACTGTCGAAGAAAGAACAAAAATTTTAGAATAAGCTTTACATTATGTGCAAGAAGTGATTACTCTATTAAAGTCATTTCCAATTTTAAGGTGATTTTTCTACCTTCTAAAATACATATCTGACAAGATAATTCTTGAAGATACTTTGGGCTGGTGACAATAGATTGCAAATTTTATTATTCAACAAATGAAATACAAACTTATTAAATACTTAAATTGTGTGTTTGTGCCATCTTGTCTTTGTCTTTCAGCCATCTCGAACCATTTGTATTCGTTTCAGAAATTGAAGAGGGTGCTGCTCTTCTCTTTCGTCTAAACTATGTATAGGATTTCTCTGTCATGCATCTAAGACAATTAATTTTGTTTGAGCTGTTAAGAGAAAACATTGTCAATTTCAAGGTACAACTGCAAATATCCTTGGATTGCCAGAAATCATTTTAATAAATCCAAAGGATTTTGCAGATTCAGTACCATCTTCTTTGAAACACATAGTTTTGTCAGAGATTTACAGAGCTAACGCACAAAATGTGGATTGTGTAATGAAAATGTATCATCCTGCTCCTCCTAGTTCTTCCACTTTGCTCTCCCTCTCCCTCTGTTCTTTCCAACTGCTATTCTGCTTCAAAAAGACCTAATACACTCTTCAGTAGTGAAGTGTATGTCACATTCAAATATATTCTACACAAAGGCCATCCGTAAGTTATGTGTCATTGGTAAAAAAGAAAAGAAACATGCCTACTGTTTAAATAGAGGAAGGAGATCCTTGTTTTATATAGCTGTCCCAAAAGCTATACTATTAAAAAAAATGAAGAGAAAGAGAGGAATCTGAAACATGGATTAGAAGATAGTAAGTCATATTCCAGGAAAGAACTTTCCCTTACACACTGAGGTGTAAGTTTAATTTGTAACAATATTATGACATGAAGTGGTAACAGTTAACAGCTATATGCTACAAAACTGAAATGAAGTTTTGCCAAAACAGGCTGAGAAAAAAAGACATAGAAAATCAATACTTTTCAGCAGTGTTTGCTGGTTGTAAGAACATCTGTTAGAGAGAAATATAATAAGATGCAAGGCAAGCAGAGGAGCAAGCAGTTGTTTGATTCTGTGACATTCAGTCATTCCATACCAGTGCAAGTCATTCTCATTCAACAGTAATGCCCAAGACTTACATCATTTTTCACACGAGTGTTTCATTATATCCATTTAATGAGAATAGGTGCAAATAATAAACTTTTTGTGCACACAATAACAGAGAAGCTGTGTGTAGTGCGGGCAATAAAATTTTGTCGCTACTTTCTCAGATTTTGATCTGCATTTAAATTTATTCGCAGACCACATTATAGTCTTGGGCACAACTCAATACCAAACAGGTGTTTTACTTACTGATGGTCTTATCAAACAAGTCTAGGAAACAGCCGATAATATCTCCTACTTGATACTGTCTGCCAAAGGGATCACTAGCCCCAAAGTGTAGTTTGACAGCCTATGTTGAGATCAAGCATATCAGATAACAGAAAACTAAAATTCTGATGTAAGTATTTTGTAAGCTATTCTGAAACATATTTAAATTGTTGTTTCACCACAATAATTATGAACAAAATATTTTTAAAATACTCACAGAAACACACTAGTTTGTTTCACTATGAATAACATCTTTGCACAAATTAGTGTTTTTATTTACTCTGATTTGAACTGGTGAAAAGCATTATGATGTATAACAATATGAATATCTCACCATCAATTGCACAGAGCATGTGTCTTACACAAAATATATTTTGTATCTCAAATGTATGATTTACATGTCTGTGACAGAATATGACTAACAAGAGTCGTATGTATTTGCCAAAGTCATAAAAATAGCAATGAATTCTTCCTGAGCATCCAACAGCAATAACATTCAGGATTGGAAAATTTTACTAAGAACTTTTTAGTTTTGTCTTCATGTGAAGTATTACAGTTTTGTTAGGTTCATCTGACTAGAATCCAAAGTTTTCAACATATTGCAAACTATAAAGCAGTATTTCATGTGAATATGTAAGAAACATTTCAAACAGTTGCCGTAATTTGATATTATTGCTTGAAAGGCACTCAAGAAGATTTCATAAGTTTATTTTGCTAGTCAAACGCAGTATCTAGCAACTAATTTTCAATCATTTGTCATTATACTAAATGGGTTTTTAAGAACAACATTTGAATTTTTATAGCAAAGAGAAAATTATAGTTTAATAATGCAAATGTGAAAATAGTTAAGAGGCCTATCTATAACGGATGAGTCAAGTGATACAGCCCATAAATTTATTATTATTAGGAACCAAAACATCATAAAAGACTGACAGGTCAGTCTTTTATGTGTTTTTGCAACAATTACACTCTCTTCCAAATTAATTTAAAAACAAATTTATAAGTCTGAAACTGAAAAACAAACTTATAAGCCTGAAACTGAAAAACAAACTTACAAAAACATAGTGTATACTACTCTCTCTCTCTCTCTCTCTCTCTCTCTCTCTCTCTCTCTCTCTCTCTCTCTCTCTATCTATCTCTATACCCCCCTCCCCCCCCCCCTCCCAATACACACACACACACACACACACACACACACACACACACACACACACACACACAGGGCTCCAACTTATATGCACATGATTATGGCATGCAACTTACATTGTAGCCATCAAATGCCCATGTAGTTTCATCACTTCCAAGCTGACAGCCTGGACTACAGTCAGCTCGAGCCCAGCCAACACGCATGGGACCAGCTGTCATTATCTCAAATTCAAAGTACCTAAATAAAGGAACACAAAGAATAGTACAAATAACTAGAAGCACTTAAACTTAAAGACTTTAAACATGTAAGGATATGTCAGTGATGACAAAATTACATCTGGGGGTGTGACAATACGTTTGACATGAGCCATTTACTTTAATCCACAAAGAAAACGGAATTCAAAGCAGCACCAGTACTATTTGTTCATTGTGTTCAAAAGATCTCTCCATGAAGGAGATCCTTCAGGGATGCAGACCAATAAAAGGCATACACTAACAAAAGTGTAGCAGCTGTTAGAAAGTGGATCCATGACCCATATGAACAATTGGTTTGTTAAGCATGAAAAATATCAACACACTAGTCAATGGCAGGAAGGTAAACCTACTTCTCTCCTTTTTTACAAAGAGGATATAATACTGACAGCGAATGTTCTGGAATGTAGATTATACCTTCATTTTTCCTTGAATTTCATGGAAACGTGAGCTATAGCCAACAGGTCATGGTACAAATCAAACACATTACACATCTAATGAATTCGCAATTGGAAATAAGGACTACCATCAGCTGTAGAATGGAATGATGATGATGAAAATTTGTGCTGGACCATTTGGCTATCCGTGCACAACTCACGGCCAGACCCAAACTTCTATATGTTGTCAACCATGCGTCTATAACCCGAACTCGTACATCCTTATGAACAGGTTAGACATTGTACTTGAAAGTCTCTTACCCAGTATTGGCAGATAAATATGATATTGCAGTGCCTGTCTTATTCTGATTATGATGCAAAGTTCCTTTGGACATGCATGCATGCATGCATCATAATCAGAATAACATAGGCACTCCAACATCATAAGCATACATTAAGTCAAAGCATGTTAATAAAAGAAATTTTAAAAATGAAAAAAATAGAAAACTACACATGTGCACTCAAATAAGTAACACATTACAGCAAAAGGGTCTTAACTAGTGTGAAGAAGTCTGGTGGAGAATAAAACGAGTGTGCCACAAGCCAGCCTTCAGCCTTTCAGCTTAAATTTGAAAAGCTGAGGTTTATTACTCATGGTTTCCAGTTTTGCAGGAAGCCTACTGAAAACTGAACTTGCAGAACAGCACATACCTTCTAAAACCATAGTAAAAAAACTGCAACCCAAACGTAAATCATTTTTCTGTTGTATATTCTCTGACTGGATGTTGCAGTTCCTTCTGAATGAGTGCATGTTCTTCTATCTCTAATGAGCTCATCCCTGACTGGATGTTGAACCCTAATTTTCCTTCCATGTTCATCATTTCATCCCCACTGACACCCAAATCGCTGAAGTGGTGTCATCTTGAAAGACTTGCACCGGGCGAACGGTCTACCCAACGGGAGGCCCTAGCCACATGGCATTTCCATTTCCAACAACAAATTCAGTAAGCAAATATATGTACAGTGTGATGAGTTAGAATTCTGAGACACTTTAGCAATGCCCTGCACATAGTTTGCAAACTGACGCCAGAGTTCATTCTGAATATCCTCTTCTGGGTGACAAATTTACTCTGTGAATGGAAAGAGCTGCCCCAGACTATGATGATGTGGGCATTGTACAGTGACAATGGGTATGATGAACAAGTTTGTGTGTTTCTGAGTCAGTGGCATAGGAGATTATTCTTACAGTGAAGACATAATCACTACGTTTCTACAGAAGATCCTGAATAAAATACTTCCAAAAAGCTAAAGAATCACAAGAATTACAGGGTCCGGCATAAAAAACTCCCCGATTACAAAGTAACGTGCAGCGGACAGTAGAAGGAGCAGAGTGGTGGGGGGCGCGTCGTTAAGTAGCTGCCTACGTGCCGTTTTCAGTGTACGCCATGGCGTGGTCTGGTGAACATCGTGCCTTCGTAGTGGAAGATTTTATTCAAAATGGCGAATCGCCTATTAATACTCAACGTGCTTTTCGCGTTCGCTTTGCGCTCGGACGACGGGACCCTGTTCCCGATAAGAAAACAATTTATTCTTGGGTTGCTAACTTTCGTGAGACAGGTTCCGCATTAAAAAGGAAACCACCTGGACGACCACGGACTGCAACAGGCCCCGGAAATGTTGATGCAGTTAGAGCTTCAGTTCAATAATCTCCTCGACGATCCGCTAAAAAGCATGCGGCAGCATTACGGATATCTGATCGAAGTGTGAGAAGAATCTTGCATCGAGATCTTAAAATGCATCCTTACAAAATTGTAACTACGCAGGAACTGAGTGAATGAGACTGTGGTGTCCGTGTAAGTTTGTGCCAAGACCTTCTTCGGAACATTCGTCCCAACGATATTGTGATTTTTTCTGATGAAGCACACTTTCATCTTGCCGGAACAGTGAACAGCCAAAATTGCAGGTACTGGTGTGAACACAATCCCCAAGAACTTCATCAACGACCACTTCATAGCCCTAAAGTAACAGTATGGTGTGCTGTTTAAAATTCCGGAGTGATCGGTCCTTACTTTTTCGAAGAAAATGACAGGAATTTAACCGTCAACAGTGAACGCTATTGTGCCATGCTCCACGACTTTCTCCAACCGCAACTAAGGGAGCTTTTTGGTGAAATAGAGAACGTATGGTTCCAGCAAGATGGTGCTACTGCCCACACAGCGCGGCAGTCACTGGCATTGGTGAAGGAAATGTTTCCTGGACATGTGATCTCGTTGCGTGGAGACATTGGCTGGCCCCCACGATCACCGGACTTAACGCCCTGTGATTTCTTTCTTTGGGGCTATTTAAAAGCAAAAGTTTATGAACAACGTCCACAATCTTTACGAGCCCTGAAAGAAGCAATTACACAAGAGGTTGAAGCTATTCCACCTGAAATGACTCAAAGAGTAATGAATAACTTCAGGGAAAGACTCAAACAGTGTGTCGACAGTGCAGGAAGCCATTTAAGGGATGTTTTATTTAAAAAGTAAGACCATAAGAGTATTTTCTAAAATGGCATAATATGTACTTTTATTTAGTATAAATAAAATTGTTCTACCTTATTTGGTTTTGTTTTTATTAGCTTTCCTTAAAGGGGAGGTTTTTCTGCCGGACCTTATATAAAACATTTGACTTAACTAATTACTTGGCCAACTGGTAACACTAACATTTTGCTTTTGAGAGAGTTCTATTTTTTTACAATTGTGTGACAATCTATATAACTTTTCACATAAGCAGTTTTAGGATATTTACATACATGGTATATGTGCATAAAAGTTATAAATTCTATATTACAAAAAGAGGGAATTTTTTAACCACAACTGTGTATGAGTGATATTAATCATTACATTTAAAAAAGTTTCTCATTATATTTCCAAGGCAAATTCAAGTCAGTTCTGTGTCATATGGTCATTTCAATATGAGCTATTGTTTCAGCTCATTTTTCAAATTTCATCCAGAGAATGATTTCAGTTAATCTGGCAGTGAATCATACAGTATTTCTCCCTTGATATATGCTTTTTTCTATTATGTTAGCCTTCTGCTGACCATATGAAAGTCTTTTCTGTGTCTTGTTCTGCAGTTATGAATTGGATACTGTTATTTGTAAATTTCACATCTGCATCTACACTCTGCAAACCAATATGAAGTGTATGGCAATGGGTACTTCCCACTATACCAAATAATGGGGCTTCTTCCCATTACATTCACATATGGAATGCAAGAAGAGTGAGTGCTTAAATGTCTCTGTGCATGTTTTAATTACTCTGATCTAGTCTTCAGGGTTATACATAGTGGATGAACTCCAAATTTACCATAAGATACTGAGGAATGACTGCCATTCAGAGAGAAGTTGCAAGATTTGAAAGATTTCCATGAGACACCCATAAAGAGGACTGAAGCTACTTAGACAGAGGAAGTGAGAGAGAAATATTGATAAATGATGAGACAAATGTGGAAAAAAAGAAAGAAGAAAGGGGTGAAATAACAATGGTCCATAGGTGAAAGAAGAAGGAAGAAAATAATGAAATAAAAATACACAATTAAAAATTCTAATAATAATAATAATAATAATAATGAAAAATGAGAGGACCCCTTGTAATCCACCTCTACTGCTCACTCTGTCCTCATCATGTCTGGGCAGAAGCTGACACTATGCTCATCAATATAGTACCTTTTACCTCCTGATCTCTCTGTTGTGCCAATTTATATTTGCCTCCACTACAGGTGGACCTTTCTCATCCTGTGGTTTGAGTGACCTGCCCTTTTTTTTAATTGTCTTGAACCCAATCCCTCTTTCCTCCTTGTGCAAGGAATTAATAGTTCCAAAAGCTAGGATAATTTATCATACTTTTATGGGCAACTATTGATAGTACTAAAAATTTTACCTCCTGAAGGTATTCAATTCAGTTCTTTATTCACGCTGACTGCTTACAATGGGATATTTTTACAGAGAAGTTCTTACAAAATTTAATTCAACTTCTCTTACAAATATTCTTAAAATCCAAAGTCAATTTTGTTTATTTCATATAGTTCTGTTATCTTGTAAAACAGATGTTTCAGTAACCAGTCATAAATCTTAACTTTGACAATATTGTTGGGCAAGGACCAAGCACATTTTGGAAGTTTATTGGATAGTTTTAAGCAAGTTATTTTATAAGAGTTCACAGTTTTTGTCAGTCTATGTTTGCGTCTAGTGTTGTGAACGTGTATATTCTCTTTGGAGTGAAACTCACTTAAATTGCTTTTGGCATAAAGTAATGTTGCATAGATGTGCCAAGTTCACAGCAGTTAACATCTTAAGACCAATGAAGAGGGGTCATCAGTGATCCTAAGAATTGACTTCACTCATTATTCTGATTATTATTTCTTGAATTTTAAGAATTTCACTGATGTAACAGGAATGTCCCCATATCAGTATGCAATGGAAAATATGTGACTAAAATAGGCCAAAGTTTTCATACGTGAATCTTTCTTTTGATATCATTAAATAACATGGTGGATCAACAATAGTATTATTCTCCCACAGAACACGCTTAATATGTTGAAGACACATCTTCTGCCCTGGTACTTCCATAGTTACTACTGAACATACAGCTTTCATTTCATCTCCAGAAATAACTGTATTCTATGTGTAATGTATTGTTTTAATATGGTAACATTCTTTCCCACTTTACAATATTGCCTTTAGTAAAATTATGTAACTGGTCTTTGACTGTCCTTTATATAGTGAGGCACCTTCTGCTTCCCCTTACATAACATTTTATCGCCTTAATGGCAAACTGGTTGCTTATTAGTACTGAATTTCTTCTTGAAATTTTTGAGGGAAGGTAACTATCAATGGAAGTACAGATAGTACACTTTTACTTGGCCCAGGAGTGGTGGATGCTGGGAGCAGAACAAGCCTCATCTCCTTCTTTCAGGGCAGTCAGCTTACAGCTGATAACAGAAACGAACATGTAATGGGTTAACCATTAAAACATCATCCAAGTGACATGAAAGTGAGCATCACTTTAATATTTGAGTTACTGAGTTGCTAGTCAGATAAGTACAACCTCTTCACTCATTTTTGTAAATAATATTAACAGTCACTGGTCACACAAACCAAACTTATACTCACAATGGCTACTTGCCCCAATGATGCTCCTTATGTAGCTAAGGATGGCAATGAGTGTAAATATTCTGGAGTGGCAAAAAGTCACCTGAATTTCTCCTATCAGAGAGGCGCCAAGTTAAAGTGTTGGACCCATAATGATACTTTGAAAACAGTTGTCTGTAGTGCAGACTCCTTCCAAAGTGTATCTGAGATGTCTTAAAATGTTTTCATTACAAGTGGAACCACATCTTTAATTTTTTTATTTACTTCCTTGGACTCTGACTGTGCCTCGGTTCGTTTCAGTGTTAACATTGGTGGATCACAATCTAATAGCTCATTACTAATTGTTCTCAAAATGGGCCTCTCAACTACAGGTCAATTTCTAGAGATCTCATCTGTGATATCTATGCTACTACTTTCTGTATTCTAGTTGGAAAGTACACTGTCTGAGCCATGACTAAAGTAGATCCATTAACAATCTTTTCCCTGGAGAATCAGTCAGAAAGTCAATATCCAAATATTCTCACAAAATTAAAAGGAACTATTTCTTAGTAACTAAATTTAATGGAGTGTCAAGTTTTGAGAGGATATTACTATAGTGCCAACTGGGATACCTGTAGAGGACTACAATTACAGATGTTTTCTAGAAAATTCACACACTCCTGCAAATTATTCAAAAATTTGTATGTGAACACTACATTTGGCATAAATGGCCACTCCTCCTAACTGAAAGATATACTCCTTATCGTCACCAGATAAAATATATCCCCCTAAAGAAAGACTTTTATTTCTTATCTATGTAAATGATGCTGTGAAATATAAATAATGTTAGAATAAATGTCTATCATCAGTTCAACTACGTTTTTCTACTTGAATATCCCTTATATTTTGATGAAGCAACTTACTGGGCCTTCTGTTCTGCAATTCCCTATTTCCTGAACTGACATACACCATCAAGGGTTCCGTCTTTAAGTGTAGGTATCAGAACTAAAGAGTGTTTCAGATAACTGCTTAACCTACTCATACTACCCAAGAAAAAATCAAAAGCTATGCTATTTTGGCTATTGTCACATCCTTTATGTTCACAAAATTCTGCAGTTTCTGATTCTATTTTTTCCTAGCATGAAAAAGCTTGAGAGATCGTGCTTAGTCTCAGAACTGGTTATGACTGCAGAACTGAAAACAACCATGTATCTCTGAAAGTTCATGACCAATTATTTTGAAATTTTGACACAACAATGTATTCTAATACAAGTACGTTTTTAGGCATCTATTTCTTTTATACACACACACACACACACACTCTTAACTTCTTGAGATTTTTTGTAATGTTTCCCTATCATTAAACTTATAAACAATTTTATATTAAATATATTTAAACATAGGTATATAAAAACAAACATGTGTACCAATGGAATGTTGTGTCAAATTTCAAACCATATAGTCAAAAAGTTTTGGAGATTTGCAATTAGGAACATTTACAGTTTCTATATAAGTATAAATTCGGATGTTCATTCTTCAAAATCTCAAATCTCTGAAAGTTCTTCACTGACTGCTGTCAAACTCTGATACAACATTGCATCTGAATACTCACATTTTTATATATCTACTGGAACACTACCTTGTATATATGTAATAAAAGGCACAATGTTATAAAAATGTAAAAATTGGTTTGTTCAAAATCGTTAACTTCTGGAAGTTCTTGAGTGGTTGCTTTAATATTTTTACATGACATAATGTGTGTTTTTAGGTACCTAATTCTTTAATGTATGATGTATAATATATGTATATGTAACTTTTTGAGACATTTTTGTAACAACATTTCCCTATTATTAAATTTATATAAATTTATGTATTAATATATTTCAGAAATAGGGAAATAAAAACATGTGTGTATACCAATGGAACATTGTACCAAAATTTCAAAGCAATCGGTCAAAAACTTTCAGGGATTTGCGATTAGGAACACCTACGTTTTCAACACACATCAAAAAAAGTTTTGCATCAAGCCAGTTCCCAGAACTCCTGAAGACAGACATGGACTGTGGATATTGAATCACAGACACAGTCCCTTTGACTGGTCAGAGATGTCACTAAACCTGCCCAAAGATGTAAACAACCATGCATGAGCAGCACCTATTAGGTGGAAAGGGTCTGAAAGCCAATCACTTCCATTCATTCCACCAGGAAGGAGGTAAACAGCTCATGTTGTCTGTAGATCAACCATGTCTAGACGGTCAATAGCGTGGTTCAATTGCGTCTGCATTGCTAGTTTGTGCCAGGAAGGGCTCTCAACAAGGGAAGTGTCCAGGCGTCTCAGGGTGAACCAAAGTGACATGGTTTGGACATGGAGGAGATACAGAGAGGTAGGAACGGTCGACTACATGCCTCGCTCAGGCCACCTAAGGGCTACTACTGTAATGGATGACTGCTGCCTACGTATTATGTCTCAGAGGAACCCTGACAGCAATGCCATCATGTCGAATAATGCTTTTCATGCAGCCACAGGAAATTGCGTTATGATTCAAACTGTGCGCAATAGGCTGCATGATGAGCAACTTCAATCCCTATGTCTGTGTCGAGGTCCATCTTTGCATCCACGAGACCATGCAGTGCGGTACAGATGGGCCCAACAACATGCTGAATGACTGCTCAGGAATAGCATCACATTCCCTTCACTGGTGAGTGTCACATCTGTCTTCAACCAGACAATCATCAGAGACGTGTTTGGAGGCAACCCGGTCAGGCTGAATACGTTAGACACACTGTCCAGCAAGTGCAACAAGGTGGAGGTTCCCTGCTGTTTTGGGGTGGCATTATGTGGAACCGACATATGCTGCTGGTAGTCATGGAAGTTGTTTTCACAGCTATACGATACATGAATACCATCCTCCGACCAACCATATCAGCAGCACATTGGCGAAACATTCATCTTCATGGACAACAATTCGCACTCCCATCATGCACATCTTGTGAATGACTTCCTTCATGATAACATGATAACATGACCCACCAACCACTCTGAGGGATCTATGTCGAATCGCCATTGAGGAGTGGCACAATCTGGACCAACAGTGCCTTGATGAACTTGTGGACAGTATGCCACATCAAATACAGGCATTCAACAATGCAAGAGGATGTGCTACTGGGTGTTAGAGGTACTCGTGTGTACAGCAATCTGGACCACCACCTCTGAAAGTCTTGCTGTATGGTGGTACAACATGCAATGTGTGGTTTTCATGAGCAATAAAAAGGGCAGAAATGATGTTTATGTTGATCTCTATTCCAATTTTCTGTATAGGTTCTGGAACTCTCGGAACTGTGGTGACGCAAAACTTTTTTTGATGTGTGTATATATGTACATACATAGATCTTCGTTTCTTCAAAATCTCAAATCTCTAAAAGTTCTTGACTGATTGCTTTGAAATTTTGGCACAATGTTGAATTCTAAGATGTGTGTGTTTTTAAAATATATGTAATATATAAATATATGTTATATATGACTTTACATAGATGTAATAATAGGGAAACATTATAAAATATACAACAGTAGAAGGTTGTTAGTAAACAGAAAAGTTGTATTTATAGCTTACTGGTTTACGATAAAAATACTTCTACAGAATCTGAATTTGAAATAACAAGAAGCAAGACTCAAGGTCAGACTGGGGGTGGGGAGGGCGGGATGGACAGAGGGGTGGGAAGAAATGGACTTAGAAAATGCAAAGGAAGAGATGGACAAAGCAGGGGTGGGGGCAAGAGGAGATGAACAGAGAAAGGGGGGAGGAGGCAATGGACTGGGAGAGGGGGAGAGAGACAGGGGGGTAGAAGGAGGTGGAGAGAGGGGGGCAGGAGGATGGACAGAGAGAGGGAGGGGGAGGAGGTGATGGGCAGACAGATGGGGTAGGAGCAGGAGATGGACAAAGGAAGGGGAAGGGGAGATCTGGGCATATATCTAATTCCCATACATATTAGAAAAAGTGTGCTTTCTCTTTTCTTTCTTTTACATTTAAGCAGACTGAGCCACAGAAAAGCATTACTGAGTGAAGTGGTGCATTGGTTTGCACATTGGACTTTCATTCGGGAGGGCAATGGTTCACACCTGCATCTGGCCATCCAGATTTAGGTTTCCTGTGATTTCCCTAAATCGTCCCAGGCAAATGCCGGAATGTCTTCATTCAAAAGGGCATGGCCAATTTTCTTTTCCATCCTTGATACAATCCAAGGTTGTGCTCCACCTCTAATGACCTTGATGTCAATGGGATGTTAAACCCATTCTTCCTTCCTTCCTTCCAGAGTATGGCTGCATACAGCTAGTTATCAATAAATGATGAGGAAGTCGATTTATCAGATAGCCCAGACTGCAGTATAGTAAATGGATGACTACACTTATCTGGTAGGATACTAAGTCACTGTAACTTTCCTATGAAAATATATTTGAATGCAGCTCAAGGATGTGGAATTAATAAGAGATTGTGCTAACAGCAGTAATCAAGAGTATACAAAGGTGGACAGTGAAAATAATCACAGGTTCATATGCCTAATGGAAGAGTGTATGTGAAATAACAAAAGATTTTCTTCAATATCTTCTTCACTACAATCTTCAGTCCCCTAGATGTCATTGCAGTAGACTCTGAAGCTAAAATTAGAATAATAAAAATCACACAGAGGATTGTAAGCTGTCATTCTTCTCATCCATCATCTGGGAATAGCAATGGAAGAAACTTTATGCAAACAATAAACAGTACTCTCTGGCAGGGACTTTACAGTATGTTGCTATGTATATAACCAGAAGAAGAAAATCGACAAATATGTCTGAGGAAATACTGAAAGTAACTGACAAAATAAGAATAGGCAAACACGTTCATACTGATGAAAAAGGGCACAGCTACAGATCACTAAAATTAAGTTCTCACTGTAGTTTTACTGAAATGATGTTGGTTTTTTAAGTACAGTCTTCCAGTTAGTAGTCTAGACATTTTGATATCTCTGTTGAAAATATGAGTATATTTAATATAGCAGTGCTTCCTTTAAGTAGCAAGAAGTGGAACTCACCATTTCCCACTAGAAACAGCATAATTCTTCTCAACACGATATGTTCTGAAACGAGTCTGTTTGTTCCTATTGGCCTCAGCAAGCAAAGCTGAAAATATAAACAAAAGACAGTTTAGTACAATATTTACATACATCAATAATGAACTAGAATAATAAACTCCTATCTAATGGTGCTACTATGATCTAAGGCTATACAGAAATAAGCATATGAAATTACCTAATGAATTCACTTTCTTTCCATTTAACATGACAGAATGAAATATAATGTCTCCAGGTTTTTCTGTAAAATGTAAATAAACCTACTAAAGTTAACAAGGAACTTCCACTACTATTCCATAACACATTTCAAAGCTTATATCCAAGTCAACATTTATTTGAACTGGAAAATTACACAGAGACAGAATAGCTGGCCAATACTTTGATTTCAGGAAGCAAAATTCCAGTACTCTCTTGAGACACATTTAAAAGTGAAAAAGGGAACAATGCAATAAAAAATGAGAAAGGAAAAAGAAATGTGGAGGGTTAGGTGGTAGGCTGTATTTCAGCAAAGCTGTTCCCCTTCCATGCCTTACAATGTTGATCATCTCACTAACATTACTACTCAAGCCAGTCTACCATTTTGTCCTGAAGACAAATTAATGTTCACAGCTCAGAATGTCTACAGTTTAACTTTCCTTTGGACTGGCTGTTATTCCACATCACATCCTAAATTAAGTGGTAGACTATCCTCACACCACTGTGTATTCTCCCGTCCTTGTATTTCCTATGAGTTTAGACCTGCAAAATGAAAGTTGCAAAGAGGGCCAGACATGTGGGTCTAATTTATTTGAATAAATGTTGGTGTGTTTAGCAGCAGGTACCAACTGAAGAAGTGGACCACTGCAGTGCTAGAGTGGTCTCTGTATGTTCAAGTTATATCCCAGTCAACAAAGACCAAAAAAAGTCCAATAGACGAACAAATTGGTGTAGTCACAAATTTTTCTACAGTGGCAGGAGCAAATGTCATGAACAACATAACTAAAAATTCTCATTGGTCGGTTCGAGCATGTGGTGGAGGGTGGGGAGCAGAGTGTTTAAAGATAACTTTATTATGTTTCTCTTAAATGACTCAAAAACTGGGGTGTCTAGCATAAATGTTTTCCAGTACAAAATTAAACTACATTAAATTTGTAATTTTTGAGAACATTTCTCATGGAGAACAGCGGTTATTCTTAGTATTTTAAAATGAACATAATCAGTCATGACTGCAAGAAACCTTTATTTTTGTGGTTACAGTTTCAGCCAGTTACTGACCATCTTCAGACCTCATACTGGAATATGAACATAGAATGCGTTAAGAGGAATGTATGCAAATAGTAGTAATGTGTAAAATACATCTTACACAACAAATAATAAAAGAATAAATTGTCCCATGTTGGTAGGCAGTGATGGTGAATGGAGCAGGCATTAGGAGAGCAATGTAGCTGTTGGTTAAATTTCTGACACTCTGCCCAGCACTCACCGAATGACATCAGCGATAGCCAGTCAGGCATACAGGATGTAAAACAGTTGTTACAGTAAGGTATGTACAAAATGATTACACAAAAGCTAACAACAAATGAAAAAAACAGGTGCTTATATAAAGTAACTACTATAAACAGCATTTCGTCAATCTGTGACAAAAGTATATGCAAAAAAGAGATAGCCTGTCATAACTGCTGTCGCAACTTTGAAATCATCACCTGTGAAACGTGCACATCGACACTTCCATGCCTCTTCGATGGTAAATAATGGCTTCAGTAAAGCAGTATTTCCACTGCCGGTATGATCTAGGAGCAACATGCAAGACCTGACATGCAGTTCTACATGTTGTCCTGCATGCCAGTACATATGTGACATCCAGCCGCAGTTGCAGCTCTGAAATCCTCTTCTGTTAGATGGCGCATATCAATATGACCATTTCGTCTCCATGGGAACTGTTAGCATTGCTTAACCACCATCTTTCCTGCCATGCAATATATGAGTTTGTGATAAATCCCCACAGATGACCATTGGTGTTCCCACAACCAATTATGATTGGTTATCTCCTTTTTGTATATATTTTCTATCACAGATTGACAAAATGCTGTTTACAGCAGTTACTGTAAACAACATAAGGCACCTATTTCTTCATTTGTCATTAGCTTCCATGTAAACATTCTGTATATATCTTACTGTCACAGCTGTTTCATGTCCTGTATGCATGATTGGCTATCACTGATGTAATTCCGTGTGCGATGGGCACAGCATCGCATATTTAAGCTGTCACCACCTACCAGCATGGGTATAATTTCTTCTTTTATTATTTAACAATGAAAATAACCTAAGTTAAACCTGTGTGTGTGTGTGTGTGTGTGTGTGTGTGTGTGTGTGTGTGTGTGTGTGTGTGTGTGTGTGTGTTTGCGCATGTATATTCAATGCATTTAATTTCATATTTCAGTATGAGGTCTGAAGATCATCTCCCTGACTGTAACCGGTAACAACAAAAATAAAGGTATCTTGTGGTCAAGACTGTTTATGATCATTTTAAAGTATATTAAACTCCCTACAAAAAAGCTCCTATTCTTTTTTTCTCTACAGCTAATAGTTTCCACATGCAGGGGATGGAAAAATCACAAATTATCAGAAGTAGCATTTTAATGGTATAAAATTACTGTTTACTGTTATATAAAATAGATTAAGAACCAATATTAAATGTGTGTACCACATCCAAGTGCAGTTGAGCCTTATTAAGGGATGGGATGTAACAGTGTGGAGTGGGCTTGGGTGGAATGTAGAAGCATGAGATAAGGTAAGTTGTCGGATTGTTGTCATGCAATTCCCTTCTTCACAGGTCTGCAAACTGAAGAGTGTGCAGATTATTCCCTACACTATCTACTGCACTACCTCACTGGAAGCAACACAGTGTATTTCATGAAGTTACACTGACCCTCTGCAGTGTGCTTTATGAATCACTGGTGATGCAGTGCACAGACATGCCCAGGGGAGATGATCTTGCACAAAGTGTTTAACACTATATGGAATATAGATATGAGTTATGAGGGGTGTCAGGAAAGTAAGTACCATTTCGTTCTACTGATACCACAGCACTAGAGTCAGAGTTCTGCACATTCACACTTGTCTCTCTGGTTCACTGTCTTTCCACTGACACCATTAAAGCCAGATTGTGTTATGTTTACATTGGTTAGTGATCATTGAAAATGTTTAAGACAATCTCTGAGCCCGCCGAGTCTTAACAGTAGAAGGTTGTTAGTAGACAGAAAAGTTGTATTTATGGCTTATTTGTTTATGATTAAAATATTACTACTGAATCTGAATTTGAAATAACAAGAAACAAGACTCAAGGTCAGATGGGGGAGGGGGATGGACAGAGGGGTGGGAAGAAATTAACAAAGCAGTGTTCATGACATAGCAAGAAGAGGGTGGCCTTCTGTTGTCAATGATAGTTGGGTTGATAAACTGAACAAGAAAAATTGTGAAAACAGATGGTTCACAATAAGAATGCTTTGTGATGACTTTCCACAAAATTCAAAAACTGTTTTGCATAAGATTGTCACAAATCTCTTAAATTCTTGCTAATTGTGTTTCTGCTGGTTCCTGAAAATGCTTATGGATGTCCTCAAAATGAAGTGACTTGGCAGTGCTTTGACATTTTTTATCCAATACAGTGATGACAGAGATGAATTATTAAACAGAATTGTGTCTGGTGACAAAACTTGGGTCTGTCAAGTCACTCTATACTATATGTGTGTCTACTGCTGACAAAGGCCTTAATGGCCGAAAGCTATAATTGTGTGAATCTTTTTGTTGCGCCTATCGCGACTCAGCATCTCCGCTATATGGTGAGTAGCAACTTTCCTTCTCTGGTATTGTTACACTCTATAACACTATTATTCAATCAGTTATCTAATTTATAAAAAATTTTTTGCCTTTAAACTTTATCACAACATAACTGTGATATGCAAAGACTATTTGCAAAGTGTGATATATGTGATGTTAGAGTGCTCTCCTAACATACATTTGTAACTTATGTAAAGAAATATGTGAAGTGTATAATTAACTAAATAATATTGTGTCATAGATTAATGAAATGAAAATGTTCATGTATGTAATTTTATGTATTTGTACAAGTTGTCATTTGTATAAAATGGCACACGCTTGGGGACAATGTGTAGGATATGCGTTATGTAAAAAATGGAGGGCTTTTGTACTGTATGGAAGTTACTGTGGGAAGCATAAAAGGTGGCTTGGGCTTTTGCCATGCTATGTATAGAGTGAATGGGAATGAGAAGATACTGTCTGTAGGCAGCAGTAAAAGAGGCAACACTCAGATGGAGTAGGTGATGCCTTGCCTGGAAACTGTTGCACAATAGCCTCAGATTGTGACAACTGAATTATTACAGTTTTGGTACAAGATGTTGGGCAATGTTATGAACCTTAAAATGATATCAAGAAGAATTAACTAGTCCATACTCCAAGAAACTAGTACGCTGTACCATGGGTAGTGTAGCAACCATTATTTTCCGCCACACCCAATGCCTACAGCCAACAGGTTACGAACTGTATAATTACAGCTGTAGAAGCGTAAATCATTAATTCAAAATTAACCTTTTTTTAAATTATTGTATTAAATGTAAAATTTGGTTCATCATGTTATTTTATTCCTAATCATTCACCTATACAGGGTCGTTTCTTGGTGTTTGATTATTTTGTGTAAACCTGTTAGAAAAACATTTAAAGTGCTTTACTCAGTGTCTGCAAGCACTAATTTTGATCTTTAAATAAATGTTTGAAAATAATTGTCATTAACTAACTTTTGAAGTGCAGGCAAAAGTACTGTGTGATTTATGTAGTAGAAGTAATGAATTAAAATTCTGAGTACTGAAGTAGTTGATTTCAGACAATTAATGATATAATATTCTTACTCTCTTAGTGGTAATAGGTAAAGTGAAAGTGAGTAAATAATCTTTGAGTAAAGTAAAGATAAAACTCTTTCAGTTATAAATGAAATTTAATAAAGTACAAAGAGATACAAAAAGAAAATTCCTTATGAGGCTCAGTAACACTGAAGTAGGGTAACATGAAAATACTGATAACAATACAGAATGGCCATTTGTTAGAAGAAAGATAAAACAAAGTTCCTTAGTAAACTTAAATGTTTGTATTATGCTATTAGAATATTTAAGAGTTTAATTTGTTGGTTACACAAAATTGCAAACATAGAAGTCCCCCCCCCCCCCCTCCCCCCTGGCCAATTTATTTTGCACATAGTGACAATTAAAAAATTGTGGCCTTTCTAGATCAAAACTATTTATGTATGTGTATGTAGTGTAGCTGAAAGATTCCTGTGTCTTTCTCAGAACCATATCCCTTAAAGTTATATTTATTTGTGAAGTTATGTTAGGGAACAGCAGGAAAGTAAGACAAATTTATTTATTCTGCTTTTCTGAAACTTAACCATTTCTTTGTTGACATAGGCTGGTGAACGTAAATCAAATAGACAAACCACTTAATGAACTTAGAGCAGAAAGGTACTAGATTCAGTAATATTCCGTTTTTACTGCCTTTCTTTCTAACAGCTAGAAAACTCTTACAAAAAGAACTACTAGTCTGACTTCCATCTCCATTAGTCATACATCGTGGTCAAATCCCATAAAAGGAGTAACATTATATGACAGTTGTGGAAAGTAGGCATGTTTATGATGTGTATACTATACACCTTATTCCCGGTATAATAGTGTTATATATATGGTTTTTCCCGAGACTGAACTATGGCATTCTGTTGACATATGTTGTTATGACTCCACAGTCAAAACAAGTCAGTGGAGTGGAGGCACTCATGATCCCCCAAGAAACAAAAATTCAAACAACATCAGCAGCACAAAAAAGTCATATGCACTGTATCCAGTGATAGACAGGGCATTTGGCTTGTTGAGTTCCTTTTCAGAGGTGAAACCATCAATGTGGTGCAGTACTATGAAACACTGAGAAAACTTTGGCACACAATTAAAATGGCATCAGCAGCACAAAAAAGTCATATGCACTGTATCCAGTGATAGACAGGGCATTTGGCTTGTTGAGTTCCTTTTCAGAGGTGAAACCATCAATGTGGTGCAGTACTATGAAACACTGAGAAAACTTTGGCACACAATTAAAATGGCATTGAATGCTCAGTCAAGGCTCTGTGTTCTGCAGGACAACACACCTCCCCATTCTGCTGGCATCACTCAAAACCTTATTCAACATCTCCGTAGAGAAATAGTTTAAAAAAATGCTCTTTCTTGTAAAAATAAATTTTGTTTTTTTAAAAAAAAATGTTTTTATGAGTTTTTTTTTACAAAATGGTACTTACTTTCTGGACATGCCTCATACAAATAATACTAACAATACCTCATACTAATAATACTAACACAAGAAACACATATGCACAAAATCTACATAAGTTTCAGCACACTATTCCACATTACAAGAATGGACATTGATTCTCAGTCATCCTGTATGGCAGCTGTAATGTTATTCCAAGAAAAGCAACTTCCCCCACTAACAGTGGTGCTCGATTTTTAGCTTACAAATAGACTGAACAATTATATTTCAATGGAACATCATTGGAGGTAGAAAATGAAAATTATTTGTAACTGCAAGAAACTTTTCTATTGAAGATGAAAAATATCTAGTAAGGTGAACTGCCATGGTGAACAGTCCACTGACAAAATGATCTGGTCATTCACTCAAAGAATAGATCATAGATCAGAAAAAGGTACGAAGAATCATACTCTTAAAAAATTCCTATCAGCATTTTCTTACTAATCTTCTCTTTCATTCTTTTAAGGGCAGGGTAGGTTGGCATAAAATTTTTGTCATTATGTTGCATTCACTATCAATTAATAACAACACGACTTGCACATTAAGTTTAGACACAAAAATATATAAAATCTGGAGCACAGCAAATAAGAAATTTTGAATATTGTAAACGATAACATTGATTATTGCAAGTTGATAAGGGTATGCAGGGGAAAGTATGGAAGAACACTGCAAAACATAGGTCTGATTTTTCACAAATGGACAACACTTCTGTGTCACAGCACATGCCTTCAGTATCAGTTTGGTGCAACCTGGCACTATCATGTTATCTGTATATAGTCATCAGTTGGAATGTTGAAATATTATGTCATGCATATTTCAGAACACAGCAGAAAAATACCACATATCGCATTTCTAGTCTCTGAGACAGAAGAAACCATTTTGGAAAAACTTACCTTCATTTGCTTCTCCAGTTGGGGGCTCTAAATTGTATCCATATACAAGCAATGTGCGAACTGTTTCACTTGCAGTATCCCTGAAAATTTGGTATGTTTATTAGATCAACTAAATACATGATAATGTAATGCTAAATTATGATAAATATTACAGTTTCAGATACTGCACCTATTTGCTTTCTTGATTGCTTCATCTACTTTTATGTAAGGCACCAAGTGAGGGCTTCTTCTCATATCAGGATCCTGTAATGAAAGTGAAAAGAATTATTTCCAATAAATAGTTATAATGATTACAAATATTTTACATTCACTAGTGATGCAGAGAGTAAACCTAAACAACAACTGGAAAATTAAGAAAGTTTCGCACAACATGAGGCATCTGGAATATATTCATAGTATAAAGCTGTTTGTTTAATGGCAATGTGGGAAGTGTCAACTTTGGGTATCAATTAAAAACGTGTACATTATTCACGGTCTACTGGCATAACTTTGCTGATGCTATGTTTTCCCTCTGTTTTTCAAGTAGTTTCCATGTTTAACTTATGACTGTCATTTCCAAATAGTGAAAATAAAATCAGTTTATTCAGTTATGAGTATTAGTGAGTTACTACTGTGTATTTGATGGAAGAATCGTATAAGTTGGTGAGTGGTGGAATATAAAAGAACACAGAAACATCAATCAACAAAGAAAGTCAAACAGTGACTCCATATCACTACAGGAAGATCTGAAAAAGCAGATTATTGAGATCCAAACTCAAATTGCAACACACGATCACACTAAGTTATTTCCGCAAGCGGTGAGATGGACCACAAATATTACAAACAATTCATCTGCTGAAACCAGCATAGTTTATAAACCACAAATGAAAGTCCAAATTCCTAAATTCCTATGGAGAAACCAGAGCTGTGGATTGCAAAGTTAGACTTTGTGTTCACGCAAAATGATGTTACTAGTGACGGTTCAAAATTTACCATGGCAGTTACAGCTTAGATGCCTGCTTAGTTACAATGGTATCGGACACTACATTAAAGCAGCTCTCACAACAGCAATATTCCCATTCAAGGGACACCTTCATCAGCCGAATGTGTAAATCAATGAACTACAGCACACAACAAATATTTCAGTTTCAACTTATCGGTGACAGAATACAGCTGAAATCTGAGTAGCACTTGAGAAACATCGTAGATAATGAAGCAATGTCTGACGCAAAACTATGTCACATTTGGCTAACACAATTACCATTATCAGTAAAAATGTGTGGGAAAATATCATATAAATTCTTTACTATCATCAGCAGGCAAAGTTCATGCAGTGATGGGAAGGGCAAACACTTTGGTGGTGACGCAAGCAAGTAACGACATCAGCTCAGATAGGACTGCAGCTATTCGACATGACCCACAACTGAATAATAATGAACAACTCCAAAGTCTACACTGTCACATGGACACACTTCAGAAGCTATTATTGACACAGACTCAAGGGGGCCCATACCAGGCAAGAGAAAGAAGAAAGTAACTCACTCTGCCAGCAGAACCAAATTGATAACCAAATAGCACAAGGGAAACAACATCACCCAAAGTGCTAATACCACATGCAGTTTGGTGATCAGACCACAATGTCCATGCACATTTACAAAGGTCTTCAGCGGCCTGCAGTTGGTGCAGAGGACCACACGGTATCACAAAAAAGCTGAATAATAAATGAAGAGCTATCATTAGCCCACTGATGACATAACCAAAATTTGAGCAAGACACTTTGCTTGAAAGTTGTTCAGTTATCAGTGACAAATCAACCATGGCCTCAAGTGCAGCAAATCAAGTATTTTTGTTTACAATATCAAGCCATTTGTAGGTGATGAACAGGCAAGTAAATCATTGCTAGCTTATCAATTCAGGTTCAGATGTAAGTACTCTGTCACACAGACAGAGTAAAACTGCACCAGCTAATGCATCTCTCCACCTTACCACAGGCAACAACTTGCCCATTCCAACATATGGTGAACATGTACTAACAGTTAGCATGGGTTTCAGCATAAAGTTCAAAATGGATGTTCATGCTGGCAAATGTTACTGACCCAATATTGAGAGTAGATTTCAGTCACCATCAAGTATTGTAAATAAATCTCTGTATGGCACTGATCAAGATGGGTAGTGAGGTAGTTACAAGTGAAATAGGTAAAAGTGCTGCAACACAATCACCTCACCCCATAGTTCTTTCGTACCAGAGACCAAACAGGAAGTTATTGGTCGCTTATGTAAAGTACTATCTACCACAGTGAACCATATTAAGATAACATCCAGCCAATCAGTCTCTTAATAGTCACAGAGATTGGCACCAGACCATTCTTCCATGGTAAAAGCAGAATTCAAGGCACTGTTACAACCTGGTATTATATGCAAATCTGACAGCCTGTGGGCATCACTTTTACATCTGGAGAAGAAGAAGATGAAAAATACATGTATGGTATACACTGCTGATATACATTTGTGGCTGTTGATAGGTACACCCACTGGGATGAGATGGTGCCAGTCAGTGTTATGTTAATGGAAACAACAGCAAGAAGCTTTTTAATTATGTGAATTTCTTGTTTTCGCTGTTCATTTCATGTAGAGGGAGACCAAGAGATGAATACACTAAGCAGATTCAGAAGAATGTAAGTTGCAGTAAGTACTGGGAGATGAAGAAGCTTGCACAGGATAGAATAGCATGGAGAGCTGCATCAAACCAGTCTCAGGACTGAAGATCACAACAACAACAAAGATAAAGGGTGCCAATTTGAGTTGACACTGTTCTTCAAACTGACCAAGTTGTGTGGTTTCCAGCAACACCATATGACCAGCTACCATCCCATAAGCAACAGGGCAGTACAATGATAGATAAGATGTTAAAAGCCATGTTTATGTGCCATGAGAACAGCTGCCACTGGTCCTATTGGGCCTCCGCATATCTTTGGAACCAGACATTGGAGTGCTGATAGTGGAAATGGTTCATGGAGAGACATTATGCCTACTGTTGGAGGTTCCTTCCCCCTTCCCTCCTCCAACAGCTATCAGCTGATGCAGAACTGCCATTTTTTCTGCAACAATAAAGATCCACGTCTCTAAGTGATAACCTTCACAGCATCCTGCCATAACCAGAAAGTTTTCATACACAAAGACTTTAAAATGTGCTTGCATATGATGCTAAGGACACATGGAGTGTTCCAATGTTACTTCTGCACACTCTGGACCTTACCAAGCACCCAAATGTAATGAACATATGGTGAAAATAATGAGCAACAGCTAACCACTAACAGTATCACTAGAACGGGTCAAGGCAGCATATTTGCTGACACCACATGGCCCTTCACACTCTCAGGAAACCAGGGACTCAACATCAAGGACTTTGAACCAACACAGTAGTTGGTCTGGTCACACAACCCCACTGTTGCCTTTACCTCAGCAAACAAGCGCTCGGAAAGCACCACCGACATCAGCAGTTTTGTGCTAGAGGTGGTCAATGGTCAATCATTCCGGGAGCCATGCTCTATCATGGGACGGGGAGAAGAGGGGGGAGGGGCTGCATGGGAAGCATAGATTTAAGATAACGACTAAAAGTGTATATACTGTTCTTTGGTCTACATTGCTGACATTGTGTTGTGCCTTTGTTTTTAAGCTGTTTCCTTGTTTGACTTACTGTTGACAAACTGTCATTTCTAAATTCTGAAAATAACATCAGTTTATTCGGTTATGGAGTATTCCTGTGTTATTAAGATGGAAGAATCCTATAGTTACATTTTATGGCAGCTTGCATTTACAGGTAAAAAATTTCATATTCATACTAGTAGTCAGGCTTGGCATCACACAGGTCACATTAAGTATTTATGGCCAGACAGCTTAACTGGCATAATGTACTTTGGGGGCCATGAATAATATTCAGAGAACAATGTTAAGTAATTGAATAACATCACTTTCGTATTACTTACGCGATGTAAGTAGCATACACCATCAAAGTTGTCTAGAGGCATTAATGTGTCTTCCATATGGAATTTGAAGTGATGTCTCATGGCAAAGACGGGAGCACATCATGTTGTATACGAATCATGGATGCATGTATAGGAGGCTCTCTAGGATGGCACCAACAAAAGAACAAACAAAAAGAAAAGTAAACACATATATGTTCTTTTCTTATCTTTTTCTTTTATTGGCGCTATCTCAGTGAGCCTCCAATGCATACTAAATTGTTTACACACGCATACTCCCATGATTCACATACTTAATACAAGAAAAACAGAAAGTTCAAAGTTGAGTCATATGCATGTGTGTGTGGTGGTCTTCAGTCCTGAGACTGGTTTGATGCAGCTCTCCATGCTACTCTATCCTGTGCAAGCTTCTTCATCTCCCAGTACCTACTGCAGCCTACACCCTTCTGAATCTGCTTAGTCTATTCATATCTTGTTCTCCCTCTACGATTTTTACCCCCCCATGCTGCCCTGATGCAGGGCAAGATAAAGGATTGTACAACATAGATATGATTAAAAGATTTAAGGTTCCAGGAGAGTTTGCACCCTTCGAAAATTCGGTGGATTGACATACCAGCGGGCCATGTTAAATTGTTTCTGTACTTCTATCTTAGTTTCCTTGGGACAATTTCTATCTTCTTTGACTATTCTATTGTCTTTTAGTACTACTATACCTTATACTACCACTTCTTCCCAAATTAGAACTAAAAAAAAAGTAAGACTCCAACACCTGTACGTGTCGAGTCCAGCATTTATTCAGTAATAATTGTATTGGTACATTTATGAAGATAGCCATAGCTTAGTTAACGAACTTAACTATAAATTAACATTTCAAGGAAACTTTTGAAGAAGTATCACGCTCATATAGCACATGAAAAGCCGAGAATAAGAACAATTTTAACTCTATTATCACATGACGTAACAGAAAGTGGACGGAGTTATAGCACCATGACACTTGTAGAGAAATGCTCTAACTCAGAAGGTCTTTGCACAAGCTAGGAATATAGTAAGCTAAATATTTTGGAATTTAGAATAAGAAGTTACTGGTTTTGTACATTTTTAACTTAAAGAAAAAAGAATAGAATGGTTGGGTTTTTATTTGAATTTTATTAAGGGGGGCTAATCATGGGTAGTGATACCAACTCTTTTAATTATGGGAGGCTAATTATGGGTAGTGATATCAACTCTGTTAAGTATAGACCAATGAGTAGACCTGATGATGACTTACGCAAATATACTTGTCTATTCAATTCTGAAGGTGGCTGGGCTAAAATACAGGGAGCGAAAGGCTATTTACAACTTGTACAGAAACCAGATGGCAGTCATAAGAGTCGAGGGTCATGAAAGGGAAGCAGCGGTTGGGAAGGGAGTGAGACAGCGTTGTAGCCTATCCCCGATCATATTCAATCTGTGTATTGAGCAAGCAGTAAAGGAAACAAAAGAAAAATTTGGAGTAAGTATTCAAATCCATGGAGAAGAAATAAAAACTTAGAGGTTCACCGATGACATTGTAATTTTGTCAGAGACAGCAAAGGACTTGGAAGAGCAGTTGAACGGAATGGACAGTGTCTTGAAAGGAGGATATAAGATGAACATCAACAAAAGCAAAACGAGGATAATGGAATGTAGTCAAGTTAACTCGGGTGATGCTGAGGGAATTAGAGTAGGAAATGAGACACTTAAAGTAGTAAAGGAGTTTTGCTATTTGAGGAGCAAAATAACCGATGATGGTCGAAGTAGAGAGGATGTAAAATGTACACTGGCAATGGCGAGAAAGCATTTCTGAAGAAGAGAAATTTGTTAACATCGAGTATAGATTTAAATGTCAGGAAGTCGTTTCTGAAAGTACTTGTATGGAGTGTAGCCAAGTGAAACATGGACAATAAATAGTTTGGACAAGAAGTAAATAGAAGCTTTCGAAATTTGGTGCAACAGAAGAATGCTGAAGATTAGGTGGGTAGATCACATAACTAATGAGGAGGTATCAAATAGAACTGGGGGGAAGCAGAGTTTGTGGCACAAATTGACTACAAGAAGGGATCAATTGGTAGCACATGTTCTGAGACATCAAGGGTTCACCAGTTTAGTATTGGAGGGCAGCATGGAGGGTAAAATTCGTAGAGGGAGATCAAGAGACGAATACACTAAGCAGATTCAGAAGGATGTAGGCTGCAGTAGGTACTGGGAGATGAAGAAGCTTGCACAGGATAGAGTAGCATGGAGAGCTGCATCAAACCAATCTCAGGACTGAAGACCACAACAAACAATTCAATTGTATTTCATAGGGTTTTAGGGTTTTGTTAGGACCAGTTTTCAGGGTGTCTGCAATGGTGAAGCCATGGCAAGTCTGTTCTGAAGAGAATGCCAAACAATTTCTCCCTCTTGTGCCTTGTGAAGTACCTTAGCAAACCGGGTCCCTGGGGTGGGGGCTGGTAAGGGAATCCATCTGTGGGGTACTTGTCTTCTTTTCTTCTTTGATCCTAATGTACCAACCTCTCTATTTCCTTTTCTTACTTCACCATAAGGAGCACCAAATCTATCTTCCCTCTGCCCATATGCAAAGTTCATGTCATAGGATCTCTTCTTTTTACAGTGTATATAGTAAAATTTACAACCTATAACAGTAGGATTGCACTGGCATATTATGATAATAATAGGCTAACAGGACTTTCTTTTTAGAGTGGAGTGACACATGTTAGTCACACTACACATTGGAGGGGAGAGGAGTCCAAGGAGGAGATGGAAGGCACGACAAACTGATGGCATGTTAGCTGAATAAGACGCAAAATCTTACGAGTTAACTAGAGAACAAGAAGGTTTGATAACTAGTATTCAACAAGGAGAAGGTTGATGAAGAATAATAACAGGAGATGAAGTGCTAACGTTATCCTGTTGTATTCACAAGAAATACCTGGAACAGAATCTTTTGTATTGTCTGAATTTAGTAATTATAAGAAAGTCAAGGATAAGCTATATATATCAGTAAGTAGAAGCAAGATACATAAGCATGAGAAATATGTGTACATAGTGATGTTATATACACACATCAAAAAAAGTTTTGCATCAACTCGGTTCCGAGAGTTCTGGAACTTGTATAGAACATTGGAATAGAGATCAACATAAACATCATTTCCGCCCTTTTTATTGCTCATAAAAACCACATATTGTATGTTGTACCACCATACCGTGAGACATTCAGAGGTAGTGGTCCAGATTGCTGTACACACCGGTACCTCTAATACCCAGTAGCACATGCTCTTCCATTGATGCATGCCTGTATTTGCCATAGCATACTGTCCACAAGTTCATCAAGGCACTGTTAGTCCAGATTGTGCCACTCCTCAATGGCGATTCAACGTAGATGCCTCAGAGTGGTTGATGGGTCATGTTGTCCATAAACAGCCCTTTTCAATCTATCCCAGACATGTTCGATAGGGTTCATGTCTAGAGAACATGCTGGCCACTCTAGTCGAGTGATGTCGTTATCCTGAAGGAGGTCGTTCACAAGATGTGCACAGTGGGTGTGCATCATGCAGCCTACTGCGCACAGTTTGAATCGTAACACAACGTCCTGTGGCAGCACGAAAAGCATTATTCAACACGGTGGCGTTACTGTCGGGGTTCCTCCAAGCCATAATCCGTAGGTACCAGTCATCCACTGCAGTAGTAGCCCTTGGGCGGCCTGAGCGACGCCTGTCATCGACCGTTCCTGTCTCTCTCTGTATCTCCTCCATGTCCGAACAACATCACTTTTGTTCACACTAAGACGCCTGGACACTTACCTTGTTGAGAGCCCTTCCTGACTCAAAGTAACAATGCGGGCGCAATTAAACTGCAGTATTGACCATCTAGGCGTGGTTCAACTACAGACAACACCTCCTTCCTGGTGGAATGACTGGAACTGATCAGCTGTCGGACCCCCTTCATCAAACAGGCACTGCTCATGCATAGTTGTTTACATCTTTGGGCAGGTTTAGTGATGTCTCTGAACAGTCGAATGGACAGTGTCTGTGATACAATATCCACCGTCAATGTCTATCTTCAGGAGTTCTGGGAACAGGGTTGATGCAAAACTTTTTTTGATGTGTGTATGTTATGAACAAGAGTAAGGGGAAAAAAAAAGAAATTAGAAGAGAAAAGATAGTAAAAGGGGCCTAGTAACTGTGGATAAGGTGTTGGAGAGGAAATGGGTATGTGGATCTGCAGGAGGAATGGCCTATACTTGGTCAGGTGAATCCATGCGAGGAATGACCTGCAACATTTAATGTAGCTGGGAGAGAGGTATGGTTAGATAGACCCATAGAAGGAATGGTCAGGAGAACCCGTTGAGGGAATGACCTGTACTTTTTTTTTGACACAGTGACTGCCCTTAAAAGGAGTGTAAGTGCAGTGAATACAAAAGTATGAAGCTGTATAATGACTAGTGGTCATATTATGAAAGTTTTCTCCAAACTAGTTCTATAATTGAATAGACTTAACAGATAGTAGAGAAGAAAATGACTGTAGCAATAAAGTAATGAGGTCGTTTACAGTTGTATGGTAATTGGGAGAGAGGTCCCCACATCGTTCCTTTAAGTGGGGTAATAATCAAGTGTTACATGCCAATTAGGCAAACTACATTTCACACTCCTTGTTTGGAACAAGGAAAGATGATTGTAACACAACGATATTAAGTAGGGGGTAAGTTGCGAAACGTATACTGTGTGCGGGTGTTTGTTTTCATATGTGCTTACATTAAATGGGAGATGTGGAATTCCAGAAAATGGCTAGGTGTGATGACAAACAAACAGCCTCACCTGCAGTTGGTGGGGTGTTTTACGTTCCGGCATCACAGCTTGACGGCGGCTAGACTGTCAAAGAGCAACCACACTCTTCAAGAATGAAATCAAAAATGCAATATGGTTTTGTGACAAATGATTTATGTTTTAATCTTGATTGCCATGTTGAGTATCTCACAAGTAAAGATGAGTTCTACTCAAATTCGTGAGTCACACTAATGATCTTTACACCCATTCATGTGTTTATAAAAAAAGAGTAGTGGACATGCTTTTTCATGATATGAGTAGAAGTTTTCTTCTTTTGCTCCAATAACAGTTGCAGAACGTGAAGAAGTGAAACCTTTCCTTGGCTACACATGAGATTTCAGAGGCATTGGTTAGCAGGACTCTACTTCAAGAGAATCAACTACAGCAACCAGATTAAAAGAAAAAGGTAAATATGTCAGATGTTCTGTCGGGTGACAGATCTCATGAAGTGTTCAGACTCAGCTTCAGCTACAAGGAGCAAGCCAGCAGCTACAAAAACCCTAAACCAAGAAGAAAACCACTTCACCCCTCCAGCCAGAGTGGCCGGAGATAGTGATCATGTGTGCATGAGATGAACCTGTTCGTGTGAATGTGTTTGTGTTTTCCTTTCTTTTCTGAAAAAAAGCTTTGGCCAAAATTTACTTATGTAACAGTCCTTTTGTTGTGACTGTCTGCAACTCAGTATGCCATTTTTATGGTGAGCCACAATATATCCTTTTCATAATATAATGTACAAATTTTTACCTCACTTCCAAATTTTATTGGACCATGTTACTACATACACGTCACAAAATAAAACTACAGTATACTCCAAATTATTTGGGAAAATGTGGGGGAGAAGATGCATGAATAATAAAAAACACAAATAATTTAGATATTTTCAAACATAAATTCTTTGTTCAAAAATTTATCCAAATTCTGTGCACAGATACTGTAAGCCTGTTTATTTCTTAAACTATTCTGTGATGTTGGTCTGCTTCTGAGAGGAATTGATACTCCTTCAAATGGCATTTCAAATTTTTCTTGCGACAATAATGTCACTGTACTGAAAACTCCTCTGGGCCATATAATATAGAAGAGTATCAACATACTGCAACGCGCTACAATGACCGAGAAGGTCACTGTCTTCATCCCCACTTTCACTTTCACAATCCTCTTCTTTGTTTTGTTGTGAAGTAGCAATCACAATTACAGTGCCACTCATGTACTGGAAACTGGGTTATCATGCATTGATCTTCAGCCACTCATTGAAGTTTTCTTCATTAACATCTTCAAAACCATTTAAACCTGTTGCCAGATACATTATCTACTATTTATTCATCACTGAAACCTTGAAAATCACTTTCTTCTATATCTGGAAAACTTTCCTCCATGAACAAACTAGTGTATATGGCTTGACTTACTGCCAGTCATCAGAAATCTTGTGTATAGCATCTAGAATTGCCTACTTCTTCCAGAACACCACCAAATTATCCTCATCAACCAGCATTCTCAGTAGTCCAGCATGATAGCGCTGTTTTACTGCTGCAGTAACAGCATGGTCCTTTGGCTATGTAATACCAGTCACATTAGGAGGTAAAAACTTAGTTACAATGAGGCCATCAACAGGTACAAGAATCATCTCATCTGGATGTAAAGGGGGCACTATCAAGCAATAGAACAGACTTCTGTGGTAATCCTTTCTGTTTTGAAATTGCCAAACTCATAATACAAAATGTGTGTGGAACCAGTATTTGAAAATTTCATTATTCATCCATGCTCCTTTTTTGTTGTAATAATGCAAAGGGATATCCTTAGCTGTGACGTTCTTGAATGCTCAGGGCTTATTTTCTATTTTCCAATCACTAGTACAGGTAGTTTCACTTTCTGGTTCCCAGAAGCATTAGCAGCGCACAAAACTGCAGTGTGTTCTTTAAACAAATTATATCCAGGAGCATGAACTTTGCTCTTAAAATCAAGGGTTCTGGTTGGTAGACATATCCAATACAGACCACTTTTGTAGCATGATGGAAAGAAGGAAGTTAGACCTATTGGGGTTAGCTGAAACAAGATGGAAAGGAGAAGGAAGGAGAGAACTGAGGAAAGATTACCAACTGTACTGGAGTGGAAATGAGGAGGGAAGGAGAAATGAAGTGGGAACAGTAGTAAGAGATGAATTAAAAGAGGAAGTGAAGAGAATGAGTGATAGGATGATGAAGATCAAAATATCACTCAAGGGATGACCATAGAGGTAATACAAGTAATACAAGTGTATGTGCCACAGGTGGGTTAGGTGGGTTGCACTTCTGAGGAGAAGCAAGAGTCTGAAGATGAAATGCAGAAGCAGATGGGAAGGAAGAATGTGATAATAATGGGATATTTAAATGCACACATTGGTAGAGAAAGAGAATGCTATGAAAGTATGCTTGGACCAGAGGGTTGGAGCTGCCGAAATGAGGAAGGTCAAAGGAATGGCTTGCTGGTTGGGAATTCTTGGTTCAGGAAAAGAGCCACAAAATTACATGGTACAGTCAAGACTTAAAGAGAAAGTTGATAGTTGACTACTTCCTGTATGATAGTGTGATAGTGAGATGAATAAGAAGGTCATTGACATTAAGGTAATACCATCAGAGGCCTTGGATAGCAACCACCATTTGCTGGTAATGAACCTGAGAGGGACTAAGATAATAAAGGGACAGAAAACCAGGAAGGACATATAAGGGTATGGAAGTTGAAGGAGGAAGAAAGCAGGCTACAGTCAATACAAGTAGTAAAGGAAAGCATCCCAAAGGATGAACCAAAAATAGTAGAAGAGGAAAGGGGTAGATTCAAGGGAACATTAGTAAGTGGAGCAGAAGCAATATGTGAAAGGACAAGCAACAAAAAGAGATGGAAAGAAACACCCTGGTGGAATGTTAAAACAAAGGATACAGTACAGAAGAAGAATAGAGTCTTTGGGGTATTGTTCCAGAAGAGAACAGTAGAGACGAGAGAAGAGTATCAAGCAAGAAAGAAAGAAGCAAAAAGAGTAGTGTTGGTGGAGGATGAAAGTGGATGGAACAGTGGACCAGAATGATGGAGGAGGATAGTGAAGGTTCAAAAAAGGTGTTATATGGAATGATTAAAAGTAAGAGAAAGAACAGTATGACAGATTATGCCCAAATGGTGAATGGCCAAGATGTAGAGAATAAGCAGGAACTCAGGAATATGTGGAAGGAATATTTTGAAGACCTCCTAAACCTGATGAGACCTGGATGAGGAGCAACAAGCCGAGGTGAAAAAAGAGAGGGAACAGCACACAGAAAAAGACCTTACATGGGGAGAAGTGGAAAAGGCAATGGGCAAGATGAAGGGAGGGAAGTCACCAGATATGGATGAGCTAAGTGTAGAGTTGGTGAGAGCAGCAGGAGAGGTGGGGATAGAATGGCTATATTGAGTAATGAAAATTGTGTGGAGACAAAAGATGATCCCAGAAGACTGGAAGAAGGGAATAATTGTCCTGATCTTTAGGAGGGAAATAGAAAAGAGTGCAAGAACTATCAGGGGATAATAATGATTAATCATTGTGCAAATATTTTTGAGAAAATTTTGGAAGCAAATTTTGGAAGCATGAATTCGGGCAAAATTAGAAGGAGGGAAGAGAGAAGAGCAGCATGGCTTCAGAACAGGAAGGTCCATGGTGGATCTAATTTTTGCTGTAAGACAACTGCAGGAACAGCACTATGAATATGGAATAGATCATTCTACTAATGACCTTCCTGGACATTGAAAAAGCGTATGATAGTGTACACAGAAGCAAAGTGTGGAAAGCCCTGGAAAACAGGAGTAGCAAAACAGATTATTTGGAGGATAAGGGAAATGTACAAAGGAAGTGTGAGCTGTGTAAAAGTGGGCGGAGAGAGATCATCCTGGATTGAACAGAAGAATGGCTTCAAGCAGGGAAGTGCACTTTCACCATTACTCTTCATTGTAGTGATGGATGATATAATGAGTACAGCAGAACAAGTAATTGGCGAAGGAAAGATGAAAGCTATGGTAATTGCAGATGATCTGATGATTTGGGGGAATCAGGAGGAGGAAGTACAAGAGCAGTTGGATGTATGGGAATGAACAGTACAAAGATATGGGATGAAATTTAGTATAAGTGAGAGTGAGATGATGATCACAACAAGAATGAAAGAGAGAGGAACAACTGGAATAACAACTGGTGGGGAATGATTGAGGAGAGTGGAGAGCTTCAAGTACTAGGAAGCCTGATACAGGAAGATGGAAAGAAACAACAGAGAAATAAACAAGCAGGGGAGAAAACCAGAAGCATTTCGGAAGTGTGTCAGAAGCCTAATACGGAGCTAGGATGTAGCCTAAATCAGTAAAAAGGTAATATACCAATCATACTATGTCCTGATCCTGACATATGCATCCGAAAGCTGGGTTATGAAAGGAAGAGAGAAAAGCAAAGTACAAGCTAGTGAGATGAAATTCTTGAGAAACAGTATTGGAGTGACAAAGATAGACAGGTTAAGAAATGAGAGGATCAGAGAGTTAATGAAGGTGAAACCATTACAAGAGGAGATAGAGAAATCAAGGCTGAGATGGTATGGGCATGTTAAGTGAATGGAGGAGAAGAGGATACCCAGGGGGTTACACAATATGAAACTGGAAAGAAAGAGACTAAGAGGAAGACTGAGAGACAGATGGCTGAAAGGAGTGGAGGAATGCGTCCAGAAGAAAGGAGAAGACTGGAACAAGATGAAGACGAAGAGATGGTTTCAAGACAGAAGACGATGGAGAGGCCTATGTTCCAAATAGACCCAGCCAGAGGCTGGAAACTGTCCAAGATGATGATGATGTATCATAAATTTGGTCAGGTGTGAAATTCTTTTCTTCCACAAGTTTCTGGAATTCTTCAGTGAATTGCTGCAACATTTGAGTTAAGCTGGTCTCCTCACATGGTAAGTTCACAAATCCCGTGACATTGTTCGAATCTGGTTACCCACCCTGATGAGGTATTAAATTCTCACTCTAACCCTAGAGTTCATGAAAAAATTTTGCTTTTTCAATACACATCACGCCTGACATACTGACACCTTCGGCTCATTTTTGGCTAAAACACTGCAAAAGAATAGCATTTAATTTAACAAATATAGATTTCTTAACATCTTTTTCATGTAGATGGCCTAGAACTAGAATCACATTTACTGACAAAATCCTGTATTTTCTGTTTACTCTTTTTAATGTCCAGAATAGTCTCCATTCCAATACCATAATCATCACTTAGTGCTGCATCAGTTCTCAAATATTTCAATTAATTCTAGTTTTTCTTTTAATGTCCACACATACTTATTTTATTTCTCCATCATCGCCTTTACAAATTTCTTTTAATTTTTTTTGTTGGTACTTACATGCCAATTAACATCAGAAAACTAAGTCTGCTTTTGATTCACCCAGAAAAGGCTGGCTTATAACAATGCAGCTGTCATTTAAACAATGACAATTGCATTTATTGTGATGTGGAGGGTTGTTTATTGCTGTTTTCTAGAGAAATGGGAAAATAAAGTACTATAAAGAAAACACGGAGGATGAGAATGTGAAACATGGATTGGGATACAGGTGATAACAGAAGCCCTGTTTACTGCCTATAAAACAAAACAGTGTGCAACATTAATAATAAGTGTTATTTAATGGGTGAGAAACTTACAAACAAAAGGTTTAATGAGATGCATAATACAGTTCATGGGAAGGAGGAAACAAAAAGAGGTAGAGAAATACCAGAGTAATACATCAAAGTGTGAGACATGAATGCATGTATAGGGACTGGCTGGACAGGATGAAGAATTACCTTGTTCACCCCCCTCCACTTTTTGTTTTACCTGATCAAAGGGCAGCAACTGTGTAAAAACACAAACATTTCACAGTTCAACTCACTGTTTTCAGACCAGACAAGTTACAGTTTTATCCTTCACATCCCCATTAACCAAACCACAGCCCGACTCATGCTGATTTATCCTTTTGGAGAAATGTGAAAATGATGAAATATGAAGGCCTTGTTACAAAAGCATTCCAATTATTTTGAGGGTCTTGGATGCTCATACAAAGAGAAAGGGAGGAAGCTAACAATTTGCTGACAAGTGTGAACAACTCAATACTATATACGGGGGCCTCTCTGAAAGAGATGAGAAAACTGTCTTGTTTGCTAGTTTCTGATAATCCTCTCTCTGTTGTGACAAAAGGAGAATTCACTTACACAAAATGTAAAATTACAAGGAGGTAGAAAGCCTGGCAAACACTTACCTTCATGGGATGAACTTCTAGTATTGCTGACAGAAACATTTAAAAGTGAAAAGAACTATTCTTAACTTTCAAAATAGTAAATTTCTTTCTCAGGGAGAAATGTGGGATGATTTTAAGAAGGAGAGGGAGATCACTCAGATCCAAGGTCAAGATGGACCCACGTGTTGCGAGCATGGAGGAAAGGCAGAGGGGAGTAGTTTGTTTCAATGTAAGAGTGTTAACAGTCATGTTTCATAGCCAGTCAGCATATTAAACACCAACCTTTAAGGATCCTGAATAAAACTTTCTAACATTTAATGGCACAATTGTGCATTCAGACTTTTTCTCTACTCACAGACAATGCCATAGCTACCAAATGTAGATGTTAGCAAAGCAAGGATTCTAATCTAGTATTTTACTAAACATCCCAGAAGAGTGGGATAAATTTGCTGGTTGGTGCAGAAAGATCATTTCCTAATATCATAGGTTCTCCTATATGAAGTTCATTTCTGTGCAGCAGTAGTTTTCAAGACAGATGTCTCATGTCTAAATTTAATGAATGATCAAAACCAAAGCTTACATGAGAAAATGACTGCTCGACATTTGCTGAAAGCAATAAAAAGAATGATTTGCATTCAGGCTCAAATTTGTAAAACACATCATCATAGGGCAAAGCTTTTGTATCAGCTGCAAAGATGGTGCTACCTGAACACCATGCCCAATGTAATAAATAAAGCTTGCATGAAACACTTGTCAAGAGAAGCTATCTACAATTTTGGTCAGATTACTTCCAAAAGTGACCATTTTCAAGTAAATAGTGGCCAGATCTTATGGAAACCTGACATTTCTTAGTACCATTTCTATCGCACTACTTTCAAAAACTGAAGGAAATAATTTTGTTTAGCAAGTAAAACAACAGCTAACTTACCTCATTGAGGCCGTAAGTCCAACCTTGTTGAATGCGTTCTTTTGCCCAGAGATTGTGTGTATTTTCTGCAAGCTGATCAACCAACTCTTCCATTTTTGGAGTAAGAGTGATAGCACTAAGGTCCAGGGGTGCTGGTTTGTAGCCATTCGACTGGAGGAATGGTTCATTTGGAAGACGAACAGTTTTGATACGAGATGGTGGCTTGTCCATCGTAATATAATATCCAAGTGCAAGAATTGTCCTACAAAAAGATCTCTTATAAACAATTTGTTTCATAATAACATCAACAAAAATGTTACTATAAACTGGGTATTTGAAATTTATCACTTAATAGATTCTAGGGGTAAAGTTCATCCTTTATTTCCTTTTTAGTAAAGTACCAATGTAAGTAAGTAAAAACTACAACTGAACCATAACATACTTTAGTGTTTGTACTGCAAGCTGTGAATCATAACGTTTCTCAGCTGGAGGCAGTCTTTCAAACTGAATGAGGCATGGATGAATTTTACGAACATCATCTCTCCTTTCTCCGTATGCCCATCCGGCTTCAATTTTGTTCATTGCCCACATTTCATGGATGTTTTCTGCAAGACGATCTCTGATGCTTTCTATATAGCCCGGTAATGTAATCTGGAAACAGAAACATGAATTTGTCCCATATCAGAAAATACATAATTTCTTTTAAAAGAATAGCATTTTGACTTTTATCACAAAGAAAGCAGTTTAACAATTATGTAAGCATAAATATAGAGTGAAAAAGGAAGTTATAGAAAAACTCAACAAAATTTTAAAAAATCAACAAATGTGTTTTAATGCCAAAAAATAAACCACTGATTGCAACGTGAGTTTTAACAAACAGTAATTCGTATTATGCATTCCTGGATAGCTGAGAGTGGTAATGTACATGCTTCCGGGACATGAGGTGAGCCAATACCAGATTGATTCTGCCTCATGGCTTTAGTTCTACAAATCAGTAGTGACTTTTGTCTCGATTCATCATTGTCACAATCTCCCTGTTGTGTGAATCCAAGTAATGTTGCATACATTAGTAAATTAATTTAGTGGACTATGGTAAAAGGATGTAGACAGTATTACTTATGGAATTTTAGGTTGGTCCAGGGAGCATGCACAGATAACTGAAATGGTTAATGTGACTGCTTGTATTAAGCAGGAAATTCAGGTTCGAGGCCCAGTTTGGCCCAAATTTTCATGTGTCACTATTAGGTAGTAGAGCTATACCTAATACAGGCTGATGTCAAGGAATTCGCAGTCAGCAAATTAATTTCAAAAACTTAGAAAATGTTACCATGCTTCATCGTGACATCAACGCAGATTCCTTCTGGGGGTAGTGGTTGTATCAGGGAGAGCATCCACTCACCAAATGCTACCAACACTGCCAAAACTGATGTATAACACTGCTGACAGCACAGAGAAATGTCTAAAGGCAACAGGAAAAGAAGAACAAGTAAGTCATATTATGAATGGTTATAAACTATGTCTTGCAGATGGAGTCTCCTATACAAATGCTCATCTGATCTCTGACTGAGTAAGAAGATAAGCAGATAAATCTGGTGATCTTAGAGATAAGTTAATGTCAACAAATCTTGAGACGATATAATTAATAAACAATTCCTGCGCAGCTGCCACTGATTGCCTTGTAGCGTGTGACATTACAGAATACTATCAAAACAAGGTGTCATGAAGCTGTGGAAAACTGTACAAGGTGGTAGTGCAAGGAATGTCTGCAGCATCTGATGATATGATGCGTAATAACTGACAGTGTTAACAGTCCTTCCCTTTCAAAGAAAGTAAGCTCCAATGACACTGTGTGATGGAACTGTGTACCGCACGGTTAACGGTCAGGTGTACATTTCCTCTCTTCACCCAGCAGGCCTTATTAATGTATCTAGTGAGATGAAAATGAAGTGCACTGCCCTCACACATTTTTCTTCATTTGTTGGCACAAAGCTATTTGCAACCAGTGATCGTATTCTTTCAGTTTTTCCAAAATCTGGAACTTGTATGGGTGGGTGTTAAAGCCAACACAAAGAATTTAGCATTCACTCTCTCCAGAGAACTTGACCACAATTGCTTCCTTATGAACTTAAAACCATAGACTCCACGGAAGCATTGCCAAGGTCACGAGTGGATGTGTTTTGGTGTCTGTGTGATGATCGTGTGTGCGTGTGTGTGTGTGTGTGTGTGTGTGTGTGTGTGTTCTTGCACTAGAAAAAGACAACAGCTCGAAAGCTTATACACCTCTGGACTGTTACGAGTTTCTTTGTGTCATACATTTTTCAGTGGTTGTCTTTCCACATTTTTGTTCATTATTAACATACAACCTCTGTATTCTGTGTTGTACTCAGTAACTCTATTGTTTTTGCCTTTAAGAGATGACCTCACCTCTTTAAGGTTAGTAATCCAAGTTTTATAGTGTGTTTTGGGACCAACAGACTGTGATAACCAATTGCACCACCACCCAGATGTTGAGCACCAGCCGATGTCTCCATCAGCTGTTGTCACTCAAATAGCACATATGGTGCGACTGTCACTACACATCCCCTATCGCAAAGGGGGCCGCAAGGGGGAGAAATTGCAGCTGAGAGACTGTGCATGTTGGCTGCACAGGTGCCTCCCAGTGCCACTTCCAGCTTGCCATCCACATACGCAATAGATGCCCAGCGACCATCCTCACTCTGCTCTCACTCGTTGTGCTATTTACTATGCTACCTAGAACTGTACTGTACCCGTCTTGTGTTGTGAACTATTGTCATCTGAGATCAATAAATATTCTTGTTCTGGATGTGCTATCTCATGATTTTTTTATGTAATGAGTTACAACATAATTGGCAACAATTGTGGGCACTTTTTATGCTTGTTATGTAGTCTTGGAGCCTGCATAACAGGCCACCTTACCAGGTGTGTCGATGGAAACTGCACTACAGCAATTTGTACAACAGCAGTCAAAGGGATAGAAATGTCAGGTAGCTTTCCTTGTTGTCCATGTTATTCCCTCAGCCATCAGCTACAAACCTGCCACAGTTCCTACCTTATGATGAAACAGCAGAAGAGTGGAAAGGATACAAAAAGTGCCTTTGGAAGCACTTTGCTGCATTCCAAGCAATAGATCAAGTTTGGTAAAATTACTTTTCTTGTCATGGGTCTCACCCAGTATGTAACAGCTTTTGTGCAAGCTAGTCCCTCTCATGGAACCAGCACATCTGACATTTGATGAAATGTGTACTCTGTTAACTACCTACTTTCACCGACACTGCCCTATCACTGCATTCCACGTGGAATTTTATCAGAATCATAACCACACAAATCAGTCATTCTCCATACGGGCAAGTAAACTGCAGGGCCTCAGTAGGAAATGCCAATCTGTGACTCCAGTAAATAAGGAATCATACCCAGAGTTGATGACTGGGGACACAATCATTTGTATGGTGCTGGATAAGGAAGTGCATCAGAAAGCTCTACAATTTGAGGACCCCACCTTAGAGAACATTTTAAAATGGGTCCAACCCTATGAAATTTCCCAGGCAGCAGGCCATTGATTATGATCTTGGGGAGAGGTGCCAGCCACCGTGTCAGAGCCAGAAGTAGGATTTAACTTTAATGACACAGTAAATATGGCAACAGTAGCGCGCAAACCTGTAGCACTCTGTACCATAAACAAGTGCTCGGACTGTTTTCGAACACATGTCAGAGAAGATTGCAATGACCAGGCAGCAAAGTGTGGGGCATTCTGGGAGGCATCCCGGAAGGAAGGAAATCTCATTTCTGTCTGCCTGGCTCTGGACAAAAATGCTTGCCTCAACAGGATCTGATACAATTTCATCGGAGTCTCACACCAAAGTGATGTTACCTAAGAAACTGTTCATCATGCTCACTTTGTGCGATACACAGGTTCAGCTACAAGTTGATACTGGTGTCTCTACATTCAAGTTAACCTCTCATACATATCTCCAGCTGGAAGCACACCACATTCAATCCACAGCTCACCACTCAGGTGCCGTTCAACAAACAACATGTTCCATTCAGAGTGTAACTCACAATTGGGGTGACATGCAAAAATGTTGTAAGACACCACACCTTCCTTGTGGTTCACAACATGGTACGGAGAATCTATTCGGCCTTGATGCTTTTTCTGCTTTCGGATTTGTCATTCATAACTCAGCCCACTTCGTCTCAGGACAAGTACCATGTCAGGGATTGAAAACCCTCAGATATTTCCTCTGGGATCCAGAAAAAGGGAAGCACTTTATAGCACAGATTACATTAAAAAAATTGGTGTGCCCTTACTTCTTATGTGCCGTCAACACTAACAACCCTGGATATCATGGAACCCATGTCTCTATGTGAATGGCCCACACCTATGGTTATTGTGAAAACACACTTGGGCAAATTGCGCTGTGTGGAGACTTTAAGGTTATGGTCAATTCTTAGTCAGAGGTCAATATCTATCCCTATCTGAAATCAGACGAGCTTTCTTTGCTCTTGTGGAAGGCCCGAATTTTTCAAAATTCAATCTCTCTGAAGCTTGCTTACAACTATCCCTGGATGAGGAATCACAAGAAAGTCCTGGTAGTCAACATGCCACATGGATTATACTGTTTCAAACACTTAATTTTTGAGAGTGCCAGTGTCCCAGCAGTCTTTCGAAGGTTCCCTGGTAAACTACTACACAATGTTTTGAGCTGCATAAATTATCTAGACAACATAGTGGTGATGGGGGTCACAACAGAAGAACACTTAGGAAACTTGCAGCGGCTGTTCCACATCCTCTTGTCCACAGATGTCAAATGCAATCTCAATGTGGGGTCATGCCCACTCGTCTCATATAGGGTGCCTAAAAGAATGCTGTATTCTTAGAATGCTATACAACAATTCAAGCAAAATTGCATTAACAGTTTTTATTACAAATAAGAAGAATGACAATACTTAACTTGTATTTACAACAAGTGGTCGCAAGCGATGGGCAACATGCAAATAAGTGTCTTTTGCTATAAACGAAGTTCCTGTAAGTTTGACACAAAGTTTGTGGATCATTAATAACTGCTATTGTAGTGTTCTCTGCTAGGCCTGTCTGTATACTATTCCGATACTGAATGATACTGAGCCGATACTGAGTGGTCAAGGCTGGCAGGAGCAGCGCTTATATTCACCTCTTGTAGAGGCCGCTCCTGTCGTGGTGCAATCCCAATCAGCGCACCTTCAGCCGTTGTCATTTCAACACCTTCTCTTGTATTCTTCATCTTCATTCCGGAGGTTGTGGTTATGCCAGAACACAAAAAATCTCTCTTTTTTTTCAACCGTTGGAGAAATACCTGGGGCAAATTATCTCTCATGAAGGTATTATGTCCACAAAGAAGCTGGTTGAAGCTGTCATCATGTTTCCTCGGCCCACAAATTTAAAGGAACTCCAGTCATTCTTGGGAAAAGTTATATACTATGGAAAATTTTTCCCAGGCATGACATCAATTATGCACCAGCTCAACATTCTATGGAAGAAGAGTGTGCCTTTTGTATGGTCAGAGGCATGTGGACAGGCATTCAAGACCCTGAAGCAGGCCAGCCTATTGGCAGCATGCCTCCGATATTTCAACCACGCAAAAAGCTAGTGATGGCAGTGGACACCTTTGTACAAGGTTTGGGGCTGTCATGCCACATAGCGATGCAGAAATTTCTGAACATCCCATCACATTTGCAGTGAACATGCTCAAAACCATGCAGAAGAGGTATCCATAAATTGAAAAAGAGGCCCTTGCAATCATCTTTGTGCTTAAGAATTCCCATATATTTCTATACATCTTTGTGTTAAAAAAATTCCATTTATTTTTACACAGAAAAAAATTTCACCCCATTACAGATCATAAACATTGAGCTCCCTCTTTGGTCCTGTAGGAACACTATCTGAGAAGACTATCCACTGACTCCAGTGCTCGACACTCTTTCTCAGCAGGTACAATTACGAAATCCACTTCTGCAATACCACTCAAAACGCCATCATTGACGTCCTTCTCATCTCCCAATGGACCCTGAATTGGAGTTCAATCAAGACAAGATCTTGTGCTTCCAGTTGGATGAAGAGGCTCAACAGGGCATGTGTGGCTGCAGCCATGGCCAAGAAACCATCTCCCAACAGATCTGGTGGTACATTCAACAGGGCTGGCTAGACCACATTTCTGGTTGGTACTCCAACCCATTACAGCAGTATTTCCACCAATGCTGCCAGTTAATCCTGGTAGACAGAGTTACCCTTTTGACTGTGGTTCAACAGTCTCCGCATGTGGTCCCACCAGAACCTTTGCATCCGTTAATCTTTTGGCTCTTGTGCTTATGACTCTTTCGCCAAGTTCTCATGAACTGAACCAGTTGCCCGGGGCCAAGTGTGCTGGTTGTGCAAAGACCAGGAGGTCGAACATCTTGTCTGCAACTGTCATCAATGTGGATAACAGAAAGTGTCTCAATGACAAACTTTCTCACACTGGCTCTCATGCGGTGGGAGCAGGTTTACATTGAGTTCATGGGCCCATTCCTGGGCACTACCTGGCTGACTGTCCTTGATGCATACTTTAACTTTCCATAAGTGGTCAACTGTTGGTCCACTAGTGTGGAGGCTATGGTCACAGCTTTCAGCAGAATTTTCACTAATGAATGACTTCCCCTCACACTGGTGTCGGACAATGGACCGTAATTTTGCTACCAGGTTTATGCAAGTTCTGCTGCAGAAATGAGGTTCAACATCTGGTGTCTCCCCACCTTTCCATCCCGAATCAAATGGTGAGGCTGAAACACTTGAGTGAACTTTAAAACACAGATGAACAAATATGTGGCTGATGCTCCTATGGATGAGCAGCTAACATTTTTTTATTTCCTGCATGTCATATATATATGTCTGCTTGTGTCTGTATATGTGCAGATGGATATGTGTGTGTGTGTGAGTGTATACCTGTCCCTTTTTCCCCCTAAGGTAAGTCTTTCCGCTCCCGGGACTTGAATGGCTCCTTACCCTCTCCCTTAAAACCCACATCCTTTCGTCTTTTCCTCTCCTTCCCTCTTTCCTGATGAAGCACCCGTGGGTTGCAAAAGCTTGAAATTTGTGTGTGTGTTTGTGTTTGTTGTTGTCTCTATCAGCATACCAACACTTTCATTTGGTAAGTTACAGCATCTTTGTTTTTAGATATATTTTTCCAACTGTATGTATCTTAATTTAAGTAAAGAGAAATGAGACATATGGCTATGATGTCTGTAAATGACACAAGTTCGAGAACTACACGAACATCCCAGTTGATAATCAGATATCTCTTATCTTTCTGGTAGAAATAGCTATTTTCAAACTATACTAATATACTTGTAATGACTCATACAATCTTTCTGGCAAATATAATGGGAATGCTTATTTTGTGTTTTCCCAGGACAACCTGCCTTTTCAATTACATGCATCAGAACGCCTCTTTCACTTATGTTATCTGTTATTATTATTATTTTATTTTCAAACAAACTAAACAACTGTCAATTAATATTTTTGGAAAAAAACTATCTCTGTCTTAATTTAAGTAAAGCGAAACAACACATGCAAAAACAGCAATTAGGAGCGGGGTGGAGAGGGGACAGCAGGGTATGGGTGGGAAGAGAGCAGAGCACCGTCTGGCAGAGCATGCAGAGACTAGACGGCAGTAGGACAAGGCTGCCATGTGCAGTGTCAGGAGGTTAAGGAGGAGGCTGTGGGGTAAACAGGGAGCAGAAAAGAGTGGTGGATGCATTGGCAGAGAGCAGCACACAATGATGGTGAGGGGATGTGGATTAGGAGGAGGTGGTAGAACAAAGGGGGTGGGTACTGTTGAATGCAGGGTATGGGGACAATAGGTTACTGTACTTTGAGACCAGAATAATTTCAGGAGCAGAGAATGCATTGTAAGGGTAACTCCCATCTCTGCAGTACAGAAAAGTTGGTTGTGGAGGGGAGGCTCCAGATGGCCTAGGTTGTGATCCAGCCACCGAAATCAAGCATGTGATGTTCAGCTGTGTGTTGTGCTACAGGGTGCTCCACTTTGCTCTTGGCCACAGTTTGGCAATGGGTATTCATCCTGGTGGACAGTTGATTGGTAATCATACCAATAAACAAAGCTGTGACAAGGCTGCTTTCACATGTGGTGAGACCTCTGAAGGGCACAATAAGCCTGTGACAGGAGTGGAATAGGAAGTGCTGTGTGGGTGGATTGGGCAGGTCTTGCAGCTGGGTCTTCCACGTAGATATGATCCCTGTGATGGGGTGCTCCTTTGTAGCTGGTTCTTGGGGGTGGTGGAAAGATATTGTGTGTGTGTGTGTGTGTGTGTGTGTGTGTGTGTGTGTGTGTGAGTGTGTGTGTGTGAGAGAGAGAGAGAGAGAGAGAGAGAGAGAGAGAGAGAGAGAATATGGCATGGGAAATCTGTTTGTAGGCTATGTCTCGAAGATAGTACCTGCATACTGAGCAAGGGAGTTCTTGTCACTGCAGATAAGCCATCCCCAGGTGGCCAGGCTGTACAGGATGGATTCTTTGGTGTGGATGGGATGGCAGCTGACAAAAAGGAACTACTGTTGGTGGTTGGTTGGTTTAATGTGGATAGAGGAGTGGAAAGAGCTATCAGAGAACAGGAGGTCACCATCCAGGAAGGTGGTACGCTGGGTTGAGGAGGATCAGTTGAAACGGATGTGAGAGAAGGGGCCGAGGTTGTGGAGAAATGAGGATAGGCTGTCTTGGTTCTGAGTCAAGATCATGAAAATACCATCAATGATCTCGAACCTGACCATAGGTTTGGAAGTTTTGAGAGGCTATGAATGTTAGGTTGGCATAGAAGAGAGCCATGTAGGTGCCTATGGCTGTTCCGTGGATTTGTTTGTCTACCTTTCATTCAAAGAAGAAGTAGTTGTGTCTTATGATAAAGTTAGTAAGGAGTATGAGGAGTGAGGTGGTGGGTTTGGAGTGTGAAAGACTTTGGCAGAGGTAGCGTTCAAGAACAGTAAGACCATGAGCATGAGAGATGTTGGTGTACAGAGAAGAGAGTAGAGGTAGCATTCAAGAGCAGTAAAACCATGAGCATGAGAGATGTTGGTGTACAGAGAAGTGGTGTCGGTAGTGACAAGTAGGGATCCAAGAGGTAAAGGGGTGGTGATGGTGGAGAGTTGGTGAAGGAAGTGGGTGGTACCTCTGATGTTGAACACAAGACTTTGGGCAATTGGTTGGAGGTATTGGTCAATGAGGGCCGAATTTCTTTCTATGGAGACACAGTAACGATTGTTAGGTTTGTGGATTTTGGAGAGCATGTAGAAGGTGTGTGTGACATGTCATAGCCATGAGGAGGGAAATGGATTCAGGGGAGAGGTCCTGGGAAGGGCCTAGGGCTTTAAGCAGGGATTGGAGGTTGTGTTGGACTTCTGGGATGGGTTCACTATGGCAGAGTTTAAAGGCGGAGGAGTCAGATAACTGGTGGAGGTCTTTTGCCAGGTAGTCACTGTGATTCATAACAACAGTGGTAGAATCTTTGTCTGTAGGTAGGACAATTAGGTCAGGATCTGTTTTGAGGCTTTGTATGCTGTCCTTTATTCTGCTGAGAAAATGGTGTTGTTAAAAAGGGAGTTATTTGGGGAGCAAAATAACTGATGATGGACGAAGTAGAGAGGATATAAAATGTAGACTGGCAATGGCAAGGAAAGCGTTTCTGAAGAAGAGAAATTTGTTAACATCGAGTATAGATTTAAGTGTCAGGAAGTTATTTCTGAAAGTATTTGTATGGAGTGTAGCCATGTATGGAAGTGAAACATGGACGGTAAATAGTTTGGACAAGAAGAGAATAGAAGCTTTTGAAATGTGGTGCTACAGAAGAATGCTGAAGATTAGATGGGTAGATCACATAACTAATAAGGAAGTATTGAATAGGATTGGGGAGAAGAGAAGTTTGTGGCACAACTTGACCAGAAGAAGGGATCGGTTGGTGGGACATGTTCTGAGGCATCAAGGGATCACCAATTTAGTATTGGAGGGCAGCGTGGAGGGTAAAAATCATAGGGGAAGACCAAGAGATGAATACACTAAGCAGATTCAGAAGGATGTAGGTTGCAGTAGGTACTGGGAGATGATGAAGCTTGCACAGGATAGAGTAGCATGGAGAGCTGCATCAAACCAGTCTCAGGACTGAAGACCACAACAACAACAAGAAGGGACCTGGGGAAGATTGGTGAGGCCAAGTGAGAGGTAAGGAATTCCTGGAAGGTGACCAGGAGGTGATTGGGTGGTTGTATGGTGGTATGAACTGGGGGAGACAAGGTTCAGTATTGGGATTAGATAGGCTTTGTTTGGAGGGATTGATGGCAAAGAAATGTTTCCATTGTAGGGATTGGAAGAAGGAGAGTAGGTCTTTGAGAAGTCCAGCATGGTTAAATTTGGGTGTAGGGATGAAACTTCTGTGGGGATTTTAGTGGAAAGGTCAACAAGAGTGTTATGGGGTTGTTTTAGCTAGGGATTTAGTAGACTGTTGGTAGGGAGTTTTGCAGCATGTGGCAAGATGAAAAGGTCAGTTAGGCCATGTCTGGGTGCTATGAGGGCTTGATGAGAAGGAACACTGTGAGAAGGATAGGGATTGGATAGTGGTTGGTGCCCCAAAATGGCAGTAGGATGTCAACAGGTCAAATAACTTACAGAGGAGACGGATGATTGTTTTCTGACAGCCAAATGCCCATAATATTAATAACAAATTTAAAAAAAGAACTTATGGAGATGATGTTGGGAATGCTCTTTCAGATGCTGGAGAGCCAGTGGTTCAGCTTCAGAGACATGATGCATGTACGAGTGCATAGCAGCAGTATCTTATGGAGAGAGCAGGTGCCATGGAAATGTGCTTTTCCAAGGAATTTGTATGGTTAGGCTGTTAGGTGGGTGAAGGGGATTCCATGGTTTAGGCAGCATGAGACAAATATAATCATCTGAGTCATAAGCACACCTCATATCAGCCTGCAAGTTACCAATTTAGTAAGCATTTTAGGAAACAACACAATAGGAAACAGCCATCAAGTTAACATACCATCGATGTGTCAACTGGTGTTGGCACAAATGCTGTATCATCTTCAACTGGCCATGGTCCTGAAAGCACACATTTATTGAGGTTCCCAAAGTAGAAGCAAGGGTCAATGGAAAGAACTTGTTGAGGAAGTAAGCTTTCAACTAGGGGTGAAAATTCTTCTGGTGGAATGTATTTCAGTCGTCCTTGATCTCCACCAAGTAGAAATCGACAACTGGAAAGATAAAGTAAAGGTTAGATGAAACTAACTTTTGATTCAATTCATTCTTAAAATACAAAATAATACCATCACAGAACATACATCTACTATGGTACAGTTATTCTAACAGCAAAGATCAAGCAGTCATCTCTAGTTTTTACACTTTTATCATCATTCAGAACATGTTGATTTGTTATTTCAATCACTGTTTATAGTTAGTGTAAAACCATCTATTAATATAATAGTTACATGTTCCATAGATCATCTGCATGATATTTTGTCATGATGAAGGATGATTCATGTAACAATTAATTGACTACAAATTTGTAGGCTTTTCTTGCAAGCAGTTAATATAACAATAAAAAATATATGCAAAAGAAGGAACTGCCAAAAAAATTGTAACTTTGATATCTTCGAGCACTTTGTCTCATTGGGATGTGATTTTTCTATCACCATAATTCAGCACTTTTCAACCAAGGCCAACTTCAAAGAATAATACTCTAAGTATTTTTTTGCTGATTTCATAATTACAGACATTAGTAACCAAACAGTAAAAAAAAGCATTTTCAAAAGAGAGGACTCTTTCCATAATATTCCAACATAAAATGAAGAAAGATGGAATAAGGCAGTGTAAGAGACTTGGTGTGTAGTGAGAAGATACACAAAAGGTGTTGTAATATATCTGAAATGACCAGCCAACATTCAACACGTAAAACCTATGTAACAGACAACATCCTAAAACACTTATAAAGGAGGAAAACAATTGCTAAATGGATGAACAAAATGGTTCAAATTGCTCTGAGCACTATGGGACTTAACAACAGAGGTCATCAGTCCCCTAGACTTAGAACTACTTAAACTTAACTAATCTAAGGACATCACACACATCCATGACTGAGGCGGGATTCGAACCTGCGACCGTTGCAGCAGCGCGGTTCCAGACTGAAGCGCCTAGAACCGCTCAGCCACAGTGGCCAGCATGGATGAACAAATAGAAAAATTAAGCATAGACATGTGAAGCACAAATGCAAACCAAAGATGATGAAAGACAGGAAAAGTCACCCCAAGCATGGATTAGGAGAGACGCAGCTTATAGGCAATGAACAGGAAGTGACAATGAACAAACAGCCTAGATTCAGATCCAGAAGATTGTTTATAATAAGCCACAGAAAATCAATATGTTGAGGATGTGGGGTAAATTTCATTTCAATAAATAGGAAATAAAAAAAAAGACACAAATGCAACAAAAGGAAAGTGAATCAAAGTGAATCTGGAAAAAAACATGAGCAGAAAGGGACAGAAAGAGCTGTGAAAATAACAAACAAAAATACCAGACATGGGGAGAAATTTGGAAAGTAGCAGAGCAGTACTGATAGATGCCAAGCTGTGAGGGCAGGTCATGACTCTGTCTGGATAGCTCACAAGATATGAGCTTTCCCTGTGAAAAGGAAGGTTCTGTGTTCGAGCGCCAGTCTGGCACATAGTTTTAATCTGCCAGGAAATTTCAAGCAAAGAAATAGTAAATGAACTGAGACAGAACTGACACAGGCAGAGCCACAGACATAAATTGGGACCTGGGCGCTACTGCTGCTGGACAAAGCTCTGCCTGTTCAGCAACAGAAAGTTGCTTCCGTGTTGCCAGATGTCTGTGTGTTAATGGCCTGTGATGCTAGCCAGCCTGACCAGCCTTCAGGAAGCTTCTGCAGTTTGACCCACTATCATGTGGTGACACTGGGCCTCAGCCAATGACCCTGTTACAGACATTTCCATGTGACACAGAAAAGCAGCCTCTTCTGCAAAGTCAACTCTGGACAGCTGCATTTAAATCCTGGTCCAGCCCAGTAGGGTCATGCATGGTGCCAGGTGTGTCATTCGTCACCATGATTTCTACTGACACAGCCACACAGTCTACATTGTAACTATGACACAGTAGCCAATGCTACCGCCATATGTCACCGCTGGTTTCCAAATCGGCGACTGCCACCTGGCTGCTCAGGCCTTTGGCAGACAACACACTGCCGCTACCTTTGAGAGACTGCTCACTGATCTATCTGCTGCCACCTCCTGGTCTGAGGCTCTAACAGACAGCCACCCAGCTCGATGCCACCAGTATCTGCTAGCAGTCCACTACTGCTCTTCAGCCACCAGTTCAGAGTTTCATCCTGGATGATGCCACAAGTTAGAAGGTGCTGCTGGTTGCCTCGTGTTTGTATCAGAGCTCCAGAAAGTGCTGCTGGCCACCATGACCGACTCAACACCAGCGTGTCAGCTATGCCAAGTCAGCACATTGCCTCCAAAGTAGATTTGTGTTCTACAGGCTGTTTGCTTCACCTATCTTGCCTGCTGTGCCAAGAGAAATATCAAAAGACAATGCCAAACCACACAGAAGTCAAGGGCAGACCCAAATGGCTGTTCAGCTTTTATGGATTAAATAACAAACTATTTATGTTCACCAAGCCATCTATGAACCCAGCACACCCTCAGATGGAACTCAAATGCATCCTGACAAACACAAAGACAGCTTCCACCAGCCAGTACCGGTCATTGTAACCTCAACCCACTGCAGAACAAAGAAATGTTTATAAATGGGATGGGAGATGGTAAGAGAGAAAATAAATACGCACAACTAGAGAGACAAGTAAAGACTGAGAGTGTAGAATAAATATAGAAACAGGGAGGCAAGAAGGTCGTGAAAGAGAAACAACATGTGAGAAGAGTACAATAAATTAAGAGAAGTTGGATGGTGAGGGTCCATTATGTGTTTCATTATTCATTCTGAGTAACAGCTATATTCACTTAAGTATTTATAACCTGCACTATCATTCACTTTGATAGAGTCTATGCTAATTTTTGTCATGTTATTTCATTTTATGCCTGTGTATGTAACTTTAATTTCTTTCAATATTATGAAAAGGAAAGTTGCTACTCAGCATATAGGGGAGATGCTGGGTAGCAGACAGGCACAACAAAAAGGCTGTTCCCATTAAAGCTTTGTCTAAAAGGCTACAGTTGCCTTAGATTGCAGTCACTTGTACATGAGTTGCATTTGTGTGTGTGTGTGTGTGTGTGTGTGTGTGTGTGTGTGTGTTGTCTATTTATGATGAAGGCGTTATGGGCTGAAAACTTTATTTGGAACAGTCTTTTTGTTGTGCCTATCTGCAGCTCAGCATCTCCACTACATGGTGAGTAGCAACTTTCCTTTTCATAATATTGTTATATTCCATCCTGGATTTTCCATTGTTTGCCTTTTATTTCTTTTGTTTACTCCTTTCCTCATCCTTCCTTTCCAATAATTCTTTTATTACACACATAGAAAGTTTCTATTGCTCAGTTCCAGAAGTTGTAGATATAATTTTACATAGAAACATATGTTTGGAAGCACTTGTTTCCAAGTTACACGGAAAACAAAACTGGCTTTTCCAGTAATATTGATATTATTTATATAGTTTCACTGCATTGTCGGAAAGGAAGAAAAGAGATTAAAGTTTAATGTGCTGCTGATGATAAGTCATTACTGAAGAGCACAAACTCAGATTCAGAATGGGTACAGAAGAAAATTGACCACATCCTTTCCAGAGGAACTGTAACAGCTTCTATTTTAAGCAATTTAGGGAAACCAAAGAAAACTTAAGTCGGATTGCTGGATGTCAATAAACTGCCGCTGTCCAAAATGTGAGTCCAATGTCTGACCACTGTGCCACCTCACTTAGTCATAAGGCTGGCTATTAAAAATGAGCAAATACCTGATGTCATAATATCCTCTGTTAACAAGTTGTCTCACCAATTCCATTGCCATTTGCATTAAGCATTAGTTGTTCAGCACTACACTTGGTATGACCGAGTACATTAACACATGCTTAATTTACAGCAGAGTGCAGTGTAACGTGAGAGAAATTCAACTTCTGAACTGACAGTGTTATACACCTTGTGTAATGTTATCTTGTACAGTTTTTGCCAGAATGGAGGAATGACCATATTCAGTCAATATGATAAATGTAGTGCTCCAGAGAATGATCATATTCAGTCAATATGATAAAAGCACTGCTACAAAGAATGAACACATTCAATCAATAGGGTGCTCCAAGAAGTTGACACAATAGTGTGTTCTGTATAAGTAACAGCTCCATCCCTACCACTATGCAAAATCTACATGCCATGTGAACACAAGATCTGATCCCATGCAACAACTTCTGCACTTGGCTCTTGCACTTCTGTACACCTGTTCAGTAGTTTCCAAGGCAAATTTGTATTAGCAATGGCACACCTTTCACCAGGGCGACCGTTCTCAACAGTCAAAGCAGCTGTGTAACAAAGCTGTTGCATATTCCAATGGATTTCAGCACATATTCAACATCAGTATAAAAATACAGGTACTGTCAAAGGTTGTTTGTTTGGACAAATGTCCTTCCTCATGTGAAACGTGTAAGGAATAATTGATATTACTGTTTCTTGGGAGATGTTTCATTGAACATGAGTGAAGCAATGGAATTTCAATATAATGTTGTGCCAACACATTCTGCAATATGAACTTGAGAGCATCCCTATTTGGCAAAAGATAGACATGTCAAGTTGAACCACATATTTGGTTTACAGGATCCCTTCATTTGAATCCTTTAGACCTTTACTTGTGGAGCTACTTGAGTCATTTTAAAAGATCTCTGTTTCCTAATAGGAAGACTTGGTTGAAGGTGCGTGTGGCGACCATCGACTGCCAGTAACTGCCACCTGCCAAGTGCAGAGTAAACGGTCTTTGGGACTGGTGGTTATTTGGGGTGTTTATGAGGACTCGAGTGATGATGTTTGAGTTGTGGTCTTCTGTATTGTTTTCCTTGTGTCTTGTCTAATTATACAAGCCTTAATAAAAGTGACTGATTGTAATAAGTTGGAGTTTTCCGTGTGTGGTCAGTTGCTATAGCTCTACACTTTGATTCCAGGCTGCAAGAGCAGTGTTACATCTTACAAATTTCCTGTTGCCTATGTCTATCTCTAATTTTCCCTTCCTTTGGCAGCTGCTCATATGCCTTTTGGTTTATTGCAATGAAACAATTTGAAGAATAGGTCTAAAACTCAAGTCTCAACTATGTTTTAAAATGTGTGTGCCTGTCACCCTACTTCAGTTATTCCTATTTTGGTACTTGGAAAATAGACACATATTGTAAAAAATATTGTTATTATTCATTTTCTACTTTCAACTTGAGTAGATTTTTTTGAAGTATCTATGATACAAAATCACATTTTCATAAGAAAGTTAACCATCTATAATAAGCATTAAACCTTTATCATTACTGATATCAATCAAGACTCTGTACCGGAAAACTGTATCATGTAACACAATAAAAAAAGAAGAATTTAAATTAATGTGTACCTCAGTTTGGAAGAACAGCTTATTACAGGGAAAAACATCCCGTCTAAATTAAAATTTCGGAATGATCCTTTGACCTTATGGCCATTAAACGTGAATGTTATTACTGGTACTGTTAAGTCAAAGGCACAGCCCACAACGTCTCCCTTCTTTATGTATGGCTCACTAGTATTATTGAGCACATGGGTTTTTCTTCCACCTGAAAATAATAAACTAAAGTTTAATACTAATATTATTACATGGAAAAAATTGTTACTTTGTACAACTCAAATACACACAGAAAAGGGTAACTGAAGTGTTTGACTGACATTTAATTAATTTTCTGCATGTGAAGCTTTTTCAATTTTAACTACCAGTGTTAAGAAAAATTGCATAGCTATGAGGGTAGCCAGGACAACAGGATAATAGTTTCACTAGCTGGAAGGATGGGCACATTTTCATGTGGGGATACAGATTCATTTTTCTACACCATGTAAAACTCTTTAACCTCTCAACTTTTCCACATGGGTGGTACAGTGAAACAGGCTCCACAAATAAGAATGTAAATTGAGAAAGGAGCCATAATGTGGCTAGATAAGAAGCTGACATATACACAACAGTTCAAAAAGTAACAGAAAAATAAAACTATAATCAACTATTATATGTGCTGTAAAACCAATAATAACAGAGAACAGTGGAACAAGGGAGATGCACTATAAAACACTGTACCTGATGCTTTTCAAGTACAAGCTGATGGTGAGTGGAAAACAGTCGAAAGGATATTCATGAAAGGCAAGCAATGAAATAAAGACCAAATACCTTATGCAATGTGATGGTCAATGATGATATATTAAAACATTCAAGGGAAGTGCTAAGAATGCCACAGACCAATGATCAAATACAGCTCACAGCATTATGCATAATTGTGTTACGGTTATGTATTTTATCAAAATATACATTGCATATTGCAGAGGAACTAAAAAGTCCTAGATGGAATACAAATATTGGATGAAATAAAAGTAACCTCTCACTACACAGTTCAGTCATTGAGTGTATGAGAGGCACATAAACAAGACCGGGAATGCTCAGTGACTCAACTGTATGGTGGGTGACTACCATTACACCTTCTACACTCCTGGAAATGGAAAAAAGAACACATTGACACCGGTGTGTCAGACCCACCATACTTGCTCCGGACACTGCGAGAGGGCTGTACAAGCAATGATCACACGCACGGCACAGCGGACACACCAGGAACCGCGGTGTTGGCCGTTGAATGGCGCTAGCTGCGCAGCATTTGTGCACCGCCGCCGTCAGTGTCAGCCAGTTTGCCGTGGCATACGGAGCTCCATCGCAGTCTTTAACACTGGTAGCATGCCGCGACAGCGTGGACGTGAACCGTATGTGCAGTTGACGGACTTTGAGCGAGGGCGTATAGTGGGCATGCGGGAGGCTGGGTGGACGTACCGCCGAATTGTACCGCCGAATTGCTCAACACGTGGGGCGTGAGGTCTCCACAGTACATCGATGTTGTCGCCAGTGGTCGGCGGAAGGTGCACGTGCCCGTCGACCTGGGACCGGACCGCAGCGACGCACGGATGCACGCCAAGACCGTAGGATCCTACGCAGTGCCGTAGGGGACCGCACCGCCACTTCCCAGCAAATTAGGGACACTGTTGCTCCTGGGGTATCGGCGAGGACCATTCGCAACCGTCTCCATGAAGCTGGGCTACGGTCCCGCACACCGTTAGGCCGTCTTCCGCTCACGCCCCAACATCGTGCAGCCCGCCTCCAGTGGTGTCGCGACAAGCGTGAATGGAGGGACGAATGGAGACGTGTCGTCTTCAGCGATGAGAGTCGCTTCTGCCTTGGTGCCAATGATGGTCGTATGCGTGTTTGGCGCCGTGCAGGTGAGCGCCACGATCAGGACTGCATACGACCGAGGCACACAGGGCCAACACCCGGCATCATGGTGTGGGGAGCGATCTCCTACACTGGCCGTACACCACTGGTGATCGTCGAGGGAACACTGAATAGTGCACGGTACATCCAAACCATCATCGAACCCATCGTTCTACCATTCCTAGACCGGCAAGGGAACTTGCTGTTCCAACAGGACAATGCACGTCCGCATGTATCCCGTGCCACCCAACGTGCTCTAGAAGGTGTAAGTCAACTACCCTGGCCAGCAAGATCTCCGGATCTGTCCCCCATTGAGCATGTTTGGGACTGGATGAAGCGCCGTCTCACGCGGTCTGCACGTCCAGCACGAACGCTGGTCCAACTGAGGCGCCAGGTGGAAATGGCACGGCAAGACGTTCCACAGGACTACATCCAGCATCTCTACGATCGTCTCCATGGGAGAATAGCAGCCTGCATTGGTGCGAAAGGTGGATATACACTGTACTAGTGCCGACATTGTGCATGCTCTGTTGCCTGTGTCTATGTGCCTGTGGTTCTGTCAGTGTGATCATGTGATGTATCTGACCCCAGGAATGTGTCAATAAAGTTTCCCCTTCCTGGGACAATGAATTCACGGTGTTCTTATTTCAATTTCCAGGAGTGTATTATATGCATGTTGAAGATTTGTTTTAAACAAAATTAAAAACATTAATAACAGGATTAGCATTTTACAAATGTCATTGAATTAACTATAGAAAGAAAGGAATAATGTCAGACCTCTCATACTACTGAAATGTACATAAGCTTTTTTCTCACCTGTCCACAGGTAGGCTCCATCAAACCCATATGAATAAAGATCATCACCCACTCCATTTCCACCCCATTTTTCACCTCCTCCTGGGTAAGGGCAATACCTGAAAAAAATGTGATCATCACATCATCTCTTGCCATATGTCACTTGTGTAATTAAGATTGAGACAGATATAACTAACCAATAAAGAAAATACTCTTATACACAATCACAACTGTTTCTTGATTTAACACTTGGAACTGTTAACTTGTGTTAATTAATGTACAATTTTTGATTAGGCTGCAGCAAAAGATCTGAATTTCACTGAAGCCAAACATGAAGCATGTCTTTCAAGTAAGTACCATTTTTCTTTTAAATATTGCTGCTGCATCTCTGTGATGACAGCCCTTGCTGAGTACCTGCATCTATTGGCAACTCATATACAGCACAACTGAAGCATTTGTACTTGATTGTTTGTGCTTGTTTAAAATTTCTCAGTTAATTGAATATCTCACTCAATGTGAAATACGTGGATTGATTCATTTTCTGTTTGTGAAAGACGTGAAACTGCTCAAAATTTAACCACAGAGTAGTTAGGTTTATGGGATAAACATGACGAGAGATGGAATGGTAAGAGAACTGGTTAGACCATTTAAAGATCTGCATACTAATATTCAAGATGAAGTGCAAAGCAACCTTCTGTCATCACTGAAGAGTTGTTGCAGAAATTTGACATTAAAGGTTAAGAAAACATTACAGTTTTACCCTAGTCCAGATGATCATTTTCAAGTTATGTTTAGCACTGACTGGTGACTGGCAACTAGGGATAATTCATTCTGGCATTTGTTGCCTTCCAATAGGATTTTGGATGAGGCAGTTGCCATTACATATTGCTCCCCAACTTTGTGCATATTTGGATACTTGACAACAAAATGTGCACTCTTATCCTATGTCCAGTATTGTTGTTTGGGCCGTGATGTTTGAAAATTGATAGTGATACTGATACTGCGTGTGACAATGAATTTAGCAGCTCAGAAACTGATGAAGAATGTGGCATTACTACACTGAAGACTGCAAGTGATGACAGTTTGTCAGGTGAATGGCAGTTGCTAGCCTTTCATATGAGATAAATATGTCTATAACAACAAAAATAATCAATTTTTGACAATATAACATAATTGGATGGATAAGAAATCCACTAATTAAGCAGTGGCAGGAGAACGAACAGATAAAAAAAGGTTTTACTTACGCAAGCATTCAGAGCCTGTGGCTCCTCCTTCTAGCAGAAGGGCTGAAGGGGAAGGATGAGGAGTGAAAGGAAAGGAACTGGAGAAATTTAGGAAAAGGGGTAGAGTTCAGAAAAGTCACCCAGAACCCCAAGTCAGGAGGAACTTACTGGATGGGATGAGAAGGAAAGGCTGATGGTTGGGGACTGCACTGGATGAGATTTGAAAATCTGACAGCTTAAGAGTGGATGACAGGATAATATACCAGACAGAGATTACTGCTAAAACACTGTGCATGAGTTAATAAGAGTGAAAAACTAAGTGCATTGTATGTAACAGAGGTGGGAGGGGGATGGTAAAAAATATGAAGAAAGGAGTAGTTACTGTGAAGAAATGCTGAGACAGAAGAAATTAATGTAAATTAAGGCTAGGTAGGTGGTGAAAAGCAAAGACATGTTGTACACTAGTTCCACCAGCAAGTTCTGAGAAACTGGTGTCTAGGGGAAGAATCCAGATGGCGCATGTCATGAAACAGGGTGAAACATGAAGTCATAACCTCGCACCCTCTGGATTCTTCCCCCAGACACCAGTTCCTCAGAACTCCACAGGTGGGAACTAGCACTACAACACATCCTTGGTTTTCACCACACACCTGCCCTTCATTTACGTTAATTTCTTCTGTCTCAGCATTTCTTCACAGTAACTACTCCTTTCTTCACTCTGTTTTAGTTTTCGACATCTTTCATTTTCTGACCTGTCTATTTTTCGTTGTCCTTCTCCCATATCTGTTATGCACTTAGTTTTTCACTCTTATTAACTCACACACAATGTTTTAGGAGTAATCTCTGCCTTGTATATTACCCTGTCTTCCACCTTTAAGCTCTCAGCTTTTCAAATCTCATCCAGTGCAGTCCCCAACAAACAGTCTCTTCTTCTCATCCCATCCAATAAGTACCCCCTGATCCAGGGTTCTGGATGACTGTTTTAACTCTACCCCTTTTCCTAAACCTCTCCAGTTCGTTTCCCTTCTCCCTCTTCCTTTTCCTTCAAACCTTCTGCTGGAAACAGGAGCCACTGGCTCCAAAAGCATGCATAAGTAAAACCTTTTTTTACACATGTGTTCTCCTGCTGCCACTTGGTGAGTAGAGTTTTTATCTATCCAATTACATTATACTGTGAAATCAACATATCTGCTATGTTACAGCTAGCTCCAATAATATTCCCATTTAAAGGAAACTTTGCAGTTCATCTAGTGAACAACTGTGCAGATGACATCATGGCATAAGTGGATCAGTTCATTGACAATGATTTGACAAATATTGTGTCAGAGACAAACAGGTGTGGTATTGAGCAACATATTTCTAAGTGGAAAGACAGTGCCAAAGACAAAATGTGGTTACATCATTTTTGTACAGTTTCAAACCACTGTGATGAATCCCAGTCCACAAATGTATTACGCAAAACACTCAATATTCAAACAGGTTCTAAATTTTTCTCAATTTCAAATGCTGAAAAAGCGTTTCTGTATTTCTCGCTATAGTACATATGATCCTATGAACCACCCACAGCCAAAGCTGAACAATACTGAAGTATGGTCCCTCATTATGTACACAGGAAAAGGAACGAAATGTACGAAAACATGCCACAATTGACTCAATTCATAACAACACTGATAAAAACCACTTCTGAATAAAGACTGTGGCCTTAGTGTTGAGAACCACTACCAGTCTCCTTAACTTGCTGCCTTCTGAGATAATTGATATTTATGGAGCTTTGCTGTCACACAGAAGAGACACACCTCCATTATTTCATCATAAGAAACTAAAGAAGGGGGAAAATGTTGTTTTCAGAGACATGAACACAAGGGCATGAGAGAAGACTTTATCTTGATCACTATTCACAATGCTGAAATGAAAGCTGTAAACAATTCATGGAGAGCTGCTGAAGCCAGTAGAAGTTGTGGAGTATGATGACATGATTGGCGGACTAGACAAAGTAGGTCAATGCTTAGCTAATAACCCAGCAACTCATAATGAAAAGAGAAAAGAAATATTGTGAGAAAATCTTTTTCCATCTTCTCAGACTTTCTTTGTGAAATGTGTATAAGCCATTTAAAACATAAAAGTGGAACAAAAATCCTTTAGTTCTGTATTGCTGTTATTGAGTACATTATTTCAATAGCCATAGAGAGGAATTCATTTCAAAAGCAGTGGGTTGTCCATTTCAAGCACCGACCTCAGGCAACTGATTGGCCAATATTTTCCATAACTTATTCCACCTAGTGTGAACAAACAACATTCAACAAAGACTTGTGCTGTGTGCAGCTGTGTTCAGGATGCGGATAGGAAAAATGTGATAAGGGAATCAAGATACAATTGTGGAGGAATGAAGATTAGCGTTTAATATACTGTTGAGAATGAATTCATTAGACATGGAGCATAAGTTCTGATTGTTTCAAGGATGTGGAAGGAAAGTGGCCATGTCCTTTTGAAAGAACCATCCTCACATTTGCATGGAGCAATTTAGAGAAATCATGGAAAAACTGTATCAGGATGGTTGGACGCATATTTGAGCTGTCATCCTCCAAAATGTGAGTCCAGTGTGCTCACCACTGCACCATTTCATTCAGTGATACCGTTGTGAGAACTGAGATGTTGTCCTGTGCATTGTTCCCTGATTTCGTGATAACCATCAGAATGACATCAATGGCTGTTCAGTAGCAGTTGCAAATCAGGTGACAGATTTTTATGATAATGGAATTCATTAACTGGTTGTTAATTAGGATAAGTGCCTTCATGTTTGTGGAAATTATCCAGAAAAGTAGAGTAAGGCAAAGGTTTTCATGTAATAACAAAATTGTTTTAAAAACAACTTGTGTTTGTATAATATAAAAACAGCATTCCAAAAACAGGTCTCATATCAACTTGTTCAAATATTTACATGTAATTGTTATTAAATGAATATATTTTGCACAGTAAACTAGAAACATACCCTGAAGTATTGGCCCATCCGATTCTCAGATGTGGTGTCATATGCGTTGTCTGCTCAATATGATCCAGTGTTACTTCAAAGTACCACTTCTGGTACATGGCAGAACCCTCTACTCGCCCAACGAATATGTTGGGCCGAACACTAGAATAATAAAACAAAACAGATGTAACAACAAATCCTGTATAAAATCAAGTAGCTATTAAAGGACTGTACAAGCTTGGGGGAAAAAAAAGAACGGAGTTACTGACAACCAATGAAGCACAGGTTCTTGTAGTGTGCATGGACATTGATTGTAATGAGTTTGATGTCATGTAACATCTTTTAGCAGAGGCTATGTTTGATGCTGCTTACGCAGTAGAAGAGTACCACTGTTATACCTGTCTCTGTACACAAGTGCTCTGCAAATGAAATGCTCTAATATCTTACTACATATGCTTACATTTGGTAAGAAATATTAATTACGGTGTTAGATGAAATATCACTTGACTCTTGCACATATTTATCTACACAGCCTCTTCAAGTCTTTTCAGATCACTTGTCCAGTTCTTTACTTGTGAGTTTAATCACGATCTGTCAACAGATGTCATCTGATGTTGTTGGTCAAGGACAAAAAAATGGTTCAAATTGCTCTGAGCACTATGGGACTTAACACCTTAGGTCATCAGTCCCCTAGAACTTAGAACTACTTAAACCTAACTAACCTATAGACATCACACACACCCATGCCCGAGGCAGGATTCGAACCTGCGACCATAGCAGTCCCGCGGTTCCAGACTGCAGCGCCTAGAACCGCACGACCACCGCGGCCGGCTGGTCAAGGACAAAGAGACTGAAATGTTGATACAATATCAAAAGTGTATTGCATCCACCAGCCAAAATTAGAGTGCTCCTTGGCTTGGTTAAATATGATCAATGACTGAAGAAGCCTGATGTTTATATAAATCCCTTGCAGTGGTGGGAAATCATATACTGCCCAGAGAGTTTGCACTATTCAGCACAGATGCACAGAGAACCGTCATCAGACACATTTGATGCAGCCTGATATATCTGCTGTGGGGGAACAGTGCCTTACCAAGGGACACAGAAAGTTGTATGATCGGACACAAATCATTGTCCATTGTCCATGTCTCTTGCGTTTTAAGGGCAGTTACTGAAATTAGATTGGCAGACAATATTATAAACACAGACAACAGTTACTCTTTAAGCAATATTTGGAACCTTGTTTTAGCTCACATTAAAAAACAATGATCTTCGACTCAACCAATGGAGTTTATTGATAGTGGTATCTGACAGTCATTTATCGGGCTTTGACCACCTGGGCACTGTATGTTCACTTGTGCTATGGTGCAGCAGCAATGATTTGTTGAATTCTACAGCATATGAAAGGGTCACATTCACAACATCAATCAGTTCTGGTCAGATTAACATACAGCATTCCACCCAAATATGGTGGCAATGTGCACCACAGAAATATTGTGTTTAGATGGTTGCTTGATCTGGCTGCAGACCCAAGAAAAATATCATCAGCTTTTTACTTGTCATTAACACAGAGAATGCCATGACTGTTTTCACAGTTGGCTCTTGGATGGAGTAGGAGACGCCAGTGGCAGAGCTGGAGCAGGTGGTAATGGGAGGATGTATGGGACAAGTCTTGTATATAGGTCTATTGCAGAGATATGAGCCATGGAGGCAAGGAGTTGGGAGAAAGGGTGGACTGGAGATGGACAAGAGTATTGAGGGTATTGCATAGGCTGGGTGGGTGGCAGAATACCACTGTTGGAGGTGTGGGGAGGATATGAGGACGATACTTCTCCTTTCAGGGCAGGATTAGAGATAGCTGAAACCCTGGGGAGAATATCATACACTCGCTCCAGTCCGGGGTGGATTGTAGAGGAATGATCCTTTGTGTACGGATTATGTGAGGGATATTAGGATTACTGAAGAGATAAGGTGTGGGAGATTTGGCTTTGGATAAGGTTGGGAGGTAATTTCGATCTGTGAAGGCCTAAATGGGGCCGTTAGCATATTTGAATTGAGACTTCTCATCACTACAGATGTGATGACCACAAGTGGCTACAATGTATGGAAGGGACTTCTGCGTGTGGAATGGGTGGCAGCTGTTGAGGTGGAGGTATTGTTAGTTGGTAGGTTTGATGTGGATGGAGGTACTGATGTAGCAATCCTTGAGGTGGAAGTTGACATGAAGGAGGGTCGCTTGTTGCTTTGAGGAGGATCAGATGAAGTGTTTTGGGGGGGAGGGGGGCAGGCGTTGAGTTTCTGGAGGAATGTGAGTATGGTGACCTCATCGTCAATCCAGATCATGGAGATACCACCAATTAATCTAAACCAGGCGAGGGGTTTGGGTTCCATGTGGTTATGAAGATCTCCTCTAGATGGCCCTTGAGTAGGTTAGCATAGGTTAATGCGATGCAGGTGCTCATTGCTGTACCAAAGATTTATGTTTAGACGGCACCTTCACAGGAGAAGTAATTAAGGGTGAGGACATAGTTGGTCACAGTGACAAGGATGGGGGTTGTAGTTTCGGAATCCATTAGGCATTGGGAAAGATAGTGTTCAATAGCGGCAAGGCCACAAGCACTGGGGATGTTAGTGTTGTGGGAGGTGGCAGCAACAGTGATGAGCTGGGTGCCAGATGATACACGAACCAGAACTGTGCAGAGTTGGTGGAGGAAATGGTTGTCTTTTACATAGGAGGGCAGGTTACAGTTAAGGGCTGAAGGTGCTGGTAAACAAGGACAGAGATTCTCTCTGTGGTGACACAGTAACCAGCTACAGTGGGGTGTCCTGAGTGCTTCGGCTTATGAACTTTAGGAAGCACATAAAAAGTAGGAGCGCAGGGAATGGTGGGAGTGAGGAGAGAGTCAGACTCAGGGGAGAGGTTCTGGGATGGACTTCAGGGTTTGAGCATGAACTGGAGATCCTGTTGAATATTTAGAATGGGGTAACTGTGGCAGGACTTGTCGGTATCTGACAGCTGGCAGAGTCCTCCTGACTGGTAATCCCCGCTGTTCATTTATCACTACAATGGAGTATTTGTCAGCAGGTGGAGTTACAAGGCCAGGATCAACATTTATGTGGTGGATTGTGGTTCTTTTTCGATGTGCAATTGATTTCCATATTGAGAGTTCTGTGGAACAATGGTGAGGCAAGATTAAAGGTTACGAAATTCTGGAAAGTTAACAGGGGATGATTTGAAACAGTGAGGGAGTGGATCATGGAGGGTTAGAGGAGTGAACTGAGTCAGGCAAGTTTCAATATTGGTTTTGAATTGAGTTTGATTTGTAGGACTGGTGGCGAAAAAGTTTTCTCACTGTAGGAACTGAGAGGACTGAATTTGGGAGTGGGGCAAAAGATAAGGTATTTGGAAAGAAATGATTTTTCTGTGAGACTGAGGCTTCTGAAAGAGAGATTCATTACTATATTGTGGACCTGTTTATGCTCTGGGTTCTGCATGGTGGCGGGAGGGAGTTTCTGAGGATATGGTAAATGTAGTATGTCTGAAAGGCAGGGTTTGGCAGCTATAGGGGAATGTGGGAAGGGTATGATGGAGGCTCCTTTGATGGTGGTAGATAGTGGTAGGGTTTCAACTACCTCTCATCCTGCCCTGGAATGATAAATATACTCCCCACCCCTACCACAGTGGTAGTCCAATGCCCACCAAACCTACACTACATCCTTGTCCATGCGTACTCCACCTGTACTCCCACCCCTTCACCTAATGGCTCAGACTGTCCCATACATCCTCCCACTACCACCTACTCCAGTTCTGTCACTGACTTCTTTTACTCCATCAAAGAGATGGCCATCTTTGAGACCAGCCATGTGATCTACAAATATAGTTGCAAACATGGTGCTATATTCTACATGGGAATGAGAACTAACAAGTTGTCTGTCCACAGGAATGACCACTACAGAACTGTGACCAACAGACAGATGGACCACCCAGTTGCTGAACATGCTACTCAGCATGATGTGCTTCACTTTAATGACTGCTTCACAGCCAGCACCATCTGAATTCTTCCAACCAACACCAGCTTTTTTGAACTGTACAGGGGGGAATGCTCTCTACAACATATCCTTTGTTTTTGTAACCCCCTTTGTCTCAACCAATGCTAACCCCTGTCCTCCAAGTGCCTATTCCCCTTCCCTGCTCCCACTCCAGTACCACACACACTTTCCATCCTCCTAAAACTCCTACACAGTCCACTCTGATTCCACCCTCCCCCCTCCCAAAACCTGACCAGCACCAGCTCTTGATGATGCACTTAGAAGCCCTATTGTGACCCCATCACATTCCTGCAGGCTCCCACAGCCAGCACTAGCATCTTCCCTCAGCCACAACCTGTTATTCCTCTCCATACCACACCATGCTTCTTCCTACCCCCCCCCCCCCCCATTCCTCCTCAACACCAGCCCAGTTAGAACACTGCTAATGCCATATGCAATTGCAGTTGTGCCTCAGTGCCTTGAGATGGTGGACGTGTGTGTGTGTTGCGTGAATGTTTGTGTGTTTTCTACTTCTGAAGAAGGATTTTGTCTGAAAGCTGAAATATTTCTAAGATTCCAGAATGAGATTTTCACTCTGCAGCGGAGTGTGTGCTGATATGAAACTTCCTGGCAGATTAAAACTGTGTGCCGGACCGAGTCTCGAACTTGGGACCTTTGCCTTTCACGGGCAAAAGGTCCCGAGTTCGAGTCTCGGTCCGGCGCACAGTTTTAATCTGCCAGGAATTTTCATTTCTAAGATTATTTCTCATTTTGTCCATCTGTATCTCACGTCTTCCCCTATGTTGTGTGACCAGCAATTTATCCTTTCCATATTGTTAAAATTGATATTAGTGTCAATGGGGCTGAGAAACATCTAAAATTGTTAAAAGTGAACAAATCTCCAGGGCCCGATGGAATCTCTATGAGGTTCTATACCAAATATATGTCTGAGTTAGGCCCTCTTTTAACCATAATATACTGAAGATCCCACAAACAAAAGCTATGGCTAGTGGTTGGAAAAAAAGAACAGGTTGTGACACTATAATACAGACGTGCTACTTAACATTTTCTGCCAATAATGTTTATTGTAAATATGATGTACTTGTTTTATTCTTTAAACCTTTAGGTACTATGTGTTAATTGGAAATTTAATATGTATTGTAATTTGCATAAATTTTTATGTATTATAATGAACTATTTAGGAATAAGGAGATAACTCACCGAAAGCCAGAAGCGCTGCATTGCCGACAGACACACAAACAAAAGGTACAGAGCCTTGCTAGCTTTTGGAATGAAATTTCTTTCTCAAGCTGTAGGAGAAACATACACACAAACACACACTGACTCACATGCACACACCTGTCTCCCTACTTTGTGCTCATTTGACTGCCAGCTCTTGCCTGGCCCACAGTGAGTCTACTGGGGTGAGGTGGGGGTGCAGGGTGGGGTGTGGTGAGGGATCGAGAGAGATGGGAGGCAGGGAGGGGTTTGCCTCCCACCCCTCTCCATCCCTTGTCCCACCCCACCCAGCACTTCCACCTCACCCCAGCACACTCACTGTGGGCCAGGCAAGAGCTGGCAGTCGAATGACATGAATGGAATGGCAAAATGCCGTAATAACTGGTACAATTGGATGTAACCTATGCCATGCATTTCACAGTGGTTTTCAAAGTATACATGAAAACATTTCTAACCACACCAACATTTTCTTTTTTTACAAAAGATGTATAAAAAAAGCACAAAATTACCTCGCTACATGGTCCACAAGCTGTGTTTGCAGAAGAAGATTTTTTCCAGGAAGCAAGAAGTCACATATGTTATTTTGTGAACTTCTAACTGCAACACCATTACCCACACACAATGAGCACAGCACATCAAGAACTTTTGGATCTCGACCATGTTTCTCTAGTAAAGATATGATAACTTTAATGTGTTCATCCTGAAACAATGATGAACATATGAAATTGTTTCCTTGTTGTGCTGAACAGTGGTGATATATTAATCTGTCACACATATAGAGTAACAAGTATTTTTCGAAGTGTTTCTATGCAGTACAATTACAAAATTTTTATGTTAACAGATTTTTCCCACTTATTACTCAAAAATCACACTTTATCACAAGGTACACTAATTTCTAAATTTGAATAATATGGCATCAAGGACAATGAACAAGCTTTAAAGAGATTGTCACAGGAAATAATTGTAGACCAAGGAACCTATATGTTACTACAGTAGTGCCACAAGGTTCTGTCCTGGGTTCTTTTCTTTTTAAAATATATGTGAATGAGCTACCTACTTCTTTGCCCTACAAGTCAATAATAAATGCTGATGATACAACCCTCTGTAATGACACAAGTGATAATCAAACCACTGACAAGGTCTGATAAAACTTTACAACGGCTGCACAAAAATAAACTAATATTAAGTACACACAAAACTAAAATAATATATAGCTGACAAACCCAGTCTCGCAGACCTACTACACCTACACCACCCTCCAAAACTCCCTCCCACCATCACACAGAACCCAGAACCTAAACAGACCCACAACACAGTAATGAACCTTTCCTCCAGAAGACTTACTCCCACAGAAATATCAGTCCATTCCAAAGGCCTCACCATTTGCCCTACTCTCAAATTCTATCATGCAGGACTTGTTAAAGACCTTTTTTCCTTCCCCGGGTCCCTACAGTGGAAACACTTTTTTGCCACCAACACGACCAACCAGACTCAACCAAAAACCAATATTGAACTGCCTCCAAACCACCCCTTGTTAACTTTCCAGAGTTTCTTAACCTCGAACCTTGCCTCGCCATAATTACCCAAATCCCTCAACATGCAAACTAACCTTACATCCGCAGAAAGAACTGCAGTCCACCATCTAAAAACTGATCCCGACCTTATAATCCTACCTGCAAACAAAGGCTCCATCACCGATGTTTTGAACCGCATGGATTACCTGGCAGAAGGACTCGGTCAGTTTTCAGATACTTCCACCTACAAACCTTGCCACAGTAACCCCATTCCAGTAACCCAACAGGATCTCCAGTCACTACTCAAATCCCATCCCGGAACCTCTCCCCAAAGTCCATCGCTCTACTTACCCCTGCCACTCCCCGTACCCCCACCTTCTACATGCTTCCTAAAGTCATAAACCCAACCACTCAGGATGACCCATTGTGGCCAGTTACAGTGCCCCAAGTGAGAGAATCTCTGCTCTCATAGACCAACACCTTCAATCTATTACCCGGAACCTATCCTCCTATATAAAAGATGTCAACCATTTCCTCCACCAACTCTCCACAGTTCCTGTCCCTTTACTGCACGGTGCCCTGATCCTCTGATGCCACCTCCCTGTACACTAACATTTCTAATGCTCATGACCTTACTGCTATTAAACACTATCTTTCCTGACGCCCTATGGATTCCAAACCAACAACCTCCTTCCTAGTCGCAATGACCAACTATATCCTCACACACAATTACTTCTCCTTTGAAGGCATTACCTACAAACAAATCTGGGGTATGGCTAAGGGCACCTACATGGCACCATCCTATGCCAACCTATTCATGGGCCACCTAGAGGAATCCTTCCTAAAAAACCAGAATCCTAAACCCCTCAACTGGTTCAGATTCATGATGACATCTTTGCTATCTGGATTGAAGGTGAGGACATCCTATCCACATTCCTCCAGAACCTCAACAACTTCTCCCCCATTTGCTTCACCTGGTCCTACTCAACCCAACAAGCCACCTTTCTAGATGTTGACCTCCACCTCAGAGATGGCTACATCAGTACCTCCGTCCATATCAAAGCTACTAACCCCCAGCAATACCTCCACTTCAACAGCTCCCACCAATTCCATACCAAGAAGTCCCTTCCACACAGCCGAACCACCCGCGGTCATCGCATCTGCAGTGATGACAAGCAGCCCCTCTCAGAATATACCGAGGGTCTCACTGAAGCCTTCACTGACTGTACGAGTAATTATCCTCCCAACCTTGTACAGAAACAAATCTCCTGTGCCTTATCTTTCCAGGCTCCCACCACCTCCCAAAGTCCTACAGTCCAGCCACAGAGGAGCATTCCCCTCGTAGCTCAGTATCACCTGGGACTGGAGCAACTGAATTACATTCTCTGCCAGGGTTTTGATTACCTCTCGTCGTGCCCTGAAATGAGAAATGTCCTGCCCACTATCCTTCCCACCCCTCCTACAGTGGTATTCTGTCGTCCACCAAACCTTCACAATATACTCGTCCATCGTTACACAAACCCCTGCTCCCAATCCCTTACCTAATGGCTCATACCCCTGTAATAGACCTAGATGCAAGACCTGTCCCATACATCCTCCTACCACCACCCACTCCAGTCCGGTCACTAACATCACCTATCCCATCAAAGGCAGGGCTACCTGTGAAACCAGTCATGTGATTTACAAGCTAAGCTGCAACCACTGTGCTGCATTCTATGTAGGCATGACAACCAACAAACTGTCTGTGTGCATGAATGGCCACCGACAAACTGTGGCCAAAAAATAAATGGGCCACCCTGTTGTTGAACATGATGCCAAACATAATATCCCTCATCTCAATGACTGCTTCACAGCCTGTGCCATGTGGATCCTTCCCACCAACACCTGCTTTTTTGAACTGCGCAGGTGGGAACTTTCCCTGCAATACATCCTACATCCCCGTAACCCTCCTGGTCTTAACCCTCTTCCCATTACAGCACTACACAGCCATCATTTCACCACAACACCTTCAATTGTTAAATTTATATATCATGTCATGTCACTGTTTACCTTATCTGAGCATCAGTATTTTATATCCCAACTGAAATACAAAAATGATAATGGAGCTAAAACATGTGAGGCTAAAGTGTTTCCCAAGGGACATTTTGATAGAAAAATCAGGTGATATCTGCTGTACTGAGGTGTTATCTTGTAGTTGACCCCATATGCAGAGTGGACAATGCAACAGCATCTCAGTACATCTGCTCATTTGATGATAATATCATGGTTTTTTGTCAAAATATATAGCACTTTGACACACATCTGCTCTGACACTCATGAATTTCCCTTTGGGTTAAAATATCTCCAACATCATGTATTAGTGCAGCAATAGAGGTGAAAATTATCTAGATCAATTTCCCCAAAACACAGAAAAGAGTTCTGAACTTACCCTCATCATATTCAATGCTTCTGGTGAATCAATGAGAACGCAATGGAGCACATCCAGCATTCCTGTACCCTCACTAGATGCCTGTGAACCCAGTCTGCTGAATAACCAATTCAGTCTATTTGAGTTGGCAAACTGAGCACAGTTTGTGTGGTTTCCTTTTATTATGGCAGCTGAAAACACAAAATGTGAATAAGTAACAGACATTCATTCCAGCGAGTGAAAATGACAAACCATTCTATGAGCATTTGTTCAGGGAAAGAGTCAAAACAGAGGAAGCAAAAATAATCACATTCAAATTTGAGAACACTATAACTTTCTGGGCTATAATGTTCACAGGCTCAAATATGTTAATGAAGTGAGTGAGTAAAGTATGGGAGCATGCTTGATATTTGCCAGAATTTTTCGCAAATGGAAATAAAAGTAAAAAATGACAGAACAACAACTTATGAGATCTTTAATTTTCAGTTTTGATGTCTTTAAAACAAATTTTTCCTGTGCTGATACAGAAAAGGAGAGCTAGAATAAGTGACCAACGTAAGATATGTATTCTAAAACACTGAAAAAAGACTAGGGGTTGATAATAAATGGCTACATTCGTAGTTACTTTCTGTTAAAAGTCTTAAATGAAAATTAACAATATATGAAATATATGAGGGGTATACACTATTAATTAGAATCTACAGGTTTTGGAACTTTTGAACAGTCCCTCTATAAGAAGAAATGAAGAGATAACAAACAGTGAAAAGAAACAGTATGGTGTGCAGAAGGCAGCATGAGGAAAGAGTTACTCACAAAATTGAATTTATAGTTGTACGGGGCCACTTGTACACAAGGTAGCCCATAGACAGCAATGGGGCCGTTACTTAGTAGGTACAATTATGAGATTCATTTCCACACTATGGCTCAACAGTCAAATGTGATGCCATTTTGCGTTTTCTGATATAACCTGACACTAGTTTTGATCAGGATGAAGTACTTCATTTTTATCTGGACATGGAAGCTTACAAATCAGTGGACGGATTTCCCACTACCAGTTCTCGCATCACTCAAGCCGTCACTGCTGACCCTTTTCTGCATTAAGTGTGATAAAATGTTCAGTGAGGATGGCCTGAGCAACCTCTGGCTTGTGCATTACATCTCGTCCACAATTATTTTTTGTTATGACACAGACTCACACTCTTCTGCATCAGGATCACTGGAGCATCTCATGAAAGAAGATGCTGACTAGCTGCCATGTCTATTGGCCCAGAATTGATCATGAGGTTGAACATAAGACAAGGGCGTTTTTGGATTCTGCTGTGTTAGCAGTAGCAGAGTCCTTTATGCAAAGGCTAAATTATAAGACTTCTGTAATTTTTCTGTTGATGGGGATAAAAGTAAAAATGGGAATATGTGGAATGAGCAAATCTGTAAAACAGAAAGTGTTTCTAGAATTCAAGAGATATGATCGCGAATTTAAAATAGCCTGTTTAATTATTACAGGACTAGTAAGGATGTAGCTTTAGGCACAGAGTTCTGACATGCTATCACACCAACCTAAAATGTAGGAACAGACAGTTAGAGATTGATAATGGTGGAAATCAGAAACATGTCAGATTTATAGATTTCTGTGGGATGAGGGATGTGTACCACACAAAAATGATACAGGAGGATGATGAGGAGGTAAATGTGCACAAGAGACGGAAAGAGGACAAGCCTGTAAAAAGGGATGTTTAATGTATAAAGATGTAAAAATTTATTTTATTCTTTAATGTATTTACTCTGTGTAATTGTAAGAATAAAAAGTACTTAAATCAGGAAGAGGCAGTGAGAAATACTGCACAGGGGTTGTAAGAAATGTATATAGTGACGCTTTAATGAATAATGTGATTTTTCTACACTATTAGTAATTTATTTAGGGGAAAATTTACAGAACTGTCATTTATTTGAACACATGAACAGGGTGCATTTTGTGCATGGGGGGTGGGGTTAGATAAATAAATTGTATGAAGTAATGATTTAAGTTAAACAGATTGGCTGGCTTATCCTGCCTTATTCATCAATGTGTAGTTGTCTTGGTTGTAGAACAGATGCACAGTAATGATCCTAATAGCAATCTTGTCTATAAGAAAGTATTATGACAGTATGAACTAATTAGCAGAAATGTATGCAATTTCTGAGATACACTATGTAACACCAATTGAGATATATGATTGGGGGTGCATCTGTGTCATCAATGAGTTTTATTTTTGGTGGGTTGTACTGCTATGGGAACTTAATTCTGAACATTCAGTCGGTTGAAACATATTAAATGTGATCATGTAAGAAGAGTTTAGTTCCCTAATACATCTGCATAATGTTGGTATGTGTCTTTCTGTGGGGGTACAAACCAGCTTGAGGAAAGAATGATGATAACGATGATGTTTGGTTTGTGGGGGCGCTCAACTGCGTGGTCATCAGCGCCCGTACAAAGTCCCAAGTTTTACACAGTCCAATATAGCCACTGTCATGAATGATGAAATGATGAGGCCAACACAAACACCTAGTGCCCGGGCAGAGAAAATCCCCAACCCAGCCGGGAATCAAACCTGGGACCCCGTGATCCACTGAGGGAAGAAAACAGCACAATGTATCTGCCAGTGAAGTGAACCAATGGGCTGCAGTGTTTTATTTAAGACACCCTGTATTTTGGTTATGTGGTTTCGCCATGTAAGGTATCTATTGTATGATTCTGAGGAATTCTTTGTATGTTGAATTATTATTGTAAAGTTACATCTTTGCCATATTTTGACAGTGCAAACACGATCCATCCTGCAGCGAGTTCCGGAAATGGGTTGTGTGAGTAGAGTGGAGTTGCATATGCAACACGGTGGATGTGTGACTGCTTGCTTGTGATTCTACATGTGTATTTAGTATAATAAAAGGTGTACAACTTTGCTTCCGCCGTTTGCCGATAGGTGGCGACAACAGTAAGTAGCGGTCGAAAGAAACTGATCATAGACATCAGGTAGTTAGCTTGGACCTTGGTCAACATAACCTCATTCAAACATTAGTTGATTTGTGTCTGCATCATAACGTTGTTCTTGATTGAAAATGTCAGTTTACGAGCCTAATTCTTGTCATTTGTGGGAGGTGTTACTGTTTTTTTTCAATGTGAAGAAAACAGCAGCCGAGTCTCATCGAATGCTCTCAAGTACATATGGTAAGGACACTATTGGTGAAAGAATCTGTTATGAGTGGTTTCAACGCTTCAAGAACGGTAATTTTAATGTCATAGACCAGCATAGTGGTAGAAGAGAGAATGTTTTCGAAGATGCAGAACTGGAGACATTGCCGAGTGAAGACTCGTGTCAAACTAAAGAAGAATTGGCACGATTAGTGGCAGGACACAGCAAGCCATTTCAAAATGTCTCAAGGCTATGGGCATGATTCAGAAAGAGGGAACTTGGGTCCCATGTGAGCTGAAACCACGAGACGTTGAACGGCATTTGTGTGTTTGTGAACGGTTGCTTCAGAGGCCAAAACGGAAGGGATTTCTGCATCGCATTGTGGCCGGGGATGAAAAATGAGTTTGTTATGATAACCCTAAATGCAAAAAATCATGAGGATATCCCGGCCATGCTTCCACGTCAACAGCCAAACCAAATATTCATAGCTCCACATAGCTCCAAGATCATGTTGTGCATTTGGTGGGACAAGCTCGGCATCATGTGCTATGAGGTGTTAAAACCAAGGGAAACAATACAGGTGCTTGTTATCGAACACAATTAATTCGTTTGAGTAGAGCATTAAAAGACAAACGGCTGCAATACAGCGAGAGGCACGATAAAGTGATTATGCAGCACAACAATGCTAGACACCACGTTGCAAAGCAGGTCAAAATGTACTTGGAAACATTAAAATGGGAAGTCCTACCCCACCCATCGTATTCTCCAGACATTGCTCCCTCTGACTATCACCTCTTTAGATCAATGGTGCATGGCCTGGCTGACCTCATGGCCTGGCCGATCTCATGAAGAAGTCACAAATTGGATCGATTTGTGGATCGCTTAAAAAGATGAGCCATTTTTTTATGTGGGATTCGTACACTGCCCAAAATATGGGAGAAAGTAGGGGGCAGTGATGGTAAATACTTTGAATGATGCATGTGTAACCAATCTGTTTCATTAAAGCCTCAAATGTTGGGGGAGAGACGGCGGAAGCAAAGTTGTACACCTTGTATACAAAAAAAGGAAAGGCCACCACTCACCTGTAGACAACTGATCTGTGGTGCACAGAAACCTACGGCAGTAATCAGGATTTACACTAGCTTTTGAGCTCTTGCTCTTTCTGCAGTAGAAGTACACACATTCACACATACAACCACACAGACTCACAAACACACACACCTGTGGCAGGAGTGTAAAATCAGTTTTCTTTTAAATAATCAGAGAAACATCTGTCAAGAAGCCTCTCAGAAGTTTCTTCAAATTTTATTTGTAATGTTTTATTGTACAGATGCAAGTAGTGATAAGTATTAGAATTTGAACTGCTTAGTATTAAGATTTTCAGTTGATATCTTGCAATCCAAATGTAGTCCACATGTTGACTCATATTATCACAGAAATTATACACAAAAGGCCCTGCTAGAAGATGTAATAAGGTGTGTGCAGAATAACCGTGCAGAGGTTGGTGCTAATTTGGATTGCACTTACAGGTAAATGAAACACAAATTGGGGTTATGTGAGTTTATAGTTATTTAAACACTTTAGCTGAAACGATTTCTACTTTTTTATCTAATGGCATTTCTAATACAGCACTTACCATAAGATGATATTTACTGAGTCTACAATTATGAAAGCAAAAGTGGCGCTATGTGTTAATAGTCGTTGAAAAGTTTGTGTGTAACTGGGTTTGAAACTGCCTTATTTACTGACATGTTAGGTGTACTAATCACAATTTCGCCTGGTAGACAAGGCTGGCAGTGAACATAAAGCAGTCAATTCTGGTCATGGTCATGGTCATTCTACTTTTATCATTTCAACAATTTCTGTCAGTCACCATGTCAGGTTTCAACTCCAAGCGCACTACAGTAGGTATGTGATGACAACTAGACAATACCACATGGCTAAATATTAAACAAAATTATTTTTTTGTTTGCAGTGAACATAATAGATGAGTTAGGAGAAGTAAGACTGGATTGGGAGAGATGTAGCAGTGCCAACAAACTCCACAGTCAAATAATACAGGATGTCTGAAGAAATTTCACCCATATGGTTTCATTTCTATTACTTGAATGAACAGAAAATAACTTTTAGGTAAGACAATGGTTACAGAGAAATATTCTTACCAAGAAGCTGGTACAGATATCCTGAAATAACTTCCCAGCTTTGGCCAGTATCATCTCCAGACAGGGCAATTAGAAATCCTTGTGATGTGATAACATTAATTTTGTCAATAGCTTCAAGGATGAGGTTTAATATTCCTTCTTCTTGAAACAGGTCCTGTCTGTTTCTCAATGCTCTAAGTCTGTTCTGCTTCTCTTCATGTTCTGGAATTGAACAGAAAAACATACTACATTTAAAGAAATGAAACAAAAACATTTTACTTAATAACACCAAAAGCTAAATTAACAATAATTTTGTGACAAAAGAGAAAGATTTAAATTCTTGGAAGACCTTTTCGCAAACATAGGCACTATGCATTTCTGCTTTGATTTGAAGTAAATAAAGGGAAAAAATAAACGCCTATTAATTTTATTAGAGAGCAGTAGATTGAAACAAGGTTTAAAGATTCCTCTAAATTCTTTGTTAGGTTCTCATTTGAGTTTGTCCACTGGCTGCTTCCACACGGGATGCAACTAATAACAACAATGTTGTATGTGGAGTTGTCCTTCCGTTTCTGTTCTCTTTCCTTCATTTATACTGCACAAGATAGTACAAAATGGGGTATGATCCTGAGCGTAGTTATTCTTCACATTCTGCTTTTCCTTTGTAACTTTAGCATGAAACACCAAAGATCACAGTATGATTTTGAGCTGAATTATCATTCAAATGCTGTTATTTTTGCTCTCTGCTACCAGTCACAAGCTCTGTTAACATAACATTCCTCTAGATGGCCCATAAATAGGTTGGCATAGGATGGTGCCATGCAGGTGCCCATAGCCGTATCCTAGATTTGCTTGTAGTTAATGCTCTGAGAATCAATAATAATGAGGATAGGTGGCAACTCACCATAAAGATGACTGCTGAGCCACAGACAGGCATGTAGAAAAAAACAATCACACTCTCACACTAAATTTTTAGCCATAGCTTTTGTCAGAAAACGAGAGCACACACACATTCACACAATCACTCACACACAACTAATGCACACATGACCGCCATCTCCATTCACTGCATCTACAGTCTCTGAGAGTCAGATCCAAAGAAACCACTCCTCATGCCTCCCTGCCTCTTGTCGCAGCTGCTAGGCTAGCGTCAAGAAATGGTGGCAGCACTGACTGCAAGCTGAAGGGAGTGGTAAGAAGGGGAGAAGCAGTAGGAATGATGGAGTAGGGAAGTGGCGCAAGTACTCAGCTGCACCCAGCCAGCAACGGTGCATGACACCTCACTTTCCACCCATAAACTGATGCCTGCTACATGCTTTACCAACAACTAAGCTTATGTGATCATTCCACTTCATGTCCCTACAGAGTGTTACATCCAAGTGTTTGTATGAGTTTACATATTCCAAATGTGACTCACTAATATTAAATTCATAGGATATCACATTTTTTTGTTTTGCAAAGTGCACAATTTTACAATTTTGAAAATTTAAAGTAATCTGTCAATCACAGTGCCATTCTGAAATCTTCCCAAGTCTGACTGAATACTTGTACAGATTCGTTACTGAACTCCACTGAAAAAGGGGCGTTCAAAAAGAAACGAGCCAGAGTCTGGAATGCACAATCTGGTGACAGGAGGGTAATATCATGGCATGTGTAACAAGGTGTGATCCCTCCCGAGCGTGGAAGTACACAGCCTGTCGCTAGAGGGCATGCATGCATGTCATGTGACTATAGAGAGCTAACAGTAACATGCATCAATCATCCAACGCCGCCAGTCGCATGGTTATGCTGACGTTCTTCTTTGACCAAGATGGCCCCCTTCTGATTCACTTCCTGCAGCATGGAACAACAGTGAATGCCCAGCATTACTCACAATCCTTGACCACCCTTTGCCAAGCGATCAAATCAAAACGACCAGACAATCTCACTCCTGTGGTCATTTTGCTCCATGACAATGCAAAGCCTCATAGGGCCACCACAGTCACGGCACTCCTGCAGAAATTCAAATGGGAGATTCTCCATACAGTCCAGACCTCTCTCCCTATGATTACGCCATTTTTGGTCCCCTTAAAAAGGCTCTGAGGGGCAAACAATTCACCTTGAATGACTATGTCCAGCTGTACGAGCAGAACTGGTTAACATCGCAGCCCTGGAAATTTTAAGTGAGAGCCATTCACTACCTTGTGTCACAGTGGGACAAGTGTCTCAACAGACAGGGTCAATACTTGTAACATAAAGGTACTGGTTTCTGTAATTATGCCTCCGACTCATTTCTTTTTGAACGCCCCTAATAGATAACTGCATCAACTGTGAAAAGTATGAGGTTATTATTAATATTGTCCACAAGATCATTAATATATAACAAACAGCAAGTGACCCAACACATTTACCTGGGGTACATCCGAAGTTACTTCTAGATCTGTTGATGACCCTTCATCCAAGATAATATGCTGTGCCCTCCCTATCAAGAAATCATCAGTTATGTCTGATACCCAATATGATCGTACCCTCTGGACCATTTATATTGTTTTTTCATGTTTTTGTGCCAATTATATTTAACATGCATATTTATAATGACCTCAGTGTTTTTTCTTCTGGAACATTTTTGAAATTAAGTTCAAAACAGACAGTTGGTTATATCCAGAAAACAAAAATGTAATGTAACCCACTGATCCATTTGAAGATAAGGGTGAAACATGCTGTGGAAGAAAATAAAAGTGAGTGCCATGCATTATTGTTTTAACTTGTCTTTTGCATCACAAACAGTTGAAAATTCTGAACCAATTCCCATACGGATGACATACGGAAATTGCATTCTTTTATTAACACATAAGATGTAACTTGGCCTATTTATCATTTCAAAATTTACTTAATACAGCACAGTTTTAGCATGGTTTGAGGTGTCATGACATGGACTGTGCGGTCCATCCCGCCGGAGGTTTGAGTACTCCCTCAGGCGTGGGTGTGTGTGTTGTTCTTAGCATAAGTTAGTTTAAGTAGTGTGTAAGTTTAGGGACCGATGACCTAACAGTTTGGTCCCTTAGGAATTCACATACATTTGAACATTTGAGCACAGTTTTATATAAATATTGATACTAGAAAATATGCTTACCCATTTCTTCCTCTGGCTGAGCAAAGTAGTTTATTAAATCTTCAAGGCACATAACCATTTCATTTAAATTCACAGACATAAAAAATAATGAATGTCGTCTATTTGTCTGCAGTGTTTCTAGTCCCCTGAAACACATTACATAATTACCTCTTTTATACTATCTTCAAGCATTCTTTTATAATTCATTACGTTGCAATTAAATGAATGTTTTAGCTTACCAAATTAGTACAAAAATTCCTATTACACACCTGAACATATGCAGAGGAGTAATAACTATTAATTAATATAATTATACAAAAATTAATTTTTAGATGATTCAGTACTCACGTTATAAATTTCGTGAAAAGGGAACTACATTTTCTTATAACACGAGCCGTTCTCGATTCCTCCTCTTGACTGCGGCTAAAGTCTAAGCCATCATCCATTTTCCCTTCTTCATGAAGGACAGCTTGCTTTTCTTCAACTTTCCCCACACCTTTCTTTTTTGTTTCATAAGCCTAATGGGTACAGAAAATTTGGTCATGTTTTAGTAACTGTGTCAAAAGGGACAGTGGGCTATTTTATTTTATGATCTGGGCACTAGTGGTAGCTGCACATCAGAACATTTTGTATCACTCACTACGGGGCAGTCAGAAGTATTATCTTTACATGAACAACATACGAAAATAACAAGTACCATCTCCAACATTTATTAACAAACAATCTTCCATCAAAGATGCTACAAACAATATTACTGTTTCTTACATGAGACTTCAATGTAATTTTCTTGAGCATCTTAGAGGTTAATGTATCTAGTTTCAGTAGAAACTTCTTGTGATGGCTGTAAGATTTCTTAGTTTGCGGAGTGGAAGGTCTGCATGAGACTTATGACATAATAAGGCTAATGCATCTGGTGATGCCATGCTGAATTATGTTGTTACTTTTGGGGTTTGACATGCAGAAAAATGCTTGTCATGAGAAAAGAATTTTAAAGAGAATACAGTGGTTATCACATTGCACGACAGTTAAGAAAAGGCACTGTTTTAGGTTTCAAAATATTGTCTGGGACTTGCTTAAGTATTTTGCAGAGCTAAAATGCTAATGATAGTCACCATGCACTTCATTTAAATTCCAATACACTAGACTCTCGCTAATCTGGCCCTCAGTAGTGTGGCCTCTCAGAATCCAGCACACATCCAAAAACACGTGCACAATGAATTATCATGCACAACAATGATTAGTTAAACAATGCTTTATATACTGTATTTGAAATTGTAGCTTTATTTACAGCTCAGAATCATGTCTTCTAAAGGGAAACACCTTATGCTAGAACTCAATCAGAAACTCGAAATTTTAGATAAGTTAAATCGAGGTTCTTTGCAGAAAGCCATTGCTGCTGAGTTCAGTGTTGGACAAGCAATTATTTATGACATCAAAAAGAAAGAATATGTTATTCGACAGTACTCAAGACAAATGGATAGTGAATTGGTAAAATGGAAGGTTATGCGAAAGAGTGAGAATGAAGAACTGGATGTAGCTGTTTATAGATGGTTCATACAACTACACAGTAAAGGAATTCCAGTCAGTGGCCCAACTACAAAGGAAAAAGCAGCTGCAGTTAACAAACAACTTGGCTGTAGTAATGTGTTTGCAGCGAGTGAAGGTTGGCTATCAAACTGGAAAAAACAACATGGCATTCGGCAGCTGATAGTCACCGGGTAAAGTCATTCAAATAACAATAAGGGTGCTGATGAGTTTGTAAGCAAGATATGGAAGATAACAGAGGAAGAAGATTTCACAGCTGATGCCTTGTATAATGCTGTTGAAACGGGACTCTTTTACAAGATGCTTCCTTCAGAAACATTAGCTGCCAAGAACGAGAAGGAAGCTGCTGGTTACAAGCAACAGAAACAGCATGTAACATTAATGGCGTGTTGTAATGAAAATAGGAGTCATAAACTACCGCTTATGGTGACTGGAAGATCCAAACATCCACAGTGTTTTAAACACACTGACATAAATACTCTACCATTGCAGTATTGCGCTCAAAAGAAAGCATGTACGGACAGACAAATATTCTCTCAGTGGTACCATGAAACGTTTGTACCAGCAATGAGGGAAGAGCTAAAAAAGGAAAAGCTTCCAATGAAAGCTATCCTTATAATTGACAATGCTCCCAGTCATCCTTCAGATGTTTCTCTAAAGTTTGATGGTATACAAGCACTCTTTCTCCCACCCAACATGACAGCCCCAATTGAGCCCATGGACCAGGGAATTTTGGAATCAATTATACATCATTATGGACATTCACTTCTTGTCTCCTTGCTGAACAAAAGTGAAAATGACTCTATCGAGACATGCTGAAAGCAATTAACATACGTGATGTTGTTTTCCAAGCAGCCGAGGCATGGGACAAAGTGGAGAGCACTACCACAATGAAGAGCAGAAGAAAACTGTGGCCATCCATTGATGCCGAGTTGGATCCAGTAGTGAGAGACAGCGATGAGTGTCAATTCGCAATTATCAACTACTTTGTACACTGACATGTTCCACGACCTTCCAGGAGGAGAAGAAATTAAAAATTGATGATGAAAATGTTACTAAGTGGCTGAATGAGGAAAACTGTGATACAGACCAAACTTTAACAGATGAAGAAATAATCAAAAGTGTGCAAGAAAGTAATGATGAAAGTCATGAAGAAGAAGACACAGGAGGAGAGAGCATGAACATTTCTCACACTGCTGGTGATGAAGCTGCCAAGGTCTTCCTGGAGTACATTATGCAACAACCAGATACATGCAGTACCAATGTAATGCTTGTAAAGTGACTGCATCATAAAGCAAGCCACCATCGCGTATCATCATTTGACAGTTAAAAATGAGGGACATGTTTTACAGTGAGTGATACGACTGTATAATTATGAACAGTATATTTTACACTCAAGGACTAAGTTTTATTTGAATATTAATGTATTTTTTGGATTTAATAAAATATATCCTCTGTTTTAAAATTGTATCCTTTGGTTTAATAAAGTACAGTACACTACTGTATATCCCCTACGTTTTCAAAATAAATAAAAAAACAAAATAAATTAATAAAATAAATTTCAGACACTCAATAATCTGGCACTTCTGCTAACCCGGTACCCATATGTCTCAGGAATGACTGGATTAGCGAGAGTCTAGTGTGTTCACAATTACTAAGCCACAATAATATTGGAAATATGTGAGCACATTTTATCAATGCAGACATATATTTATGTTCGATTTATTTTAAAAATCACAGGACAATGGAAAATCCAGAATGGAATAATGACAATCTTGTGAAAAGGATAGTTGATACTCACCATATAACAGAAATGAGTCACAGATAGGCACAACAAAAGGACTGTCAAACAAAGCTTTCAGTCAAACATGCCCTCATCAGAATAGACAGCGCGCACACGCGCACACACACACACACACACACACACACACACACACACACACACGCACGAACACGCAAATGCAAACGCAACTCAAACATACATCTACATCTACCCATCTACATTTACATCTACACGGTTACTCTGTTAGTCACAATAAAGTGCCTGTCAGAGGGTTCAATGAACCACCTTCAAGCTGTCACTCTACGGTTCCTCTCTTGAATGGAGCACGGGAAAAACGAACACTTAAATTTTTCTGTGCGAGCCCTGATCTCTTATCTTATAGTGATGATAATTTCTCCTTATGTATGTGGGTGCCAACAGAATGTTTTCACAAACAGAGGAGAAACTGGTGATTGAAATTTCATGAGAAGATCCCATCACAATGAAAAAGTCTTTGTTTTAATGATTGTCACTCCAATTCATGTATCATGTCTGTGGCACTATCTCCCCTATTTCATGATAATACAAAACAAGCTGTCCTTCTTTGAACTTTTTCGATGTCATCTGTCAGTCCTACCTGATGCGGATCCCACACCGCAGAGCAGTACTGCAGAATAGGGCAGACAAGCATGGTATGAGCAGCCTCTTTAGTAGACCCGTTGCACCTTTTAAGTGTTCTGCTAATGAATCACAGTCTTTGGTTTGCTCTACCCACACCACTATCTGTGTGATCATTCCAATCTAGGTTATTTGTAATTGTAATACCTAAGTATTTTGTTGAACTTATAGTCTTCAGGTTTGGGTGGCTTATGGCATAATCAAAATTTAGCGGATTTCTTTTAGTACTCACGTACTTCACACTTTTCTTTATTCAGGGTCAATTGTCACTTTTTGCACCATACAGATATCTTATCTAAATCATTTTGCAATTTGTTTTGATCATCTGATGACTTTACAAGACAATAAATGACAGTATCATCTGCAAACAATCTAAGAGGGCTACTTAGATGGTCTCCTATGTCATTAATATAGATCAGGAACAATAGAGAGTCTATAACACTTCCTCGGGGAACGCTGGATATTACTTCTGTTTTTCTCGATGACTTTCCATCTATTACTACAAACTGTGACCTTTCTGACAGGAAATCATGAATCTAGTCATAGAACTGAGGCAATATTCCATAGGCACGCAGTTTGGCTAGAAGACACTTGTGAGGAACAGCGTAGAAAGCCTTCTGGAAATCTAAAAATAGGGAATCAATTTGACATCCCCTGTCAACAGCACTCATTACTTCATGAGTATAAAGAGCTAGTTGTGTTTGACGAGAATGATATTGTCTGAATCTGTGCTGACTATGCGTCAATAAATCGTTTTCTTCGAGGTAATTCATAATGCTCAAACACAGTATATGTTCCAAAACCCTACTGCCAATTGACGTTAGTGATATGGGCCTGTAATTCAGCGGATTACTCCTATTTCCCTTTTTGGGTATTGGTGCGACTTGAGCAATTTTCCAGTCTTTAGGTGCAGAAGTTTCTGTGAGCGAACAGTTGTATATAATTGCTAAATATGGTGCTATTGTATCAGCATACTCTCAAAGGAACCTGACTGGTATACAATTACTTCACCTTCTTTGGTGAACGAGTTTTGGAAAACCGTGTTTAATAACGCTGCTTTAGTGGCACTGTCATCAGTGACTTCACCATTGTTGTTGCGTAGTGAAGGTATTGACTGCGTCTTGCCACTTGTGTGCTTTATGTATGACCAGAATGTCTTTGGGTTTTCTGCCAGATTCTGAGACAGAGTTTTGATGTGGAAATTATTAAAAGCTTCTCACATTGAAGTACAAGCTATATTTCAAAGTTCTGCAAAACTTTGCCAACCTTGGGGATTTTGTGTTCTTTTAAATTTGGCATGCTTTCTTCATTGCTTCTGCAACAGAGATCTGAGCCATTTTGTGTACTGTGGGGGGTCAGGACCATCACTTATTAATTTATGTGGTATATATCTCTCAACTGTTGTTGATACTGTCTCTTTGAAATCATTCCACATCTTTTCTAGGCTTATGTGATCAGATCAGAAGGAGGGGAGACTGTCTCTTAAAAAGGCGTTCAGCGCATTTTTATCAGCTTTTTTAAATAGATGTACTTTGTGTTTCTTTTTGATGGCTGTAGGTGTTATGGTATTCAGCCTAGAAGCAACTGCCTTGTGGTCGCTAATCCCTGTATTCATCATAATATTCCCTATTTGTCCATGATTATTTGTTGCTAACAGGTCGTGTATGCTTTCACAATCATTTACACTTTGAGTGGGCTCATGAACTAATTGTTCAAAATAATTTTCTGAGAAAGCATTCACTACAATTTCTGATGACACTTTATGCCTGCTGCCAGCTTTAAACATATAATCTTTCCAGCATATCAAGGGTAGATTGAAGTCACCACTGGCTATAATTGTATGAGTGGGGTACCTGTTTGAAATGAGACTCAAGTTTCCTTTGAACTGTTCAGCAACTATATCTTCTGAGTTGGGGGGTTGGTAAAATGATCCAATGAATAGTTTAGTCCGACTGTCAAGTATAACCTCTACCCATACTATTTCACAGGAACTATCTACTCCAGTTTCGCTAAAAGGTGAACTACTTTGAGCTTCAGTGCTTTCTATTAGGGCTTGGAGCGCTGGTTCTTTCCCAACACAGCTACGACAATTTACAACTACAATATTGACTGTTTCTACAACTACCTTAGTGTGTTTTACCTGCCCCCTTTTAGACGGATGCCTTTTCTGTGCATTCCTGAGACCCTCTAAGCCAGAAGACCAACCAGTCCCTTCCACACAACCCCCGCTACCTGAGTAGCTGCTTCCTGTGTGTAGTGAACTCCTGACCTATTACACGGAACCTGGAAACCCACCACCCGATGGCTAAAGTCAAGGAATCTGCACATGAGTGTGTGAGTTGCATTTGTATGTGTGTGTATCTGTTGTCTACTCTGATGAAGGCCTATCTGACCAAAGGCTTTGTTTGATATCTTTTTGTTGTGCCTATCCTGCAACTCAGCATCTCTGTTATATGGTAAGCAGCAACTATTCTTGCACAATATTATCATTTAAAATTATGGAAATGTACGTGTAACAACCAAGAAACTAACCACAGCATTATGATATATTTTCGATAGAGAGAGAAAGATGAAACAAGTGCATTCCATTGCTCTGCAAATACACGCAATACACAAAATTTACTGCCAGTTTTCACAATTCTTTTAAAGTTTTATAGAATCTACATTACATGAGTAATTATTTGTACCTTATATGATAACCAAAGTGAGGTTTCTGAATGTTGAACTATGACTGTGCTGTCACCATATTTTATTATGGGTGAGCCAATCACTTCAAGATCTTTGTCTTCAAGTACCACTTTCTGATCATCTTTTTCTTGGCGCAGGCAGAATGTTGATGATGCAATTGTTGCTTCATCCCTATGAAAAAAAGATAGAGGTAGTGAAAAATGATTGAATATTCCTATTTTGAAGGAGAAAATACTAATTATTATTTCGTGTATGGCTGTATTTCACTAATATGTAAACATGCACGTAACTGAAAATACGTTTTTAGTAAAGCATTTATAGTAATTCTTCAATTACAATTTACAAAGGAACAACTGTTCAGTCATCAAAATTTAGGATCCCTTAAAATAATAAAGGCAAGCATCAGGATGACTGCCACCCAATTTCTTTTGCCATACTTGTCTTATCGAGATCTGTACTCTATTTCAAATGGCTCCACAGATAACAAAATATTAAAACCAAAACTTCATTTCTTTTAATAGGTCATGTGTGATTATCAGTTCCTGCGTCAGCTGTAGTATATGAGCTTGTGCTCCATCCCTGCTAAGTAATTGTCAACAATACTTTCGACCATACTCTTCCTTTTTTTAACTTGTGACATATGATTGTTAATTCTCAAATCAATTCAGCTCAATGTGCCACCTTCCTGAACACTGACCTCCACCTCTCTGAATGTTCAATCCATACCTCCGTCTACTAGCCATTAACAGCACCTGTATTTTGATAGCTGCCATTCACTCCACACCAAAGAATCTCCACTGTACAGTCTGGCAACCTGTGAATGGCACATACGTGGTGATGTGAATTCCCATACCCAGCATGTTGAAGGTTTCACTAAGGTCTCCAAAGACTGTTGCCATCCCCCAGGCCTGGTCCACATACATATTTCTTACACAAACCCTTACATGCCCCTAATCCTTCCACCCCCCCCCCCCCCACCCCCCACCCCCCAAGAATCAGCTGTGAAGATGCACGCATACCATCACACTCTGTTACGCTGGACTGGAACAGCTGAACCATATCCATCATCAGCATTTTGACTATTTTTCATTGCGACCAGAAGTGAGAAACGTCCTACCCACAATCCTCCTCCACCCCCCCCCCCCCCCCCTCCAAATGGTATCCCACTGTCCATACAATCTACACATCGTGATCCATCCTTACACTACACCCACTTCCAACTCCTTGCCACATGGGTAATGTTGCTGTGGAAGAGCCAGATGCAAGACCTGTCCTATACACCCAACCAGACGCCCTACTTCAGTCCCATCCCAGTCTCACTTATACCATCACATGCACGGATACCCATGAAAGCAGCTCTGCTGCAATTTCTGTATAACATTTTATGTGGGCATGACCACTCAGCTGTCCACTAACATGAATGGCCACCAACAAACTGTGGCCACAAGCAGGGTTGACTACCCAATGATGGAACACACTGCTGAGCACAACACACTCGTTTTCAGCAGCTGCTTCACAACACTTGTCATCTGGATCCTCCCACTTTACACCAGCTTCTCTGTACTATGTAGATGGGAGTTGTCCTTACAACACATTCTTGTTTCCTATAATCCTCCAACCCTCAATCTCTGCTAGCCCCCTGGATGACACCCACCTCCACCCAATCCAGGAACATTAACTTTACTCATCCAGCATGTAGATCCTCTTTCCCACAGTCTCCCCTTCCTCTGTTCTTTCTTCCCCTCCTCCTCGTCATCACCACTGTTCACTACACAAACATGCTACATTCTTATCCAATGCACCTGCTGAATTCCCATTCAACATTCCTATCTCTTGCACATGCTGCCTCCCTCCCAGCCATCATCACCTTTCCTCAATCCTCCCTCACACTCACCACCTGCTGCAGTCGTGGCACAGTATCTTTCCTGGCACGATGTAGCTGCACTGGTGTGTGTGTGTGTGTGTGTGTGTGTGTGTGTGTGTGTGTGTGTGTGTGTGTGTGTGTGTGCACTGATGATGTAACACCTCTATCATTCAGAGAGTTGTTATCTTTACTCTAAATTAGTTACATAATACCAGAACTTTTCAATGCCATATTGAAAGTAATTGTTTTTTAGATACAATGTTGGAAAAAATTACATTTTGTGTGAGTTTGTGACTGTCTTTCTTAAAAGAACATTGAACATGACAGCGTAGTGGTGCAAAATCGCAATATTAGAAAATGAAACAATGAAAGTCAAGGTTGGAATATTAACAATATTATGAAAATTATATATTTGTGATTCACTGTAAAGATGACACATTGAATTGCTGATGGCACAACATCTATAACTGTAACAGAATGTAACAGTCTTTTCGCTGTGCCTGTCTGCAACTCAATGTTATCTTTATAGTGAGAATTAGGACATGTGCAAACACAGAAATTGAAATATTTCCTACCTTGTGACAAGACAGAGCTCATTATTTTCATTAACACCGAGGTAACGGCCAGTTGTCAAGTGCCTTATTCTCATTGGATGGGACCAGTTAATGAAGCCACCAGCCCATTTTGTTCTTGCAAGTTCCAATCTCCACAGGGACCTGGCTTGACTCATGACACTACCACCTTCATATATAACAATGCTACAGAAAAATGAATGAATATTTTAGTAATTATCATCTGACTTATAAGACATTAATGACATTTACAGAACATTAACAGAAAAATGAAATCAAGGGTCATGGATTACATTAAGAATACATAACAATTGAACATGAGATATAACAAACATAACTTCATGAGCTTTTAGCACAGACAGTTTCTTCCACCAAATAACACCATCAGAAGTGGGAAAAAATCTTTCTTGAGCCCAAGATGAGAGTTAGCTTTTTCTTAAACCAATAAAAACCAAATAATAGTAGAAATAAATTTACAAATGTACTGGTAGTGGCGACAGACTAAAATGCACAAAGTACAGTTGCCACAGTCAATGCTTTGGTGGTGGTCAAGTTGGGACAATGATTTCAGCACAAAGGAATTTATGGTACAACCATTATACATGTAAGAAATTCCTGGAATGTCTAAACTGAGAATTTCTGTGGGAGTTGACAATATTCTTCCAGTCCAGGACTGTGTTGTTGTCTGCCATTAATGTGGTATTTGACCAGGTGAAATGTGATGAATGATCTACACAATCTGACAGTTCCACTTGACTGAATCTCTTACTATGGCTCTATTTCTATAGTTCAAGAAGATTCATAAAATCTTCTAAAAAACCTCATCCTATTTGAAGCCACAAAGTTGCTTACTCCACCTAAACCATACACTGTGTGCACTACCATTTTCCAAAATACACTGTCCTAACCGTTCTGTCAGCTTCACATATGAATTATTGAGCATAGGACATATGCAGTCATTTTCCCAACAGAGATCCACCAATTTCTTCCGTGAATCCCATGGTACATTGACCTCAATCTCACAAAATATGTCAAATAAACAACAAACAGGATTACTTGCATTGAAACTGTTGCCATCTTTGTTGTTAAAAACATTTTCTTTTTTATGGCCTTGGCATTAGTAGGAAAAACAACCATTTGGATACATATCATAACAAAAATATGCTGACTTCAGCCCCCCCCCCCATCAAATTCAGTCATAAGATTTTCTGTGGCATACAAGTCATCTCCACTTCTCCATGATAAAAAAGTCATCTCAAAAATAAGACAGGAGTCTTCTATGTTTCACCAAACAACGCCCTTGGAGTGGATAGACTCAACCAAGCCCCCTGCCGGGGATGTTACTTTTTCAAAGTCATGTCACAAAGTGAGAATCACTCTGCTGATAAATTCTGCTTACATCAGTCAGAACAGCTTAAAATTAAAACATCTGAATTATTTTCATGTTAACCAGTGCTTCTATTCAATCCATTTCTTGTTAAATGAGTCATATACATGGAACTGTCCCCATTGCAAAATTTGTCTGTACAACCTCTTACAACTATGTACTCCTGTCCTAGCACTTGTACAATTCCTCACACCTGTGAGATAATCCATTTCAAGTATTGAACATCATGCAAACAGTGTTACACTTTCTGAATTGACACAGTCTCTTAAACTGTCTGTGAGAACAGGTGAACAGACTTAACTTGTAATACAAACTACTCTGCACTAAAGGAAACTTTAAAATAAGACAGATCTGACTTAGGTTTCTCATTCATCTACAGAAAATTGGGATTCCTCCTCCTAATAGCACCTCACCGTAACCCCTCCCATGGGAACTTTCTCTATGTTTACTGGTTAGATTCTATCCACAGTGGCCTCAACCTGCACTAAAACACCTCACTACTAACATATATCTACTACCTCACCACACTTGCCATTATGTTATACAAAGGGACAGGAAAAAATCATTTTATTTTATGGCCAAATTCGATGTTATCTTTTGATGAATTTGGTGTTACTTTTTGCCAATTTGGTACTATTTTTAGCCAAATTCAGTGCTATTTTGCTGACAAATTCCTTTTTATTGCCAATTTCACTGGTATTTTCTGCCATTTTTGATGTTTTTTTTCCCTTTTCCATGTTACTTTTTTCCAACTTCAGAATTATTTTTTGGTAAATTCATTTTTTTCCAAATTCACTATTTCTTTGCCAATTTCTCTATTTTTTGCAGATTTTGATGGTTTTTTTTCCTTTTCTGTGTTTTTTTTTAATTTGGTATTATTTTTTCTGATTTCAGTATTTTTTTGCCAATATTGATGTTATTTCCTGGCAAACTCATTGCTATTTGTTTGCCAAATTCTATGTTTTAGTCAAATTGGGTACTATTCTTGAAGGCACATTACAATTTGTTATGTGGGAAATGAGCCATCATTTTAAGATTATAAATGAACCTCAGCCTTGAGGAAGAAAGAAGGCAAAATGCAATTTCAACATTCAATAACTATCAGTTACAAATATTGGTAAACTGTCATACACAGATTTATAACATCTTTTATGTGGAAAATTACAAATTTCAAGATATTACATAAAAATTACCAACTTTGTATTATTTCCAAAAACCATCTATTTCATGTTATTTTTCACACTGTTGTATTTGCAAAACATTCCTGTCCCTAGTTGCACATATAATTAATTAAAATTCATATATTTTCCCTTTTGTCCCTATTTCATTTTCTTGTGGCATATCTTTGAGTTCATATTGACCATCTCTATCTTCATTCCTCTTCTTTATTGATGTTCACTTTTACTACCTCTGTGTTTATAATTTCATACCATTTTTAAATTATTTCTGTCTCAACAAGTTCCATCCTCGATTTAATTTCTGAACAGTCTCATACTGAAACTTCCACGCATATTAAAACAGTGTGCACGACCAGAACTCAAACACAGAGCCCAACCTTTTGCGATCAGTGCTGCTATCCACGCACGACTTCAGAAACATTGCCACAGCTTCTTCCAGCAGTTCTAGTTGGCAAGGTATATGGCAGGGCCTCTGAGAAGTTTGGAAAGTAAGAGAGGGTGAGTCATGCCTGGATAGGACAGTCAGTAACACAACTGCATGGCTCCAGGTTCAAGTCACTTTCTGCTGCATAGTTTTGATACGCCAAAAAGTTTCCAAAAAGCGTACAGTCCTGTGCAGAAGTCTCATTTCCTCCATCACTTTCTCTCATATGCACAATGAAAGAACCTCTCAGTTTTAAAACTAATGTCTATATCTGCTTCTGTTTGTGACTAAGTCTGTAGCCAGCATGATTTACGTTCTTTTAAAATTATGTAGTTACAAATCCATTTTAGAGAACATATTCTTACAGATGTAGAATACAATTACTTCACGTGGCATAATGAACAAAACTGACTCAGCTGTAAATTAAACAATTTTACAACTACAGTGTGCTAAATGTATACATAGAATATTGTTAGGAAATAAAGATGAGTAACATACGAAAAGGTGTGATATTTTGTGGATAAATTTAATTCATGCAGTGCAAGCAGAGAGAGTAAACTGAATGTAGGTGATGATATGTTACTGTAGAAGTTGCAAAATAATTGAACTGAAATAAGCTATCACACTGCACTTCTAAATATAGGTAAAACTTGAAAAGCCATTACTTCTGTCCAGGCTGTTCACTCCATGTTGATGGAATGGTGAGACACTCATCACCACCATGGAAGAACCTGAGAACATCGCCTCCAAACACATAACCTGTGTGAGAAGAAAATTTGGTAAAATGTAATAAGCCCAGTATGATAGTACATGTACAGTGGAATAATGTATGTAGTACATAAATAATCACACAAGGGTGCCAGTGTGGCACAAGCGGCACTGACGGAATGACTCTGTGTGTGTTTGTGTGTGTGTGTGTGTGTGTGTGAGTTGTTTATAGTTTTTTATATAAAATTTCACTTGTTTCGAATATTTATAACAAATCTTCAAAAAATAACAAATGGTGTAAAAGCAACTTAAGATAGTTATAGACATACCCACGTATTTCATCCTGCTTATTCCTGTTCCATATGGCTGGACAGACCAGTGAGTCACATGGAAAGAGGCATTCACCACAGACAAATCGTTTTCTTTGGTTGTATGCTAAAAAAGGAACAAAAGAACTCAATAAAACATGTTACAAAACAAACGCCATCACAAATTAATAATGTCTCACTGTGCAGATGACCTGTTCATTAAAACCGTCATTTTCAAGAATATTTAAATTTAAAAAATTGAGAAAAAGATAATTAACTGTATATGGCATATGAAGGGAGCTCCAGAGCTCCTATTTAAGAAGAGCTGCAATATGAATAACTGGATTAGGGATCAAGAACCATAAAGAGAGGAGGGGATACAATTAAACCATGAGTTATACAAGTGATATTTCCCATGTGAAGTCAGAGGAAAGACAATGTAGTGATAAATACAGCAATCCCCAACTTGGCATTAGCATTTGATTAAATATTAGCAACGGTAATGATTGTTGCTGTTGTTATGTTGGGATATTTACTTCCAGTTTACAACCAAATTTTGAGGAGACATTTCCAAAAGCAACTGTAGCTAAGGGAAATAAATAAATAACTGCAGATATTACATTGTCCAGTCACGTCTATGTGACCATCTGACAAAGTAAGAATAACCACATGTTGCAGCACAAACTGTTGCGAGATGTGCAGGAACAGAGACAATGAGGTTCTGGAAGGTACTGACAGGGATGTAGAGCCATCCCAACTCCAGCACTGTGGCCATCTACGGTAGGTTTCTCAGCTGAAGATCCACGGTATGTACAGCCCAATCGAAATTGTCCCTCAAATTCTCAGTTGGTTTTAAATCAAAAGAGTTTGGTGGCCTGAAGAGTACAGTAAACTAATCCTGGTGCTCTTCAAATCATGCACGTACACTGTGAGCTCTGTGAATCGTCGCACTGTCCTACTAGTACAAACCATTGAGCCAAGGAGAAACAAACTGCATGTAGGGGTGGACATAGCCCCAGGGCAGCTGTCTATATACTTGTGTTGATCAACTGTGCCTTTCAGAATGACAAGGTCAGCTAGGGAATGCCACAAAAACATTCCCCAGACCATAACACACCCTGCTAATTGTTGCAGGGTGTTCGCTTTCAGATGTTTCATGCTGTACACACTGACAGCCTTTTGTCTAATAGAGCATAAAACACGATTCATCTGAAAAGGTCACCTGCCATCACTCAGTCGACATCCATGAGAAATCAGTTGCTCAACAGTTGCATGTCTATTCAACCGTGTACATCTTCAGAGGTCATTCACCCATCATCTGTGGCCCTAGGTGCCAGTTTTGGATAGCTCCTTTTTGCCATTCATGGTATCCTTTAATCATGGCGGCACATGAACAGTTTACAGACTAAGTCATTCTTGAAAAGCTCTCACTCTTGGCTCAAAATCCAATGACCATGTCCTTCCAGATGTCACACAAATCATTCTGTTTCCACATTAGAACAACGACTGCACAGTTTTCCACATCCTCCAGACATACTATATATACCCTCCACTGCTAGTACAGCCAAATTGTGTCTGTGTATGGTTGTTGCATGTTGAGGACATAAAGAATAAGATCTAAAATCTGCGGGTGTATTCATTGTAAGGAAATATTTAAAAAGTTGGTATTCTTATAGCGGCAAGTGCACGTCCGATTCAAGAAAATTTTTCTACACAAGCTATATATCATGTGGTGCCCCCTGGCTCTCTTCATTTTTCCACACAAACAGGATCCAATCCCTTCTTAAGGCCTTCGATTCTTCCCAGAACCTCTCCCCTGAATCAATTTCCCTCCTCACCCCTATGACATGACACACATCCATCTTCTACATGCTCCCAAAAATCCACAAACCCAACAATCCTCGATGCCCCATTGAAGCTGTTTATTGTGCCTCCACTGAAAGAATTTTGGCTCTCCTTGACCAACATCTCCAACCAACTGACCGAAATCTAATGCTTGGTCTGGTTCAGGTTCATTGATGATATGTTCATGATCTGGACTCAGTGCCAATACACCGTTATTCTCATTCCTCACAAGCTCAACACCTTCTCTCCATCCACTTCACCTGGTCCTGCTTAACCCAGCATGCCCTATTCCTGGGCATTGACCTCCTCTTTTCTGATAGCTCCACTCACACTGCTGCCCACATTAAATCTACGAACAAACAACAGTTCCTACATATCGACAGCAGTGACAAGAACTCCTTCCCCAGTACGCTGGAGGTCTCAATACCACAAACACATTTCCCCACACATCCTCAACCCTCCCACCACCCCAAAGGCCGAGCTACAAACGAGTGTCCCCTTCATCACCTAATGCCACTGTGGACCGGAGCAATCGCAGCACATCCACATCCTTTTTCTGGGCTATGATTACCCATCATCATGCAGTGAAATGGGAGACATTCTATCCATGATCTTTCCACCCCTCCTAAAGTGCTGTTTTGACACTCACCCAACCTCCACAACATCATAGGCAATCTCTGTGCCACTGCCTACCTCTAACATGGATCATAACCCTGTGGGTGACCCCGGTGCAAGACCTGCCCAATCCAGCCACCCAGCACTTCCAATTCCAGTCCTTTCAGAGGCTTATCCTACCAAACCACAGGTCACGCCACCTGTGAAAGCAACCAAATCGTATACCAGCTGTGCTGCAATCACTGCACAGCTTTTTATATTTCTACGACTACCAACTGTCCACCAGGATGAATGGCCACTGCCAAAATGTAGCCACGAGCAAAGTGGACCACCCTAAGGCACAACATGCAGCTGAACATAACATGCTCAGTTTCAATGGCTGCTTCACGAGCTGGGATGTCTGGATCCTCATCTCCACCGCCACCTCCATGCACACCTCCTCACAACACGTCCTCCACTCCTGAAATTATCCTGGTGTCAACCCATTGCAACCTATTGTCCCCACACCCTCCATCCAACTGTTTATACCACCTCTACCCTATCACCTCCTCCTAACTCCAACCCCTCTCTCTCATTATGTGCTGCTCTCCGCCAATGTACCCACTAGCCTTTTCCCCTTCCCTGCTCCTCTCCTTCTCCGTGCTTCATTTCATTTTTCCCTCCTCTCCCACAGTCTCCCGATGCCGAACCTGTTAGCCTTATCCTGCCACCTAGTCCTGCAGACAGTGCTCTTCACTCTCTCCACCGTACTCTGCTATCCCTCTTCCCGTCCCACCCCTCTCCAGATTGTTGCTTTTGTTCAATGCAACAGCTGTATCCTGGCTGGAGTGGCCAGAGGTGGTGATCCTGTCTGTGTGGGGTGTGCCTGCTTATGTGTGTGTGTGTGTGTGTGTGTGTGTGTGTGTGTGTGTGTGTGTGTGTGCGGTTTCTTTTCTGAAGAAGGCCTTGGCCGAAACTTAATGTTTAACAGTATTTTTTTTTGTGCCTGTTTGCAACCCAATGTGTCATGTTGATGATGAGTAGCAATCTATCTCTTTCATAACATTGTCGAATACAAAAATGGAATACGTACATATAAGTCACTATGAACATCTTAGTGTATGCATTATCATTGCTAAGACAGATACAAAGCCAACACTCACCACAGTAGTATATGGACTACACTCTTTTAAACTCTGAAGGCAGCAGGGATAAAATCCAGGGAACAGAAGGTCATCTACAAGTTTTTCAGAAACCAGACTGTAGTTACAAGTGTTGGAGGACATGAAAAGGAAGCACTGGTTGAGAAGTGAGTTAGTCAGGGCTGTAGCCTATTCCCAATGTTCTTCAATCTCTACCGTGAGCAAGTAGTATCAGAAAGTAATGAGAAATCTGGAAAGGGGATTAAATTTTGTGGGGAAGTAATAAAAACTTTGAGATCTGCCAATGACACTGTAATTTTATCTGGTACAGCAAAGGACTTGGAAGAGAAGTTGAACAGAATGGATATTGTCTTGACATGCGATAACAATATGAACATCAATGAGAGTAAAACAAGGGTGGGATCACCAATATGGTAAAACTGTATGGGGTGGAGACCTAGGCATAAATACAGTAAACAAATAAAGGGTTTCCCATGAAGAAAGGTCAATATTCAGGGATATGAGAGAAATTACCATTCAAAACACAAAGTCTAATAAACAAGGACTCTAAAATGCACAGCTTAAGAGATTTAGCAGTTCTTCATTTTTGCTATAGTGAAACACATCTCTTCTCTGAGCAAGTGCTCATAGCTCTTATGGTGCTATATTAATCTTTGAGGCCATGTTTACTAGAATTTTTTGCTTCAAATGATCGCTCCTATCGTATACCTGAAAACTGATCTTTCCTTCTGGGACACCGTGTAGATTGAAAGAGTTACTCAAAGGTGAAGAGGACTGCACAGGAGAGACTAGTGTGGACAGCTGCATCAAATCAGTCTTGTGACTGAAGACCACAACAACAACAAACTATGATAGCGGCTTCGGAACTTAAGTACATACAGCGTTAAATTTCATGAGTGAAGTAGTGCACTTACCAGGTACCTCTCAGTAGCAACGGAGACAAGGATAAGGTCATCACCAACCCTCACCTTTTCACCTTCAGATCTTTGCTTGGAAGCAGGGTGTACTGTCCACCAACAGGCTTCCCCTGAGACAAAAAGTACCTTTATCTAAATAATTCTAATTTAAATTAACAACACTAAATCAAAAACAAGATAGCCAGTGTGCCTCAGTACATAAGAATATTTCTGAATTTTGTATAAGTGAATGTATAATTTACCTTGTGAATGCTCCTGTAAACCAACATCAAATGCCAGTTTGTCATTTGAGGAGCTGGTAGACAGGCATGCCAGGTACTGTAAAGAGACAGACAGACTGTTTTAATGCAGGTACTACCACAAGATGTGGTGAATGAAGCCTATAGCATTTATTATTCATTTTGTCAAGTGTTCCATTAACTTTTGCATGGTGTGGTGTTCTTAAAAATTTCACCATTTTTCATTTAATGATCACACAAATTCATACTATAATGTCAAGTTATTTCTTCCATGTCACGGTATAGTAATCTTCACACATTTAAAATGAACATGTCATTAGCTAAAGCATGATCTAAATCAAAGTGTCAAACAACTAAGTCATATATTTTGAGCATGGGCCTACAAAGTACATAACAACATGCACACATGAAAGGAAAAGAACCAAGGCTATTACATACAGCAAAAATATTAACTTAATGTACCTACAATGTAAGATTACATGTCTGCTACAGTAATTTTGTTTAAATTTATAATGTCAGGCAATTAATATACATGTTACAGCTGTCATAAATCATTACAATTCAATTACATGGGCCTGCATGGGCCAGGAAGTGAATCTGATTCTTGCAAAGGTAGTAACATGGTTCACAAATCTTTCTCTCAACACCAAAGTGACATAATTAAGTCGGTGTAAATTACATTTATGCTAGAAATGTCTGTTGACATGTTTTGAAGGCACAGTAGTGATACTTTGATATCACTGTTGTAAAATTACTGTCAGATTTTCTCATTCAAAAGTTTTTTTTCTTTACTTTCTTTATCCTGTGATCTGATAACCATACTACAGATGTTTGAACCGTACCACGTATTACTGACCACCTATTCACTGAACATTTTCTTCTCATTAAATTTTATTTAAACTGACAGAAGTATGGGAAAATTTTTACAGACCATTATAATTTTGCAAGTATCTTACTACCTATGTCGTGAGAACGTAAAATTTGATTCCATTTCTTTTACGTTTGTAGCTGGATATACTTTGTCTCCGCTCACAGAAAGCTAAGTAAAATCATTAACATGTTTGTCGGTGTTTTATGTGTAAGGGAAAAATAGCGAAAAGCATATCCCTACGTAAGCAATTACAACTTAAAACATTATGCAGCTGTACCTGAGTAACCGAAATTCTTCTGTGCAATCGTCATATTTACAAGTAATTCTAATCGCATGATGCTTCTCTGATTCTATACTATAGTGTAATTGATCTTAAAAATCATAATTAACAGCTTGGATACTATATTTCTAAGTTTTATAATTAGGTTTCGAATTCGTTTTCGTCAGTTTTATTGTTAAGCGTCAACGACATTGTTAACCAGTAAAACGAAATTTGAGTTAGAATACAATATAATCTATGGCGCGATAAAATAAAATATTTTAGAATATCGTTAAGTATTATACGTCTCTCATGTTTTGAAATGAAAATGTTTCGGACGCTAAATAATTTACACCAAGCTTTCATAACAAATTCGGTAATAGTGTATAAGCCTGTGATGCTTGAAAATACTGTACTTTATAGGTAAATGTGCGTAAATAATTACTGCTCAGTGCAGTTCGTAAAATGGAAAGGCTCCATTTATTGCTCGACATGTCCTTCACATGGTGAGCAGGGAAGTGCTCTTACAATTAGAACATAACTAAAGAATTTGCTTTTTTTTTTTCATTTGTTGCTGAGCTTACCATATCACTATTCTGATGTCGCAGCAGTATGGCATTGCCGTAAAGTAGGGTTCTGTGGCCAGAGCCTGTGCCTTTCCCCTGTGAACAATCATTTTACATTTAAGAATAACAAGTATATTTTTGTCGTAAGGACTAATCGTAATTAATTCAGTCATATGCAAAACAGTAAAACTATATTCAGTGCAAGGGAAAAATTCTTCATAAAAAAATCATTACGTCTGCCTCGTTCTGGTTACTAGAATCTAGTGCATTATTTCGAATACTTATGAAGATTTGCAAACTGCAGCAGCGTGTAGTGTTCTGTGTTTATTTTCTTGTATTAACTGGTATAGATCTCGGGGGGGAGCGGTTCGGACACACTAGCCTCCCTCCGATGGCGTCATCGAGCTCGAGCTTGGTTAATCCAATGAATTCGTATTCGGAAGAAGCAGGGGTGTAACTAAGACTTAAATTTTCGTAAATCGCTCAATCTTTGAGACTTTGTATTGCATTGTATTGTATTTTTGTCGAAGGATGTCGTGTCACAGTCTTCATTTTTTTTTAACACCCAATATTTCGTCGATGTGAGCTACACGTGACGTTAGCTTTCAGGTCAGAAAATTGTCAATAACTGTTCACTGAAACAGATGTAACTCCCAAAACAAAAACCTGTCCTTGAAAATGGAGCTGTAGTTGCGTGATGTGCTTTATATACTTTATTACTAGATCTGCGTCGTTTACCAGTCATGACTAGAAGGCCTGCGTCAAGACTGCATACTTAACATATAACATATGAAGAAAATAGTTCACAGTAAGGACATAAACAACGAAGTGCTGTTGCAACTCTTGTGCAATTTTCCTTTTTTAATGTTCTTGGCGGCAGACATTGCACTTCTCGAGGCAGTGTGTCGCACATTTTTTGAGCACCCATTGGAAAACATCTTGTGTTCCAGACTTTCGACAGCTTGGTATTTTAATACTTCTCTCGTTGTGGGTGTTATAATTATGTATTTCTTGCCTCATGCTGAAAGCCCCTTGGTTTTATTTTGCGCTGATGAGACGCGAAAACACATACTGACTGAAAATGGTCATCATCCCTGATTGGGTGAATATAAGTTTGCAGTGCTCCAGCCCTTTGGTTGAAATGATGATCCTGCCAGTTTTTTTGTAGTATTAACACGTCATTGCAACCTGAAGTGTATCCCCATAACAGCAGGCCATAATTAATGTGGATGTGAGATAGTGCATAATACACTGTTCTAAGGTATTGGTCAGTTAATACATACTTTAGTTATGAAATTCTTTAAAAAATCGGATTCCCATGTATAAAACAGTTTCAAATGAATTAATGTGTTAAAGATTTGACCTTCATCATGTACTGGTAAGCGAGGAAAAACTTAGAAAGGTTAGAAATTGTGATTAAAGCTTGTCGGAAGTCTATAACTGTTCTTTATGGAACACTGTATGAACCTAGTCTGGATAATTTGCGCTCCATTTTCAGTAGAATTAAGATTTTCACGCATCTCAGTGTTTTTGACGTCGATCTGAGCCGAGGCTCAGGAGAGATACGGGCCTCACAACGAACTTGTGACGTCACACTGGTTGCCTTGTCTACCGTACACCGCGAACGCTCCGTTCCGTGCAGGGCCCACGGTAAATCAGTATGGCAATGAAATGGTACCCACTAAAGGTCTAACTATGTCGTGTGCTGTCGACAGCTTGCGTGCATTTTTATACGCAGTTAAGAATTTAAACTCGTTTGAGATAGTTATGTGTTCCTTGCCGGAAACGGTGCAGGCACTCATAAGACCTAAAGTGTCGCGTGCTGTGATGTATGCACCATGGCCTGTCTTTCTCGTGGGCCTCGGTTCAGGACGAGGTCTTCCTTTGGAATTCTGAGGACATTTATTTATTCCGATAAATCATCTTCTCTCTGTCTCTTCCCCGTTCTCTCAAGATCACTATGCACAAGAATCATATCATGGTTGTTATTGTCATCAGAAAGAAGACTGGTTTGATGTAGCTTCCCACGCTAGTCTCCCTTGCCCCGGTCTTCATCTCTGCATAACTATTACACCATACATTCATTTCAACTTGCTTAGTGTATACAAATCTTAATCTTCCTCTTCAGTTTTTACTTTCACACTTCCCTCCACTATCAAATTAACGTTTCCTGAGGACGTGTCCTATCGACCTCTCTCTCTTCTTTTTGTCAAGTTATGCCGTAAAGGCCCTTCAGGATTAGTTACTTCATCGACATTTTGATTTTTGACATTCTTTTGTAGCACCACATTTCAGAAGATTCTAGTATTCATTTGCCTGTTTCGTTTCTATACAAAGCCACACTACAGATAAATAATTTTAGAGCATACGTCCTAACATTTAAATTCATAAAATTTATGTTAGGTGTCAGTATATTTCTCATTTTCAGGATGCGTCTCTTGCTATTACCAGACTGCATTTTTTTATCCTCTTCATTTTTGCCATCATCAGTTCTTTTGCTGTCCAAACAGCAAATCTCGTCTGCTACTTTTAGCGTCTGATTTTCTAATTTAATTTCTGAAGCATCAAATACTAATTCGACCACATTTCCTTACTCCTGTTTTGCTTTTCTTGGTGTTCATCTAATAACCTCTTTTCAAGACGGTATCAGTTCCATTTAGCTGAACTTCCAAGTCATTCGCCATCTCTGATAAAATTACCATCGCCAAACCTTAAAAGTTTTTATTTCTTCTCCCCAAATTTTAATTTTTTTTCAAGTATGTCCTTGGTTTCTTCTACAGCTTCCTCAATATACAGATAGGATAACATGGGAAATAGGCTATAACCCTGTTTCACACCCTTCCGAATTACTATCTCTGGTTCATGTCCTTCACCTCTCACGACTGCAGTCCAGTTTTTGTACAAGTTGGAGACAAATGTTTCGCTCACTACGTTAAATAATGAATGAATTAGTTGGTAAGCGTGGAGTGCGTGTCAAATCGCTCTTTATTCCTGTCTCAGTGAACTAGAGGGGGAAGGTGGAAGGACGGCAGTAGATGCTGGCAGCAAGTACCCTCAGCCGTGCACCTTACTGTGGCGTGTGGAAGAGGGCCAGGTGTTTACCGGTAGCAAGTACCCACCGCCGTACACCGTAGTGCAGCTTATGGAAATTCAAATGAAGTGCGCTGCAGTCTGGAATGTGGAGCTGCGGCCGCGATTGGAATGGCACGTAGTTGGCGGTTGGTATTGGCTGTAGACCTGTTGCTGGCAGGGAGGTTGTTGCGTGCGGCCGCAAGTTTGCTTCTCTCGTTGCCGCGGAAATGAAGTTAAGCCTGGCTGAGGCGACCGCTGCCGCACGGGAAATCCCTCGTGCTCTTCGGGCAAGAGTCGAACCAACTTTATTGTTAGTCCTTGCGATTGAGAGAGGTGCTGCAGTACTCTGCGCGGAGTGTGGTGGAGGGTACGTGATATACTAGAATCGTTTTTCGCCCTTCTTATTCCAATCGCTGTCGGTATGCGGGAAGGAAAATTGTCGGTCGCCCCTCTGCATTTGTCCAAATTCCTCTGATTTTGCCCCTGTCGTCGTTAACGCGAGGTATGAGGTGGGGGAAGTGTTGTGTTTATTGGCTTGTATTGGAACGTCTGCTTTCGGAATCTACATCTACTTTGTCAGTCCAAAAATTTCCAAGTCTGGACAGAAACTAAAGAACCTTAATATGGTGGTTTCAGTCAAGTCGCGACTGGCGTCCAACGTCGTTGTTTCTGTTTCGGAGTGAAAGTGTGCGGGACAAACTTCGCACTACTTTGCTCTTCTTCAAGAATACCTTAAACACTACTCCATTGCGATCTGTGACACAACAGTGTTGACACATTATAGCCACAGGTCCACTACTGAACACCGGCTGCTCACCACTGACCGGTCGAGAGCGCGTTTTTGCTGAAAGTTGTTAGTTTAAGCTACAATCGTAGTTACTGAGCTGACGTCGCTTGTACGCCAGGAATATAATCGGTCACAGAAGTTTTCGGACGAATAATGAATATTGATCGATTTTCGTGAGATCGTACGCTCTCAGAATTTTAAAAAGAAAACCTCGCCGCAATGCACTACACCTCATTTTTACTGCCTGTCACTGGAGTAGGATGTGCATCTCCGTTATTTTGTCACGCTTAGTAAAGAAACCGTTTGTGATGGATGCTGCTCTTCTTTGTATCTTCCCTGTTTCTTCTTTTACTTCCACCTGTTAAATGTCCCAGACTGCAGAGCAGTACTGAGGTATCACTCAAACGAGGATTTTGTGGGTGTGAGTATAGTTGGGTTGTTCCCAGCTGCTCTCTGCCAGTGGATAATTGATTCCAGTTATGCCTTACTTAGCTTCGGGATTCTGCAGTATGTATGCTACGGGATGGAAACCAAAGTGTTGCAGAAGTGTTTAGATTAGTGCTAAATGATCCTCCCTTGCAATTTCGCATCTTATATGTATATCAAGTTTTACTCAGAACAAAAAAATATATCATAAGGCTCAGAAAGAAACGCATTACTGCATCTTAACAACTGATGGATGTGACTGGTTCTTTCCTTCGATACAACGTAGAGTTGTATAAGACATATCAATACTTTTACAGGAAAAAAACCCAACGAGAACATACTCGTATAGGCCGGCAGGTGTGACCGAGCGGTTCTAGGCGCGTCAGTCAGGCACCGCGAGACCGCTACGGTCGCAGGTTCGAAACCTGCCTCGGGCATGGATGTGCGTGATGTCCTTAGGTTAGTTAGGTTTAAGTAGTTCTAAGTTCTAGGGGACTGATGACCTCAGATGTTAAGTCTCATAGTGCTCAGAGCCATTTGAACCATACTCGTATATTCATTGACAAAAACTTAAGCATCAAGATGGAACATATCTCATTGGCGAATCTTCGTGGCAAGACGTGGTGGTGTAATCCGGCTTACAAGAACTGGTGCGCAGGCAACGGCCACCAGAGAGAACCAGCTGTGTCATCATACGTGAATCGATTGTGTCAGCTGTCACTGACAGCACTGCGAGATAAGCCGGCCCGACACGGGCGATGGTTCGAACACAATGCACAGCGTAATAGCACGTGATAGAGTTTGAGAGAGGTCACATTGCAATTGTACGGGAGATCATGTTGAAGCTGCAACGTACGTGCTTCAATGTGACAGTGACTGACGTTAGAACGATGGAGTACAGGAGACGATATCTGGAATCGGCGACTGTTCGCATCGCCCCGAACAGGCCGTATTAAGGGATGATCCGTGTAGTTTAGCGATGGAGCATTTGCAGCTGTTGTCTGGGCGACTGTTCCAAGAGTCCCAAGAACATCCCTATTACTGTCAAACGTCTTCCAATGACGAGCATCAACTACGCTATAGTTTCACTGTGTATGTGGCAGGGCGTTGTTAAACACAAACGACTAGACTGGTGATAAAGCAGCTGTAACATGCTCAATGACAAACGACGGTTCTGCTTTGCCACGGCGGCTGTTGTGTGCTCCGCTGGTGGAATCGAGGGAAATGACGGACACTTTCCAACGTTTCTCTTAGCTTCGTGACCTGGGTAGCTACTAAACTTCTTGTTTCCTCTGACACTAATTCAGGGCACCATAAGGATACAGTGTTACGCCATGACATGCAGTGCGACATTTATAGAGGACCAACCGAATTGTCAGTTGTGACTAGTCACATTCTGCCTCATCTCTACAGTCTACTATAACAGCTCTTTTTCGACTTTCCCCAAGAGAGTATATACACTTGCTGAGATTGACTCTTGCTTAACGGTCCAGACACCGACATAGCATCAAAAGCTAATTCTTGCCTTGAGGCCTTGATTGCGGTGGATTTATGCACATCTCTAGGTCCAAGGATACGCTAGAGCCCACTAATAATGAGCCCACACTGTCAACATACACAATGTAAGTACAAAAAGATACTGTCAGTGAATTAAGGTTCTGTCAGTCAGTACACAGTTCAATAGCACATTGTAACACGAGTCATAAATATCTTAATACTAACATTTACATAAAACTACTCAATAATATTATCATGATACACATTGCATCTTATTTTTAGTTTAGAATGTATTTAGTAGTTTGTTTTAAGAGAGATAAATACGTCCAGTTAACATGTCTATTGAATAGAAAAGTGCGAAATAGGATTATATAATTTGGGGCCCTAACAGAAACGAAGCATTTAAGTTCTGCATGAAGAGGCAACGCTCAACCACATTTTAGACGCCACCTTACACAATGTTACATCCTTCACTAGCAAACAATTTTTGCTGCTACTCCTGTTCAAAGTCACTCCCTTACCGTTAGACTTAAATCACACAAAAGTTAGCAGTAAGACAGTCCACTGTGAAAATTATTACCACTATCTCTGTGACTAGTCCCATAGGTTTTTGCCACAAGTATTCTCATCCTCATCTGCTGTTTAGGTTTCAGTACATCCTGTATAGCTTTGGTGAATGCTTACAGGGCCTCTCTAAAGAAATCTAAACTCAAAGCAAGCACTGGACGTGCTCCGTTAGTCTTGCAACGTCGCGTTCGCGCGAGAAAACTAAAGAGAACTTTTAGAAAAACTATTGACCGAATTCAGCAAGCATTGCCCCTCGTTAATTTCCGTTATGGATCACATTAGATCCATTGGTTGGGAGTGAATGCTTCTATGGGATAAATTATTTCCGTATGTGAGTGACTGAGTTACATCTTGCTTATGACAACTTGCCGAGGGCAAGGTCATTTGGGTTATGGTCAGAAAGAACATGATTGTATTAAATGCTAATGTAAAAGAACTTGTTTCGACTGACTAGTGCACCAAGACGGAGTTGGGCGCCTGGTCTCGTTCCTCAGTTTTTGTTTGTGGACTATGCCTGGCATGTTTATGTTTTGTTCTATTTACTGACCGTATGGTAATCGGCTGGGGGCTATAAAACTTCTAGAACAGCATTAAATATTATCTGTACAAATACACAAGGACAAGGTTAGATAATAATGGATAAAGTGGAGTTAAATACAATTTATTGAATGTCCTTTCTTAGATATTTAAGTGCTAAATCTAAAATTATTAGTATTTAGATATGTTATTCCTTTCCGATTAACCAAACACACATTTGATTAATCTGTCACAAGCTTATATACTATACTGAGTATAACTGTAGAATTTCCCTCTGCACTTTCTGTTATGCAACTTAGGAATCTCCGGATTATAAATCCAATGGCAGAACAAGCAGCGCTTCTGTTGACATTACTTTATATATATTTTTTATCGCTTAAATTAATTTAAATTATTTTTCTTCATTTCACTGTTTTACAAAATAAAACAATTTTGTAATGAGAATGAGACAAAGATCTTTCTCTGAGAAAGATTGCTCTGAAAACCATACCTGCTTTCAGCCTCTACAGTACGGACATTTTCTGAAGGGATTTTTCTCTCGGAGGTCGCTTCTTCGGAACGGGCCTTCATTTCACAGCTCGTTCCATTAACTGAAGTTAGTAGGAAAACAGTTGTCGTAGCAAGCTACTTGTGAGTGGGAGTTTTTAGTGGGAGCTTTATTATTGCATTGGTAAAGCTAATATGCGTTTGTCACGTAGCGCACTGCTAGAACAAAGATGTCTTCCACGAATAACAATAAATGTGAGGTATGAGTACTGTTACGGGGAGCAGAAGCATACAGACTGTTACATCTGGGTTTAGGCGATGGATACGTCAGCACATATCACAGAGCAATTATAGCAACTCGCAACATCTGGGCACACGCAAGTAAGACACATTTGCCGGACGAGGGTAAAAGCAAGGTTTCATATTCTACGGTAATTGCACAAGAAGGTACACACGGAATAGAAACTTTTTCCGGCCTGAAACGTAAATAAAACTGTAAACAGAAGCACATAGGCTAAGTACCAATTATTTGGTGGTCCCAGAAGATGGTAACGGAAGCGATATGCTTTTCAGTCGTCGAATTAGAAAACACCTCTCGTAACAAACAAGCCAAAGACTACTTTTGTCAGCGCCAAGTCGCAAATAAATAATTTTGGATCGTACAAACCTTGGTTAGTGATGGGTTTGTCGAGTAAAATACCAAGCTACTGCAGCTCAAAAGCTGTAAATAAGCAGCATGTTAAGGGGTTATTTGCGGCTGAAAACTTCAGGATTACTTACAAGTGATTCCTGTTCCTGCAAAAGAAAACAGAATTTAAACCAAAAATAGCTCCTGGAACCCATTTTAATTGCAAACAACACACTATTAACAAGTAAATGTTAAATCATTATAGCCAAGGGTCGTAAGTGCCGTTTCCGGAACTATTTTTCCGTGGCAATTGAGGACAAACAGCACGCTACCTATCAAACAGCGTGTTTTACCAGCTGTCGGTTTCATATTTATATTTCGAGGCGTCTGCTGTCACTCGTGCTCTGTATTCCTGAATGAAACAATCTACGAATACTAGAGGAGCAGTCAATAGATTTTAAACTTTCATGAGGCTATAAAAGAGTTTGTTGGAGAGAAGAAATTTACACGTAATTCAGAAGACGTATTGAATACTGCCGTTCGCTTCGTGAGACAAAGGATCAGCGTCTAAAGAAAGTGAGTGGTTCCCATCGGAAACACTTGAATTTATTGCAAAGGAAGTATTTGAAAGAGGATGTAACAGCCGAAGTTTCTGGAAGGTTTGGTGGCAGTAGAGACGTGTACTATTTTAAAAAGAATTACTGAAGGCTTTTGATGTAATAACCGAAAATACCGCAGCGGAAGTGCTTTGTAAAGAGATATTGGTGAAACTTAAGGCACATCTTGTAGAAGGCGGACAAAAGGCAGAGCGTTCTCAATTCTTTCAGCTGGATACTTAAGTATGTTCCGAAACATCTTCTTAAATGATTCTCTTTACATCAGGAGAACTAGATTTTGAAGGCAGTGTAATAGATCAACGAGCCAGTTCAGCATTGCGCTTGGCTCTTTTTAATCTGTGGTTTCCTGAGAGCCTCTAAACTAAAAAACCACCAAGTCCCTTCCACACAGTCCCCGCTACCCGTGTAGCCGCTTACTGTGTGTAGCATACTCCTGACCAATTAAGCGGAACCCGGATACCCACCACCCGATGGCGCAAGTCAAGGTATCTGCAGCCTATCCGGTCACAGAACACCCTGAACCTCTGATTCAGACCTTCCACTCCGCTCTGCACCAAAGGTGCGACAGTCGGTTCTGTCGATGATGCTGTAGGTGGTGGGCTCCGCCTTAATTTCGCAAGCAAGACTGGCAGTCTTTACCATTTCCGCTAACTGCCCGAAACCAGAGAGAATCTCCTCCGATCTAAAGCGACACACGTCGATGGCACCGACATGGGCCACCACCTGCAGTTGGCTGCATCCTGTACTCTTCATGGCATCCGGATAGCGCACATCCGGAATGACTCTCCCCGGTATGCACACGGAGTGCACACTGGTTTCCTTCTCCTCCTTGTTAGTCATGTTCCTAAGGGGCCCCATTACGCACCTAACGCTGGAGCTCCAGCTACCAGCAAACCCACCCTTTGTGAATGCCCAGATCTTGTGGGCCGAGAAGCTTCCTCTGGAATGGGGTGGACGACTGCATCCGGCTCAGAGACTTCGTCAGCCACAGATAACGCCCGAAGCCTGTTCGTCAAACGAACTGGGGAGGCCCTCGCGCGGGTCGCTTGCTCTGTAGCGTAGGTACTTTTTGTAGGCCAGTTTCCCGACTTGAGAGATAACAAGTGTCCTATATCAAACTATCCGACTCAGCTTCTTCCACACTACTGTGGTACGTTGTAAACAATGACAAGAGTATTACAGAAAATAACAATGTACATTAAATGTGTTCTAACTCGGAAACTATTAGAAATAAGGCATATGTCGACATGAAGTTTTTTGTTCAGAATAATCAATACTATTAACCCTCAAAGCAAGTACGTTTCCTCCTCACTCAACTTGTGTGCCAAAAAATTCTATCTGTACCATTTATTACCATTTTAATTATGATTTTTTTCCCTTGTTGATTCTTTGCTGAACGTCAATCCATCTGATTTTCGCCAATCTTCTTGTAACACTACGTTTGAAGAATCTTAATCTATCCATTTTGTCGTATTTTTTTGTTCTAGTTTCGTACGTATACGGAGCTATGCTCAAGAGGTTACTTATATTTCTGGCTTTAGTAGCAAATTATATTTGTAGAAAACATTAATTTTATTTTCGTTGCTGTGTATATTACAGCCAAGAGCTAGTACATGTTCCATTTCATTTAACATCCAACTCAGTTTCTGTTCATTTTCGCTGACAGCTGTTGTGTCATGTCGATTTTGTGTCCATGACAAACAGTTCCCACATCTAGACACTTTCTTACTCCCTCGTCAAATGAAATATCAGTGTTTACACTGAGCAACCCTGCCTTACAACTTTCCTGGTTTTGACCAATGCTGCAATCTGCGTTACATAAAGGAAGAGCTTTCCCTTTTAACCCTGCAGTTAATACCAAACTGCCCAACAATGAAAAACATTTTATTACATTCCACATTTTGAAAACCCTTCTTCAACTCTACGAATGTGATGTAAATTACTTTTCCTAAATCTGCCCCCTATTATTAGCCGCACAATGTTTACGAAGCAATATTTCCTGCAGCCATCTTACCGTTAAATCGCTATGTGCATTTCACAGATAGTTTACGTTTGCAATATTTATGCTCTGTTAACACAGTTTCGAGAGAAGCTCTTGTTACTGAGAAAGAGCGGCTAAAATCAACGATAGATATCCATTCTTCGTTGAAGCGTACTGACTTACGCCGCTTTATAACAGGACAAACGACGGTACCTGCCACCGAAATCTATTCTCGGTGCGCGTTCGGAGGAGTGGACGTAGTCTAGGAGCCAGTGAGCAAACGACTAGCTAGCGCGAGTGTCAGTGAGTTGAGACGTCACAACACAGGACAACATCGATGACACTTCATTAGACATCATGCAAGTCGTTAATTCATATCCATTTGCTTCCAAACTTAAAGTAATGCATAGCAGTTATGTCAAACGACACAAGTTACTGAGGAACACATACAAAAAAGAACACATTCATTAAATGTGCAAGGAATTTTCTGTCACCAGGTTTTAGGAAATATTTGAGTTCAGTTTTTAACAGATTTCACAAAAGAAAATTGTCAACTGTTTTCTGTTCGCTGTTGAAGCATATCGATAGACAAAAGCTACTGCACATATTTAATCAAAATAAGTTTATTTCAAAGGATAAATTCTTGAAATAGGAAAAACTGCTAGTATGTCTACAACTGGAGGCAGTAGAGGAGACGAATTTCACTTCGCCTGATCGCCGTACATTTCACTCGTTACTTTGAGCTAGACATGGCCAAGTGCATTAAAGACTTTCGCGATTATCGTGAGGGACAAGAATTTACTAGCCGTACAGCACTTTATAAAACAGCAATTTTACCTAGCGAACCAACGAAGATTCTATATAGGTAGAGTAACGAGCTCAGAACTGAATGTGCACTCTGATGAGTGTCGTATGCACGGAATGACTCAGTGAGATTAAAACTCCCTCACTGATGGGACGAACTCTGATTATTTGTTGGCCACCGCGACACTAACACAAAGATTCAGATGCAAAGAAACTCTCATGTGACGAAGGTGAGCATTCATTTCTATTGACAGCGTGCCTGTGCAGCCAAGTTTCGTTGTGAAAGATCTGGAACACTGCAAGTACAGTGATGTAGGCGAACGCCACGAAGCAACTGAGTGCATTGTCTTCATTCATTCCAAGTAACTGGTCAAGATTAAATACTTTTAGAGGACTTGCTTTTAGGAAAGCACAATTTATTGTTTTTCTCCTTCTACCCGCACATGTTTCGGTGATGTTACATCTTCATCAGTGAGTACTCCTTAAGTGTACTGTAAAACATAAGTAAATGCAGGATGAAAATACATGCAAGTTGGTATTACGGTCATTAGCTTCACAAAACTGTTTTAACAGAAAACATCTACCTTAACAGCTTTTATGGTTGTTAACGTTTCTGTCTTTGGCGGTACAAACACGGACACTACGAGTGAGCTTTCCCGAAGAAAGTCGCTTCAAGATGAATGAGTCAAAAGTAGTTAAAAATTCTGGTTTATATCTGATCGATTCTATTACTTGCAATGACTGCCAACAAAACTATATAAGTCAGATCTATTGTAATTTACTTGCCGAACAGTATATGGAAAATCTTTTGTTAACATTCAAAAGTCTCAATCATTTGATGGGGAAGTGACTACTAGTAACGGATGAAGGACACACTACTTCCGCACACCGTAGAAGTTCTGCCAGTACATAGAAAGAAATACTGCAAACACTGAGCTTTACAGCGAGAACCATAAGTATCTGTTTTAAAATTAAACTGTATATCGCGGATTACTTCAATGGCAAGAGCTCACAATGACAAATAATTACCGGATGTAATGTGATAGTAGACAGACTCACTAATGGAGGCTTACTAGGAAGGCGAAAATGTCCGAGAAGGGAGACTAGAAGCAAAGCAAGACTTGTATAACTGTTTTAGTGTGATATTTATAGATTGTGTACTCAGACTCGGAACGACGTGTGGGCAATCAACATTACGTCGCGTAATCTATGATTCAGCTTTCGGATCACCATAAGAAGTTGAGTATGTAGTCATTACTTGTAGAATGACTTGTAAGGCAATGACAGTATTCATCACTCGTTTCGTAGATTATCTCGCTGCTGTCACGAAAGGGAGAATACACAAAGCTCTGCAATATCTTCGCCAAGTGTTTGCAGCACATATGCCGAGCTAGGAGATGGCCTCTTCGTGTTGTCGCATCAGGATGCTCTTTGGAGTCCCAGAGGAGAAATTTAGAGCTGAAAAACTTACGAGGTGGCTGCAGAAGGCTAGTCTGAGAGGAGGGCGTTGGTGCCTTCGGGGAAGTATGAGGCGTTTGATGTGTTGATATTTCTAGAATATTACGAGAGTCGCTTTGAAAGTTTTTATGATTCTAAGGTAAGACTGAATGCATATTTTTGGAACGTTTACAGTAAGCGTTTGGCAACTTTACACCTTACGAAGTAACAGTCTCAAGCTGGCTCAATGAGTTCAGGCACGAGAGAAACTCTCTTGAAAAGGGAACTGGTTCGGACGCCTTGTAACGGCCGCTACTGAAGAAAACGAGTTTCGCGTTCGGCCCATGATTGAGCTATCAGTGAAATGGGATCGGATCTGCAACAGTTTGTAAGATAGTCAGGTTCTAAACATCTATAGTCGATCAATATTGTACCTTGGAACCTCTGAGTAAAAATATCCGTGTGCTGAATTTACCAACAAGTGCTAGAGAAACCCGATTCCATGCGGCCAAAACACTAAGTAATATTACAAATGAGGATGTAACATAGCTCTAGTGATTCGGTTTTGAAACTGATTGGAATCTATGTGTTTGATTCTTTCAAGAGTAAACTGACCCTGCAAAGCGAAATAAGTACGAAATGCTGTGAAAATGTGCGCACATTTTCTGCAGCAAGTGACCACGTCGTAAAAGTTTTTATGGTTAAAGACCAGACATGAACTTCAGATTGGCATTCTGGAGTTTACCTGTCCAAACTCTCCGAATGATCGTAGGAGAAACGTTCAAAATCAGGTCCGTCCAGGATCATACTTCATCATGGCAACGCACCAGCTCTTCACGGGGAAAACGAAGGCCCTATTTGAGGATTATCTTCATCCAGTTTATAGGCCTGCTATAGCTCAGTAAGTTCTCTTCCTGGTGCACAATATGAATGAAACTATTGTCGGTTTTTGATTTGAGTCTCTAGAGGCAACCTGTGCTGCTGATGCGTATCTAGTTGGCTCCCAAAAGGAGGCTAATGTGAAGCCTTACTCATTGGACTGATCGGATAGAATGGTGCTAGAACGTCAGGGACGTACAGTTGTGCGTTTCAAAAGTCGATAATGATGGTAACAGTCTCAAAATTTTAGTGATATCCCATGTGATCCACGCCATTGTAACCGATGAAATTCAAGTTATAAGACGCATCCCCACTGGATATAATACTTGTTAGATGGCGAAGAGATTGCTCCACAAGCCTCACGACGCCACGAGATGACCAGGAGGTGCTATGGCGGAGGACACGACCCTGTTATAATGTAATTAGTAAGGCCTAGAAAAAAAAGGTTGGCGAATTTGCAAAAGAGAAGGATTTAGTGTCTGTGCGTTTACCATTCACTGTCGGGGAGAAAACGGTGATTCTTTTCTCCATAGTTACCAACGTTGGGAAGAACTGGGTGCTGGAAACAAAAGACTTCCACAGCGAAGTGGAGTTCCCAGGAGCACCTATCCAGAGTCGTCCGTAGTCTCAGAAACATACCCGCATGCCTACGCCGAAGCGTTGACACCCAACACGACAGCATCACCGAATGAAATTTAAGAAGCCCGCTCCAATTTGTGCAATTACTGAGCTGAATCAACGGGAGACTCTCCCCATAGTCAAGATTTCGTCCAGTGTGAAGAGAAAAAGAGGTGGAGAAATAGCTAAATCAAATCGACAGAAAGTCCTGACTAAAGAAATGATTACTTTACACAAAACGACAGGACTTGGGTAAAGTACAGGAATGCACTCGAAACGTTTAGCATATTTGAATAGTAATTAGATTTCGGAAACACAACGCAATGAAATTAATAAATGAAATTAATAAATGTAATAACAAAATTTTAAAGTACGTGTATGAGTGTCTTTTACACTGCGGAATATGCACACATAGAGAGCAAGTGCACAGCTTAAACAGGACGAAGTAAGACACCCACACAGCACGGATATTGAAGGGAAATAGGGGACGGCGGCGGCAGTACAGCGTGCAGACTCACCGTCTCCGATCCCGCGGCCGTGACCAGCTCTTGCAGAGCGCGCACTGACAGAGCTTGCTCGATCACGAACACGCACTGCGACAGGTCTGGTGGGATGTTCTGCAACACAAGGCACAAGGCTCAGGATTAACGTCTTGCAACGAATTACGGTTCGTCAATCAGCGGCGCTGGGTTAAGTTGCAGGCAACAAGCAGTATGTCCCACAACCTAAATATATCAAAATTATTATTTACTGTAAACTACGCCACTTACGGAGCTACGTAATCACATACTATGGTAATACATTTCACTATATAGAGTCGAAGTAATTGGTGTGTCTGGACTTGGGAAGGGAACGATGTGCAAATAATGGAAACGAGGTGACATGAGTATTCTCTGCAGGTGCAAGAATGTTTCCACACTCGCAGATAAGCTGGAATAAAGGGCTTACTTATGGTATAGCCTAATGAGTCTGCAAGCTGTAACAAAATAACTGGTACCCTGGCTGACCAGTTCAAGTAGCAAGTGAATTTCACAGACCTTGCGGAAGACCTAGAGTTGAGAGAACCTAAACAAAGAAAGGAGCAAGGGTTGCCGAAGAATGGTCCGAGGGTGGTGTCGTCAAAGTTTTTCAGAGAACTAGAACATTGGCTGTTATTAACAACTGGCTTTTCCCTGTGGTTTTGCCTATGTACGTGTATGTCACATATAATGCACACATCTCTTCCTCCCCCTCTCTTGGCCCCTCTCTTCCTCCCCCTCACTGCTCAGCTCCACATCCCCCCTCTTTATGTCATCTCCTCCCTTCCTCTCTGTCTCTCTCTCAGCCCATTTGCTCCTCTTCCCTCTCTCCTTGTCCATCTTGTCTTCCCTCACTCTCTTTGCTATCCACCTCCTCCTCTCTTCATCTTAACCTTCCCTCAGATATGCCCATCAGCACGTGTAGCTCCTGTAAAAGAGATCGATAAAGCAGCCTGATTCGACTTCCACAATGTGCCTGTCGTGCAGGGCAGCCTTCTCATCAGAGAGTTGAAAAATCATTGTTTGCCCCTGATGTGCAGGCTGCCCTTGGGAATCACGTGGATAACGCAAGCTGACACTTCTCCAACACCACATACCTGTCAAGAAGGGCAGCCTATACGGCAGTGGCAGAAAAAACACGTTTTTCACTGTATCTTCGCTTCTATCGGAGCTAGGAGGCTACAAACCCCATAGTGCTGATACTAGTTAAGTTTGCTGTTTGTGTGCCAGAACTGGCTGAAATTGATCCACGAGTTTGGAGGAGGCCCTGGACATACATACATACATACAAACATACATACATACTTTTATAATATTACTTGAAAATACAGCTCTTCAGTTGCACAGGTAAAAAATTTTCAACTTTACCTAGGTTTCAACTGCTCTAAGGCAGCCTTCATCAGAAGTAAAAAATTTTTACATTACCTATAACAGAGTCTGTCAGCAGCAGCAAAGGACGTATGCGGTGGCAGTAGAGCGTGCAGACTCACCGTCTCCTATAACAGAGTCTGTTATAGGGAATGTAAATTTTTTTTACTTCTGATGAAGGATGCCTTACAGCAGTTGAAATAGGTAAAGTTGAAAATTTTTTACCTGTGCAACCGAAGAACTGTATTTGCAAGTAATATTATAAATTTCGTGTACAGTTGCTGCATTATCGGTCATGTTCAAAATTGATACACACATACAATATGCTTTATAAATATATTCTGAGGCAGCCAGTCAGTTGGTTTTAGGTAGAGTATGGGAAACAGGCGATTCTTCAATGAGTTGAGAAAAGCGTGGAGAGATGACAGAGATACACTTATAGAAAGAACAGGACAAGTGATCACAAGTTTGTTTGACCCTTGCGAGAGTGTCACAGAGATACTGAAAAACATGAACTGGCACACGCTTGAAGATAGACGCCAATTATCCTGCAAAGAGCTACTTACAAAGTTCCAAGAACCGCTGTAAGTGAGGAATCTGGGAATATCCTAGAACTCCCTACATATCGCTCTCGTTGGGACCATGAATACGAGAGATGTCAATGGAACGGGAAGAGGCCCTAATGGGTGTCGCAGTGGGATGTGTCCCTGTCCCGTGAACTTCACAGTGGTTTGCAGAGTACAGATGCAGATGTTTACTAATGAATGACAGGCTGAAGCTGGCACTCGCCAAGGTGTTAGTGGGTGGCGAGAGAACGGGGGACTGCGTGGCTCCACCAGTGAATGAGTACAGAAGCGCGAGCAGCGAACAGCCGCTCACGTCACACCGACGAAACGGTAAGTCACTCAACCATTTCACCTGTCTTTAAAGAGTGTGTTTATGTGCAAAATACTGAAGCATTCTGGCGTAGGTAGTATAAAGGGAAGTGAATAGAGGACTCGATTGGAAATAGTCTGCGGAATTGCCGACAGCAGACTGGGTAAGGGCGCGCTGTCACGTTTCCATTGCTGGCGTAGCGTTCGCAAGCATAGCGGAACTTGATTGATTGTGTTTCGTTAGACGGCCATGAAACGCATTATATCGAAATTGAATAACTGTTATTGTACAGTTCTATTTGTATTCAAGTGTTTCTTCGCAAGTATTTAGTTTATCCTTGTAGCTGCTTTGCATAATAGTATATGTCCTATTGATATAGATCTTGTCCATCTGAAAATCTCGGAATTTCCCCCATCCAACGAAAGAACCACACATCTTCTAGACTCAAGCACTTCAAGGACCTTACAAAGTTTTGAAGGTTGACAGCCCTTGGCTCATGGGGTTTTGAGTCTAAAATGTGGACTGCAACCATAATGTAGAATGTATGGAGAAGGCAAACAGCAGCTGTAAGTCGTTTGCATTAGGGGCTTAAAATGCTACTGTTGTTTTTTGCTTGCGGGTGTTGTTTCCGTGACCTGTGGAAACCAGCGAGCCGAGATCTATTCCGCACTGCTCAAGCACAATTGACCCCACCTTACGTAACTTCTGAGCTCTCTCACATAACAGATACACCCAACACTGCATACATCATGTGAAACAACATAAGCAGGTTCTAATAAAAGCGCCAACGTCACCACTCAGTTCTCAATCTGCAGTAAACAAAACTAAGTCACGACAAGGCATTTTGATTAACTTTGTGGAAGCACTGTTTATATCTTACGCTATCATAATCTTTTTCACTAAAATTGTTAGGCCACGAGTTGTTCCTGTTGGCAGAACCAACGTAAATGGAGCAAGATAACTGTATAAAACATCACACCAATGTTGCGGAATAATATAGTCAGACCGATTCGCCGACTCGTGATTGCCGAGGAGAAAGTGCGGTATCGTCTCCCGACGATCTCCCCACAACGGATGTTTGTGCCAGCCAACAAGAGGCCGGTACGGCTTTCCACGCTACTTTTGCTTGTAGCATAATAATACGAGGCGCATTCCAAATCTAAGATGTGCTGACCAATATTTAACTGATGGTAGGGCTGAATGAAGTTCCACGTATGCAGCACTGTCTGCCGACTCTTCAGGAAACTACAGCAGTGTTAGTTTGACTCAGTAATTGTTTACCATTATGTCAGAGCAGATGACAGTGATCGAGACAATCATAAATCCCACCAGTTATGAAGTGCGAGCGTGATTAAATTTTCGCTGGCAAAAGGATCTTCAATTGCTGAAATCTATCGTGAGCTACGCCTAATGTATGGACCTGAAATAATAAGTGACAAAAGTCTTTGAAAATGGTGTCGAGAGTTTCAAACTGGCTACACAAATGTTCACGATCATCAACGGAGTTGCAAGACCCAGTATTCAGATCGACGAAATCACGGATTAAGTGAACCGTAAACTTGTAAGTGATCGGCGATTGACGATTAGTACTCTGGCTAATGCATTCTAAAACGCTCGAACCAAAATTTACAAGACTGTTACTGAACAGCTTGCAGCTTGGATGTCACAAACTGCGTGCGAGGCGGGTTCCACAAATGCACACTACTGCTCACGAGGGAACTTCCCCATCGCACCCCCCTCAGATTTAGTTATAAGTTGGCACAGTGGATAGGCCTTGAAAAACTGAACACAGATCAATTGAGAAAACAGGAAGAAGTTGTGTGGAACTATGAAAAAATAAGCAAAATATACAAACTGAGTAGTCCATGCGGAAGATAAGCAACATCAAGGAGATGTGTGAGCTTAGGAGCGCCGTGGTCCCGTGGTTAGCGCGAGCAACTTCGGAACGAGTGGTCCCTGGTTCAGATCTTCCCTCGAGTGAGAAGTTTACTTTTTTTATTTTCGCAGAGTTACGATCTGTCCGTTCGTTCATTGACGTCTCTGTTCACTGTAATAAGTTTAGTGTCTGTGTTTTGCGACCGCACCGCAAAACCGTGCGAGTAGTAGACGAAAGGACGTGCCTCTCCAATGGGAACCGAAAACATTTGATCGCAAGGTCAGAGGTCAACCGATTCCTCCACAGGAAAACACGTCTGTTATATTCTATACAACACTGGTGACAGCATCTGCGTCACATGACAGGAACATGTTGTCGACCCACCTAACTTGTACACTTGGCGAATGGGTAAAAAGATTCTTCTACCTTGCCCGATTTAGGTTTTCTTGTGGATGTTTCGATGTTTGTTTAGATGTAACGTCCCCATACTACGGCGCAGTTACCTCGCATCGGACGGACAGATAATAATTGTCTGAAAGTAAAAAATTAAACTTTTCACTCGTGGGGAGACTTGAACCAAAGACCTCTGCCTCCGCAGCTGCTCACGCTAACCACGGGACCACGGCGCTAATGAGCTCAGACTAACCTTGATGTTGCCTGTCTTGCACATGGACTACTCAGTTTGTATATTTTGCTTATTTTTTTCATAGCTCCACACAACTTCTTCCTGTTTTCTCGATTGATCTGTGTTCAGTTTACTTATAACTAAATCTGAGGGGGGTGGGATGGGGAGGTTCCCTTGTCAGAATCGAAACAATAGTCAATGCATTGGCGCCAGCCATTCAAGTTCACCCAAACCAAAAAAGTTTAAGCAACCACTTTTTCGATCAAAATGGGCGTCGTTTTGATTGTTTTCATTGACCGTGGGTCATCAATTACAGATGATGTATACTGTGTAAAGCTAACAAAACTGAGACGTGCGATGTAAAATTGACGCTGCGGGGAACTGTGCCTGGCATAATCCTCCTTCACAAAGGACCCTCACACCGTTGCCAAAACCAAGGAAAAGATTCAAGATTTTTATTTGCAACTTTTTGAGCACCCTCCGTACAGTCACGACCTTGCCTCGAGGGCTATTTCCTCTTCTTTCATTTGAAAACGTTTCTGGGTGGACAACGATATCAAATCGACAATGAACTCAAGACTGGCATTACGAACTGGTTCAATTCCTAGGCAGCAGGTTTCCTATGCAGATGAGTTGAAGGACCTGGTACAGCAACACATAAAGTGTACAGATGTGAACTGCGGTTATGAGGCAAAGTAAAGTAGATATGCAGTAAAGTACATACATCAAAAAAGTTTTCCATCACCTCGGTTCCGAGAGTTCGGGAACCTGCACATAAAATTGGCATAGAGACCAGCATAAACACCATTTCCGCCCTTTTTATTGCTAATGAAAACCACACATTGCATGTTTAACCACCATATTGCGAGACCTTCAGAGGTGGTGGTCCAGATAGCTGTACACACCGGTACGTCTAATATCCAGTAGCACGTCCTCTTGCATTGATGCAAGCCTGTATTCGTCGTGGCATACTATCCACAAGTTCATCAAGGCGCTGTTGGTCCAGATTTTCCCACTCCTCAACGGCGATTCGACGTAGATACCTCAAGATAACTCAGAGTGGTTGGTGGGTCACGTCGTCCATAAACAGCCCTTTTCAATCTATCACAGGCATGTCCGATAGGGTTCATGCTGGCCACTCGGAGTCGAGCGATGTCGTTATCCTGAAGGAAGTCATTCACAAGATGCGCACGATGGGGGCGCGAATTATCGTCCATGAAGGCGAATGCCTTGTTAATATGCTGCCGATATGGTTGCACTATCGGTCAGAGGATGACATTCACGTATCGTACAGCCGTTACGGAGCATTCCATGACCACCAGCGGCGTACGTCGGCCCCACATAATGCCACCCCAAAACAGCAGGGAACCTCCACCTTACTGCACTCGCTGGACAGTGTATCTAAGGCGTTCATCCTGACTGGGTTGCTTCCAAACACGTCTCCGACGATTGTCTGGTTGAAGGCATATGCGACACTCATCGGTAAAGAGAACATGATGGTAATCCTAAATGGTCCATTTGGCATGTTTTTGGGCCCATGTGTACCGCAATGCATGGTGTCGTTGTTGCAAAGATGGACCTCGCCGTGGACGTCGGGAGTGAAGTTGCGAATCATGCAGCCTACTGCGCACAGTTTGAGTCGTAACCCGGCGTCCTGTGGCTGCACGAAAAGCATTATTCAACATGGTGGCGTTGTTATCAGGGTTCCTCCGAGCCATAATCCGTAGTTAGCGGTCATCCACTGCAGTAGTAGCCTATGGGCGGCCTGAGCGAGGCATGTCATCGACAGTTCCTGTTTCTCTGTGTCTCCCCCATGTCCGAACACCATCGCTTTGGTTCATTCCGAGACGCCTGGACACTTCCCTTGTTGAGAGCCCTTCCTGACACAAAGTAACATTGCGGACGCGATCGAACCGCGGTATTGACCGTTTAGGCATGGTTGAACTACAGACAACACGAGCCGTGTACCTCCTTCCTGGTAGAATGACTGGAACTGATCGGCTGTTCGGACCGCCTCCGTCTAATAGGCGCTGCTAATGCAATGTTGCGGCCGCGGTGGTCTAGCGGTTCTGGCGCTGCAGTCCGGAACCGCGGGACTGCTACGGTCGCAGGTTCGAATCCTGCCTCGGGCATGGGTGTGTGTGATGTCCTTAGGTTAGTTAGGTTTAAGTAGTTCTAAGTTCTAGGGGACTTACGACCTAAGATGTTGAGTCCCATAGTGCTCAGAGCCATTTTGCAATGTTGTTTACGTCTTTGGGTGGGTTTAGTGACATCTCTGAACAGTCAAAGGGACAGTGTCTTTGACACAATATCTTTGATACAATATCCACAGTCAACGTCTATCTTCAGGAGTTCTGTAAACCGGGGTGATACAAAACCTTTTTTGTTGTGTCTATAAAACCTTTTTCTCGTGAGATTATTTTTTTAAACTAAACGGACCTTAGTTTTGGAATACGCCTCGTACCTTAGCTAAGGCTCTGAGAAACACTTAATCTTAACGAGTGACTTGGTAGTAGACTAACTCTCTCCGCTTATATGTGTTGAATTTAGGAAGCAGTTTTTATATTATTCACGATTTCAGTGCTGGGATGTGATTCGGTGGCTCTGTTTTTGTCGGACTCTGGTATTCGTTAAGCGTTCAAAGCCGCCCGGACCAATGGCTTCTCCACCCCCAAGCAATCAACTGCTGATCATGGCGCCGACACATCGCCAATCCTCCGCTGGCCGCATCCCAAGAGTTCATTCACAAAGAGCGACTGTGGTTCTTCAGATCCTCGGCCAGCATGTCTGCCGACACTTTCCACTTCTGCATCGGCCTCCACGTCATATTTGAGCGTAGCCACAGGACGTGACATTAAACTTGTTGTCTCCTTACATGTGTCCCGTTCCATTACGATGTCCGATCACAAGGTATCAAGTTGGCGGTAAGAACATGTTGCTGGCAATTTGGGTCGCACGTCTTGACACGAGGACAGACACTTGTTGACACCAAAGACGATTCTCATACTTCGTGCAATCGGTGTTTAATATATCTATTTTTTTGCACTACAGGTAATTTTATAATTTTTATTTTAGGTTTATTATTATTATTATTTTATTGTCACCAATTCCACAGCTCCGTTGTGCCCTCTGGCGCGGAGTGAAATGAAAAGTAGTTTCAATTTTGCTCTGAGACCGATACATTGTTTAAAAAATTTACGCTACACGTTTAAGCAGCTCGAGTTTTTATACCTGAAAATGCATTCGAAGGTCTCTTGTGCGAGATAAGTCGTAACATACAGATAATTATCAAAACAATGGAAATACTTAAAGGAAAATGATTAATAAGCCATTAGACGTATTACCATCTGTCGTGTCACCGATATTCTAGGGAGAATAACTGCATTCTATCCTCAATGTGATTCCAGACTAGTTATATAGCACATGTCACTGAATGGAGCTCTTAGTTCTGTCGACGATATTGAGGGAGGAAATTCCTGTCGGGTTCTGTGCTCTAAAACTGACCTCTGACGTTCGATAGTATCGAAATCGGTTATTGCGAAGGTCGAGGAAGGTGTTGCAGATCTGCATACTTTTATGTTTCTATATGAGTGTACTAGTACTCCAGAAGACACCATACTTTATCTTGCAGAAGGTACTTCTCGTCGCATTCGTTTTCCCGTCATCCTCGAGAATGGCGCGAATGGCAGATATGCTATTGTAAGCCTCTGTATGAGAACGAATTTTCGTTTTCCCGCCTTAATCGTTTCATGTAACATGTGTGGAAGGAAATAATGTGTCTCATGAGCGTTCTTGGAAACTGCGATCTGCTGCTATGTCTACCACTGTGATTTGACGAGCATCTGCATTAAGCTTGGGAAGACCAGCGATGAAATGACCAATTTACAAGAGTTGGACTACAATATGGAAACACCGCGAGCAATGCATGCTTGAACATAAAAGCAGATGCTAGACAAGCCTGGAGGTTGCGCTGTTGTATCTGAGCACGAACGACACCTGTGCAGTGCTGTCGATACTTTGCAAGTTCAGTCGTGGTCACAACAGTGTTCCGAGTAGTTGTGAGTGCATTTTTTCGTAGGTACATGAATTCGAACGTGGGAAAATTGTTGGTGCTAGTATGGTGGGCGCCTCCGTAACCAAGGATGCCAAAGTGTTTGATGTCTCAAAAGGTACCGTATCGAAGCTTTATACCACGTATAGGGAAAGTGGAATACCACTATACGCAAACTCACAACGTAAACGACAGTGTGTGTTGATTGATCGTGACGGACGGCCTTTGAAGAGGATTGTGACGCAAAACAGGGACGACAGCTGCCAAAGTCACTGCAGAACTGGATGTCACACTTGAGAACCCTGTCAGCACCAAACAACACGAAGGGAGGTCCGAATTGCAGCGAGAGTTGGAATTCCAAAGCCACTCATCAGTGATGCAAATGCCCATAACAGGCAAACGGGGTGCCGAAACCATAAAACCTGGTCTATGGAGCTATGGAAGAATGTCATTTGGTCGCATAGGTCTTGTTTCACGAAGTGGCCGTGCGGTTAAAAGCGCTGCAGTCTGGAACCGCAAGACCGCTACGGTCGCCGGTTAGAATCCTGCCTCGGGCATGGATGTTTGTGATGTCCTTAGGTTAGTTAGGTTTAACTAGTTCTAAGTTCTAGGGGACTAATTACCTCAGCAGTTGAGTCCCATAGGGCTCAGAACCATCTGAACCAACCATCTTGTTTCACGCTGTTTCCTACTTCAGGCCGCGTTTACGTCCCAAGAGTGAAACGTGGGTTCGGTGATGATCTGGGCAGCTGTATCGTAGTATTCCGTGGCCCCCATGCTTTACAAGGTCGCAGTATCGCCGATAAGAGCCTCGCGGGATTAGCCAAGCCGGTACGGTAGCTCAGCGTGCTCGATTCTGGACACGCGTATAACCGAGCATGACCGATCAGCCGGCCGGAGTGGCCGAGCGGTTCTAGGCGCTACAGTCTGGAACCGCGCGACCGCTACGGTGGCAGGTTCGAATCCTGCCTCGGGCATGGATGTGTGTGATGTCCTTAGGTTAGTTAGGTTTAATTAGTTCTAAGTTCTAGGTGACCGATGACCTCAGAAGTTAAGTCGCATAGTGCTCAGAGACATTTGACCGACCACCGCTGACGTCTCACCTCGACTCGCTGCACTGTACTGTGCAAATCCAACGCCTATCTCTCTCACACACACACATACACATACACACGCACAATGTATTTATCTCTGTCTCTCACTCTCTCTTTCGATACAAAAGTAACGTTTCCAAGAATGGTTACGTGACACAGCTAAATTCATAAAGCACTTGGAAAGTAAAATGATATTTCAATACAATCATAGCCGGCACGGTAGCTCAGTATACCGGCACGGTAGCTCAGTGTGTCGGTCAGAGGGTTAGCTGCCCTCTGTAATAAAAAAAACTGAGTTAATCGATCAACAACGAACTTAAACGGATGTCTTACGACGTCCGTCCCGAGCAGATGCAACGAACTAAAGCGAACAAAATGAGATTTTTTTTAAAAAAAGCGTGTTCGGTCAGAGGGTTAGCAGCCCTCTGTAATAAAAAAACTGAGTTAATCGATCAACAACGAAATTAAACGGATGTCTTACGACTTCCGCACCGAGCAGATGCAACGAAGGAAAGCGAACAAAATGAGATTTTTTTTTAAAAAAAAAGGCGGTCTAAGGCGCTGCAGCCATGGACCGTGCGGCTGGTCCCGGCGGAGGTTCGAGTCCTCCCTCGGGCGTGTGTGTGTGTGTGTGTGTGTGTGTGTGTGTGTGTGTGTGTGTCTGGCCTTAGGATAATTTAGGTTAAGTAGTGTGTAAGCTTAGGGACTGATGACCTTAGCAGTTAAGTCCCATAAGATTTCACACACATTTGAACATTTTTTTATTGCCGATAACTATGCTATTATTTTGGCTGATCAGGCCCATTGCTTGGTACAATGTTTGTCCTCTAATGATGCTGCTGTGTTTCTAGATGACAGGGCCCTTGTTTACAGAGGTCACAATGTCCAGAACTGGTTCTTTGAGTACGAGGATGAATTCTCGCATCTCCCCTGGCCACTGCAGTCATCACCAGATCTCAATATTACTGACACTTAGTGGTGTACTTTGGAGAGGAGGTTGCTTGATCGCTATCCACTTCCATCATTCTTACCTGAAGCTACCAGTTTTTTTCAGGGAGAATGGTATAAGATTCCCTTGGAAACCATACAGGACCTGTGTTTACCCATTCCGTGACGACTGGTAGCTGTTTTAAAAGGCAACAGTTTTCCTACACGTTATTGAGCATGGTAATGTGTTTTGTGTGTGGTGTTACCATGTTCTTGTCTCCCCTCTGTAGGTTATGCTAAATCGAGTGGCGGAAAGCGCTGCCCTTCTATTGGTCTTCGCTCTATTCTCCAGCTGTCTGCTGTCAGGCCTGTTTGATATGGATTCGCTACAATTTGTAACAGAATCGTTCCAAACAAATCTTTCTTTTGATCGCGTTTCCCAATAGTGAATTCACTTGTTCGATTCTTTTCATGTCGTTTCGTATTGATTGGGAGAAATATCTGTGCATTAAATAAACAGAATTTGACAACTGCATCAGAAATTACTTACAGAGACGCCCTAAAATACCAATAGAAATTTTAAAGATACTGCAATCGTAGGAACGATTATTGACTGTAACTGTTTGAGACTAATTAGTTGGGAAGTATTTTTCGAACCATAGAGTTTTATCCATTATGCGACGTTCTTTTCCCCTACTTAAAAAACACAAAATGAAGCTACAAATCCGTAAAGGAAAGGAAGAACAATTGCGAAATGTTTGCAACAATAACTTATACCATAGGTTGGTCTAATAATCTCACGCTGTTGTAATTTCCTGTATCACATACCTACGAAGTGTATTTAAGTAATCGTCAGTTTAACTTTCGCTGTTGTTTTTGTTGTGGTCTTCCGTCCTGAGACTGGTTTGATGCAGCTCTCCATGCTACCCTATCCTGTGCAAGCTTCTTCATCTCCCAGTACCTACTGCAACCTACATCGTTCTGAATCTGCTTAGTGTATTCATCTCTTGGTCTCCCTCTACGAATTTTACCCCCAACGCTGCCCTCCAATACTAAATTGGTAATCCCTTCATGCCTCAGAACATGTCCTACCAACCGATCCCTTCTTCTAGTCAAGTTGTGCCACAAGCTCCTCTTCTCCACAATTCTGTTCAATACCACCTCATTAGTTATGTGATCTACCTATCTAATCTTCATCATTCTTCTGTAGCACCACATTTATATATCGTCCATGTTTCACTTCCATACATGGCTACACTCCATACAAATAGTTTCAGAAACGACTTCCTGACACTTAAATCATACTCGATGTTAACAAATTTCTGTTCTTCGGAAACGCTTTCCTTGTGATTGTCAGTCTACATTTTATATCCTCTCTACTTCGACCATCATGAGGTATTTTTCTCCCCAAATAGGAAAACTCTTTTACTACTTTAAGTGTCTCATTTCGCCGGCCGGGATGGCCGAGCGGTTCTAGGCGCTACAGTCTGGAACCGCGCGACCGCTACGGTCGCAAGTTCGAATCCTGCCTCGGGCATGGATGTGTGTGATGTCCTTAGGTTGGTTAGGTTTAAATAGTTCTAAGTTCTAGGGGACTGATGACCTCAGAAGTTAAGTCCCATAGTGCTCAGAGCCATTTGAACCATTTTTTTTTTGGACTCATTTCCTAATCTAATTCCCTCAGCATCACCCGACTTAATTCGACTACATTTCATTATCCTCGTTTTGCTTTTGTTGATGTTCATCTTATATCCTCCTTTCAAGACACTGTCCATTCCGTTCAACTGCTCTTCCAAGTCCTTTGCTACCTCTGACAGAATTACAATGTCATCGGCGAACCTCAAAGTTTTTATGTCATCTCCATGGATTTTGACGCCTACTCCGAATTTTTCTATTGTTTCTTTTGGCTAGCAGTATTAAATTACTATGAAGCGATAATGAGGAATCTTAGTCTGCAGAAACAGGCCACAACGGAGCATAAAGTGGATCACGTAGTTAAGAATTAATAACTGAGAACCGATTTTATCTACTGATTTTATATGACTGACATCATACTACATTTGAAAATGACGGAAAGTCGAAACGTGTAAGGTTGTTGAAAAATAAAATGTGTGGTCAAGAAGTCAGTAAAGTTATTAAAAGTAAAATTTATTTTGTATACACAGTATATTATATTTCGTTCTACTCCTAAAGTGATCACTTGAGTGGTTAGTTCTATCAAGGTAAAGGACGGTGAACGTTAAAGATTAGTAGCAGTACTGGAAGATTCTCTAGCAGCACCGAAATCTCTAGTGACGCTGACTGTGCATCGGCACTCGCTGTCTCTGTACGCTGTGGGAACGTCGAGTGGCGGCGCTTTGCTTGTGAAACCTGGGCGCTCACTGCGAGCTGCGCGGCAGGCGGTTGTGGGGGTGGGAGAGGGGTCGGGGGAGGGAGCGGGAGTGAGGTGCTTTTAGCGCAGTCTCTTTGTCAAGGGAACCGCTGCCCGCACGTCCAACTTTGCGCGGCTGAATGCGCCGCGCGAGTAGCAGAAAGTTGGACCGAGTGTTGCCTCGCTGCCAAACACGCCTCCCCACCACCTCCTCGCGTCCCGCGCTCTGCTTTAAGCACACTGTAACCGTACTGCTTCCCTTTTCTAATGATCTCTATTTCTTTCTCGATTTTTTACTCATCTGGAACGTCCAACGTTTGTAAATTGTGTAACTGTAAACGGCGCCTGGTGTTGATTTGTCTGGTAGGCGGTGTCATCTGTAGGCAAATACTCGAACTTTTTGTTACTCTCCGTCACTAATATTTGTATCGATTTGTTGTTGTGTATTTAAAATTTTAAATAGCGCTTTTGAATTTATTTGACATGAAACAACAATTCTGAAACGAATCCGTTATTCTCAAGATGATGAATTAGAGTAAAAAATGGTTAAATAGGTTCCAGAATATATTTTGCGCAAGGGTTCTGATCAGGATAGCCATTGTTTGACTACGAAATCGCATCAGTAAAGGCCGTTGCACCAGTCCAGGCAGACCTCAAACTAGAGCCGGTAGATCCGGTTTAAGCACCGCTAATGCAAAATTTGTACACCCGGTGTGTAATAATTAGTAGTGAAAACAATGTACAGAGGGGTCCAGAAAAATATAGACACTCGCTGATAGTAAATATTAATGAAACAAAATAATATATCGTTACAATTCTTGCACGGGGTGAGGTTATTTTATGTGTTGAAAGTGACCCCTATTAGCAGCCAAACAACGTCGATGCCACTGAACTGTTGACCGAAATACGGCTGTCAGTGTTGCCCATTTGATAGCCGCACAGGACGCCACGATGGTTTCTCGTAGCTCATTCAATGTAGCTGGCTTCTGTTGATAAAATTCGGTTTTTCAAGGTCCTCCGTAGGTAGATGCCAAGACGTGTAAGATCAGGAGACCGTGGTGGGTACTCAACAGCTCCTCTTCAACCTGTCCATCGTCCACGTAGATTTTCTTCCAAGTGGACTCTGACATCTCTGTGGTAGCGAGGTGGAGAACCATCTTGTAGGTAAAAATATTTCATTTCCAAACACATCACGAATGGCAGGTAAAGTCGATGTTTGCAGCATATGAAGATACACCTCACCAGTTACGGTGTCTTCAAGGAAGAATGGTCCAGTCAAACCGCGTGATGACTGACCCCCCCCCCCCCCCCCACACCCTGTTGATCTACATGCTTGTCCACATGAACTGAGGATTTTCAGGAGGCCAGTACACAAAGTTGTGACGGTTTACAATACTGCTCAGTTTGAATTGCGCCTCGTCAGACCAGATAACCATCCCTGCAAACTGTTCATCCTTGCGAAGCATGCCTTCAAACCACTCGCAGTACTCCATCCTTCGAGCCGGGTCGTCCTCGTTCGTAGCAGGCAGAAATCTTGGAACGTAAACTTTCCAGCCTTCCGAATTCTTCGGACGCTTGATCGGCTTCTCCCGCTTTCACGTACACCTTACTTCACAGATTTTTGAGGTGACCTAGTAAAATGAACACAGCAGCGCTGGAAGCTCGACTTGTTGATGTTTTTGGTCGGCCAGACCTTTACTTAATGCACATCCGTCGGCTTCAGGTTCATCCCGAATACGATAAATTGCTGTACGTGTTGTTGGCTGAGTTCTTTACACATTAAATCATTGACGATGTACCTCCATAGTGTTTTCGTACTTCCGGAACCACTTCAATACGGCCTTGCGTTGCTCAAACGACAATCTTACTTCATTCATTGCTGCACTGTCATCTGGCAAACGCGCTAAGATCTGTAGACAAAACAATGGACTACGTCACCGCGGAAAGATGCGATATGTCATTTGTTTCCAAAGATAATATCTTTCAAAGAGTGTCTACATTTTTCTGGTCCCCTCTATTTCCACACTCACTAGATTTAGACTTATTTTTATTGGTTTTATCATGCCATCTCTTGTTGCCCCTTGTCCATGAGTTTATATTTTTACTAAAGATTACAGTTAGCCATAGCGCAGGTAATGTGTTAAATGTTTTGTTTTGCTTCATTACTAAATCCTGCTTATTATTGTTTCTTATTTACTTTGTCAATTACTGTAGCAACTTATCTTATTTCCATTTTTATTTAGTAATTTATTATCATATACTGTTCAATACTGTTGTGAACAGGCGTTTCTACCTCTGTGTAGCGAGTTTCTTTTCCAGTAATCTGTCGGCAGTTTAACGACTGCTGCAAAATCCGCTGGCCCTGACCAGGAAACCTTCCTCCTCCCTGAATAGACGGGCCGTTTTCACGTCTTGGAACCTGTGTTCCGCACCTTAGCGGATTTCCTTGTGCCTTGTTCCCTTGCTAGCCATGATCCAGAGTCGCGAGCGTCCATCAGCGGCATCCTCCCAGATTCCGCACCTGAACGCACTAAGATACAAATTGCACTTGCAAATGTCCAATCTCTGCCAGCTCATCTCAACGAGTTCCGTCATATATTTCAAGACACAGACATCCATGTAACACTTCTGTGGGAGACCTGGCTCAAACAAGGTATTTCCACAAGTTCGATAAATCTAGGCGGCTACATCTTTCTAAGACGTGACAGATGTAATAGATGACAGGGTGCAGTAGGGGAATACATACGCTCTGATTTATCACCTTCTGTGCCACACACACCCAACAATAACGAAGATAAACGAATGGAATCTATCGTCATATAGATCAAATCCCTTAACAAAAGTGAATGATATATGGCCTCTTCAAACCTCCGAAAATAGATGAGAACTGCTGTTTCAAGTCCTGAATCGACGCACAAGCATATGATTATAGCTGATGAGACTAACATAAATTTTCTATACAGTAGTCCATCCAGTGTGAAATTTAAGCGGATACTTTATTCTTTAAATGTGTCACTACTTCAGCTTGCTCCTATCCATCATACAACCAGTAGTCACACTCTCATAGACATTTTTACAACGAAATCCCCAAAACGAGTAATTCGTAATTCTGAAATTTCTGCACATGTTATTTCTCACCATGACATAATTTTCGTGATGTACTCACTAGAATGTCCCAGAAAGAAACCACAACTGACCGCATACCGATACTTCAAACGCATTTATTTGTCTGGACTTGAACTGAGTTGAGAGAAATAGTTTGGGATACGTCCTCCATTCTCTTCTCGGACATTAACGAAAAGCTTCATGATTTACCAACAAACTTACTCAACTACATGGCAATAAGCTACCCTTAAGACCGGGAAATTAAGAAGGAAATCTGTACCTTGGTTTCCTGAAGAACTAAAACAGTTCATGAATCTCAGAGACGCTGCACATCAGGCATGTAAACTGCGCCCTACACCTGGGAATCATATTGCTTACAAGCAGAAACTGAACAGAGTCAGTCAAGCTGTGAGAAATGCTAATCTCAGGCATGCCCATACATTAGTCGACAACAGAAATAGACCAGCTGTCCTATGATAGAGCCTCCGTGGTCTAGGTATAGGAAAAGTAAAAGATGCAGCTGATTCCAATTTCCCACCCGAAGAACTGGACAGGTGTTTCACATTATCTACAAACACAACTGAACCGCAAACGAAACAGAGACTTATTGATTACTACATGGTGATAAACGACTGTAGCCACGAGGAACTCTACATGAAGCATGTTACTTGTAGTACTGTCAAAAAGTGATCGTACGTATCACATCTGCATCACAGTCCAAATGATGAAGATTATTATTAAGCTACTACTGCTCACTATGACAGATATCTTTAACCACTCCTTAACCGCAAATGTTTTCCCTGAGGCATGGAAACAGAGATTAATTAAGCCACTACCTAAAAAGGACATTACCGCAGCACCATCTGATTACAAACTTACTTGCATTCTTCTTGTAATGTCTACGGCCTTAGAATGTACAGTCCTCGACCAGCTAACAAACTAATAACAACAAACAACTTACTAGACGAATATCACTAAGGTTTCCGTAAAGATCGCAACACAACATTTGCCTTAATAAAGGTAACAGATGATCATCGCATCACACCATCTGCGTTAACAAAGGGAACATGACCTGAGACTTGCCGTGGTTTCACTAGAGGCGACTGTCATGCGCTTCTTAGACTTAAGTAAAGCCTTTGACATTGTCGACTTCGGATTTTTAGTTGCCCAACGTAGAGGCCTAAATTCCTCGCCGAGTGCAGATCAACGGTTTCGTTCGCAAGCAAATCAGCATAAAATCACACTGAAGGTAAGCAGTATCAGTCCTATACTCTTTTCATTTTATGCCAAAGATGTGTCATTAGTTTTGTCCTACTGCAAATACCACATGTACGCTTATGGAAAGAATGACCTTGAAGCATTACTTGGTGCTTTCAATTTCACGTTAGTTATTGATTTTACTACTCGAGTAATACAGGAAAGCAGCACATAGAGGAATAATGCTTTTATATACGAAGATAAATTTAAGCAAATAAAAACTTTTTCTGTTAAGAATGGCCTTTCTGAGCATGATGTACAGCTAGTTACAGTATATGACATAGCCCAATACAGAAATGCAAAACAGTCCTCCAAAATACTGCGTTCAATTGACGATTTAACAATTGAAAATTTTAGGGGAAGCTTGCAACAGATAGACTGGGGTAAGGTGTACAGGGAACCTGATGCTAATTTAAAATATAACCTATTTCATCATACCTTTGTGTGTATATTTGAAAACTGTTTCCCTAAGAAAACAGTAAAATGAAAGTGTAAGAAACCATCTAAAAAGCAGTGGCTTACTAAAGGGATAAAAATATCTTGTCAAGAGGAAAGGGAAGTGTAACTTATAGCGAGAAGCAGTAATGATGCAGAAACAATAAAACATTATAAGAACTACTTCACTGTATTATAAGACTAGTTATTAAAAATTCCAGAAGTGTGTGCATTATGCCTGAGTTTAACACCTCTAATAAAAAATTAAAACAATTTGGAATATTGTTAAAAGGGAAACACGGCAACTGAGAACAATGGAAGACTGTATTTCTATCACACTCAATGGAAAGTTTGTTAACAAAAAGTCAGAAGTACAAAATATTTTAAATAATCGTTTTCTAAGCGTTATAGAGAAAATAGGTCCAGCTGTTCATTAGAAAATGCAAGACTGTATATGGAATAGGTAAGGTCTATGCAACATGATAAAATTGGAATTCAACCCACCTCTCCTATTGAAATTAGGAAAATAATAATAATAATAATAATAACAATAATAATTTCATTCAAAATCTCGCATAGAACTGATGGCATTTCTAACAGTGTACTAAAAACTTGTTCTTGACAGATAAGTAGGATTTTCAACCATCTATATAGCAGCTCACTGAAACAGAGCATTTTTCTGGACAGACTGAAGTATGCTATTATTAAACCACTGTATAAAAGGGAGGTAGATGTGATGCTAACATCTGCCACCCAGTCTTACTTCTGACAGCTTTACCCACAATTCTGGTAAAAGTAATGTATTCAAGAGTAGCTTCACATATTTTAAGAATGAAGTACTGACAAAGTGTCAGTTTGGTTTTCAGAAAGGCTGTTCACCATAAAATGCTGTTTATGCCTTCACTGATCGGATATTAAATGCTCTGAGTAAACGAACCTTGCGCCTTGGGATTTTTTGTGACCTCTCAATGGCTTATGACTGTGTGAAGCATGAACTACTTCTAGATAAGCTTAAGTACTGTGGTATGAGTAGGACAGTGCACAAATGGTTTAATTCATATTTAACTGGAAGAATGCAGTATGTTGAAGTTAACAGTACATATAGTCTGCAAAAATCAGCAGAGTCCTCTAACTGGGGATATAGGGCGAGTCAAAAGTCCTTGGACACCTTCATAAGGTGGAAGATTAAAAGGAAAATTGAAATGTGATGATGGGAACATAGGTTTCACGTGGGGTCGCAACTTTTGGAGTGAATTTCATTCATGTCCACCATCTTTAAATCCGCCATTTTGGATTCAAGTCATTTTTTAAATGGGAAGGGGGTGTATGTCACATCACACAACACTCGCTTGAGCTCTGGAATTGAGTGGTGTAATTTGTCTTTGTCTATCTTGTATAGTTTAGAAATTATTAATGTGGTTACGGCGACTACAGTTGTGCATTGCACGGGATGGACAACACGTAGAACATGTGTTGTAGCAGTCGGTATGAAGGTAATTTCCCAACTTTGAACATTAATAACCTCTAAACTGTACAAGATAGACAAAAAGAAATTACACCACTAAATTCCAGAGCTCAAAAGAGGGTTATTTGATGTGTCATACATAACCCTCCCATTTCAAAAAATGACTTGAATCCAAAATGGCGGATTTCAAGATGGCGGCCATGAATGACATTCACTCCTAAAGTTGCTGCCTCACATCAAACCTATGTTCCCATCATCACATTTCAATTTTCCCTTTAATCTTCCAACTTATGAAGGTGTCCAAGGACTTTTGACTCACCCCAAGAATGGTATCCCACAGAGTTCAGTGTTGGGTCCCTTATTCTTCTCAGTATATATTAATGATGTGCCACTCTATATTGCTCATGATACAAGTATAGTAATCACACCCAACAGACAGGAATTAGCTGAGGAAATTGTAAACAATGTCTTTCAGTAAATTATTATCTGGTTCTTTGCAAATAAACTCTCATTAAATTTTGAGAAAACACAGTACATACAATTCTGTACAGTAAAATGCATAACACCATTGATAAATATAGGCTTTGAACAGAAGTCTGTTACTAAGGCAGAATATTACAAATTTCTGAGTGTGTGCATTGATGACAAATTGAGTTAGAAGAAACACATTAATGATCTGCTGAAATTTTTGAGTTCAGCTTGTTTTGCTACTAGGGTTATTGAAAATATTGTTGATATAATATCAGTAAATTAGCCTACTATGCCTATTTTCATTCACTGCTTTCATATGACACCATATTTTGGGCTAATTCATCATGAAGAGAAAAAATATTCATTGCACAACAGTGTTTAATCAGAATAATAGCTGGAGCCCACCCAAGATCATCTTCCAGACATTTATTTAAGGAAATCAGGATAATTCGCAATACTTTCGCAATACATGTATTCACTTATGAAACTTGTTATTAATAACGCACTCCCATTAAAAAATAATAGCATAGCTACAAAACTAGATGAAAGTACGATATTCACTATTCTGGGTTAAATCTGACTTTGGCATAGAAAGGATTGAATTGAATTATGCTGCTACAAAAGTCTTTGGTGATGTACGAAATAGCATTAAAACCTGACAGATAGCCAACCAGCATTTAAAAGCAAATTAAAAGAATTTCTGAATGGCAATTCCTTCTACTCAATAGATGAATTTTTAGATATGAAGTATTAATTATAAAAAAAACTACTTATGTCATGTAAAACAACCTTATTTTAAACTGATACGTTCAACATCTTAGGAAATGTCGTATTCTTGATCTATGAAACAAATATTAATGTAGTGATGACCTCTAGTTGTATTTAAGTGTAAAACGAATAAACCTTAAAATGGCTGTCGAGAATCTCAGACCGATCTGTGTGCATTACCGAAATGGGCACAGAATATAGAATTAGAGCTCATGCCATCCAAAACACAAGCGGTACTGGTTGGTCGTTCTAGGCCCTTTAAATCGATATATGGGGAATCCATACCATCTTCAGTCTTAAATGGGACAAATATCAACTTTTCTACCCCAGCAGATAGTCTAGGAGAAAAAACAGATGAAAATATAAATTGTACTGAACACATAACTGGAATGTGCACAAAGGTATCAGGATCTCTCCATGCCCTACAAAAATATAAAAAGGGACTTGTACAAACACTTATACTTCCAGTTACACAGGCCAAGGAAAAAAATTTTTTGAGAAACTTTTTTTACTTTGATAGCTGATCTTTATAGATTTTCATGAGCTGAATCCAAATTTAGCCCTTGTTTTTTTGTATCACCCCTAGTTTTCGAGCAATATGCTTTTTATTATATAGTATAAAAATTCTATGCTATGCGATAAATGGGGAAATTAATGAAATGCTTTGTTACAACATTAGCACGATTGTACTTACAGTAAGCTACTTAAAACAATGGTATATGTTAACACAGGTTTCACTTGTCAGCTGGAATTAGTTGTATTTTCTTCCTCTTTTTTCTTTGAAGCTTATTTTGTAGCTTTTTCTACTATGAATCACCTGCAGAACTTCTTGGTGAAGTGGCCAACAGTAGTCCCCCATCATGTTGGTGATCCAGCGGCCTTGTTAGCGTTTTTCCATAACTTTAATGTCCTGGTGGAAACGCTCTCCTTGCTCCTCACTAACATCTCCCATATCGTCCGGGAAGTAATCAAGGAGACTGTTCAAAAAGTGAACTTTCAGGGTCATTAAACATCCTAAAGTTTTATATTTCTTTAACATTGTAGCTATAATAGAAACATATTCTGGGTGATTTTCATATCCTAAGAACTTTGTAACGACTTGCTTGAATGATACCCATGCTTCTTTCTCATTTAAGTTCACTGTGGATTCGAAGTTAACATCAAACATCAATTTTCTACTGTCAGGTCCGACAAAGACGACTTCTTTTAGTTTAGCTTCTGAAAAGAATGGAAACTTTTGGCAGTGATACTTAAAACATGGTCCATCTTTAGGCAAAGCCTTTATAAACTGTTTCATTAGGCATAACTTCATATGTAGAGGTGGTAGGAGTATGTTTTGTGGATCTACAAGGTTTTTGCGTAGGATGTTCTTCTCAAGAGGTTTTAAAAACTCCCTCACAGGCCAGTTCTTTCTGCACCAGTGTTGATCCCTAGCCCTACTGTCCCATTCACACGGCCTCCCATTCATGTCCTTCCACTCTTATGATTTGAGTCTGGGTTCACTAAAATGGAGTTTTGAAAATCATCATATTTAAGAATTAATTATTGAAATACACTGAAAAAAAGTAAAGGCGTCTTTGAAATCAGGAAGAGGGTAGCTTGAATTATGGAGCAAAGGTGTGGTACTTCCAGCTGTTGAGCCTTTTGAATGACCAAGACATTCTATTTTTATATATCGAAAGTTATTACGAGGATACTACATGTAGAAATAAAACAGTATGTTGGACTTACTTGGGGTGTAAATACGCATGTCTTTTCTTCAACAGTAAACCGGATATAGCTACAGCCTCGTCTGCTGAAGCCACGATGAACTGATAAAGCGACAGGTAGCTGAATAGTTAGCTAGTGTGTGTGTTTGTGTGTGTGTGTGTGTGTGTGTGTGTGTGTGTGTGCGCACATTAGGCGTCTTGCTGGTTAGTGTGTACAGTTGTAACTGCAGGTGTGTAGCCGACTCGGGAGCTTACTTCCGTCGCGGTCAGTAAATACTATCTATCGAGGAATGGAATGACTGGTAGAAATAGACAAGGGGGAAGATCTGTTTGAGTTATGGAGAAGTGTAGGAACATTTGAAGCAATGCCGACTTCATGTTTTGTCTTAGAAGAGACACTAAAGAGAGTCACACGCACATTTACGGATTTAGTAAAAGGTTTTCTTGGTATTGAGTGGAATACCATATTAAAATAGTGAAGTTATCGAGGATGAAATACAGGGCTCTAAAGATTATATACAGCTTGCACTGAGACGGGAATGTAGTTAGAAGAAGCCAAGCACAGGAAAGGGAGGAGTGGTTGAAAGGGAATGAGCCAGAGTTGTGGTCTGTCCTCCCCCACGTTATTCAGTCTCTAATGGCTGTAAAGGAAAGCAGGGAAATTTGGAAAGGGAATTAAAGTTCAGTGAAAAGAAACAAATACTTTGAGGTTTTCCGATGACGAATACACGATAGATGGGCCACATAAGCTCTTCGCTGGATTGCGAAAGATAAGAAAAGACCGAAACGGCAACGGAAAAATCTGGAGGCCAGAGTGTTCTATTAGATGTGCACATACTGTAACCATGCTTATATCTTGTAACTTTATAAAAACTCGTTATGTACCAACTTCGTGGCAAAGATATGCATTGGTATACAGCAAAGCTCACAGATGCATGTTTCTGTCCATTGTCATAACAACGTCGGTCCTCAGTTGGCCAACTGAAGGCCGGAGGGTTAAGCTATACTGGCGAATAAAAGTCGCTGTTGTAAAAACAGTGGACAGACTTATCATAAAGTTTTCCGTGTATACAGTGTTAACTTTTATTCATGTTTGCCGAACTATTCGTCGACGGCGCTCCTGGACGGTCAGAAAATTTCATTATAGCGCCCTCCCCAGCGCAGAGTGGAAGTTGTAGTCAGAAAACAACTCCGCTAAGTAGTCTGGGCGCCAGTCTTTTCCCGGGGAGCGCAGGCCCAGCGGCGTATGCGGGAAACCCTGGTAGTGGAGTTTGGCGTAGCTGTGAGCCGGGCGGTGCGGGTTTAGCCGGCACACACACACTTTTAATCTGTCTGCAGGTTTCGGCTTTTTAATAACTCACCACGAAGTCAAGCGCTGTGTGGCAATTGCGACACGCGGAAAAGCTGCGTTGCTTGCAGTGTTCTCCACTTCAGTTTGCACTACCGCCATAAGACTTCTCAGTAACCAGGTACTACAATTTTGTTAAGTGTTAACAAGATATTGGTGCGCAGAATGCATCTCAGCGATGAAACGGGCGTCGGAATACTTCAAAGATTTTCTTAAGCCTCGTTCGTGGAATTCTGCAAACCAGTCTGTTAACTATGTTATTATTACAATAATTGTTATTTGTCCTTTATATTCTTCAATTAAACCGTTTTAAATAGTTTTGGCAGTACATAATATTCGTTTCTAGACATAAATTTACGTTTCAGGTTGATTCTTCCTTACTGTTGAATACATGTCTACTTCTAACTGTCTTAAAATATCAGAAACTCTGGTCGGTAGCTGCTTTGTATTATTGCTCCATTCAGTTCCTTTCTCTGTTCTGAACCGTTGGAGCTTCCGATAAGTAAATGGACCAGATCTGCAGTTACAGGTTGGTATTCCTCGATCGGTTAGGACAATGTGCGATTCTGTTGTTGCGCAAGTGCGCTGCATTTGGTTGATGAGTAAACGCATTCTAATTGTGGATGTGCTCGTACCCCTAGATATAAAAAATGGTTGAATCAGTTACTTGTAGCTGTTGATAGCTGAATAGTAGCATAAAGTCTGCTCCTTTATTGTTCGCAAAATAGATCATCGATAAAACCTTCATTGATGGAAGTAACACTTTCATTGCGCTGAATGAATCTAAGATACACGTCCTCAGTGTCAGTTTGTCAACAATTGCACTGTACGCCTACGTCATCCTTGATCTTCACTATGTTAATGGTATTGTAGCTTACTTTTGCTTTCTTGATTAGCTCAGAATGTCGTATAGTCGTTCATTAGCAGACTCCATTTTTGATGTTGTAAATTCTGTACTTTTCGAATAAGCCAAAACTACAGTTTTGTCGCTCTGAGTTGTGCCATGAGTGACTGCCTCGGTTGGTGTTGAACTTTCTGCTGTATACACACTAGTTTCCACGAAACTCAAACACGCTGTATCCTACCACTACAATATCTTGCTGCCACACACTGTGAGAATGCGACGTAGAATGATACCATAGACTTAGTCGTAGGTAAATCAAGTGGTTCGTTGGTAGGAGACTTGAAAAATGAAATCAGTCTACAAAGGAAATTTCTTACCAAAACATTCGTGCTTCCCATCCTATAATTTTACTCAATTTCGTAGAATACGTACCAAATAGGACTAACAGTGGTTACTGAACGTGTAGAGAACTGGACAGCACGTCTGGTCACAGGTTTGTTCGACCCATGGAAGAATGTCACAGAGATGCTGAAGAAATAGAACAGGAAGACTCTCGAAGACGGACGTAACTTATCTTGAGAAAGCCTGCTTCCAAGTTTCACGAACTAGTATTAAGTGTGGAAACTAGGCATACGCTACAGCTCGCCATGTAAATCTTCCTCCCTGGAGAGAACGAGATTGGTCCCATTACAGTGTGCGCAGAGGCGTTGTTACGCATTCTTCCCGCGCTGTATACGCGAATGGTGGAACGTGAAGCAACTACATGATGAAGTGGGAAGTATGCACAGCCATGCACTTCACAGTGATTTGCAGAGTGTGGATGCAGTTGTAGAACATTCTTTGATATGCAACTGTGGGGTATAATATTGCAGCTTTGGAACTGTCGGTATAAATATGTAAATGTTCGTCTCAAAGAATTGCTTAACACGTGTATTAGCGGTGCTGTTCATTAATAAACGGCTGGATCATAAAATAGTGGTAGATGAAACGTCATCACATGATATTTTCTACCAAATATTGGTGTTACTTTGTGCATCAAAATTACGGGGATGTTATGCTGCATCTGAATGTAGCCTACAGTGACTAATAGTGCTATTCTCATGTAAGACACTTCCTCCGTGACACCATAAACAAAAATAGGCGGTCAGTTATTGGGAATGCTTCTATTTAAGAACTTGTTTATCGTTGGAATGAAATATGTAGCACTGGACATTGGTATATGTTTGAAAATTCATTTACGCTCCTGTTGCGTGGAATTTTACAGCTATTGTAATACTTCAGTCGACGATTAGCTTCTCGGGCTACAATCCCAAATTCTGGGTGTGTTTAACTTGTTTATTTGCGATGCTGTTCGACCTCTGGTATTTCATCGCGATGCTCTGCGTGCAGCAATCTGCAGCAACGATAACCATTATATTACTGTCACCATACAACTGTTTGTGACCATCAGCGGCATTTGACTGTCATCATAAGATATCTTGAGGCTTTCGCACATTGTAATGGAATTCACTGGGCCTGAGCTGTGGTATTTATGGTCTAAAGAGGAGAATATTACCATCATGCATTCACTAATTCTGTTTATTTTGCGTATCCACATAATCGAAAATAACTATGACATGAGAAGTAAGTACCAAATAGCCTTTTGGATGCATTTTTCTTGTCAAAAAGTCTTCTAGATTAAGTTGACTTTGATTTCGTATTTGATCCAAAGGTTATGCGATGCAAAATACTAGCGTATTTGGAAGGGATTGCTGTGAGTGTCAGGAGAATGTTAGACGAATATTCCCATTCCAGTGTGCCGTTCCCACTCTCGTGACGGTGATTATGTATGAGTAAATTTCCTTCTGTACATTATGTGAGCTTATTAGGGGACTGGCAAGTAATCGCCGGCCCTGACGCAGGAGAGTAGAGGTATTGTACTCACCTTGTCTGCGATGGTCTCCAGGTAACAGTGCCGGTTGCCGAAGCCCTCGGCAGCCAGACACACCCTCTCACCGGTGGCCGTGCATGACAGGCACACCATGTCTTCCTGCAAACACGCACACAAATTGCATTAGCTGTCAGCAAGCGTGAAACATGGGGATTCTTTAGAGGCTTTGGGGCGAGGGACTAACTTTTACAAATTGGTAGGGACGGGCTGTCGGAGGAGCGACTGTACGATCGGGAGAGTAGTTTACCTACCTTAAGTGGCATGTATGTATATTGGGGAGGGGTTGACCGCCGTAATCACTGAGCCGAGACAAAGCATCCATTGGCGTTCATGGCGGATGGACAGCTTTAATATGATTGAGTGAATTTTTCCTAAAACCGAGCATACTGTGGCACGCTGGAAAGCTATCAATGAACTCTTATCAAATAAAATGAAAGGTCTTTGGTTCAAGGACTGATATAAAGTCTGCAGTTTCAATTATAAGGAATTGCTGTATCTTCATTGTGAACACTTCATCAACAAGGGGAAAGCTTTGCTGGAGTTTCTGGGCTAGCCCTCGAGCCAACCAGTATTAAAATGTATTCAGACGAGTATTTATGGGAACTTTCCAGCTAGTTATGTGTAAAAATTACGTCTCGAACGGTTCTTCTAGGCGTCAGCACCGAGTAGACGGTTGTCGTTAGAAGTAGGAAGGACTACGCAAATTATAATGTCCCTGTGTGAGAAACAAGAGAGTCAATCTGTAGCCTATTATTTCCTTCCACAAAAGTCTCGCGAAATGAGCTCAGATAGAAAATCAGAGAAATTACAGCACTTACAGAAAGTTACCGGAGGTCATTCTTCCCATGCGCCATTCGCGAATAGAACAGGGAAGGGGGATCAGATAGCAGTAACAGTAGTACATATGCCGCACATCGGAATGTAGCTTGCGACGTATAGATGTAGGATGCAAACGCTAATCGGTTGAACAGACTCAAATGTTCGACATTTTCGAGAGTTCCCCGAACTCGAGAAGTCACAGTGTCAGTCGCGAATCATCGAGGAGGGTAGGAGGCTTTTCCAACAGGACTTGATCGTCGAGGAGAATCGATAGTTCCGACTTTCTAGCAGCCGCCGACAAGTGTTTCGGTTTACTAATAGCGGAACGGCAGATGTTAGTTTCGCGGTAGACTGTACAGTGACGTAGTCCCAGCTGGGGTCGTTGTGTAGTGCCAGTTTTCGTCCGGTCAGGGAGCTAATAGTTAGCTGGAACAGATGTGGGGCGAAGGGAAGGATTTGGCGAGATTTTTTAAAGCGGTGAAAAATTGTAATGCTTCAGCGAAAACTGGAGTGCTTTTTTTGTGCGTAACTTTCATGCCAGTTAAGTCTTTATGCCAAGACTTTTTGTTCTTTGCTGAGACTGCTGAGGATATTTTGAGGAGCCAGTTGAAAGATATACGGTGATTGTTAGCGTTAAATGTTCCCAGCCAAGTGATTAGTCGTCGGAATTAATCTGAGAACATTTCGGTTGCTACAGGGCAGTAACCAGTAGTCTCGAGGTTGTGACCTTTCATACCCGTCTTGCGTGTCCAAACGAGGCTGGCGGCCCGTATCAAAACTCCTTCACTAATGTAGCAATGTAATGAGTGACTCTGAGTCTGCTAAACAACAGTACCTTCCTTGATAGTGATGCGGTTTCGTTGCACAGTGGTTTCAAAAGCGTTACTCAGGCCTGGAGATTGTGAAACTCAGTACAGATATTATGACAGGGAAAAGGGCATTGTTGTATAGGGTATTCCAAAAAGATTCATCCGATTCCGCAAGACTGTATCTGGAATGAAGATTGAAATTTGCGGTAGATTTTAACTAAAAGTTGACCATGACACCAGTTGTAAGTTGCCGAGTTGACGTGGTTGCCGTTGGGCTGTGGTCACAGCGGGAGTGGATTCGGTTGATTCCGCAGACGACTGGCATCGGCAGAAGACGACTGATCTTTTCAAATCGATATCCCACTACGAGCGCGGTCACAATGCAGCCGATCTCTTTTTCCGAACGTATAGACTCCAGACGACACCCGCCGAAATTCAAACTGTTTTCTTCGGTTGAATCGGCCGACGTTCTCATACATGAAATATGGACTGTGAGAAACTGACACATTTAGTCCAAGAAAGAAGGAGTTTGTGGAATACTGCGGATAAAAAATATCATAATCGGGATATGTCTCGTATTCCATGGACTGAAATCGCAGCTCTATTGCAAACCAAAAGTAGGCAAAATCTTTGTAGGAAATTTTAGGCGTAAATAACAATCTCAAAAAATAATTTGTTCAAGCGAGAATGGTGGCGTATCGTACGCTTGACATTACTGTAGTGGACATTTTTTCGGTTGTGGTAGGTGGGCATTAGCTGTCTACAGATTATTATTACTGCTTACACGCAGTTTATGCCAGTAGGGTGAGGATTCTGATTCTGTTGTATAAGGTGGCTTGCAAATGAGGTGTATGTCTTTCCATTTTTCAGTATTTAATGTTTTCAGAGTATCTTATTCTAATATTTACGTCTGTATTTCGCGTGCACCCTGAATGACGACATTGAAGGTTAACTGATGTATGTTTATTTTACTGAATTTATCTCAAATTGTGAAAGGTGTTTATAATCTCGATGTTCAGTACCCCAACGAATCATCTTGTCCATGTAAAAGGATGTTTCTCTCTTCATCTTATACATTCGTAAAACTTGTCTAGTTATTCCAGTAACTAAGGAAAGAGTCTACGGTACTGGTCACTTTCTTTTCGAGACAGAGAGAGCTCGTACACTTGCGTTCGGGGTCTCTCTGGGAGCAAAAGCCGCAATGCAGCACTTGTCTCCAGATACAGAAGTGTCGTGGCATCCATCCCACCCATGGAGGAAAAAATAGATTCTAACCTCCTTAACCGAACACATTCTAACCTAACCAACTTTAACGAACTTGATCCCGCCAAAAACTGACGGAAATGGGTCATTCCGTGACGAAGCTGTCGGATGATTTTATCGGGCGACCTCGGGTGACGGCGTCTGGCGGTCGTTGTCGGTGCCACTGTGAACGCACCCTAAGGGGTCTGCATGGTGCAGCTACCTCGGTCGCTCGTCCATTACCCTAATGCCTGCCGAATCGATATGTCGATAATGTAGCAACAAAAGGCGTTTTACGCTCTCAGTTCAATGGCTGCAATTCACTTACAACTGTGTGGGGTGATTTTCGTCGAGGGTACGACTTTGTTCCTCCTGCATGACAAGTTTGAGGGACATACGTTGCACCGTAGGCAGGCCTCCAAGGTCATCTGATCTCAATGTATGAATTTTGTTTTTTTTGTGGGGGTTTGTAAGAGACCTCGTCTGTGTGCCTTCTAACAACTCAGGGCGAAATGCGAGGCCGCCTAGAAGCAGCAGTGAATGCAGGAAGTCCAGACATATGGAATGAGTTTGACCAACCTGTCTGTGGACGTCTGTCGTGCGTCATTTGGGTGGAACATTTAACATTTGTCAAAAACACATGAAAACTTTCATTCTGAACTTAACTCTAACCCAAGGCTCTTGAAACGTTCCTTTCGTCCGAGCCTCGAAGCTTCCGTGGTGCCGCGGCTGCGACCACAATGCACGTACTTTTCGCGACGTGTGGCGTGCAAGACAAATTACGGTACGCGCTACTCCGAGGATGTAATCGGAAACTTTTGTCGCCGGACCCGGGTTATGTCTCTGCTCTGGTACACTGTTAGATCAGTCCAGAGTCATCAATTAAATGCCCTGTAGCTATGTAACTACTTTCAGAAAATATTCCGAGATCCGACCACTGCAGCGGAGTATCCTCGCCGCTAACAGTTCTATACACCGCTTCCCACTGGCTTCTGACAACTGTCGCCGAAAATCACCCCAACAGCAAAGCAGACATTCACTTCAAAGTCAGTACGGAAAGAATCACACAAAAACGCTACACCTAGGTTTACGCGGAAACAACTCAAATTTACTAGCATGAATTAAACCCAGGCTAGTCCTTCACTTTCATCCCACAAAACTTTTGGCTAACTGATGACTCCAAGCTCTGCTCCGAGATCTCTCATGTTACCGAAAAAGTCGGCGCTCACCAATCTGCAAAAGTCGCTGAACGGACATGGAATGAGGTCAGTCTTCCGTACTGAATGAAATGATTCGGTTGATCATTGAGGACGCCCGACTCCTGACTTCTGATACGCACTCCACTCTAGAGTGAATTAGGATCAGAAGCATAATGTACGCACTGCTACTGACCATTTCCCACTAGTGCTTCTGTAAGGTGCTGTGTTCTCGCAGGGCTTTAACTACTTTTTCTGCCACGGATGTTGTAAACGCCGGCCGCCACGGGGAAATTCCTCTGCCTGTAAGCCAGCCATGTAGACTCCGACCACAACCCATTTAGGAGGATTAGGGAAAGACCGTCAATGTCAAGGAAAGCGTTTCTGAAGAAGAGAAATTTGTTAACATCGAGTATAGATTTAAGTGTCAGGAATTCGTTTCTGAAAGTCTTTGTATGGGGTGTAGCCATGTATGGAAGTGAAAGGTGGACGATAAATAGTTTAGACAAGAAGATGGTTCAAATGGCTCCGAGCACTTCTGTGGTCATCAGTCCCCTAGAACTTAGAACTACTTAAACCTAACTAACCTAAGGACATCACACACATCCATGCCCGAGGCAGGATTCGAACCTGCGACCGTAGCAGTCCAGCGGTTCCGGACTGCGCGCCTAGAACCAGTAGACCACCGCGGCCGGCCAGACAAGAAGAGAATAGAAGCTTTCGAAATGTTGTGCTACGGAAGAATGCTGAAGATTACATGGGGAGATCACATAACTAATGAGGAGGTATTGAATAGAATTGGAGGGAAGAGAAATTAGTGGCAGAACTTGGCTAGGAGAAAGGATCGGTTGGTGGGGCATATTCTGAGGCATCAAGGGATCACCAGTTTAGTATTGGAGGGCAGCGTGGAGGATAAAAATCGTAGAGGGAGAGCGAGAGATGACTACACTAAACAGATTTAGAAGGATGTAGTTTGCAGTAGGTACTGGGAGATGAAGAAGCTTGACAGTCTCAGGACTGAAGACCACAACAACAACAAAGGAAAGACCGGCCCATCAGCTACACGCTGGAGAGAAACGTCCGTGCATCCGGACACCTCTCCAGGTAGTTACCATGGTGGACAGCTAGGAAGTGATATGTTACAGTACGTGTAAAATCTGATGTTTCCTACGCGTAAGATAAAATCCACCCCAAGTTTCTATCTTCAGTCGTGTAGAAGCTAAAATCTTGTGAAATATATCTTGGTGAAGCTTCCTTTACATGTATGTGTGAGGGACGGGTTAAATGGATGGTCAGTGGTATAGAGTAATGAGAAACACAGACGTGAAGATTTCAGACAGCATTCTCTCACTGACACATCTAAAATGAGTTCCATTGTTTGGGCTTAACACCTGTAATAATTTGGGTAGTTGAGATTTCCTAGTTTGCTTCTTGCTTGAATCATGAAATGTTAGTTGCCGGTTCTTTTTTCGTTATTTTCGTCAGAGAGACAAATTTCCGCTGTTATTCCAGATTTTGGCGCACCTATTTTGGTAGTCCGGAATGAAATCTCTCAACGTCGCCTGAGTTTCACGCACCCACGTTCATTGTGGACGACTGCACAATGAATCTATTTTTGCACCTTGAAGTACGTCTTTTTCGAACGCCCACACTCTGCCTGTAGCTCGGCATAATTGATATCCCTTGCGAAAAACGACAGCATAGATGAGTATTGACGGCAATGTCGGGATTATTACTAAAAGCAGGAAATAGGAGCAGCTGCCACAGGTCGGCCTGCGTGTGTCCGCTCGAACGGCTCAACACACACTTTTGACTTGTCTCTCCAGTCTTCAACGCAGAAACTCTCTGCTTCTAAAGAATGAATGAAGGCTAGAGTCTAATGTCCCTTTGATCTGGTCTGCGGTGTTCTGGCAGCGGCGCGCAAATCACCACCCGCAGCCGTGGCCATAGACCACTCACTCTTAGCGACGTGCGGGGCACGGGAAAAATTACGCTTCGTACCGGTCTCTAATTACTAGGAAACGTTTATTTCCTGATCCAGAATGATACTCGGACTTCTTCATTAGTAAAATCAGTCTGAGTAAGGGTTCCCAGCCTCGCTCTGACCCACGACGTGAGGTACAAATTGTCGCGACCCTTGTACCACTAAACAGTGTCCTGTAACAATTTAACTGCATTCAAGATTTCGAGACTCCTTCTCTTGACTGGAAACCGTACACCGCTAGTAGTCTGTACAGTTCCTCTAGCTACCTCGTAGCCACTTCCGTCGATAATATCCACAAAGAGGAAATAAGATAACATTTCAAAGTCAATATGCCAGAAGAGACAAAAATACGACAGTTCAAGTTTGCACAGAAACATATATATGGTTACGCATTTGATTTGACGTTACGAATTCTATTCCTTCATTCGACACCACCTCCAGCTAGGTAATGGATCCGCAATATGAAACCGTTTTCTTCCTATCTCCTAAACCAAACTCCTGATTGCAGAAACTAGAAAACCGATCAGCACACCTCATCACCAAACGAGAAACACGCTTACCAACTCTCTCAGATACTTTTTTTCTGGAAGAACGGTGAATCACTAAATCCCTGAACTCAGAAGTCAGGATCAGTCTCAGGTCAGTACCTCTGATCAGGAGAGCCCAAGACTCCAACACCTAGAAGGGCTGTCAAAAGACTCCTCGATTTCGACAGTTCTTCGCAACTACTGAAATTCTTTCCAAGATTCAGGGCTTTCAGCCCATTAGTCTGCGCAGCAGGATATTGGCACTTTCACAATTCCAATGGCCGTTTCCAGCTCCCATTATTAGAATTCCTCTGTAAAATATTGCTTCCTGCCAGGATTTTTCAGACGTTTGTACGCTGTAATATACTTGGCTTCAAGGAAAAGCCACTCGCCAGTAAGCCAGCATAGTATGTCCCGACCACAACTCATTTACAAGGATCACGGGAAGCCAGACTAATCATCTCCGGGCTTGACATAGTCCCCTGCTCTCCGTATACTAGAAACTGGGTCCGACGTCCACAACTGTCAAAAGACAGTTCATTTGCGTCGTCAGGAGTGACGTGTTCCACAGGTGACGGGAATATCATTGTCTCATGCTCATAAATTAAGGATAATGCCGATACATTGTGGAACAACGCTCTGGTGGGCGGTTAGCGGGTTTAAATCACCTCGGGGTGCGACCCTGCGGTGCATTTGACCTGCGGTCGTCGCACGGTGGCGCTGGCAGCAGTCCACATATGCAGAGTTGTTGTGTTGGTGCTTGTCAGAGAACGGTGCAGCGAGTAAGTGTGCAGACGTTTACAGACGTGCTAATGGTGACTGTGTGTTGAAAATGGCTCAAAGAACACATATTGATGACGTTATGAGGGGTAGAATACTAGGGCGACTGGGTGCTGGTCAAACACAGCAGGTTGTAGCACGGGCCCTCCAAGTGCCACAAAGTGTGATTTCAAGATTATGGCAACGATTCCAGCAGACAGGAAACGTGTCCAGGCGCTACAGTACGGGACGTCCACAGTGTACAACAGCACAAGTAGACCGATATGTCACCATCAGTGCCCGCAGACGTCCACGGAGTACTGCAGTAGCCTTGCTCGGGACCTTACTGCAGCCTTTGGAACAGGTTTCTCCAGACACACAGTCTACAGACGACTGAACAGAGATGCTTTATTCACTCGGAGACCTGCAAGATGCATTCCACTGACCCCTGTTCACAGGAGAGCCCGTAAAGCCTGGTGTCAAGAACACAGTGCATGGTCAATGGAACAGTGCTCCCAGGTTATGTTCACGGACGAATCCAGGTATAGTCTGAACAGTGATTCTCGACGGGTTTTCATCTGGCACGAACCAGGAACCAGATACGAACCCCTTAAAGTCATTGAAAGGGACCTGTATGGAGGTCGTCGTTTGATGGTGTCGGGTTGGACTATGATTGGTGTACGAACACCCTTACATGTCTTTGACGGAGGAACTGTAACAGGTCAGGTGTTCGGGACGTCGTTTTGCACCAGTATGTCCGCCTTTTGAGGGGTGCAGTGGGTCCCACCTTCCTCCTGATGGTTGATAACGCACGGCCCTACCGAGCTGCCATCGTGGAGGAGTACCTTGAAACAGAAGATGTCAGGCGAATGGAATGGCCTGCCTGTTCTCCAGACCTAAACCCCATCGAGCACGTCTAGGATGCTCTCGATCGACATATCGCTGCACTTCTTCAAACCCCTACGACACTTCAGGAGCTCCGACAGGCGCTGGTTGAAGAATGGGAGGCTATACCCCAGCAGCTGCTCGACCACCTGATCCAGAGTATGCCAACCCGTTGTGCGGCCTGTGTACGTGTGCATGGTGATCACATCTCATATTGATGTCGGGGTACATGCGCAAGAAACAGTGGCGTTTTGTAGAAGATGTGTTTCGGGACGGTTTTCTAAACTTATCACCAATACCGTGGACTTACAGATCTGTGTTGTGTGTGTTCCCTATGTTCCTATGCTATTAGCGCCAGTTTTGTTTAGTGCCACGTTGTGTGGCATCAAATTCTGCAGTTATCCTTAATTTATGAGCATGAGTGTAGCTCGCACTGCACGAGTATGGGGAGAGAAATCGAGCATGGACTTTTTCGAGGAAGTGATTTTGAAGAAATCACGAAAGACATAAATTAGGGCGAGCGGCGTCGTAACTTCGGTCGCTACTCTCTGCGTCGTTGGGTAGTGCCAAATGATTTCGATCGATGATAATACAAATTATAGTAACCTGCGCATGCAGTTAGTAAATGAATAAGGGACGTGAGCAAGGCTGTTAAAATTGATCTTACTGCTGTATTGGGCAGCTCAGTTGGGAACTGAAGATGGCGACCCGTGTGGGGAAGTTGTGAGATCCGAAGAAGCTCAGACTTGGGCCGTATCCCCGCGGGGACACTCGCAGCACCGCCAGAAGCTGGCAGCTGGAGCCGATACCTCGACTTAACTCTCCCCCGCCCCGGGCCGCTGGACTCTGAGCCTCACTAAATTCTGCGCTACAGGCTTCCGCACTCAGAGCGCAGCCACAAGTCCCCGGGCGCCGGCGTGTCTCTGTTTACGGCCACAGCGATGAATGATAAGCCACTAATACTCGCCATCCTGTGTACACGACCTGACATTCAGTAGTGCTCTCGTATTCTGCAAACTTTCTTTAAGAAAAGGAATCATCTGTGGAAAGTTATAAATAACTCCAAAACTATTGCGGTATCCTCCTTTTGATGTTGCAGCTGTTTTGTGCTTACCACGCTAACGAGAAAAAATTGTTATGAAAATTTAGACTCGTGCGTGGCACAATTATTGACATTTCATACTAGTCTGGTATCTAAGCCATCTTTAGTGGGTAACTGTTTGTTACTTCTAGAATGTTGAAAAAATAACAGTTCTTTTGTACGTTATCAAGTATAAGTGTTGTAAATTTAACTATTTTTAGAATCTGTTAATAGTGTTAGCCTACTGTTTCTCTAACAGAAGTACAATATGTGTTCGTAGGGTTTTCCGGCCAATATGCTGCTTGAAATTCTCTCGGGTATGCAGTCGGATTGATTGATCGTTGTAGACCGTATTTTCGACGGCGTAACGTGCCGTCATCATGAGGTTACTCCTCAGTGGCCGGCCGCTGTAGCCGAGCGGTTCTAGGCGCTTCAGTCCGGAACTGTGCTGCTGCTACGGTCGCAGGTTCGAATACTGCCTCGGGCATGGATGTGTGTGGTGTCCATAGATTAGTTAGGTTTAAGTAGTCATAAGTCTAGGGGACTGATGACCTCAGATGTTAAGTTCCATTGTGCTTAGAGCCATTTGAACCATTTTTACTCCTCAGTGAGCAGCAGTAACCTGATAATGACACGTTAAGTTGCCGAAAGTTTGTTCTACAACCAGGCTGAATAATAGAGAGGCTTTCAAGCTGAAGTATAATAAATGCTGTGATAAACACATCGGATTGGAGGAGATGAATGTCGCAGTGTTGTCTGTTTTAAAACGTATGCGAACGGTAGGTTTGGAAACTATTTTTAAAAGAATTTGGACAATCTAATATAAAAATAGGTACTGTCTGCGTTGACAATGCCACAGAGCATGTATTTGCAGACTTTCATAAAGCAACCAAAGCGTTCGCTTTTGCCGGGATATTTATTTCCGTTGCGCACTGTTTCCTCACACTTGGTAAATGCGTGCTTTATGTCTAAATACCTCTTCCTAATGGTAAGCGTTACGTGAAAATATTACTTCCGACAAAAATAAAACATGAATTTTCTGCTACCTATGACAAATAATAAGCTACGTACCCTATGATACGTAAGATAGATCTACGTTATTCTCGTATACGTTAAAAGCATTTTTCGAGCCCTAACTTCCGTGGTTATTGTAAAACACATGATAAAATTTCATAGTTACATGGTTTAACATTTCCAAATCAAACATATCGTAATCATTAACTACGTACCCTTCCACAAAGAAATAACAAACATTATTCTCAGCTTCCAGAAATAGTTTTTAACCTATTTTCAAAAACATACAGTTTTACAGACAAGATGGGGTCGTTTTCTGGCTCTTTTCTGTTGCTTAGCGGCTACCCCTCCAACTGTACTTGAAGAATGTGTTTCGCTCAGAAAGTAGCGCAGTCCTCGTTCTGAACAACACATATTTAGCTCATTTGGTTATATATCGTGTACGCTTAATGATCTATGTTGAATATTTTGTCCCATTTATCTTAATTGTGCAAGCTGCCCAGATACCGGAACTTCAAAATAGTTCAAATGGCTCTGAGCACTATGGGACTTAATTTCTGAGGTCATAAGTCCCCTAGAACTTAGAACTACTTAAACCCAACTAACCTACGGAAATAACACGCATCCATGCCCGAGGCAGCATTCGAACCTGCGACCGTAGCGGTCGCGCGGTTCCAGACTGCAGCGCCTAGATATCGGAACTCTTATAGATTTGGTTCCTGCAGTATTAGAATTGACTACAAGTCCGACACGGATTTTTGTTTAATTTTAATTTTGCAAATATTCTCAGAACGTTGCTCTTAATTATTCATTACCTGTTTTGTAGTTCACGAAACAGTTTTGTGTACTCAGTCTGACTTACTGAGAGCCTTAATGTTTAACAACTTCTCTGTCGGTAGTAGACTCTTAAACAATATATTTAACCAGCTGCATTTCTAGGAAGTTTACTGACTGCGACGAATTTCCGTTATGTGCAACGGCCAAGCACTATTTTTGAGGACAGAATAAATGTAGAGATGATACGAATGTCAAAAAGTCACAGGTTTTTAGAGCAGGAGCAGTTGATCACAAGCTATTGAGCCTTATTTGTACCTCCAAATGGTTCAAATAGCTCTGAGCACTATGGGACTTAACATCTGAGGTCATCAGTCCCCTAGAACTTAGAACTACGTACTTAAACCTAACTAACCTAAGGACATCACACACATCCATGCCCGAGGCAGGATTCGAAGATGCGACCGTAGCAGCAGTGCTGTTCCGGACTGAAGCGCCTAGAACCGCTCGGCCGCAGCGGCCGGCTCAGAGAAGACTCCCTAACACTTCAATCTATATTACATTTTAACAAACTTATTTTTTTCAGAAACGCTTTTCATGCCATTGCCAGTCTCCGTTTTGTATCCTCTGCTTCGGCCATCATCAGTTATTTTGCTGCCCAAATAGCAAAACTCTCGTTTCCTAATGTAATTCCCTCAGCATCACCTAATATAATTCTGCTATACTCCGCATGCTACTCAACGGATATTTCCGATTTCTTTGCGCATGAGCTCTCGTCTGGTGATGACAGTTCTGTTGGGCGTTTTGATCCTAGAACCAGAGTAACTGTGAGGCTGTGATCTGCGGGTGTGGAAGGGGAGAGAAAGATGGTGTTGGGGGAAGGGGGTTTCAAGAGAGAGGGGGAGAAAGAGAAAGAGAAAGAGAGAGAGAGAGAGCGAGAGCGAGAGCGGGGGGGGGGGGGGGGAGGGGGGAGGTCTTCCTATCCCGTCCCGACCTTTCCGACTTTTGTGACACGTGTTTTTGGGGGCCCCAGAAAGACAGATGAGAGCGCGCCTGTCCCTGTGCCGCTTCGCTGTCCGGAGCACCGCGCAGCTTGACGGGTGAAGGCTGCAGGATAAGCCAGCCGTCCGCACCACACAAAGGGCCGCAGCGGCGCCGCTGTCCGGGATTCTGCTCCTCAGTCCCTGACCAGCGTAGCGGGCGCACGCGTCTCTACCGCCAGCCGGGGGCTTTACTCTTACGTCATTACTCAGTTGCAGCCCACTGTACCGCTAATCTCGGCAAAGTGTTTCCGTACGCTCTCATTCAATACACACTTCACAGTTTGCGTGCTGTTTGCGGTTGGTCAGGTGCTGAATCGTTCACGAGGTGTCGCCTCTGACGTACTTCGTACACAGAGTTATCGTAATATGAGAAACACATTAACAAAAATTGGTCAACTTCGAGTAGGACTCACGCGTTGAAGGTTCCGTACAAACATTATCACGTATATACGGACAGATCATTAGGCCAGGCATCAAGAATCTGGAGCATTTTTGCCTGGTATCGATATTGATACTGGCAAGATATCGGTTCCAGGGACTCCAAGATTTTCGAGAATCTTTTAATTTCAATCATATAAATGTGGCAAAGTGATGTACGAGACCGGCGACCATTGTTATGATAATCACCAGTTCCCCGTTGAGGATGGGTGGACTGCTATGGTAAAAGTCAAACAACATGCAGGGAATGACTTTTATTGCTCGTATGATGCGTTTCGGAATTTACGCATCATTAGATATTCAGACTAATCTGCGAATGTTTGTCTGACATACGGCATATCTACTTGCAGTAATCTCTCCTAGATAGCCGCGCGGGATTAGCCTAGCGGTCTAAGGCGCTGCAGTCATGGACTGTGTGGTTGGTCCCGGCGGAGGTTCGACTCCTCCCTCGGGCATGGGTGTGTGTGTTTGTCCTTAGGATAATTTAGGTTAAATAGTGTGTAAGCTTAGGGACTGATGACCTTAGCAGTTAAGTCCCATAAGATTTCACACACATTCTCCTAGATATCTGATGATGGATAAATTCCGAAAGGCTTCATATGAGCAATAAAGTCAATGAAAAAAAGAAAAAGAAATAATTTTTTCGTGTGATATGATTACAACTCAACAATTTTCGGATTTTTTCCTTTGCTTGTTCCGTAAAACTTTGTTTCTTGCCAAATTTCACGATTAGAGATCAACGGGAACTACCCTATAGGTTTTGATCAGTGATTTTGCGAGTATAAAATATATGTGACGTAAATGGCTGTATCTTTTGACTGCACTGACTTAGAAGCTTAATATTTTTACACAGCCAAGAAACCATAGACTTCATTATGTGACAAATTTGAACGTGATACGCCCACCCGTTCCTGGGAAAAAGGGTTCTTAACAGTCGGACAGACAGAGACAAAAAAGCGATCCTCTAAGCGTTCCGTTTTTACCGATTGGGGTACAGAGCGCTAAAAATGATGGATCTTTTTAGACTTCATTATGTGACAAATTTGAACGTGATACGCCCACCCGTTCCTGGGAAAAAGGGTTCTTAACAGTCGGACAGACAGAGACAAAAAAGCGATCCTCTAAGCGTTCCGTTTTTACCGATTGGGGTACAGAGCGCTAAAAATGATGGATCTTTTTTGGATCTTTTTTTAGATCATATTCTCCTTTCTCCTGTGCGAGGGTAATCTGAAAGAATATATATATATATATATATATATATATATATGTGTGTGTGTGTGTGTGTGTGTGTGTGTGTGTGTGTGTGTGCATCACTGGCTTAACTGATTTAGCGTGAGGTTCAAGACCTCATACGAGGTATTAGATTCTGCTTTCTTTAGCGGATTCCTTGGCAGTTGTGTTCACGTAGATTGTACCGCTGTTAAATGATGTTGATAAAGAGAGAACCAACGACTGGGACAAACTCGCTTCCGGCAAAATGGCATCACGTATCCAACATTCGTTAATTTGACAGTAGCTTCTCCATGATCGTGGAAGTTGAGCTCCGCGGCTGTGGACTGAGCCACTGCAAGACATACTGTAACCAGACTATTTTATATAACGTTGCAAAGCTTTTATATAGCCTTTGAAAATGAATGTATTTCTTGACGTAATTCACCTTTATTCGCATTATTTTAGGGTCTATAATAAGTTGAGCAAACACTATTTTTAGAATTAATTTGAGAGTCCTTGTAGTAAGACAAAATTATATTATTAAAGAATCTCGAATTACAGAAAAGTAAATAAAGAAAAAAGTTGTAAGAAAAAGTCATACTTTCTGTAGAAAATTAATATTTTAAAGTTGACATGAAAGAAGAGAGGATACATATAGAATGACGAGATCCCTCCATCGTTTTTTCCATAGATTGTAAGCCTGGAATTTACGACGAGCCTTGCAAAGTATCTCTTATTAGATTCCTTATTCTTACCTTAGTCCACCCAGCTGTTTATTAGTGTGGATCTTGCTATAGTATTTTAACAGTAAAGTTATTGTCATCCTGTCTTTTCTGCAGTTTGTACATAACCTAAGTTAATGTTTATGGTGTAGTACTATGTGTGCTAATCGATACTATTCTATATTTGTTTATTAGTCAAGAAGGACTATTCGTCTAATTTCATTCGCAATACAGAGTCTTAACATAGCTATATGTTTGCAGTTTCCAGTCATGGCCTAGTCTAATTCAGCTCGTTGCAATTTAATCTAATCTGCAGGTACAAACAATTTTAGTGCCAGTAGCACAGATGCACGGACTAATCGTGCTGAACTTGTGTGAACAGTTGCCAAGTTCAATACGACATAAGCGAATTTGTCCCTAATGTATTGCAGCCATTTTCCGTCTGCGCTTTCGCTACTGTCATTCCTACTTTCGTAGCCTGCACTCGATCACGTCCTATACGCAACTCTCTGTACATAATCGGTAAATGGCTGCACGGCCTTCAGGTTGAAACAGCATGATTCAGAGTAATCTTTACCACGTGTTTGTACATCCGGGAAGCAGCAACCTGAAACTATCGCGATGATGTTGTCGTGTGTCTGGAACAGCTTCGGACCTACTGGCGCAGCGGAACTGTATATTTGGTGAAGCGACGTAGTGAGCAAGACCCGGATCGTACCGCCACAGCGGATTAATGACCGTCCGCCTGCTGCACGGCCAGCCTGGCTGTAGCTTTTAGACGGTTTTCCACGCTCGTTTAGACAAGCACTGAACTGGTCCCAAATGTCCGCTTCAAAAACTACAGAACAGAAACATTTAAAATAAGATAAAACCCAGGGCAAAATGAAACTTGAGCTTCTCCGTATGTGTCGAATGTTCAAGTAACTTACGGGAAAGCCGGAGAGTGACGTCCTCGATAAGCGCAGATATTTCGACAGGCCAACACTCACTGAGCGTCAAGGTACGAATAAAACGACGAAAGATCGCTGTGCTCGTCAGCTTAAGCCCTCGGCGGGGGGTGATGCTCTCCTGTTGTTAAACAATATTTCGCCGTCGATAATGTGTGACGTGGTGGCTCCAGATTACAATGTGCATTGTCTTTCTGAATGCACTGTTTTTTGTTTGTTTGTGGTTGACGTAGCCCCGGCCACTGTGGCTTTAAGATGCGATGTACATCGATTTTTCGTTTCATTTGACGACGACGGTATGTTCACCCTGTCGAAATATAGGTAGTGGTTGAGGACATCACCTGGATAGTTAGTTACATATTCCATACTTTATTTGAACGTTTCTTTTATCATAATGAAGTAGGACGAGTGAGTCATATATACACATGATCAGACTTAACATTAATGAACATATAACTTATAGTGCTGTCCATGCACTAATGCAACTACACTAAATTTTTTTCAGGCTACCAGTTTTTAAATAAAAATTTGCTCCTGGAATAGGAGTAGTCGTCCAGCAAAAATGATTTTGAGGCTAGATTTAAAACTTGAACTTCTGCCTGTCAGACATTTCGGCATTCTACCCTATTTACTGACTCCTGTTTGTGTACTTTTTTTAAAAAAAAAAATAACTCTATTAGTGCACAGATCTGTGTTTTCTGAAAATTAACGGAGAGCCCATTTTCAGAGAACGACGTAATATTTTTTTTTTGAAAAACGTCATTAACAATCTCTTATGTTGCTTTCTGTCTATGGGCTTCATTATAACACTAGTACTGCCTGCAAAAAGTACTAATTCTGTTTGATGAATGTTAAATGGGAAGTCATTGACATATATGAAGAATAGGAGTGGTCCCAAAATTGAACGCTGTGGGACTCCCTTTGTGATTTCTCTCCAGTCACTGAAATTTTCTCCCATTTCATTTCTTTCACTTCATTCTGTCCGGCTACATTGAAGTAAGTTATCTGAACGCAGGGGAAAGTTTACACGATTCACAGACAGACATCGTACGTGACTCCCTTGCCTAAGATTAACGGAGAACTGTGGCGACAACAAGGGCATCAAACCTGAAAGTTGGTGCTATTAAAAGAACGTTTGCAACATTACCCCTCGCATGGCATCTCTAGCAAATGAAAGCTTTCAGCGAGGAGTGCGATGGAATTCCCGTGCCTGTGCTCTAACGCTGTTAACTGGAATGGATCGTCCGGTGTTCACGAATAGTTCATAACAACAGAGGTGGAACAAATTGCGATCACGCGATTATCGATAGATTTTCGTAGAAAAGATGCAGTATTCCACGTGTATGTGGAAAAACACCAGCTTACCTCGATGTCACGAGGTCTCGGAAAAAAATCGAAAAAAATCGGCCAGTTGCTCGTATTACTACGAAATTATTTGTCGTAGTCTCTTAGAGCTCTGCTGCCTTTCGATCTCGGAGTGTGTCCTTAGGCCGTCGGCACACGGACCGTGCTGTCGAACGTTAACGTTGAGCGTGGAAAGTTCAACGTGCTGCTGAACGCTCAGGAACGATGCGACTTGTGCATACGGTACGTGGATCCCAACGTGGTATACGCGATCGCAACGCGCTCCAGCGGCAGTTGCGGGATGTTTCTAATTCGTAAATCACACTGTTTACTCAACGGGCGCGCGTAAAATTCCCACTTCAGCTCTACTAAAACGCACATTTCCTTCATCGTCCACGAAAAGGAAAGTACCATGTCCAATCAATAAGGACATAGGTTTATAAAAGTCCTATTACAAACAGTGCGGTACAAATTTGGAATACTTGTCCGCATACCATAAACATTATTCTATCATTCCCACGTTTTAGTAAAACCCCAAGGTCAGTCTTACTTGATCACTGTTCCTACCCAGTAGCAGAATCTTTGCAACATATGAATTACGAAGCGTAAAAGAAAAACGAATAAAGTATCTTTAAACAAGTAGCGCAAGCTGTCCTGTAGTTTAAGCCAATCGAACAAAGTCACCTCTCAAAAACAGGTGAACTTATATTTACGTAACATCAAATATTATAGCAATACTTATATTAAACTAATAATAAAGCATCAGAACTTAATAAAAACCCAAATGTTGGGAAAAAAAATTGGAAGTGTTAAGACGCGATCCACCGCTCCAACAAAAACTCATTTCCGGACAGAGTCGCTATTCATTACGCTAAACCAACAACACGCTGCATGTACTTAATCATAATGTCTTACCGTCGCTGAAAACGTTAATCGTACATAATTACGTTACTAAATGAAATTTAATTATAACAAATTGTACCAAGAACAATGCGTTTTGGGTGGATCTTCAGTGTGTCGCTGCCTTCAAATAGTCTATTCTCATAATATGCAAGTTGCAATAATTCTTTTGCCACGAATATGATGTTTCTCATTACTTTATTGGAACGAATCACACAACTAACAACGGGTTTTTGAGTTATTCTCAATTTGCTGGTGCTCAGAAACGGCATATATAAATATAGGCTTGAAATGAATGCCAATATGACGCCTCACAACTCTGTACTGAAGGGGGATGGCGTGCCTATGACGTAGGTGGCGTTGTGCCACCTCATTGGTCAACGCTCAGACGCACGCTTAGAATATCCGACATGCCAGATATTGCTCTGCACGTTCGGAAAGACTCCCGAACGTGCTATTCCACGCTATGACGTCAGAAACTTGGCACGCTGAACGCTCAACGTTCGGATGCACGGTCCGTGTGCCGACGGCTTCAGATTACAGCGTCGCCAGTGCTGGTGTGTGCAGCAGACGCCGCCGTGTTCCTGGGCTGGCGGCTTTAAAGCAGGCAGCGGGCGCCCCTGCCTGCCGCCTCATAAATATTTCCGCCTTCCGCCGCCCTGGAACGGGGTCGCGCGAATCACGAGAGCAGCCAGCCAACCGCAGCTCAGCTCTGCTCTGCTCTGCACAGAGAACACAGTGCGTCCCGCCGCCGACTGCCTCGTGCTGGGTTTGTCGCCCTGTCGACCGCCACTCTCATCGTGCAGCAACAAAAACGTGCAGATAATTTCCACGTTACGGAAGACACGATTAGTTTATTTTCTTTCACCTACACATCTTCCGTGCTTTATGTGCTGTCTCGTGCTTCTGTTGTTTATTATTTCTTGTCACATAACGGTATGAGTTACACTATTTTGCCGAAAACTGACACGGTGAGATCGTCCCTGTGTAAAGATACAGGTTAATTCTGACGATACAGTAAAAACACCAACCCGACACAGCTAAAAGTGTTATTCATTAGCCGGCCGGTGTGGCCGACCGGTTCTAGGCGCTTCAGTCTGGAACCGCGCGACCGCTACGGTCGCAGGTTCGAATCCTGCCACGAGTATGGACGTGTGTGATATCCCTAGGTTAGTTACGTTTAAGTAATTCTAAGTTCTAGGAGACTGGTGACCTTAGACGTTAAGTCCCATAGTGCTCAGAGCCATTTGAACCAATTTTTTTATTCTTGAAACGTACGGTATTTTAGCGGTAAACAATTGCGTGAAGCAAAACGCCTTTGTTGTAGCGCCACCCTTTTGATCAAACAGCCCTCAGCAGTCAACTGAAGTCTTGTTCAGGAAAATTGTTATGTTCTCCCGGAATGTGACAAAACGGAGATACTCTGACAATACTGTCGTTGCTAGGAGTGTGTGACTACAGAATTTTGATTTACAAGAAGCTGATAAATGCAATGCTTTGAAGGCCACACTCAGCAGACTGATCTTTGTTACAGCGTGAGGCGAGAGTGAACCCAGCACCCCCAATATCCGGTGGCGGCCACTACCAGCGAGACGGGGCATCGTGCAATATCAATGACGACGAGAAAAATTGAAATTACACTACTGGCCATTAAAATTGCAACACCAAGAAGCAATACAGATGATAAACGGGTATTCATTGGACAAATATATTATACTAGAACTGACATTACATTTTCAGGCAATTTGGGTGCATAGATACTGAGAAATCAGAACACAGAACAACCACCTCTGGCCGTAATAACTGCTTAGATACGCCTGGGCATTGAGTCACACAGAGCTCGGATGGCATGTACAGGTACAGCTGCCCACGCAGTTTCAACACGATACCACAGTTCATCAAGAGTAGTGTCTGGCGTATTGTGACGAGCCAGTTGCTCGGCCACCATTGACCAGACGTTTTCAATTGGTGAGAGATCTGGAGAATGTGCTGGCCAGGGCAGCACTCGAACATTTTCTGTATCCAGAAAGGCCCGTACAGGACCTGCAACATGCGGTCGTGCATTATCCTGCTGAAATGTAGGGTTTCGCAGGGATCGAATGAAGGATAGAGCCACGGATCGTAACACATCTGAAATGTAACGTCCACTGTTCCAAGTGCCCCCAGTGCGAACAAGAGGTGACCGAGACGTGTAACCAATGGAACCCCATACCATCACGCCGGGTGATACGCCAGTATGGCGATGACGAATACACGCTTCCAATGTGTGTTCGCCACGATGTCGTCAACACGGATGCGGCCATCATGATGCTGAAACAGAACCTGGATTCATCAGAAAAAATGACATTTTGCCATTCGTGCACCCAGGTTCGTCGTTGAGTACACCATCGCAGGCGCTCCTGTCTGTGATGCAGCGTCAAGGGTAACCGCAACCACGGTTATGTAATCACGTGTCAGTTGTAGTATAATATATTTGTCCAATGAATACTCGTTTATCGTCTGCATTTCTTCGTGGTGTAGCAATTTTAATGGCCAGTAGTGTATATAAAGGTCCAAGTAAAAAATAGTAGAACGACTTTTAACAGGTTTGTATAGTCACCGTGTTACGGTAAGAGAGGTGACTGCAATGCCAATCGTTTTGGTTGGCGTGCCTGGTACAGTTCATCATACACAGTGTAGTGTTCGTAAAGTTCTCGAAGGAGGCGCGAGAGTTGGCTAGAAGTCTGACCTCTGGCATTTGGGGATTAGACTGAGTGAGCTGGCCTGGAGGAACAGCACTCGCCTGGCAGCAGGGTCCTCGACAGCCCCGGCTAGCGGATATCGACTCTGCCCTTTCCCCTGCCTCCGCCTACGCTATTGTCTCCGGTGCTCGTGCTGAGCGGGCTGACAGAGAGACTGGCCGGAATCTCCACTGCCGAGCCTACAGGCGCGTCTGTCTGGCGCTCACTAGACTCTGCTACCAGCACGACAGCTCAGTCAAAGCAGGGTTTAAACTCCCGTCGACGATTGAGATCTTTGCATCGTCGATGAGGTCATTAGAAATGTAGCATGAGGTCGGACTGAGGGAACAAAACGGCCATGTCCTTTTCAATTGAACCATTTGCCTGAAGTGATTTCAAGAAACCAGAGAAAACCTGAGTCACAATGGCTGGATGGGGATTTGAAATGTCTTCCTCCCGACTGCGGTTCTGGCGTCGTAGTCACTGCCAACGCGTTGACTGGAACATTCCCATACTCGGCTGTTAAATTGGTCTTCTGTATTACGGAAGTGTGGCAAAGTAGCTGCTATGCACTATATAGGGTGTATCATAATTAATGGCGTAAACGTATAAAGTTGGAAGCACACTATACTAGAAGCAAAGAAGTCACAGTAAACATAGGACCACAAACGAACTTTTGAGAGATAATTGTGACTTTTGTTTGCCAGCCACCACTGACTTTATTCTGTTCAAGCGTTATTGCAGTTAGGCAAAGGTTGCAGTACTTTACAACAGTAAGAAAAGTTGTTATAGAGACTCAACAGTTACATGAGTGTACTCGTAGAGAAGATCTACATGTCGTCCTTGTACCCGGATGCAGACCCGAACCCGTCGTCGGAGTGAGTCTCGAATTCTTTCAAAGGTGCCTGGAACATTTCGAAATTCTTGAAAAGCATTTTCTACGTACCAGCCCAGCCTACAGGCTTATCACGCCTCTAAATAAGACAACGAAGCCAACATCAAGACGATCGTCTAAGTAAAAGCAGGTGACATGTGTATATTTTAGTACGTGGGCGTGTCCTTAAATGCATCTCACATCAAAATAATGACAAACGACCACTTTGAAGACAAGTCATTGAACATACAGCACTGAAGAGGCACATTACAAGCGACACTCTACTGAATGACATAAAACGTAGCCAACAGTTGTCTGTCAGAAACAAAGCTTCATCCCAATTGGTGACTAACGACTAACGTGTCATCACTATAATGATACTGCAGCTGAAAAGTTACCTGTGCCTATAGCTACAACTGCATTTGGAAGGTGACCTGGCTGCCCCTAACCGTGGGATTTATACAACACGCAACATCGTCAAACACCATGTGCAGGATTTTCGTATTCTGTCGCTCGCTTTGTGAAAACTACTAGTCGTACAGAAAAAATGAACGTGTCCTTTTCGTAGGAAATTTAATGTACGAGGGTCACTCCAAAAGAAATGCACACTATTTTTGTAAAAATACAGTTTTCATTCTGCATGTGTGAAAGTTTTACAGTGTGTAGATACATCCTTCCCGCTTATTTTAAAACTTAGTTCAACCTGATCCCGTGAGTGGCGCCGTCACAGCATGTCGTCTGAAGCAACGTGTTGTCACAGAATTCCTGTGCTGTGAAAACGAGACAGTGGGAAACATCCACAAGAGGTTGAAAGAGGTGTATGGAGATGCTGCTGTCGATCGCAGTACAGTTAGTCGGTGGACAAGCAGGTTACGTGATGAAAGCGGGCACGGCAATATTGAGGATTGTCCTCGCAGCGGCAGGTCTCGTACTGCACACACTCCAGACAATGTGCAGAGAGTTAACGAATTGGTGACTACTGACAGACGCATCACAGTGAACGAATTGTCACGCTACGTTGGGATAGGGGAAGGAAGTGTTTGCAGAATACTGAAAGTGTTGGCGTTAAGAAAGGTTTGTGCCAGGTGGGTTCCCAGGATGTTGACAGTAGCTCGCAAAGAAAAAAGAAAAACGGTATGCAGCGAACTTTTGGAACAGTTCGAGAATTGTGGAGATGAATTTCTCGGGAGAATTGTCACAGGTGATGAATCATGGCTCCATCATTTTTCACCAGAGACGACGAGGCAATCAATGGAGTGGCATCATGCAAATTCACCCAAGGAAAAAAAAAAAAATTCAAAACCACACCTTCTGATGGAAAAGTTATGGCTACGGTGTTTTTCGATTCCGAAGGATTCTTGCTTGTGGACATCATGCCAAGTGTACCACCATAAATTTTGATGCATATGTGACGACACTGAAGAAACTCCAAGCTCGACTGAGCCGTGTTCGACCACATCGGCAAAAGCAGGATGTTTTGCTGTTGCACGACAATGTACAATGCATGGAAGCGATCACAAAATTCGGATGGACAACACTGAAACACCTACCTTACAGTCCTGACCTGGCTCCATGTGACTATCATCTCTTTGGGAAACTGAAAGACTCTCTTCGTGGAACAAGGTTTGAAGATGATGACTCCCTTGTGCACGCTGCCAAACAGTGACTGCAACAGGTTGGTCCAGAATTTTACCGTGCGGGTATACAGGCGCTGGTTCCAAGATGGCTAAGGCAGTTGTGAGGGATGGAAATTATGTGGAGAAATGAAAATATTGTTCCTAAAGGATGTACCTACACACTATCAAACTTTCAAACATGTGGAATAAAAGACGGATTAAAAAAAAACATAGTGTGCATTTCTTTTGGAGTGACCCTCGTAGTTAAATTTTGTACTATGGCTCTGAGCACTATGGGACTTAACTACTGAGGTCATCAGTCGCCTAGAACTTAGAACTACTTAAACCTAACTAACCTAAGGACATCACACACATCCATGCCCGAGGCAGGATTCGAACATGCGACCGTAGCAGCAGCGCGGTTCCAAACTGACGCGCTTAGAACCGCACGGTCACACCGGCCGGCTAAATTTTGTACTGATACGCTTTCGCTAGAGGCTGTAATTTACGAATTATTCAAGAATAACGTACAAAAGTGACCTTGAAACACTTTTTGTAGGATAACTGCAAAACCGTGGCATCAGCGAAAGCGTACCGCAGTATAAAATTTAACTACATTAAATTTCCTACAAATAATTCCTTTAAATTTTTCTGTAGGACCAACAGTTTGCGAATAGCGAGTGAGAGAATATGATGAAAATCTCTTGCACGATTTTTGCGTATATTGTGGGTTGCATTAAACCTATCGATAGGGGCAGTTGAATCGCCCTGTGTACTCCGAAAGCCACTTTGCATTGCGTGGCAGCACGCTCACGTACTATTTCATCTTATTCTAATGAATTATTGTGCAACGGCCTTGCCGCAGTGGATACACCGGTTCCCGCCTGATCACCGGAGTTAAGCACTGTCGGTTGTTGCCAGCAGTTGGATGGGTGACCATCTGGGCCGCCATGCACTGTTGCCATTTTTCGGGATGCATTCAGCCTCGTGATGCCAGTTGAGGAGCTACTCGATCCATTAGTAGCAGCTCCGGCCAAAGAAAACCATCATAACGACCGGGAGACTGGTGTGCTGACCACACGCCTCTCTTATCTCCATCCTCAGCTGAGGATGACACGGCGGTCGGATGGTCCCGATGGGCCAATTGTGGCCTGAAGACGGAGTGCTGCTGCTGATAATGAATTACTGAACGGTCTTTTCTACTGCAGATTCTCTAAATATACCCAAAATTCATTTGGGAGGACCCGACTGTCTTTCTTCCAAAGATTCCAATTTAAATTCCCCGAAAATTTCCTGTGGGCTATGCTGACATGTTACGATGCTAGTAGCGCGTCCGTGAACTCGCTCGGGTCTGCTCCATCTCTGCTTGATTAAGGCTTGTAAACAGTGAAACAGCACTTTAGAACTGGTCGTACTGGCGTCTTTTCAAATAAATGGTTCAAATGGATCTGAGCACTATGAGACTTAACTTCTAAGGTCATCAGTCGCCTAGAACTTAGAACTAATTAAATCCAACTAACCTAAGGACATTGATCACATCCATGCCCGAGGCAGGATTCGAACCTGCGACCGTAGCGGTCGCCCGGTTCCAGACTGTAGCGCCTAGAACCGCACGGCCACTCCGGCCGGTCTGGCGTCTTTTATGCGGGTTTATTTGCAAATGCATTGTATTTACCCAGATCCCTTCCAACAAATTTGAATGTTCCATTCGGCTTCCCTAAAATGGATTTTACCTTTTCATCCCATTTGATATTTTTCTTAGTATGACTTGTAAATATTTATATCATGTGACGTTTTCAGGTGCTTGGGATTACTCTTGCAAACGGTTGTTACCTTGTTCTTTGTCTTTTTTATAGGCATTATCTTACATTCCTCCACATGTAAACAGAGCTGTCCTCCACTACTACGAGTAGAAATTTTGTCCAAGCCTTTCCGCATTTTATCAAGATCTTCCGGAGAAGACACTTTCCTGAGGACAACAGTATCTTCAGCGAACAGTGGCAGTGATCCCATAGGATAAACTGTTGAGGGAGATTGAGAACGTTAGAGGTCCCATAACACCTCCTTGGGACGCTATGCTCGTGTGCACGCGGGCTCGTGTGTTTATGTAGACGGGTGAGAAATGAAAGCCAGACCAGCCTGCAGAGAGCCGGGGAAGAGCAGGTGTTTGGCCGCTCGTTACCGCAGCACGGGACGGCCCACCGCGGCCATTGTGGGGCTCCGGGCGGCCCCGGGCCATTACACGACAAGCGGCCCGCAATAACGGCCCTCTGCTGCCTGCCCTGCCTGCTGTTTGCCCGCTCTCCATTCCAGGCTGCGAGCTGCGAAAGCGGCCATAACTCGAAACGGGGCACGATGTTTGTGCAGCACCTGAAACCGTACGTGATAGAGACCGCACATGACGTCATTATATTGAAGTGAATATATAATCAACTGACTAAAGAAGACATCCATTTGCACGAGACATCTGATGTACTGTTCAGTTAATTTTTATCCAATCTCAATTTTAGTGTTCTTAGTCAAGGTTTCCTTATTACAGTCGTGACACTTTCTGCAATGCTTCTTTACAACGATGAACATGTGGAGGGAAATAATATTTCGTTCCGTAGGTAAAGTTGTTTCAGCAACACCGAAAAAGTGGTGAACAGACATTTTCCGAGAGTAAATCAGTGAAATTATAGGTTGAAGCTCAGAAGTGATATCATTACCGAGCAGATCCGAATTGCCGTCTGTTTCAGAGTACTTATTTGTGTCAAAATACTACGAACTGAATGATAAAGAGCTGCAAAACCTTCAGCCGGCCGCGGTGGACGAGCGGTTCTAAGCTCTTCAGTCCAGAACCGCGCAACTGCTACGGTCGCAGGTTCGAATCCTGCCTCGGGCATGGATGTGTGTGATTTCCTTAGGTTAGTTAGGTTTAAGTAGTTCTGAGTCTAGGGGACTGATGACCTCGGATGTTAAGTCCCATAGTGCTCAGAGCCATTTAAAACATTTTTGCAAAACCTTCAGATATCACATGCAACGTTTTGATATTCTCTCGCTCACTAGGCGCAAGCTATTATACTTACAGAAAAAATGAATAGGACTTTATTGTAGAAAATTTATTGTAGTTAAATTTTGTGTTGATATAAGTTTCGCTGGAGGCCACGGTTTTCGAGTTATTGAAGAAGAACACGTTTGAAGGCCACTTTTGTAAGTTTTTCTCGAATAATTCAAAAACTACAGCCTCTAGGGAAAACGTATCTCACTAAAAAAATATGACTATATTGAATTTCCTACAAAAAGCTTGTGTTTATTTTTCTGTAAGACTATTAGTTCGCGCGTAACAAGTAAGAGAATATGAACATTGCGTGGTTAGATTTGAAGGCATTACAGGCTGCATAAACCGTATGGGTAGGGGGAACTTAATCACCCTGTGTATCTATCTCGTCAAAATACGTTTGTCTTGAGATCCAGTACTCGTTGAACGACGAAGATTATGAGAGACAGTCTGTTGATACGTAACTCACTGCAACAGTTTTCTGTATAATCAATGTTTTATAATATTTGTGCCTCTTATATTGATATTGTTTCCATACCAGCGCCGGATTAAGCAAAAGTGATAAAACATTAAAACTTGCTTTGTCCGAGAATCTGACGTTCTGTAGAGGTACGGAATTATATAAATACTGTTTATAAAAGCGTATTAAAACAATTATATGTATTGGTGAGAAAGTGCCAAAAAACTAAATGCTTCCAGCGAAAGTTATATTTGGACACAATGAAGGCTTTCACGACCGGATGACATTGCTGCTGGTAAACCTTTCGGGGTATAAGTTAGTAGTCCATGAAACTCGTCTGTTCGTAACGTTTCGTCCACAACTGCACTGGATATTCTCGTGGTTTCAATCCGGATTGCATTAGCAAAGTACTGTGCTGCAGTAAACCTTTGAAAAGTAATTTAACGAAAGACGAGAGAAAGGTTCTTAGAGATTTAAATACTGATGAAGAGACAGTGATTCTCCTGATGATAAGGAGACTACTACAGTTCTTATGAATAAAGGGGATTATCGAAGCAAAACTTTGAATCGTTTAATTTCAAGACAGCACAAAAAACTTAAGAAAGATCCTACAACCGGCGTACTGAGGGAAACAAATAATCTGACAAAGTCATCTACTTCTGTTCAAAAAGAAAAGAAAAGAGCTTTATTGAAGACTGAAGCTTTACGTTCTAGATTTTATGGTCTACCCAGAATTCATAAAATTGATCTTGTGAGTGATATAATTTCACCCACGTACGGAATAGCAAGATATCTGGTAACTCAACTGCAGCCGTAGATTGAGATAATTGACTGATATATAAAAGACTCGCACTATTTTGTAGAGAGGATTGAAGGGCTAATTCTCTCTCCTGAAGATATTCTTGTAAGTTTCGACGTAGTCTCTCTCTTCACTATGATCCCAGTCAAGGATTACGATTTTTATAACGAATATTTTTCCAGGAGGTTTATTCAAATGGTTCAAATGGCTCTGAGCACTGTTGGACTTGACTTCTGAGGTCGTCAGTTCCCTAGAAGTTAGGACTACTTTAACCTAACTAACCTAAGGACATGACACACAACCATGCCCGAGGCAGGATTCGATCCTGCGACCGTAGCGGTCGCGCGGCTCCAAACTGTAGTGCCTGGAACCGCTCGGCCACCCCGGCCGGCTGAGAAGGATGTTTCTGTGGCTTGAATAGAAGCCATTGTTTGAAAATTTGCGTAATTTTATGAGAGTGGCGTGTCCCGGGGCCGGTGAGGAGATGCGGCGGCTGCGTGCAGCGTGCGGTGTGCGGCACGCGTGGGCTCACGTGATGCCATCCCCGCTGTAATCGATAGGCGCACACGGTCCGCCGGCGGCTACCTGCCGGACCCAGCTGCTTGCAGTCAAGTGTCGAGGGCTCGGCGGCGCAAGCTAACCGGCCACCGGCTAGGCGCAAGGACTCTGCGCTGGGCAGGAACGTAGAGCGCTGCTCTACATCTGCGTGTATACTACGCGATCTACGGTACCGAGTGTACAGGAAAGTACTTTGTGGCCTACTGTCAATTCCTACCTTGACTGCTCCATCCGCGACTCTGTATGGGCTGGAATTTCCATTACTTCGCTGCCACGGTTTCGTACGGGAAGTAATACGTTACTCACTCAGCTAGGAACGTCTGTCCCCCCACTGAGGTACAACTCCAATCTTTTAGTTGTCACAACCATTATCGTAAATCGCTGGACCGTGTGTGGTAGAGAACACGTTTTACTACGCAGTGCGTACAGGTACCTTCGTCTTCCACCTACGTTCGGCGCCTGCGAGAAAGTACTGTTTGTATTGTGACTGTACCTGACGGTTACTGCTAAGTAGTTGCTCTTCTAAACAGCATCCCATACGAGCAAGCCAGTTGAGACATTGCCTGATATTGCTCGTACCGTAGGTACTTGGGCTACGCGCAGCTCTGTTTAAAAAGAATAGCTCGATGTAGTCACAGCGTCGACGTTTGATTTCGTGCCCCGCAGCTAATTCTCTACAAATAATAAACTGTACCTGTGGTCCTGCAGTCAAATAGTGTATGCATTGACTAGAATTTGCGAATTAATGAATTACACAGAAATACAAAAGTTAATTTAATGTGAATTTTCAACTTCTCGCGGCGTAAAGAATAGTCCATTAAATTTCGGGCATGCAGCCGCGCAAATAGAATTTCCTCCACTGATATTTCGGCCGCGTATCGTCCTGCCATCTTCAGAGTCAGTCACAAGACTGACGACAAGATGCCAAGCGCGGCCTTATATGCTCCACTGCGGCGGTACTGCGCATGCGGGTCACAGGTGCTGGTCGGCGGCGAAGAAATACGCTTGCACATACGCTGCCTGTGAGCATCTCCGCCAGCACCGCCTCCTTCCCGTTACCCAGTGTGGCTTTCGGCCGTCCTTCTCTTCCGACGACCTTCTCCTTCACCTCACTCATCTCCTTTCCGAACAGCTTAATTCCCGTCGCTCCGCAATCTTCCTCTCCCTGGAACTCGAACGTGCCTATGACCGCGTATGGCATTCCGGTCTCCTCTTCAAGCTCCAAACCTTCGCCCTTCCCATTAACTACGTCCGTCTGATCGGCTCCTTTCTCTCCCGCCGTCCTTCCTATGTCACCATCCATAACACAGATTCCTACACCTTTTTCCCCTCTGCCGCTGTGCCCCAAGGCTCCGTCCTCTCCCCCCTTCTGTACCTTTTGTACACGGCGGACATGCCGCCGCCGTCCACCTTCTCCAGTTTGCCGATGACACCAACTTCCTTGCCCTTGCCCCCACCCTACAGCGCTCCCAACGCCTTCTCCAATCCCATCTTGACCGGTTCACCGCTTGGTGCAACCAGTGGTTGCTCAAGGTCAATCCCTCTAAAACCCAGGCGATCATTGTAGGCAAAACCACCCCTTCCTTCCGCCTCCTTGATTTCTACATCACCATCTATGGCCATCCTATCGCCCTCACTCCCACCCTTAAGTACCTTGGCGTCACCCTCGACCGTCGCCTCTCCTGGACTCCCCATCTCCAGACAATCCAAGCCAAGGCACGTTCCCGCCTCCATCTCCTCAAGCTCCTTTTCGGCCGCACGTGGGGTCTGGACGCCTCCACCATCCTCCACACCTATAAATCCCTCATCCGCCCTATCCTTTGTTATGCCCATCCAGCATGGATCTCCGCTCCCCCTACATTTTATAAATCCCTCCAAATCCTTGAACGCCATGCTCTCCGCCTCGCCTATCGCATCCGTCTCCCCTCCCCCACGCGGATCCTGTATGATCTCATCCCCTTCCCCCACCTCCTCCTTTTCCTTGAAAGGATACGGATCCTGTACACCTCCCGTAAACTCGACCCTCCTCACCCGCTCGTCTCCCCGATCCTCTCCCACCCCCGCCCGCTGCCGTGCCTGTATTCCCACATCCCACCCGGTCTCCATCTCTCAACCCTCCTTACCCTCTCCCAAGGTGGCTTCCGCCAGCTCCCCCTCCCTGATGATGTCCTCCTTCCCTGCATCTACCCCTCCTATCAACTTTGATCCTCACCCCCACCTCCTGCGTCCTATCCTTTAGGCACCCTCCCTCCCTCCCTTCCCTTCCCTTCTCTTTCCTTTCCCCCCTCCGTCCTCCCCTCTCCCCCGGGCTTCCCCTCCCCCTTCCTCCCTCCCCCTCTCTCCTTTGCCCATGGCATCTCTGCTCTCCCCTCTCCCATTCCCCTTCCCCTTCCTCCTCCTCCGCCTCCTCTCTTGGCAGGTCCCCAGACTCGTACACGCTCAGTGAACATTCGCGCGCCGGAGATCATCGCCGTCAGTGTTTCGTGTGTGTGCCTTCGTTTGTGTGTAGTGTTGTTCGCCGTCACGCCACCACCGTTCACGTGCCGTCGCCATCCTCCATGTTCTGTGCATCGTGTCGCCCAGTGTTAGTGATGTTTCTCGTCCAGCGTGAACGGCTCCATGTTTTTTCGATTTTTAGTGTCTACATTTTTTGCCCACCGTTTTTACTGTCTACTCTGTGCCACCTTTATGTACTACTTGTTGTCACACTCAAGGCTGAAGAGCGGCGTATTGTGCTGCTGACAGCCCGCCTTTGTATAAGGTGTTAAAATCACAATAAAGAAAAAAAAAAAAAACGCTGCCTGTGGCTAAGGCGTACAGACATTCGGGTCGCTTACCGATGTATGTTCGTCGGCGGTGATACCACGACGATTTCTCTGCAGTTTAATTACACCAAGAGCCGGATTCCACGCTTTGTCCAAGTTAAAACCATTATCTCTATTTATAAATTATTAGCTAATCTAATCTCTATAGCTTCCTTGAAGACAGATTCCCAAAAGGAAGAGGTGGATGTTAAAATCTTCACATCACTGTAATTCATGGAATGCCCTGTGTCAATGCAATGTTCGGCCACAGCTGACTTGTCTGGCTGTGATAAGCGTGTGTATCTTCGATGCTCCGCATATCTTTCATAAACGGTGCGTGTTGTTTGACCTATGTATGACTTCTCACAATTTCTGCAAGGAATCTGATACTCACCCACTTTACGAAGCAGCAAATCGCCATGTACATAGCCGAGTAAAGCTGTAATGTTCGTGGGGGGCCGGAAGATCACCTTCACACAGTGTTTCTCAAGAACACGGCCTATCTTCGAGCAAAGAGCACCCACATAGGGCAAAAAAAGCACTTGATCTGAAAGAATAATAAATAGAGATAATAGTTTAAATTTGGACAAAGCACGGAATCTGGCTCTTGGTGTAATTAAACTGCAGAGAAATCGTCGTGGTATCACCGCCGACGAACATACATCGGTAAGCGACTCGAATGTCTGTAAGCCTTAGCCACAGGCAGCGCATGTGTAAGCGTATTTCTTTGCCGCCGACCAGCATCTGTGACCCGCGGTGGAGCATATAAGGCCGCGCTTGGCATCTTGTCGTCAGTCTTGTGATTCACTCTGAGGATGGCCGGACGATACACGGCCGAAATATCAGTGGAGGAAATTCTATTTGCGCGGCTGCATGCCCGAAATTTAAAGGACCAAAAATTAATTGATTAATTAAATTACAAGGCTTCTATCCTAACGCCTTTAATTGATGTAGACGACAGAGAATTATGATGAGTAATGTTTATTCAAGAAGAGATTACTCAAATAAAGGGGGAGTGGTCCTACAATACTGACTTACCGTACAGACAAAAAAATACCCTTATCAGATGCAGTAAAGTTACGTTGAGAGCTTTGCGAAAATGTAGCAAAATCCACAAACTAAATAGTTCTCAAAGGTACGAAAAACCCAAGTCCATTTCGTAATCACAATAAAGGAAATATACATCAGCTCAACACAGTTCAGAGTTCAACATGATTATTCATAAATTAACGGACCTGATACAAAGAACAGTAACTCATACTCTGTCTATTCCCAGTTCCGTAAATCAAGCGGCAAAAGTTAGAGTCATGCAGTGGAGCACATTCAGAATTTCGAAATATAAAAGTACCTTAAAAAATTAAAGTATGGTAGCGCCCATTCACTGCCTAGAATCAATCACCTATATGTCCGAATAAAACAGGCAGGACTGTCTTCTTCCAGCACAATCGTAAAAGTGTGCAGAATCGGTACCTTGAGATCTTCACTCGAAAAGTCCCAATCTGCACTTGACTTTCATAGTGTTCCGCTACTGTCTGCTTTTCCATTGGCTGAGGGTCATCGCCACCAAAAATACATCTTCCTTAAGCTCTACAGATATGATTTGATTCAAGTTGACCACTTCCCAGGCTACACTAACATATTACAACAGTATTTAAATAAAGAAATGTCGTAAAAATTCTGTTGTACTCTCATCATTTACAATAAATGTAAGTAATAGTTAGTTTATAGTTAAATAATCCAGTATTTTTGCGCAAGTGTGCTCAGGATAAATGACAACAGATTGTCCTTAAGTATTGTTTTGGATCTCTTTTTAATTATGGTATTCGCTAACACATGCATTTGACCACTTTTAAATTAGTACAGGTTCTAATAGCACTTGCAATCACCATCTAAGTAAAATTACTGGCGAAATAGTAAACTGTTCATTAAAGAATGCACAGGTATGACAAAAAATGAGGTACTGATGCTGTGTTCATTTGCTGTACAAATCTAGAGATTATGATGTTCTGACAAACGTTTGCATAACAAAAGACATACAAAAGAGGTCATAAATGAATAAATAAAACATATACAGGTACACCGCTTTCAGGAATGATAGCTATAGTGCAACGCTATAATGTGAGATGTCGTTTGTTGAAATCGCCTTAGGCGATTAAAAGTTGTTAATTTGTAGATTTATTGTGCACATGTTTATTCGCTATGACGTATTAACTTCTGTAGTTTTAAAGATATTGAAATATTGCTGTGTCTCTGAAGTGCCTCATTTTTCTGAGGTCGCAGATGTATTCTGACATGAATATTTGACTAAATTATTATAGATCCTCAAAGAGCTGTAAGAAGCCATCTTTCAGCTTGTCTCAGACCCCGCCGTTGCTGGTCATTCCGCATTCTGCTTAGTGAGCGACCATTGTGGTCTACCCACATCCGGTCTTCGTCCCTGGCTGGCGTGGTGCGGCCGCTCCGGCCCGCCCAGAGCCCCTAGCCCCGCTGGCATCCACCTCGCCTCGTAGCAATTCTGGGCGGCCGATTAGCTCGCCTCCATACACGCAACGTTATTGTTTGCTGAGAAAACTGTTAATAGTCTTAAACTATGTTGGTCTTATCTTTTTAGTCTAGGTAGGTATAGTAGTACTATCTTAGGCTCATAGACTCTGTGCTAAAAACAGACTCTTGGAATTTTGTATAGGGACGAAACACTTTTTACAAAAGGCATTGTTTTTGGCCTTCAGTTTTATTTAATGGTGTTAGTTTTACACGCTATAGAGATATCGCTTTAGAAGCTGGGTAGCTTTATCTTTAGGCTGTTTACCTACGAAGTCGTCAGAGTGTAAAACTAACAGCAGTAAATACGGCTGAAAGATCAATGTTGAGCATCTGATGTCTTTGCTAATATGGAAGGAAGATGAAAGGTTTTAAATGCCGGCGCCTAGAGATGTTAGACTTTTTTTTTTTTTTTTTGCTTGGCCCGTTTCTCCCGCGAATACGCAGAGGCGGCATGGTTAATCGGATGTGGCAATGTTAGTTGAAGGGGTGGCCGGATGCCCTTCCTGCCGCCACCTCGTACCCCCCAGGAAGGAATCAGTGTACCCCAACTGTCTGTGTCTAGTGTAATCCATGGAATAGTGCGAAAGTGTTCAGATGTCTGCGAGCCGTGTAACTGAGGCGGGACGTGGGGAACAGGCCGGTATTCACCTAGGGGGATGTGGAAAACCGCCTAAAAACCACATCCACGCTGGCCGACATACCGGGCCTCGTCGTTAATCCCCCGGGCGGATTCGATCCGGGGCCGGCGCGCCGTCCCGAGTCCAGGAAGCAGCGCGTTAGCGCTCTCGGCTAACCTGGCGGGTGGATGTTAGGCGTATTTCATCCTCGCAACTTAAGATTTTTGCTTGCGTTTATAAGCATTATCCGCAAGTCAGTCAACCATTCCAGCTGCCATCCTATTTACACGCAGAACTTGACATTGGACTAAAGCACAGCTACAGATTTACTTTCGCTTAGCGCCAGTTGTCAGAGGTTGCTTCGGAAGAGCTCTCTCCGCCTCTCGTTCGCTGCTACACTTCGTGCTGCCGGACAGGGCTTCAGCGCGCTAATTTGCTTCGCTCAGCAGGTACGTGCGATGCAGGCGCAGGTAATGGCGTCAGCCCTGGCCTGCTGTCGTCATAATCGCGTTGGCCGCTGTCCACGGCCAGGCTAGGTGCCTGACCGTCTTTACCGGCTATAATGATAAACGGGTATTCATTGGACAAATATATTATACTAGAACTGACATGTGATTACATTTTCACGCAATTTGGGTGCATAGATCCTGAGAAATCAGAACACAGAACAACCACCTCTGGCCGTAATAACGGCCTTGATACGCCTGGGCATTGAGCCAATCAGAGTTTGGATGGCATGTACAGGTACAGCTACCCATGCAGCTTCAACACGATACCACAGTTCATCAAGAGTAGTGACTGGCGTATTGTGACGAGCCAGTTGTTCGGCCACCATTGACCAGACTTTTTCAATTGGTGAGAGATCTGGAGAATGTGCTCGCCAGGGCAGGAGTCGAACATTTTCTGTATCCAGAAAAGCCCGTACAGGAGCTGTAACATGCGGTCGTGCATTATCCTGCTGAAATGTAGGGTTTCGCAGGGATCGAATGAAGGGTAGAGCCACAGGTCGTAACACATCTGAAATGTATCGTCCACTGTTCAAAGTGCCGTCAATGCGAACAAGAGGTGACTGAGACGTGTAAACAATGGTACCCCATGCCGTCACGGCGGGTGATATGCCAGTATCGCGATGACGATTACACGCTTCCAATGTGCGTTCATCGTGATGTCGCCAAACACGGATGCGACCATCATGATGCTGTAAACAGAACCTGGATTCATCCGAAAAAATGAAGTTTTGCCATTCGTGTACCCACGTTCGTCGTTGAGTACACCATTGCAGGCGCTCCTGTCTGTGATGCAGCGTCAAGGGTAAGCGCAGCCATGGTCTCCGAGCTGATAGTTCATGCTGCTGCAAACATCGTCGAACTGTTCGTGCAGATGGTTGTTGTCTTGCAAACGTCCCCATGTGTTGACACAGGGACTGAGACGTGGCTGCACGATCCGTTACAGCCACGCGGATAAGATGCCTGTCATCTCGACTGCTAGTGATACGAGGCCGTTGGGATCCAGCACGGCGTTCCGTATTACCGTACTGAACCCACCGATTCCATTTTCTGCTAACAGTCATTGGACCTCGAACAACGCGAGCAGCAATGTCGCGATACGACAAACCGCAATCGCGATAGGCTACAATCCGACCTTTGTCAAAGTCGGAAACGTGATGATACGCATTTCTCCTCCTTACAGGAGGCATCACAACAACGTTTCACCAGGCAACGCCGGTCAACTGCTGTTCGTGAATGAGAAATCGGTTGGAAACTTTCCTCGTGTCAGCACGTTGCAGGTGTCGCCACTAGCACCAACCTTGTGTGAATGCTCTGAAAAGCTAATCATTTGGATATCACAGCATCTTCTTCCTGTCGGTTAAATTTCGCGTCTGTAGCACGTCATCTTCGTGGTGTAGCAATTTTAATGGCCAGTAGTGTACTTGTTTATGTCGAGCGCCACCTGGTAGTAGCGACGCTGGTACAGATAAATATTGTCGGAGGAACGCTACAGCTTGCCACTGTGCACATCTGTCAGTTAAAACATTTCTTCTCCCGTCAGCTTGGAACTCTACCTATTTGATTGTGAAGCTGTTTGTTTCCATTATCTCGTAAGCAGCGCTCGTGAATATTTGATGCGTATCCGCCGTGACGTCGTCATACTGCCGGCGTCAAAGTTGTTGATTAAAGCGGCGGTGCCGTGCATCTCCTTATTGCAGGTAGGCAGGCAGCTAGGTTGGTAATTAGCGCTCGGTTAGCAGGGCCTCATTTCACAGCTATTGCACGGGGTGGAGCCTGGCACGCAAACCAGGCCTGCGCCAGAGGCGCTGCTGCCACAGGGTGGGGTAGCGTGTCAGTAGGTATTCCGCTTAAGCTTATCCATTACGGATATTTTAGAATCCGTGGCTGTTAATTAAATGTAAATAAGTCACATAAAACTGCAACCAATACCACTTTTTGAATAATTATGTTTTATTCCATGAAGCTGTTTTCGAACCTTTTCAGGTTTATCTTCAGATTGTTCCTAGAAGTTGCATCATTATTTCTAGCAGAACCCGGCATTATGCTAGAAATAATGATCTAACTTCCAGAAACCATCTGAAGATGAACGTGGAAAGGTTCGAAAACTGCTTTATGAAATAAAACATAATTATTAAAGAAAGTGACTGGTTGCAGTTTTACGTAAGTTATTTACAGATACGAGGTGCGACAATAAACTAATGAGACTGATGTGAGAAAAAAAAAAAAACGTTGCCTACCGTGTTAGTCAAGTTTAGTTTTGTCACCTTCGAAGTAGTTCCCTTCTGATTGCACACACTTTTTCCAGTGCTTCTGCCATTGATGGTAACATTTCTGGAACTCATCTTCTGTAATATCCTCCAAGACCCTCGTCACAGCTTTTCGGACGTCTTGTGTTGTTTGAAAATGGTGTCCCTTGACCGCCGTTTTGACTCTTGGAAATAAAAAAAAGTTGCACAGAGCGATATCAGGTGAATAAGGTGGCTGTGGTAGTCCTGAAGTTTGTTTTGAGGTTAAAAATTGCTGTACTGACAGAGCAGTACGGGATGGCGCATTATCGTGATGCAGAATCCACTTATCAGCATTGTTGGCACGGTCACGAAGAACTCTTTTACGAAGTCTTTCTAAAATTTCTTTTTAGTAATATTGGTTAACTGTTTGTCCAGGAGGCACCCACTCTTTATGAACAATTCCCTTGGAACCAAAGCAGCACACAAGCATGCATTTCACTTTTGACTTTGACATGCGAGCTCTTTTTGGTCTGGGTGATCCCTTTGAGCACCATTGCGAACTTTGGCGTTTTGTCTCTGGATCGTACGGAGAAAACCAACTTTCATCACCAGTGATAACACGGCTCAACAATTCTGGATTGATTTCCGTTTGCTCTAAAAGATCGGCTGCCACATTTTTCCATGTTTCTCGCTGTTGTGGTGTGAGATTTTTGGGGACCATTTTTACACAAATCTTTCTTATATCAAGGTCTTCAGTTATTACTAGACGAACCGTTTCTCGATTGATGTTCAGTTCTCCTGCAATCATTTTCATGTATAATCTTCGATCAGATCATACGAGTTCACGCACCCTGGCCAAGTTGACATCCGTCCGTGAGGTTCATGGTCGTCCACTGCGGTCTTCATCTTCAACATTCGTTCTGCCTTCACTAAACATTTTATGCCAACGAAAAACTTGAGCTCTTGACATAACCTCCTCTCCAAAAGCCTTCTAAAGCTTACCGTAAGTTGTCGTCGCCTTTTCACCAAATTTAACGCAAAAAGAATTGGTATACCGTTGCGGGATATTATACGGTTCCATTTCCGTGACGAGAGACACAAACACATGTTAACTTACTACAGTACAACTCACGGCTGAGCAGTTGCATCGATGTGCTGCTTGGACTAGAATCAGCTTATAGACCAAGGTCAAAGATATTGCGCCTATGCAAGCCTGCAAGGTTGCCACATCTTGCAAAGAAAATCATTCTCATTACTTTATTGTCGCAGCTCGTACACCGCTGCTCTGTACCAGCAGATGTCGCACAATTTCAGTCACACAGTACAATTTTTTTGGTACAACAGAAAGCACAGAAACTTAAGATAGATTAATGCCTTCTGTTTCTGTCAGAATTTATTGATTAATTTGCCTACAGAAAACTTTTTGAAATTTTCGTATTACGTGCAGTTTACAGAGATTAAAAACAGTAAGAACAAAGCCGAAACACTTAAAATCTATTGTTATCTTTTGAGCTCACCGGAACAGAACCTCCAAATTCATAATAGTAAATTCTTTATATAACTGCCTCGGTCTTTAGTAGAACGTGAGGGGAATTTGTTGTTGAATGGGATGAATGTGAAATAAGCATTTGGGAAGGTCTGTTGGCCAAAGTGAAAGGAATGTTATTAACTTTGATGTGGAGACGAGGAAAAAATTTTTTCATTTACAGGTAGGAAAACAAATGAATTAACGCGATACATAATTCTGTCCACACAAGAAATATAAAATTAGGTCTCAGAAATAGCGTTAATACAATTTTACCATAATTAAGTAGAAGTGACTCCTATTAAACGTCATGTAGTTGACAAAACATTTTAGTCCTCGTTAAAACGCAGGAAAACTCTTAGAAACCTGATCTCCCTTTCCCGTTTAGGAACGAAATAGTATTGTCAATTCTCAATGTGTCACGTGAACTGATACAAATGGAGCAGAAAGTCTGTTTTCTGCCTTTCGTCAGAGAGAACATTTACCATCTTTACCTATAGCCTACCGTACGGGAATTACCCTTCTGTAATGCACTGTCGGTAACTCCGAACGTGCTGGCCGGCTCGGCTGCTGTTATGAGGAAAGCGTACCATACACTGCGTTTAACTGGCGGAACTCATAGAATATGCAAAAACTGTGCTAAAGAGACTCGTCCGTTCTCTTCTGGAGTAGTGCTGCGCGATATCGGATCCTTACCAGATTGGATGACGGAAGACATAGAAAAAGTCAAAAGAAGTGAGGCGTGTCTTGTGTTAACAGCGGCGCGTGATCTAGGAAATTAGTTAACAAGGTGTAAAATAATGACGAAGTAGCATCCAAATGTTAATTTCTAGTAGTTTCAGGTAAGAAGCGACTTAGCTACTGATTATAGGGGCTGAAATGTGATTTATTCAGTAACTGAACATTTTCAGCGACCTATAGGTATATACAGAAATGGATGTATGTAAGAGTATTTCTTGTACAGCTTAGCTACGGTACGCCAGGAGCAGTTTCAGCAAAACATGGCACACATACGTCATACTATCTAGGAAAAATTAATGTGGAAATCAGACATCCGTCGCACCGCTAATAGTGGGGGTGGGGATGGGAAAGAAGTAATCTCAGCTATCCGATATTTGTGGTGAACAGATAGTTTTCGGTGTTGCTAGGATGACTAGTGTAGTGCAGACGACATTCGCTCCAGGCAGTGTGAGTGAGGGTGGAAAGTGGTTCATTTGTAGATATAATGGAAAAGAACTGATTCGGTTGTTTTAAGTTTACTTGCGTTCACATTCCTGTCGTATTTTACAAATGACAACTTTTTCGCTTGGAATGTTGTCAAATGCATTTCCTTATTTTCTGTCGCTATTTCTGCTGTTGACCTATACTCAAGTGAGAGCAATATGGAATTGACAAAGCATATTAATTTCTCATAAGAGGACGTGGTCTTCTTGTCAGAGATGTTTACATACTTCATGTGCATAATAGAATAGGATTTCTCGTCGTTTACATAAAACGACGTTGCATTTCATGTAATAATTCCTTGTGGCACTCATTTTTGCTACTGTGCGCACAGAACGTGTGACACTTGATAATATTTCGAAAAGAACTGAAATTAGTGTCGAATCCTTAATTTTAGGGAACCACAGGCTGACTGGTCACGGTTCTGGCGACACATCGCCCCTAGGGCTGTATCGGGTGAAACTACTGGAAGGGGTTGAAATGAAATAATCTAAAAGGAAGAATGTTAGTGCGCAACTCATAAGTATTCGATGTTGGCAGGCCAACTGGTGACAGTCGTGATGACACGTGTCACATAGCGGCTGGTGTGGCTGTTGGAGTCTGAAGGGAGGGTAACGTCTGAAGCACGATTGTGGAATTCGTGGACCACACACTGCGGGCAAAATCACGGGTCTCGTTGCTGTCTGCTGAATCAGTGTGGGTGTCGTGGGGGCTGTTCGGTTGGCGGAGGGGCAGCGGGGGCGGTGCTTGTCGTGATTTCCCGTGGCGCGGCGCGCCCTGGGGAGGCGCAGACGCTGCTCTCACTGCGACAGACGCGGAAGCTGTGGCGTCAACATCTAAGCCGTGTTATCCACAACTGACCTTCTGTAGAGTCATAATAATAATCAGTACACGTGTACAGTAAATGATGGTTTGTCCGCGCGTGCCGCCTATAACCCTATAACGCATGACCGCAGCCCCAAAGGAGTTTACATGATGCGGTAACTGTCCATCCGCCATCCCCAACGAAGGTTTTGGCTTTGAACTGCGGAGGTCGGGTTCGGAGAAATGGGTGTCAAAGGGAGCATCCCATCAGTGGAGATCTAATAGAAAGTTGCTGAATCAGCTGAGAATCGAATGCTAAAGTGGGTAAGACTGGCCAGAATGTTCGTGAATGTTTTAGAATGTTCTAGAACGTCATAGAACTTTCCCGAAACTTAGAGAAACTTCGAGAGTGTTTTAGAATGTTCTGGAAATTTCCGCAATTCTCAGGGAGGTTTTATAATGTTACGGGATGTTCGAGAGTGTTCGCGAATGCTATATATCTCGTTGTGGAGGAATCCCTGTGTGTTCCTAACGTTTGCGAATGTTCTGGAATATTTTAGAATGTTCTGGAATCTTCTAGAAAGTTCCAGAGTTTCTGTAACGTTCTCGAATATTTCTGAATGTTTTGGAACGTTCTCGAATGATTTGAATTGTTCTCGATGTTCTGTGAAGGAACGAATAAATGAGCTACAGAGCACTTGATTTCAAATTAGGGCGTTGTAGAATACTTAAGTGGATTTAAGAGTGATTAAGAGCATTTTTGAGCAATAGATAAGAGCATTTTTGAGCGTGAAAACTTATGTCAGTAAGGAAAGTGGGCCTTTTTCGGCTAATAATAATAACAGGATTTGCATTCTTGAGGAAGGTGGTACAGATCTCCGTCCCACCATTGATACTTGCGCTTTCCGTTGATTTCTTGGACCAGTTAAGACGCATATTGGGATGGTTCCCTGGGAAAAGACACTCTGCTTCCCTTCCCTATCCCTGCCCAATCCGAGCTTGCGCTCTATATCTAGTGACCTCGTACTCAACATAAAACTAAAAGCTAATCTTCTTTCGGTTCCTTGCTACCTGTTCCAGCACATTGGCCCTACCTTTTCTCGGTCACCATACAACTTTAGTTCCCTCTAGTTGCAATGCGAGGGATACATTTGGCGGGTTGGTTTTCTATTCTTGGCTTGGCTTTTGCTTATCCAAAATGATTACCATACAAAAGAGTGGAACTTGGCCACTATTTTCAATACTATTAATACAGTTTATCTCGACATTAATTATCTTATAATTTTACCACTGTTCTTTACCAAAATAAGATCGTGCGAGATATTTTAGAATTCCCAAACAGTTTAAGGCCTTCCGAACTGGAAACCGATATTACAGACCAAAGAATTTTCTTCCAAACCGAGATTGCCTAAGCACAACAGTATGTCGTCTGTCATTTTCTGTTATGGCTCCTATTGCAAACACTAGAGTCGGTAATGTGCATCTTCAAATTTCATATTTTCGTTGTGTACTTGTAAGGTGTCAGGCAAATCCAACACCTTCCATGAAAACCCTGACATGATAGGCAAATCCAGTAGTATGTCACATAGCTCCGAATAAATCGTGACATTAAATTAACCAAAGTAATACGAGTAACGAGTCAGCAAATGGAATACCACAGACTAACACAAGAATGCCTAAATGCATGTCATACCTTCCCACCGTGACACAGACGCAGTTCCGAGGGGAGAAACGAGAACAGAAGCCGAGAGCAGAACCGTGTTAAGCTAGAAGGCCCTACGATAAGGGACGGACACTCACGTCTCCAGCTTACCGCCAGGACCACCCCCTGCCCATGTTAAAAGCTAGAGCACTCCAGAAGAACAGTATAGATCTTACGATAACACTAAAAGGGCCACACCAGCTGCAAGTTTTAGCGTGAGACTTTTTCGCGTCTCTGTTACGTTGCAAACGTTAAAAACATTGCCCCACCACGAAAAGTAACCGCCAGGACCACCCCCCAGCTCATGTTAAAAGATAGAGCCCTCCAGAAGAACAGTATAGATCTTACGATAACACTAAAAGGACCACACCAGCTGCAAGTATTAGCGTGAGACTTTTTCTCGTCTCTGTTACGTTGCAAACGTTAAAAACATTGCCCCACCACGAAAAGTAACCGCCAGGACCACCCCCCAGCTCATGTTAAAAGATAGAGCCCTCCAGAAGAACGGTATAGATCTTACGATAACACTAAAAGGACCACACCAGCTGCAAGTTTCAGCGTGAGACTTTTTCGCGTCTCTGTTACGTTGCAAACTGTAAAAACGTTGCCCCACCACGAAAAGCATAGCGTTTCTCATTGGATAGACAGAATTTTTGTAGGCGGAGCTTAAGGTTAACATTGAGGCCCTGTTGGGTCAGATGAAAACACAGCCAGATAGTTTTTTTTACACCAACTTCGGTAAATTGTAGTAAGGAGAAGTTAGGAGAGAGTTGCTTCCGACACGGCGCGCTGTATGGAGCTGCGCCGGCCGCCGCCCCCTGACGAACACCGACAAGGTAATGAACGCACGCGATGCCACATTTTTAAGCGCATAAGGCTTCACTCAGAACTGCAGAAGTCTCATCTGTTACATCCCCTTTTTACGTAATACTAGTGTCGATCGTCAATTAAAGTTCATGGTATTCACATTTGCTACATAAGTTAAAATCTGAAACGTTATGATTTTTCTATTATATAATTATTGAGAAGCCACATCAGCCACTGTAATTTACGACAAGTTAGATAAGTAATTAAAGATAATTGAGGGTCACTGTAGACCATTTTGATAGTTTTCTCTTTTGTGAAACCTAATTTAAACCTAGATTATAGATGTGATATGGCGTAGGTCATCCTTCGATCCATTGTAGAACTTGGAAACCCATTCAGGGAATATTCGTTCACACTTTTGTTGAACGCAGTTGGTTTTTATCATCCTGTATTAAAACATTTCCTTTTATCAATAGTGCAACTTATAAACAATGTTTTGTGAGTAGAATAAAATTTCCAATGGTAAACTTAACTGCTTTTTCGACGTTATTTTACCAGGTAACTAAAAATAGGAAAGCCTTGAACCCCTTCCACTAAATTTAGTTAGTATTAAGATTCTTTTACAGGGAGTGCAGTGGAGCTGACGCTGAAATCATTAAGTATTTGGTTATATCATCGCTAGTTTCACTGAACTCTTCTGGACTCTACATGTCATGTGTGGTCTGGCGTCTCCTAACCAGCAACAGGTCCCAGGTTCAAACTAGTCAACTCCCTAAAAAAACACGCTCAGAGTGTCGTTGCGCGAAAGTGGTAGGGAGACACGACATAGAACAACAGACACCACGCAGAATGTTAGATACTCACTGATCAGTACCACAGAAAGTTTATTTATTTAACTGAAATTGAGCGATTTATTTTCGGAATGAGCTGACAGACTGCCAGGCAATAGCCAATGGACTAGAGAAATAAGTTACTTACACACACCAACACACACACACACACACACACACACACACACACACACACACAGAGAGAGAGAGAGAGAGAGAGAGAGATTAAGATTGAAGCCACAGTACATACAGTCTAATAGATGTTATTTTCCCTGTGTACGAGTAGGAAAAACAAACCCGTAATGTTCGGATACAGCATTAGTAGTGTCCTGCTTGACACAGTCACGTCGTTTAAGTATCCGGGCGTAACGTTGCAATGCGACATGAAGTGGAACGAGCACGTGAGGATTGTGATAACTAAGACGAATTGTTGTCTTCGGTTTATTGGGAGTATTCTAGGAAAGTGCGGTTCATCTGTAATGGAGGCCGCATATACGACTTTAGTGCGACCTGTTCTTGAGTACTTCTCGAGTGTTTTGGATCCGTACCAGGTGGATTAAAGGAAGACATCGAAGCAGAACAGAGGCGAGCTTCTAGATCTGTTACTAGTAGGTTCGAACAACACATAAGTGTTACAAAGATGCTTTGGGAATTCTGATGGGAAGCCCTGGGGGGGAAGTCGACGTTCTTTTCGAAAACACTATTGAGAAAATTTAGAAAAACAACATTTAAATCTAACTGCCGAACTACTCTACTGCCATCAAAATAAACTGCGCGCAAGGACTACGAAGATAAGATACGAGAAATTAGGAGTATCGATGTAGATGTAAATGTACGTCATAGCTTTAGATCAGCAAACTCATAATGGGAGGGCGTGTGAGGGGCTGAGTGTGTAGGGTCCAGCGGTTACCCTGTTATTCTTGTAGTCTCTTTAAGAGTTCCACTCTCTCCCAGTGTTGTGACCACGTGTTTCAACGTTTGCAAGCTGGATTTCCCTCCATCAGCGGAGGCTGCACGGTACAGCCTAAACGCCAGGCGGAGAGAGTCTTCCGGCGAGTTCTAGCACGAGTCCGAAAGAAGAGATACAATCTTCATACAGTTAAGGCTAACCGGCCATTGACCTTCTTCTTCTGTGCTGGATGCACACGCATTGCCCGAACTCTTACGGGAGTCGGTAAGGTTGTCTGCCACGAGTAATGAGTGTAATGGGCAGGGGCACTACGAATGTAGTGTGTGGACATGAAGTTGGGAATGTGGGTCTCACGGGGAGCGTGCAAGGGATAAATCCCTGCAGTCGCACTATCCTCTGTGCCCTCGGTGGCTCAGATGGATAGAGCGTCTGCCCTGTAAGCAGGAGATCCCGGGTTCGAGTCCCGGTCAGAGGCACAAATTTTCAACTGTCCCCGTTGATGTATATCAACGCCTGTCGACAGCTTAGGGTCTTGATTTAATTATCATTTCCTACTAGAGCGGAAACTACGCTTCACGCCAAGCATAACGTAGAACAACGTTCTTTTCACGAAACACTTTTGAGAAAATTTAGAGAGCCGGCGTTAAAAGCTGACAGCAGGACGATTCTACTGCCCCCAACGTACTTTTATAGCAAGGACCACGAAGATAAGAGAAATTTGTGCTCGTATGGATGCATATATAAGCCATTTTTCCCAAACTGTTTGCGAATGGAATAGGAAAGGGAATCACTGGTAGTGGTACAACGTACCCTCCGCTGTTCACCGCACGGAGACTTGTGGATTATTGATGTAGATTGATATGTACATGAAATAGATCAGAAAATGGTTCAAATAGCTCTAAGCACTATGGGACTTAACATCTGAGGTCATCAGTCCCCTAGACCTAGAACTGCTTAAACCTAACTAACCTACCCGAGGCAGGATTGAACCTGCGACCGTAGCAGCCGCGTGGTTCAGGACTGAAGCGCCTATAACCGCTCGACCACAGTGGCCGGCACGAAAAGTACATAGCTTAGTGTGTCTGTGCACCAGGATATAAGTCGCTGGCCGCTTCTTAATCGGTAGAGTTCCAGCAAAGTCCTACCGAAAGTCAGTCGGAGTTTCAGTTCAGTTCCAGCCACAGTTGTAGATCCAGTTCATCATCACGTCGACGACGAGTCTGACGTTGGATCAAATCACAACACTTCCACAGAGCAGTGCGGATGCCGGGAAGAAGACACTAGTGTTCACCGATCTAGACTGGTTTTATGAACGGGACTAACAGAGCCTAGGATGGTTGTTCAAACGTATCCTGAAATTGAGCATTTGTGTTGTTGAATAAATGAGGAAAGAGTATTTGTAATAGTTTCAATAGCTGTACTTCATATGTGTGCGTGCCTGATACTGAAATGTAGAAGCGAAGTTCGAATAACTATACACTTATTGGTTAGACGGATTATCCAGCGGTACGTGAGACGTTACAATAGCCTGAAAGAGAACAGCGAAGTGTTCAGATAGCTAAGCTGGGAAAAAGAACAAAGGAAAACGTGTAAACGCTACATTCGAACCTGACTTCATTTTTATGGATGACAGTGAGCGATCGCATCGAATATCACGTGTGGAAGAGCTCTTGGGACAGAGGATATTCGGCGAATGGACTGACGTACGCATTCCTCCGGCTTAAATCCTATCGAGTACGTGTGGGATGCTTTGGGGAGACGTACTGCACCACGTCCACATAAGCCAACGATCGTCTAGCAGTTGTTAACCGCGCTGATGGGGGAGTGGCGCTGCACCATAAAAATTCCTTACCAGCGGCGTGGCCAGATCGCCAGCACGTTGCAGAGCACGCATTGCTGTCCGTGGTGATCATACCATATAAAACCATATCCCGCCATTTTTAACGTCAACAGACCATCATAAATTGTGGTGACTTTAGTGTAATTATTGTCTTTGAATAAAAGAGTCGTTTCTACTCATCTCATTGTATGTTTTTTTCTAGTTTCATTCTGTACTATGTTATGTTGTGTTATGTTAACTGGGGACCTATAAACGACGGAGAGGCTCCGTCCCCACCGCAGCCACAGTGGTCCGCAACCCCAAGACGACCATCGCAGTCCACTTCATCCCTCCGCCGGACCACACCGAACCAAGGGGTATTGTGCGGTTCGGTCCCTGGTGGAAGAGAACGTCTCACACTAGACGAGTGTAACCCCTATGTTTGAGTTGTAGAGTAACGGTGGTGTACGCGTACGTGGAGAACTTGTTTGCGCAGCAATCGCCGACACAGTGTAGCTGAGGCGGAAAAAGGGGAACCAGCCCGCATTCGCCGAGGCAGATGGAAAACCGCCTAAAAACCATCCACAGACCGGCCGGCCCACCGGACCTCGCTGGGGACCGGTGCTCCTTCCCGCCCGGAAAGCAGTGCGTTAGACCGCACCGTCAACCGTGCCGGCTATTCTGTACCATACTGCAGTAGTTATTTCTATGTATGGTCCAAGTTTCATCGAGTTACTTCGCTTGACAGTGACACATGGGGTGAAAATTACTTTTGTACACAAGTTTTGCGCACCAGTATATACGCAGGCTGCTGAAATTTTGCAGTTGAATTAGGCGTTTCAAGTTGACAGCGTAAGGGTTAACAAGTGAGAAGCGCGAGGCGCTAGGTGTGCCGTGTGAACCAATCCCAGCGTGGTAACCGCTGCCGGTCGTGACGTCAGAGCTCCCACGTTGCCGGCTTTGTTTGGTGTGAAAGTAAACAACGTGCACTGTGTATCGTTTCTGCGATGTGCTTGCGTTGGACTGTGCTTTGCGTCTCTGTGGTTCAGAAAATTATGATACTCTAAAAAACCTCGTTCGCTTAGCGACAATTCTTTGTGTCAAGGCTTGCCGCTAGGCAGCGAGGCACTGAAGTTAGTACAAGAACTGTTGAGTTTTGCGAGCAGGAGAAAGAACACGCACGTATTCATGGACGGCCATCAGTTCTTGTCGATAAAGTAGTGTAACGCACGTCAAAAACCATTGAAATTACTGCAAGAATAGTTGTAAGCAAGGGAGTGTTATTGCAAAAGTTGGGAGATGTAGACGTGAGCTGTAACGATTCTGAGCTGTCTGGATCGGATAATATATTTTTTGGAAAGAACAAAAAGTAGCCTCACTCTGTCACCGACTTAGATTCTTTCAAGACTAGTTCAATTCGCAGGCTTATTTATGCCTACTAAAGCAGGAAAGAGCATCCAAGGTAGCGAAGTTACTAGTGTCGCTAAAAGAAAGTGACCTTTCCAGGGGTGGGAAAACGTCACTAAAAAGTGTGCTGATTTCCGTTACAAAGGGTTAGACGAACGCAAACTCCTGTTAGAAAAGGTGCATATTGCTACGGCTCGGAGTATATTTTTGCACAAAATTTTGGACAAGGACATTCATTCGATTTGTGTTTGTGGTGATGACCGTGAAGACGGTTTTGGCGCTGATTACGACTACAGTCACGATGGGGAGTTGGATGGAATTGCGCCGTTGTCGCCGTAAAATTCTGAGTGAAGAGCAACGAACCTCAGTTATTGCTGTCATAATAAAAGGTAGAGCGAGAAGTTACAATTTCGGTAATAACTTATTTTGTAAACTGTGTACCGCATTGTTTTCAAGATACCGGTCATCATCAAAAGCTTATTGTCTGTATTTCTTTGCTCCTTTATCGAAAGCGTGTGATTCCTCATAATTACGTATGCTTTATTATGCGGTTGTTTATTTTCTGTCATTGTGGTAGCAAGTCAGTAACGAATTCTTATATCCCTGTTATTGCTCAATAGCTTACGTTTACGAGATGGAACAGAAAACCGTGTCGTCTGCTGTGTGTGTAGAGACTGCTGTTGCAACATCGCTATTGCAGAATAGGCAACCTAACGTGACGTAATGCGAACTGTCAAGCACAATGTTTTACCGGCGCTGGTATACAAAACTGGCCATTAAAAGTGCTACACCAGGAAGAAATGCAGATGATAAACGGGTATTCATTGGACAAATATATTATACTAGAACTGACATGTGATTACATTTTCACACAATTTGGGTGTATAGATCATGAGAAATTAGTACACAGAGCAACCACCTCTGGCCGTAATAACGGCCTTGATACGCCTGGGCATTGAGTCAAACAGAGCTTGGATGGCGTGTACAGGTACAGCTGCCCATGCAGCTTCAACACGATACCAAAGTTCATCAAGAGTAGTGACTGTCGTATTGTGACGAGCCAGTTGCTCGGCCACCATTGACCAGATCTTTTCAATTGCTGAGAGATCTGGAGAATGTGCTGGTCAGGGCAGCAGTCGAACATTTTCTGTACCCGGAAAGACCCGCACAGGACCTGCAACATGCGGTCGTGCATTATCCTGCTGAAATGTAGGGTTTCGCAGGGATCGAATGAAGGGTAGAACCACGGGTCGTAACACATCTGAAATGTAACGTCCACTGTTCAAAGTGCCGTCAATGCGAACAAGAGGTGACTGAGACGTGTAACCAATGGGACCCCATACCATCACGCCAGGTGATACGCCAGTATGACGAATACACGCTTCCAATGTGCGTTCACCGCGATGTCGCCAAACACGGACGCGACCATCATGATGCTGTAAACAGAACCTGGATTCATCCGAAAGAATGACGTTTTGCCACTCGTGCACCCAGGGTCGTCGTCGAGTACACCATCGCAGGCGCTCCTGTATGTGATGCAGCGTCAAGGGTAAGCGCAGCCATGGTCTCCGAGCTGATAGTCCATGCTGCTGCAAATGTCGTCGAACTGTTCGTGCAGATGGTTGTTGTCTTGCAAACGTCCCCATCTGTTGACTGAGGGATCGAGAGGTGGCTGCACGATCCGTTACAGCCATGCGGATAAGATGCCTGTCATCTCGACTGCTAGTGATACGAGGCCGTTGGTATCCAGCACGGCGTTCCGTATTACCCTCATGAACCCATCGATTCCATTTTCTGCTAACGGTCATTGGACCTCGACCAACGCGAGCAGCAATGTCGCGATACGACAAACCGCAATCGCAACAGGCTACAATCCGACCTTTATCAAAGTCGGAAACGTGATGGTACGCATTTCTCTTTCTTACACGAGGCATCACAACAACGTTTCACCAGGCAACGCCGGTCAGCTGCTGTCAGTGTATGAGAAATCGGTTGGAAACTTTTCTCATGTCAGCACGTTGTAGGTTTCGCCACCGGGGCCAACCTTGTGTGAATGCTCTGAAAATCTAACCATTTGCATATCACAGCATCTTCTTCTTGTCGGTTAAATTTCGCGTTTGTAGCACGTCGTCTTCGTGGTGTAGCAATTTTAATGGCCAGTAGTGTAGTTACAGGAAGAGCGCGAGATGAGACGTGGGTCCCCTGCGAGTAGGGTGTATGGCGGCGCGCGGCTGCGATGCGGGCAGCGTCCGGCCGATCCAGGCGCCGCGAGACGGCAGCGAATCGATGTTCGCAAGGCTGGTGGCGCTGGCCACCCGGTAGCCCTCTGCCTGCAGTGGCGAGGCTACCTAGTCTCGTAAACATCGTGCGTTGGGCCGCGGGCTACGCATTCCACCTAGGTACAACCCGCTGTCCCTGCGAGTTGTGGTCTGAATCGTTTATCCAATAATACTCTTTGAGTCGAGTGGACCTACACAAAGCGGTAGGTGCCTGGCTGGGGACGAGCGGTTATGTTACATGCGGCGGGGAGCAAGAAGTGAAACAAAAACGAACCGTCCGAGCGTTTCTAGGCGCTTCAGTTAGGAACCGCGCGACGGTTACGGTCGCAGGTTCAAATCCTGCCTCGGTCATGGATGTGTGTGATGTCCTTAGGTTAGTTAGGTTTAAGTACTTGTTAGTTCTAGTGGACTTATGACCTCAGATGTTAGGTCCCATAGTACTCAGAGCCATTTGAACCATTTTCTTCCAGGTTTGAACTCAGATTCTACGGTCCTGCATAGTGCAATTAATAATGGGAAACACACAATCTACATAAAATTGTTTTTACATCAAGCGTCCAAAATGCCCTTCGACAGTAATGACACATTCACCAGCCCACCTTCATATTAAATCGCGGATGCGCTGATGTTTCCGTGAGGTACTGCTTATTTTTTCTAGCCTTTCACAATACGACACTTGTGCTGGGATTCGTTGCGGAAGAGCTTTTAAATGCTCCTAGAAATAAAAAACTTTGGATTTTGGTCCGGACAGCGTGGAGGGTCAGGGAACTGGACCTCCTCTTTCTATCAATCTGTCGCATTATCTGTTATTTAGTGGCCAATGACTTAACCAGACATAACCAAGAGAGCCTTTACAGTTAATATAAGTAAGAGACTTAGGTCGTACGATGGTATGTTTTGTTCCTGCGCGTGATTAATGTAATATGATCAGTTGTGGAAAGTCAGTTCTAATACGAAATAAAATGTTTCGCAAACTGATGGCTACGTAACTTATTTTCCCCTTATACGAGTAAAAGAAAAAGGACGGAGGATTAGGATTTAAGGTCCCGTCGACGTCGAGGTCATTAGACACGGAGCAGACGCTCATATTGATGCAAGGTTAGGGAACGAAATCGGCCGCGCCTTTTCACAGGAACCATCGCGACATTTGCCGCGAACGATTTGAGGAAATCACGAAAAACCTAAATCTGGATGGCTGAACGCGGATTTGGACCGTCTTTCTTTCTCCTAAGTGCGAGTCCAGCGTGCTAGCCATTGCGCCAGCTCGCTTGGTCTACTATTAGTGACGAATGTGTCTTGAAAGTTTGGTCGCACTTTTTTTGTTGCATCCTATATTTCCGATTTTATAAAACCAGTATTCTATTCTTAAGTCTTCAAAGTTTAAGATCATGCCTATAGTGAGTATGTTACAATTATGATAAGAGTAACTGGTATTCTCTGTGTGCTTACGCAACTGTGTGGCCGTAATGACGTAATCGAGAGAAACTAAGAAAATGGCATCGTAACTAGCAGCCAGGTCTCCCCTCGCGCCGTGACTCCGCAGCACGGCTGAAGTCCCGACACGCTCAGCAGATGGTGTCAAGGCCGGATGAGTTGTCTGGCTACGGGATGAGGGCACAGGGATGTGCGGAGGAGCGCGCGGCCAGCGCTACCTGTGGGCAATGTGGCGGGTAGAAGCGGAGTAGCACGGAGGACCGGCCGGCAGGGAATGCGCCCTATATGCGGGACTCCCCACGGAAACCCACTTGTCTGGCAGTGTCTAACAACAACCCTGTAATGCTGTTTACGCACTCTGTTGGAGTCATACTAGTATTTGGTTCAAATGGTTCTTAGCACTTTAGGACTTAACTTCTGAGGTCATCAGTCCCCTAGAACTTAGAACTACTTAAACCTAAGGACATCACACACATCCATGTCCGAGGCAGAATTCGAACCTGCGACCGTAGCGGTCGCGCGGTTCCAAACTGGAGCGCCTAGAACCGCTACTAGTATTTGGTTCAAGCTTGTGGTAGTTTTACTTTCTGGTTGCACGCTGAACTGCTGTCTACTTACTCGCTGGAAATAGCATAGGGGCTAGTGAAAAGGCAGAGTCATGTAACCAACATAGGCTGGTGTCGTTACAGCTTGTGTTTTGAGGAAACTCTCTGCCTGATTAATTTTTCCACTACCAAAAATTTGCTTAGAAACTTTTCAAATTTTGTAGGGTAAAGGGCAAGAGGACCTTGTTTCTGATTGTGTCTTTATCTCTTTTAGTTTATTCTTATGACTTCCTTGCCTGACAACAATGTGTAAAGTTAGTTGACACGTGTGTGTAATAGTGTAATTTAATTATTTATTGTGAAGGCTAAAACGATAATAATGGAATGTAGTCGAATTAAATCGGGTGATGCTGCAGGGATTAGATTAGGAAATGAGGCGCTTAAAGTAGTAAGGAGTTTTGCTATTTAGGGAGCAAAATAACTGATGATGGTCGAGGTAGAGAAGGTATAAAATGTAGATTGGGAATGGCAAGGAAAGTGTTTCTGAAAAAGAATATAGATTTAAGTGTCAGGAAGCCGTTTCTGAAAGTATTTGTATGGAGTGTAGCCATGTATGGAAGTGAAACATGGACGATGAATAGTTTGGACAAGAAGAGAATAGAAGCTTTCGAGATGTGGTGCTACAGAAGAATGGTGAAGATTAGATGGGTAGAGCACATAACTAATGAGGAGGTATTGAATAGAACTGGAGAGAAGAGAAATTTGTGAAACAACTTGACTAGAAGAAGGGATCGGTTGGTGGGGCATATTCTGAGGATTCAAGGGATCACCAATTTAGTATTGGAGGGCAGCGTGGAGGGTAAAAATCGTAGAGGGAGACCAAGAGATGAATACACTAAAAAGATTCAGAAGGATGTACGTTGCAGTAGATACTGGGAGATGAAGAAGCTTGCACAGGATAGAGTCAAACCAGTCTCTGGACTGAAGATCACAACAACAACATGTTATGGATTTTCAGACGTGATTTCAGTGCTTCGAGCTAGAACTCAGTTATGCCATAGGTTCTTGTAATGTATGTTTCAAAGGTGAGCTGAATTATTGGTACTGGGTTTGACTCACTGAAGATTTCACACTATTTACTTGGGAGTTGTTGGAAGGGTTCCTATTAAAGATTTTATAATTATTGCGTTCATTTTAATTGGAACTGCCGGCCGGTGCGCCCGAGCGGTTCTAGGCGCTTCAGTCTGGAACCGCGCGACCGCTACGGTCGCAGGTTCGAATCCTGCCTCGGTCATGGATGTGTGTTGTGTCCTTAGGTTAGTCAGGTTTAAGTAGTTCTAAGTCTAGGTGGCTGATGACCTCAGATGTTAAGTCCCACAGTGCTCAGAACCATTTTTTCAATTGGAACTGTTGAGTGCGTCACGTCACCGTTACCTCGTCAGCGGGCTGTCGTAGTGGTAGTCGAGCGAGGAGTGAGCCATACGCGAGATATCGGCAATTCTGATGGCGGTGAGAACGCAAGTGCCCAAAACACGGGGCACCCCATGTGGGGGTCGTGCAGCACACGGGCACACAAACCGACACCACCATATCAGGGCTGTGCTGTGGGGACCGCCGCAAGCAGAGTCAGCTGTTGTGGGTAACAGCGTGCTGGCGGCAAGGGTCGCCGTCGCCTGTGGCAGGCTCTAACTCCCACTTCATCTGTGAACCACGGCAACCGCCAGTGTGCAACGACGCCACCCAAAAACCCTCTCCTCACTATGGGGTACCGAAGTCACCATCTCACTGCACGTCGAAGGGCACTAGGATCAACAATGGCACACGAACACCAGCTCTAGACGCTCGAGTCACCGAAACGGTCACCCGTGGTAGTGGAACGCAGTAAGCGTTGGCACAAGCCGACTCCAAGGTGCGGGAGCGTCGAAACCACGCAAGGTGATGCGCCTGCACTTGTGGGCTTGTGCGTTCCGATGGCGCCCAGAGAGCTGCTCGCTTTATTTATTGCTCTGAATCTCGGCACAGGGGAAGGAGCGATTCGAGGTCGAAAAACGGTTGCAGGCTACTAGGGCACGACTGATAGTGGGTTAGCAATGCGAGCGGTCTCGTTTCTGTTGTGTCGGTACAGTACTAAGTTACATTGCTGTCCGTAGTACCCGGTACGCGCTTTCTTTTCTCAATGTAGCGAGCAGAAGCTGCACATTGCACGCAGCACCTGGTTGCTTGCGAAACGGCCCGTGCGGGGCAAGGCGGATTTTCCTCAGCGGGCTGCTATTTATACGGCGGCCGGGGGCCAGCTGCCAGCCGCCAGCACCGGGTTCACCTTTCGCGCGCGCATCAGCCGCCCTAGCTGCCTCTCTAATTCAGACACATCTTGTACAGCAGACAACACGGGCGTTTACGCAGCTGCCGCCTCAGGCCTGACGAATCGCACTGCTTCCCCGCCAAAATATCTGGCAGAGCTTTGCTGTATTTTGTATGACACCATCTCCGAGCACCCACTATTTCGGGTCTGCTGTGTTTCCCTGCTACGCAGTTTTATTGGAACGCTATATATACAGCTGCTCCGCTACGATGCTGATAGAGACCGTCACATCGCCGAACTACAGAATGTCTTACCCGAAGCTCGAATGAGGATCAAGTACACAAGGCACGTTCCAAATCGCTACCAATCGGGCTGAAGCTGCAGTCCTGACCTGCTAGACTAGCTGCTCCATGTGTTACACCATGTTTTCCAGTGTAAGCCACGTTCACAACGGCTTTACGTACGAACACTGCACTACATTTAGATAAACCTAAAGTGGCCATTAATAAAACCTAAGAAAGATGTGAGGCCTTGTATTGTATTATATGGAACTGGGTACCTAGAAACGGCGGAGAGGCGTCGTCCCCGCCGTAGCTCTCAGTGGTTCACAACCCCACAACTGGCTACAGCAGTTCACGCACCCCACCGCCGCCCAACACCGAACCCAGGGTCCACGGTTATTGTGCGGTTCGGCCCACAGTGGACCCCCCCCCCCCCCTTCCTCCAACCCCCAGGGAACTTCTCACACCGCCGGCCGCGGTGGCCGTGCGGTTCTAGGCGCTCCAGTCCGGAGCCGCGCTGCTGCTACGGTCGCAGGTTCGAATCCTGCCTCGGGCATGGATGTGTGTGATGTCCTTCGGTTAGTTAGGTTTAAGTAGTTCTAAGTTCTAGGGGACTGATGACCACAGCAGCTGTGTCCCATAGTGCTCAGAGCCATTTGAACCATTTGAACTTCTCACACCAGACGGGCGGATTCGTGCCGGGGACTAGCACGCCTTCCCGCCCGGAAAGCAGTGCGTTAGACCGCACGGATAACCGGGCGGGCCATGTGAGCTCTTTCTGTCGTCACCTTATTTGGCGCTACACTGTATGTGAATGCGGGTTTGATGTCTTGTCGACGGTGAGGTCATTAGAGACAAATCACGATCTCGGGTTGCATAGTGATGGGGAACGGAAGGAAATTGGTCATGCCCCTTCAAAGGAAGCATTCTGGCATGTGTCTTAAGCGATTTAAGGAAACTACGGGAAAATATAAGCCTAGATTAAAACGCCGTCCTCCCAAATACGTGTCCCGTGTATTACTACTGCGCCACCTTCCACAGTTTAATGCATGGACCTACAACTGTTTGGCATATGCAAAGCGCCAGTGAACTAAACGAGCAGACAGCCACTACTGGGTATGTGACGTGACGAATGGTAGACCGCAATATGGCGTCATCACGCGCGGATTGTCGTGCTTTGTGGTCAGCGGTTAAGCGCGTGTCTCGAAAAGGAAAGGTCAAGGGGTCGTATCCGGTTCCGACGACAGATTTGTCCGTCTGCATTTAAGCCGGTCTTCACACTCAGAGATGTAAGACTCGCTAGAGACAGTGATTCGCATGTCACGCTAAACTGAGGATCCCATTTCCCCAATTTGATAAGTGGAGTAGATAACGGACACGCACTTCGCCGAAGTGGCGACACGAGATAATAATAATAATCATTACGTTTAAATGCGGATGAACTGCAGTTCCCCTAGTAATGCATTCTCGTACAGAGAGCATGTTGTTCCTGAAAATCACCTTAATCTCCTCACGCCGTAGCTTCCTTGTTTCAGTAACTACACTAAACCAAGAGAATGCAAATTCACCCCAGTCGTCCGTTCCGCTCGCACGCTTCCCTTTCACGGCGACCGATCTGCTCCTTGCGTAAGACACTTTCAGGATTTTGCATCAGTTGGCTCCGACAGCCCCGAATAATTTATTTTTATGTTACTGTTTCATCCTAGTGAATCGGTGTGAATCTGTGTGATCCACGGGATAGAACGGTAGAGTAATACAAATAGCGGAGGAACAATAAGTTAATGAAACAATTCTGCTGTGGATCAAGCAAAAAAGTGCAAAACTGACGAAGTGTGGTGCACAACGAGTCGCACAGGTGTTGAAGCTTTTCCTAACAAAGCTGGTTGTAACAAACATAGGTCTCGAACTGAAAAAGGTGTTTCTGTGACAAGACGTTGGGTGCAATGCGTCATTGCTTCTTCGAAAAACGGAAATGTAGTGTAGCATAAGGATTTAGGAAATTATGTGAATAGATTTAGAAATGACGTTTTCTGTCTGAACTGTCGTTAAACTTGTTTATCTACGACTGCGATTTTGCTTTTTCTGCCATTCTCAACTACCAGCTCACTGTGAAGTGTACCAACGCATATTCATTCACATCGTTAGTTCGTTACACGTCATATGCGTAAGACAACAGAACTAGTTATTATTAAAAACCTTATCGAATTCGTGTCATAAATGAACTGTTATTTGTTACTGTGTGTACATCATGTGTAACATTTATCAACTGCAGTTCTGAAAGTATTTGTGCCACGGCACTGTGGCATGGGGACTACAGTGTTTCTCTGTACTGAGAGATATAAGATGTACCTTCAAAGAAACTATTAATGACGCCAACTTTTTTTTTTCGAGCTGATAAGTGAAACTTCATGGTAGTAACTGTAAAGACGATGTACATGAGGAGGAGAAAAAATGAAAATTAATTTTTCCGTCGACGAAGGGATAGTTAATGTCAGAGCGATTGGAAAAGCGTAGGGAACGAAATCTGGATAGCCGCACGGGAATCCAAACGTTAGTCGCACAGAATGCGTGTGCCGTGCACGGCGGTACGTGAGTAGGGAAATAAAGACAATTATACACGTGCTCTCTTGTGTTTCTGTCGCTATCAACGACACTGTTATGCCAGAAAGTGCCGAGGTCTTACTGATAGACGGTTTCGTCTCTAATATCAGTAAGTTTTATGAATAAAAAGTACATTCAAAGGATTTAATGATGGTTTTCTGTTATCGGAATACAGAAACGGTGCAGATACGTGTTTGAGAAGAGCTGCAATTGGAAAAAGGCTCAGAATAATGGAAAAAAATTACGTCTGGTCGGTACTTCTTACGAGGAATCCCTGTAAATATATTCTTCTGTCTGTCGGTTTGTCAGGCAATAAAAGTTTCATTTTCCAGTTTCAAACTTTGCATTCAATTTCACTGGGCACAGGCACAGTTATCTGGCGCTGATCCAGAGCCGCGATAACAAATGGAGAGCTACCGATCAACAGGTAGCGAATTCCGGTCACGAAAGTCTGGCGGGGCGGCCACAGGGTAGGGGGAGTTGCAGTGCACCCTTCAACGCAAGCCGACACTGATTAAGCTATGACTACACAGGCGCGACACGTAAAGTGGTGTTGTGGGGATGTAAACGTCGAGTACAAATTCTAGTAGTCGGCAGTGCAGATATCCGTTACGACACTACAATTCTGTGTACCTAAATTGGTAAAGGGTGCACGTGTGCGACTATAAATTCAACGTCCCGGGATTTCTTGGTTCAGTTTACCACTTTAGGTCCCCTTGTAATCGGCTGGGCAAATTCGAAGCTAAGAGAAGAGTAAGGGCGCAGGACCGTACCTAATAAAGCAGTCCAATGTTCAAATCAATCTTCGGGCTGATGATAGCGTTACCTTAGTGCAGGTTTCTTCGTCTCCACCTTTTGAGCTACCTTCCTGCCCACGTACACGTTCCTTTTCGCGCACAATACAAGTCCGCGGAGTTGATGCTGCCACAGAAACTGAAACCTTCACTCACACACGTGCTTTCAAGCAGAACGCATAGGGAAGACAATCTGCATCTTTCCATTTCACAAATTCCGCACCCTGCAGACGGAGTGATTAGAAGAAAAAGAAGACAGAATATGCCAACTTAAATCAATAGTCATACGCAAGAAATATGAAAATATTTTTTATTGACATTTCAGTGTTTCAACTGAGCAGTGCGAAAAGAAGCCGTGTCAATTTTTGCCACCAGATACGTAGATTGTCACGACAGGAGCAAACGTGATAGAGCGGTGAATTACTCATTGGCGCGGCGTATATGCACCGGCTGCGGGGAAAGCAGGAACTGCGGATTTCCGTACAGTACTCGTAGCCATGCTAGATTTTCTCTGTGTGCAGCACTGATGTGCGCACCGTGGTGCGGCTTAAACACACAAGAGTTGTCTCGTTTTTCACTTTAGAGCGCATTATGCTGCACGCCAGGACGGAAGTCTTGGCGGCTACTTACCCAATCATTTTCGAAGGATCTACAATTTAACTTGAAATATTAACGGTGGAACGATTTGGCAATTCACACCAACGCGATGTATCAAAGCATGCAAGAGTGATACTAAAGAGAAATATTTGTACCCGTCTTGCGTCAGATTTCGAACTTCTAATTTCAAAGATAACTAACTTTCTTGCAGATTCACTCCTGCATGAGGTGTAGCAGAAAAAGGTTATGACTACGGTTGTTGGCGGAGGCATGAAGTAACCATGAACTGGAACTGAAAAGTTGTTTTGTCGACAAACTAGTGCAAAATGACGAGAACTGATTTTAAGTTATCCCATGTTATTTATATCTATTGTTGTTAATCAATTTCACGAGGATTCAATGTCGTCAACTTGGAAGGACAGTGAAGTAAATATCTGCGTGTCTGTTGAGGGTAAGTTGCAAGATCACTACGGCGGCGTCTGGAATAGACAGGAGGGGAAAGCTTTGTAGAAAGAGTAGTTTCGGTTCTGTCCTTTATCCTCGCTTCCTGCTGTTTGAATTACAACCTTTAGAACAGCGACGCTTCTACAATGACGAACGGACAAGGCGCTTAAGTCTCAAAAATCGTTAACTCACTGGGTAGCGCAAAGATATTATTTGTTAGCGAAATACAAATCGAATTAAGAGGAGCATGTACGCATATCTCGATAGAAAACGAAGCAGTCTCACTTTTTGAATATAAATTCGCGCACTCCCATCGTAATCTGGTCTGTTATACGCACTTATTCCGTTTTGTTGACTTATGATAAGAATTCAGCCTTGCATTGACATCTGGTACGTAAGACAGGTACGTAAAGGGTATTTATGACTGCAGTGAATATTTTTTGAGGTGCTGAACGCTACATGGCATGGTGGCCTCTAATAATGTAAAGCTCATGGTGGGAAGAAACAGAATGACGCTACAGGTTCAGTCGTGGACATTTCTAACATTAATCATAGCACTTTCTCTGACTTCACATGAACAGTTTCTTGTATAACTTTTGGTTTAGAAAACAAATCAGTCTCGTCGAAACTAGAGTATTTCTCTTTGACTATGTAGTCAGTTAAATGTGGAAGGTAAAAGTTCAGACATTGGTTACAGCATTCGACCAAGGCAACAAAATATTGGCATGTTCCGTGCAGGAAGTCCCTTCCACGTCGGATTCCTCCTGTAACGCAACGAGCAAGAGCCAATCGCTATTAATAGGATGTGATTGTTTATTGTCCTGTAATCGACGCGTTTACGAGGTGAGTTACTGCTCAGGGGCGATTCAGTTTCCAATTTCCGTTCTTGTACAATGAGCAAACAGCTCGCATTTTTCCAGACCACTGACGTGTGATTTAAACTCACCGTGCGTGCCACATAAGCATCAAATAGAGCGTCATTCTGTCGTTGCCGACAGCTGTATTCCGTGTAAATAACAGATGTTATTCAAATGGAAACTTGGAAGTTCACTTTAGCTCTTCAGTGGAGCAAAAGAGAACATTAAATAGTTCTGTCTTCAGCCGATCAGATTCACCTTAAAATTTATAACTTGGGAAGTGTCAACTGAAAGACATATTGCATAGATGACTGAAAAATATATGAGTAATTGCTGTCCATTTACAGGTTCATAATTAACGACTCATTTCCGTTCTAGAATTCCACTTCGGTATAAAAGTGCTTGTTACGGAGAAACAGTTGTAATATGTTATGTGAAAAAGGTTTTGTTGTCTGTCACGACATGTTACTTCCTATTTCGATGAGCAGATTATGAAGCAGTTTGTAGCTGCGTGTCTCACTCCTTTTTGTGTCAAAGGTAGCTTCGCTAGACGTCAGTGCTGATCATTTTTCCTTCTAGTATCGTGTTGGTGAATATTTTTGCTATTCAAACTGCAGTGGACTGTTGACAACAAATTCCATAAGTGAATATCCGTACTATGAAGCTATCTTAATTGTCCCAATTGCTTAAAGAGATGCTCACAAGCTGTATGTATAATTGTAGTTACTTTCTTTTGTGCAATGAAGTTTTTTGTCGCAGTGATGAGTTATAACAGAATAATGTATCTTAGAAAATCAGAGAGTGAAAATGTGCAAAATATATGAACTCAATGATTTTCATGTTACTAAAAGTTGGTGATTCTAAGGTAGAGTGTGGTTTTTTACTGGTTAGTTTTCCATCAATATACGCAGATGAAGACGTAGATCCTTCTGCATTGTCAAACTTTTTTGATGGTACACTACGTTAATTAGAGGTAAGTTGTTTTTAATGGTACAACAGTGGATAAGCTGCATATTTCCATCCGTGCAAAACCAGTTATAACGTTAACAAAAACATTTAGTATACTTCCCGTTGCCGCTTCGGCCTATTTTACTACAATAGTTGTATCATCCGCAGCAGATTAAAATAAAATGATTGATCATTAACATAGGCAAAAACAGTAATGCGCCTATGTTCGAATCGGGCGCATGCCCCTTGTGAACTCTGCCTAGCCAGACAATGAGTCGTATCCGTTTGTACTTAGATGACCACTGTGCGCTCCGTTTCTTAGGGAGAAACTAAAGCAAGCTGCTTCAAAAAAAATGAAACTGCTCTAATAAAAAATTATGCTGTCGCGATGAAACGCCGTCGATAAGTCGCAAAAGCCCTGTATTGGGCAAATTTTATCAATTAAAAGCTTTAGAAAATGGTTCAAATGGTTCTGAGCACTATGGGACTTAACATCTGAGGTCATCAGTCCCCCAGAACTTAGAACTACTTAAAGCTAACTAACCTAAGGACATCACACACATCCATGCCCGAGGCAGGATTCGAACCTGCAATCGTAGCGGTCGCGCGGTTTCAGACTGAAGGGCCTAGAACCGCTCGGTCACACCGGCCGGCCAATTAAAAGTTTTATTGCGTGCTTAGGCAAAGTATAAATGTCTGTAGCCACAGAGCAGACCTCTTGAAATTCAAAATGAGGCCATTTATCCTATTACGCAGGTGGATGACTATCATCTTCTCAAATACTTTAGAAAATTACGTAAGGAGGGGGACTGGACAGTAGTTATTAACATCCGTGAGGTTAGCTTTCTTACAGAAAAGTGAAACAATTGCATCTTTTGGCTGGTCCCGGAGGAGGTTCGAGTCCTCCCTCGGGCATGGGTGTGTGTGTTTGTCCTTAGGATAATTTAGACTAAGTAGTGTGTAGGCTTAGGGACTGATGACCTTAGCAGTTAAGTCCCATAAGATTTCACACACATAATTGCATTTATAGTCTGCATGGGAAAATACGCTGAAAAAAAACGCATCTAAGCACAAAACCGTTTCGGCAGTGAGAAAAATTAGGTGCCTGCGCTATGAATTCACTGTCACTCATCACTAAACTGCTGCTGAGATATTTTAACATGATTTTTTTAAAGCTAGAGGCAATTGCATCCGAAGAGGGTACTTCGAAGTCTTCCGGTTTGACGTTCTATGAACGGTGTGATGGCTGAGGGGCGAGGGAAGCGTGGAAACTGTTTGCGATATTGAAATTTTGGTGTTTTTATTGTTTGACGGAGGTGTTATCTGGGGTCTGTTAAATTCTGGAACTTGTGCTTTTATTGCACGAATCATGTGCGGAGGTGGGTGAAAGAAAATGAAATTTGGCGGCGACGCAGGCAGGTGTTTCGGCGGTACTTAGGGAGCACTGCACCGCCAGTCCGCTGATCCCCGGTAAGCCCCTTAAGGACGGGCGCCGGCTCCTGGCGGCCCCATCGCCTCGGCGCTGCCTGCGGCTGCGCACAGCATATAAGCGCCCACCTGCTCGCCGCTTGCAACCAATTAATATACGTGCGCGTGCTGCATGAGACAGGGGAGGCTGTAACCCGCACCCCCGCTAATGGCCGATCGTCTTACAATTACCGTCAAGCCTGTAACACAGCCTCAGCTAACGTATTGCTCGTAGCTCGCTCAGAGCCTTCCCTGCTTGTCTGTCCAACTTAGACCAAGTTAACAACAGCAGTGGTGGACATACAGTGAGACAATTATTGGCTGGCTCTGAGCACTGGGGTCATCAGTCCCCTAGAACTTAGAACTACTTAAACCTAACTAACTTAAGGACATCACACACATCCATGCCCGAGGCAGGATTCGAACCTGCGACCGTAGCGGTCGCGCGGTTCCAGACCGAAGCGCCTAGAACCGCTCGGCCACCCCGGCCTGCGAGACAATTATTGAACTATATGAAATAAAATCGTCATAGCTTCTGAACGTTTGACCGCGGAGCATGAAGGGAATTAGTACGCGCATGATGGTTTGATTTCGCGACGAAGCCCATTTTCATTTGGATGGGTTCGTCAATAAGCAAAATTGGCGCATTTGGGGGACAGAGAATCCGCATTTCGCGATCGAGAAGTCTCTTCACCGTCAACGGGTCACTGTGTGGTGTGCAGTGTCCAGTCACGGAATAATAGGTGCGATATTCCTTGATGGCACGGTGACTACCGAACGGCACGTGAAGGTTTTGGAAGATGATTTCATCCCGTTATCCAAAGTGACCCT